>NW_027555736.1:85552817-86195768 GCF_003287225.1 Phascolarctos cinereus | reverse complement strand
CACTCTTCATTTCAAAGTGTAGCCACCTTGGACATGCACTTGTGATGGTTTTGTATTCGAGTGGAAACCTAATTTGACAGTGAAATTCCTTGCAGGCTTTTTGACCACACTTTTCTGCCTTATATTGTGGCAGGGTAAGCCCCTGTGCTTTGAATTTGCGATCATGTGGGTCTTCGTATAATACAGAAACCTCTTGGTCTTATATTATACTTAAACCCTAGAAGAAATACTCCTCAGAACACACACACAGACAAATCCTCTTACTCTTTCTTCATCTGTTTCCATTACTGTATTCCAAGAAATGTTCCTAAAGTTCACAAAAAGACCTCATTGTATTAGCTTTCCATGCAAAGCTGGGAAACACACATCTCAAATAGAATTGAGTTTAAAGTGGGTATTCGTTGAGGAACAGGGCTATGATATTCTCCCTTAAGAAGCATGCTGCTTCTTATTTTTATCAAATTATTTTGATAAAATTATAAAATTTTTACCCTATATCCAACCTGATTGGAAACTGAGAAACTTATCCAAAGGTTAATCACGCAAGCAACAAACATTAAGCTCCAGTTATTTATCAGATTCTGTCCTGGGGTATGAAGAAAAAAAAAAAAGAAACCATCCCTTTCCTTAAAGAGCTTACATTTTATTAGTCAGATCAACTCCTAATTGATCTCCCCTCCTCCCCTCAAGCCTTTCCACATTGCAATGTGTTCCCCACACAGCTGTCAACATGATTTTCTTAAACCACAGTTCTGACTATGACCCTGCCTCTGCCCCATGCCCATCTACCTCCCCACCCACTCAATAAATGCTAGTGACTGCTTTTCATCTCTAAGATGAAATATAAACTCCTTTGTTTGGCATTTAAAGCCCTTCACCACCTGACTCTAACTTGTCTTTTTGGTGTTTTTGCATTCACATTTCATATACATTATGATCTACCCACTTTCATACACATTATGACCCACCCAAAATGGCCTTCTTCCTGTTCCTCATATGTGGCCCTCCATGTTTCTTCTCTGTGCCGTTACGTTGGCTGTCCCACAGTGCCCCACATTCTCACCTCCTCCTCTTAGAATCATTCGTTTTCTTCAAGGCTCAGCTGAAATGCCACCTTTTTTTTTTTTTTTTGAGTTTTGAATTTTTCTCCCTCTCCTTCCCCACCTCCCTCCACAATCTGATATAGGCTATATATATACATGCCTATTAAATATATTTTCACATTAGTAATGTTATAAGTAAGAATTAGAACCAATAGGTGGAACCACCAGAAAGAGGAAACAAAACACAATGGAAGAAAAAAAATAGCAAATAGTATGCTTCAATCTGCATTTAAACTCCATAGTTCTTTCTTTGGATGTGGATAGCATTTTCCATCATGAGGCCTTTGGAGATGTCTTAGATCCTTGTATTGCTGAGAAGGGTCAAGTCTATCAATATTGGCCATCGTATACTGTGGCTGTTACCGTGTACAACGTTCTCCTGGTTCTGCTCGTGTAACGCTGCCTTTTACAAGAACCCTTTCCTGATTCCTCCCAACCTTCCCCTCCACACACCCTGTAATAGCAGCTGGTGCCTTCTCCCCAGATCATTTTGTATGTTTTTTAAACATACCTGTACGTGTTGTTACACACGTACACACACGTTTGTAAGCTGCTTGCTGTTTTACTTCTTTCTCTGTCTTCCCATCCCTCAGCACAGTGGCACATTTTGTTTGCTTAGTCATTTTTTCAGTCATGTCCAACTCTTCATAAGCCCATTTAGGGTTTTTCTAGCAAAGATATTGGAGTGGTTGCCATTTCCTTTTCTAACTCAATTCTACAGATAAGGAAACAGAGGCAAACAAAGTTAAGTCACTTGCCCACTATTCTCACAGGTCACACAGCTAGCAAGTGTCTGAGGCCAGATTTGAACTCAGGAAGATGAGCCTTCCTCACTCCAAGCCCAGCACTCTATACACTGCACCGTCTAGCTGCCCCAGTGGCATATAGTGGGTATTTAATAAATGCTTGTTAATTGATCAGTTTTGTTGGAAAGCTCCATTGTTTACTGTAGTTGCTGTGAAACTTTTCCATCTGAATAAGTTACGAAAATCAACTTATTTTCTCTGTTTTGGTCAGGAGTTCCGACTCTGAAGAAGCATTTGAGACTCCGGAATCAACAACTCCTGTCAAAGCTCCTCCAGCCCCACCACCTCCACCTCCAGAAATCATCACAGAGCAGGAAATCAGACCACAGCCACCTCCAGAAGACCCAGGTAATGAAAGTGATGGCTGGTTAGGATTGGCCCTCAGGAGGGAGGGCCTTTGGGGAATCAGCCATGTGATTGTTAATTCCAAAAAGAAAGGATTCCAATATTACACTTGCGAACTTGGCTAGCATTGAACAGAAAACCCCAGGAGTCCATTTATATCCTTAGATGGGAACCAAATGTAATCTGAGCTCATTTTGCAACCTGGACCATGAAATCAGCCTTTTTTGGTTTAGGGATGGATACATGTGAGGAGAGTTTGAGCTTCATGTATTTTTTAATACAATTAAGTGCACAGCAAGTTAAAACATCAAATTATTTGATTCAAAACATTGACTTTACCTATTTGTAGAAGCCTTAAAAAATTCTAGTGAAATCACCCATTGAAGTGAGGGTGTAGTCTGTGGGAGAGAAAGGGATTTGGAGATTAAAGATAAGAGCAAGTAACATAGGGTGGAAAAGGGCTCAGAAAGAATACATAGGAGAGTAATATCCCAGTGACTAACCCCCTATTTTCTGTTATGTTTCTGATATCCTCTCTCATTCTTTCTCATTCATTCTTTTCTAATGATGTGTTAAAATATGGCTGGAGATGTGTTAATTCCAAATGTTGATGTTGCTGACCCTGAATATCCATCCCAGGACCTACTGCTGGTCATCTGAAATCCATATCCTTGTATCTGAATTTCTCTTTGCAAGCAGGAATTTTGATGTATATCTGGCACACTCAGAAGACTGTTTATTTGGGGAAATTGAAGGAAATGCCCAAAGCGCGCACATCGTACTGATTTAGGAAAATGTTGAACCCCAGAATAAAATTGAATTTTCACCTAGGTGTTGGTTTTGCAAAAGGGATGTGGTGCCATTTTGGACCTGTAGGTCTGAGCAAGCTTATCTTTTAAAAGCAATCAATACCAAGCAGTGCTTTGTTCTTGAACAAATATACTTCCTGGGACTTATGGGTGAGGGGGGAAAATCAAGGAAAACCTACTGCCTTGTTGCTAGTGTCAAAAAAATGCCTCAAGGAGTGTTACAAGCTGACAAATGCAATTTTAATACTCTTGCCAGCAAGTTCTCTTCAATGGTATCAATCAACAGCAGTATCTAGACACGCTTAGCAAATCGGAGATCTTGTTCTCAAAAAGAGGGTAATTTCTTTTTATTTATTTGATTGTGAAGTGGGAAGGAAATCTATAGAGATTCTTCTATTTCCCTGAGTTGTTTTTTTTTTAACAGATCTACTTTTGTTATTTTCCATTAATAATAAGGCTCATGGGGGAAAAGCTGAATGGCATTTAATTAATACGAATTTTTAAAAAAGCATTCAACACTTACCTTTTCATGGAAAATTACTGTGTGCCGAGCATTTTGTAGTCTTTAGATCAAAGGTAGAACTCAAATGAAAGTATTATTCTTTGAGTTTATAAGTTTAGCTCATGAAAATGCATGGTATAATTCCAAAAAGGATTAGGAGGAAGGCTGTAGCATATCTAACAACTCATATATATTTCATGTCAACAGAAAAATCTGAATCCCACAGAGATATACACGTGTGTATGAATGTAACATTTTTAGTAAAATATCAAAGCCACATTTTGAAGAGGATTTGCAGAATTGCAGAGCTAGAGACTTAGTAGAATGTTACAGATCATTTGATACAGCCCCTTAACCTGCAGATGAGGAAACTGAGGCCCAGGGAAATGAAAGACCTTGGTCCAACATCACTTTAGATACTGGCAGAGTTGTGATCAAAACCCAGCTTGTCCAGCTCTCCGGTGCTCAGGGGTCTTTCCACTGCTCCAGTCTCACTATTTGTCTTTTTCTTTTTTCTTTCTTTAATAATTTTTAAAATTTTAAACTTAAATACAAAATAAGAAAAGAAAAAAAAACACTGTTATGTATACAGCAGAACATAAGAGGATGCAAAATATAAGGCAATAATTTTCCATTTTAAGAAACCCTATATAATAAATACTACACATTGTGTTCAGAGGTGTCCGCCTTTTCTTTGCTTCCTTGTAGGTTTTTCATTCTGCTCTCTGCTGTGCATTTTTTACTTTGTTCTTTTTTTCTCCCTTCCTCTTCCCTTCTCCCTCAAGAAGGCTACAATTAGGTGTGGAAATACACACACACACACATTCATATACATATACATGTACACATGCATACATATAGACATACATACATATACACTTACATACACATGCATAGATATCTATAATCATACACATATATACTCATGTACATTCATATGCATCTATATCAGACCATACTATAGTTGTTTATGTTCTGTTTCTCTGAAGGTGGATAACATCTTCCTTTATAAGTCCAAGTCTTTCCATATTTTTCTAAGTCCATCAACTCATCATTTCCTATACTACTACAATATTCCAACCTTATACTAACTGGTTTTTTTTTTAAAGTCTAAAGTATTTGTCTTTTTCTTGAGGCAGCTAGGTAGCACAGTCCATAGAGAGCTAGACCTGGAGTTAAAAAAGACCTGAGTTCAAATCCCACATGAGGATTGGATCAGATGTGGAAACTGAGGTCCAGGCAAGAGATGTGGTTTGATACAAGGAGTTAGTGACAGAGGAGGAGATAGAACCCAGATCTCTTGACTCACAGATTAGTTGCCTTTCCACTTCAAAGAACAAACATTTCTCTGAAAACATTTCTCAGAGAAATTGTCCTTTTGTGATATGGAATACTTGATGTAGAATGTGGAAGCCACCATGAGTTATTACAAAGCACAGCTCTCTATTTCACTGGTTGGCTAAAGAAAAGAAAGCACTTTTGATGAAGATCTATGTCAGTGGAGGGTCAGGAAAGGAAAATCTTATAATTTATTTTTTTAAACTATCAGAGTCACTGCTGAATTTTACTGAAAGAGCAGTTTTACACAAAGGCCACAGGTCTGTACCCAGAAGACTTACGTTTTCTGTCAATCAAACACTCAACATAAGTTGAGCCAACATGCTATACTTGCATTGGCTGAGACAGTTTCTATGATTCAGAAGATTCAGGGTCCATTCCTCATTAGTTGGTTGTCCTTGGACTAGTCATAGACTGTCTCAGAGCCTTGGCTTCTTCATCTGTAAAATGAGGGGATTGGATTAGATGAGCTGCATGGTTGGTTCTAGGTCCAAGAGCCTTTGAATCTCTACAATCAATTCTTTAATATGATTGCTCTAGAGCAGAGATTCTGAGCCATTTTGGGTATTCTGGCTGGTGAAGCCTATGTTTTCCTTCTCAGAAGACTGTTTGTTTCCTACATTCATAACTGAAATAAGTGATAAAAGTCAAGATGTAATTTTTTTCATATCCAGGTTTACAGACCCCCTGAATTCTTTCCATGTACTCCTTGGGGAATCCATATATACCAGGTTAAGAATCACTGCTATAGAGAAAGGACAAGGGCATGTGCCAAGCACAGTTAGGAGTTGACTAACTAAATTGGAATAATACGAATGCCGTACATCTGTATGATGCTGTATAGTTTTATAAGTGCTCTTGCAGACATTACTTCATTTTGAAATGATAATAGCCCAAGGCATTGGTATTATTATTGCTACTCCACAGATGAAGAAAACTTAATCTCCAAGAGATGAAGTGATTTGTCCAAGTACACACAATTATTAAATGGTAGACTAAAGTTTCCCATCTTGTAGTCCCTTGCTTTTCTCCTTATACCAGGCTTGTTGTATTAAACAATTTCAGTGCAGCCAAAGTGGAGGTCCAGGCATCCTGGAAGCCAGTGACCTTGACCTTGCCAATAGAAGAGTGGTTGGTGAAGCAGAAGAGTAGCAAGATGAGGGGCAAACATGTTGTCATAGGTGAAAAGATAACCAGGACTAAGGCAGAGAGGATGATTTATTCAGATGGTCTCATTCTGCCACATGATGTCATTCTTGGCACAGCAGACCCCAACTGTGAGCTAGCTGAGATAAGCCTTCTTAATCTTGTCACATTCAAATTATGTCTAGTAACTGTCAGGCTGTTAACCTCATTCATGCCAGGACCCTGCCAACCACAAATGCTCACTAAGCTTAAAATGTGAAGGAAGACAAAGCCTGTGACTAAGATTAGGGAATAAAGATAATAGAAAATTCCATTCCTAAACAGTCTTGACACTTATCAATAGATAACAAAAAAGAAACTTTTGTTTCTTCCTAGAATGAGTTAATATTCTTTTTGTAGTTAAGTTTGGGAGCCTTAGGGTTGATCAGATACTAGGAGTCCAGAATGAAAACTTTAGGAATGATATTGCAATCGCATCAAGTTCAATATTTTTTAATGAGAAACCTATTTGTTATTCTGGATTTAGAGTGCCCTGAGAAACATTTCTGCTCACCCTCAATCCCGGCAACTCTATCCAGAACCGTGATTAAAAAGGACATAACTCAGATCTCCAGCTTTCTCAGCTTTATATATAATTACATGACAAGATTTCAAGTGGTTAATATTTTAAAAATGCAAGATCCTGTCCACTTGGCCCCTTGGGTCATTGATGAAGCATCCTAAGACAAGGGAATGTCGTCTTAGGAGTGATACCTCGTGAAAGGGAGGAACACGGGGTGGAGGTGGTGTTGACTATTTTTTTAGGAAGATGTTTGGAATCTGATGCCTTGGGTTCAATCCTCGTCTTTTACTTAGTTCCTGTGGACCACCTGTAAAGTGAGAGGGACTAGGTGATCTTTCAGTGTCAATCCCATGATTCTGTGTTAACTTGCTGATTAAGTCATGGATTCAAATTACAATGTGCTGAAAGTGATTTAAGCAAGATACTGACAGGGCTAGAGAGCTTTATTGAATGAATGATAGATAAACAACATCCACTGGAAATCAGCAAACCCACACAGTCTATTTCTACTAGGCTGAAGGGTCATTCCCACCGAGCACGGATAGCCCAGAGCCTCGGCTCACTGCTTTCTGTGATCCATTGTAAACACCACCTAAAGCCAATGTGCCCAGAAGTGTGCAGGCCACTGCACTCTGAACTGGAACCTCATGACCTCTCCTGGGACACTCCTACATAATGCGCCTTAGTGGGGAGGCTGGAGATTTAGGAAAAAATGGCAATAAAAGCATCCTACCTCAAACCCCTTACTCACTGTGTGACCCTGAGCAAATAAATCCCTTTGCCTCTCTCAGCCTCAGTTGCCTTATCTGTAAAATGGGGATAATAATAGGTATTTCATAGAGTTGTACTGGAAATCAAATTAACACACACATACTTACATATCTATATATAATGTGAAAAATGATTTTTCTTAGTAATTATCTTGGAGACTTAGCGCTTCCCCCCCATCCCCCTTTCTTCGAAAGTTCTGTTTCCTGTTCATTGTGTTGCCCAGAAAGGTCTGGGAAAATGTTGATTCCTCCCTATTGTCAAGATAAGTGATATGGAAATTGATGTCTCTTTGGCTAAGATCAAGTGACCTAAGTCACTACCTCAAGCCCCTCATTTTAATGTAGCCCATCTCCTAGTGTGTTGATTGACACCCCTTGGGAACACCTATTCTTTGAAGGGCATATAACTGTGTACCCCCAACCCCCAAATCAAGCCAGTTCTGGACTGGCTACCTTACAGGAGCCCAGTTCTTGACTGCGACTCCCAAGCAATGCATGCTGCCTGCTTTGAGAGAAATTAAAAACATGGACACAACCTAATTTTGTTTGTCTTTCTTAGACCAAACTCTGTGAGGTTGACTATGTAGATATATATATATATGCACACACACACACACACACATACATATACATATTCCACTTTGCAAACTTTAAGCACTATATAGATATTAGCGATTGTTATTATCTTTAGGAAAGATCGAGGATCAGTAATAAATGGACTCTGAGCTTGTCCATGGGCTACTAATGTATTACTCCCCCACCCCCTTACAGGTACTATAGACATGGATCTTACAAGGATAGGAATTTGCCTGAGTTCTGAAAGATAGAGACAGATTTAGGGTAAGGTAAAGCCAAGTAGAATCACTTTATTAGCTTATGAGTCAGCATGCTGGTCAAAAACAAAGATGATGTCCATTTATATAACATGACTGTTCTCTACCCTTCCACCCATGCAATTGGGCCTGATGCCTTCAGTACTTCAGAAGATGCTTTCAACAACAAAGGGATGGCAGTTTCAGTGGACAGTCTTCATGAATTACTGTGGCCCAAAATTCATCCTGTGGTAGTTTAACCTTCCAATGATGAACCTCTTGGAACTGACTTCCTTATGACCCATAATAGATCTTCTGATTCTTGTGATCCCTAATAGTGGTGGTTTTTAACACTAAGTATTCTATTAGCTATCCTCATGTGCTACAGTGAAGCAGGCCTCCTTGAGTTCTTCAGGGAAGTGCTTGCTTTTAATCTTGCTCATCTTATTTAGATGATTAGCAGAGAGGGCAATAGGTCTCTGGTAGCAATGTCTGGCTGTGAGAATTGGACTCTAAGGAAAGCCAAGCACCACAGAATAGACACTTTTGAATTGTGGTGCTGGTGAAGACTTTCGAGAGTCTCTTGGACCAAATCAGTCAATAGTTAAAGAAATTAACTCAGCTCATTGGAAGGACAGATACCAAAGCTGAAGCTTAAATACTTTGGCCATATAACGCGAAGACAAGACTCATTGGAAAAGACCTTGATGTTGAGAAAGATTGAAGGCAAAAGGAGAAGGGGAGGGCAGATGATGAATGAAGAGGATAGAATGTCATGGAAACAATGAGCATGAACTTGGAGAGACTTGGAGAGACAGTGAAGGATGGAAGGGTCTGGCACACTGTGGTCCATGTGGTCATGAAGAATCATACATGACTTAATGACTGAAGCACAGCAACAGCACACCTATGGCCTTGCCCATCTTACAAATATTCCAGAGTCAGCATTTCAGTAGGAATGGGGAAAGGATAAGGGCAAAAGGCTGCAGATTAAAACCCCATATTTTAAAATGAAATTGCTGGAATAGGTGCTAAAGGGCTTAACTCCCTCCATCCAGAGGGAATGAGGTTTATTTCTTGACTTTATAAGCTTTGGTCATCTCCCACAAATCATAAAAACCTTCTAGACAGCGGTATGGCATGAATTAATCATTAAAAACATTGACTCCAAAGCCCATTTTACCATTGCCTTTTCTCTTTATCAGGTTTTTTGAGGTTTATATGTTGCTGAAGCCTTGTCCTCACCAGCCTATGAAAAAGGATGGTGCACCAGAGCATCAGCAATATTCCCAATGGCTTTCAGGTTTCTGTTAAATGCCTCTGTAATCTAATTGATTTATAAGAGTGTGACCACAAAGTACAAAGCCCCGGGTTCCTTTTCACAGATAGTACAGACAAGAGATCCCATTTCCATACACACTGCTATTGTCTGACATTTTCTCCCAAAGAACTGGGATGTTTAATGGGTTAGGAGGAGATGACAAGGCCCAGTACACAGTGTACCATCCGTTGGTGTCCCTGAAGGAGATGAAGGGAGGTTAGGTGCCAAAGGGGGCTCTTGCTGAAGTGGGAAGAGGGTTGGGCACTTTCTGTGCAGGTGGGAAAAATGGAGAGGGAGTCTAATTATTGGGAGTGAAGAATTCACATTTTATGACCTTGTTAATGTGTATGCATAGACCGTATGACATCCTTACACTGTTGTGATTTACTGTATCAAAACCAAACTCCAAATAACATCCACCATAAAGCACGGTGCTTTCTCCTTTATGGGCTGGCCTTTTGATCATCAGTGCTTTTTACCTACTACCGTTAAATCTGAGGCTACTTCGTTTCTGGAGTCAAGCCAGCACCAGACACAGTCATAACTATTCCAGTACTTTGTTCTTCACAAAGGTTATTCTGACCCCAGAGTGGGAGCAGTGGATGGAAGATGCAGAGAGGTAGATTTAAATTTGATACAGGAAAAGCAATTTCCCACTAACAAAACCAAAGTGGAAATCAGTTGCTTCAGGACAGAGTGGGTTCTCCTTGAAGCAGACAGCTTCTGAGGTCCCTTCCATCTCTGTAATTCTATTGAGACTGTGTTGCTAGTTGGGGGAGTAGATAGAGCTCTGGACTTGGAGTTGAGAAGACCTGAGTTCAAATTCTGCCACTGCCACTAATTAGTTGTGTGACCCTTGGCAAGTCAGTTAACTGCTATCTGACTCAATTTCTTCATCTGTAAAGTGGGGCTAATAATAATAATAATACCTACCTTCTAGCATTGTGAGGACTAAATTACAATTTACATATAAAGTGTTTTGCAAACCTTAAAGTGCCATATCTAAATGTCATTGTTGTTAAAATTATGATTATTTGCCATGGAGTTCCTCCTTTCTGTCTTATTATTTGATCCTTTGGTGAATGCATTATCTCATGCTCATAAGTACTCCCTTTATGCATGCTGATTGCAACCCATTCATGCCACATCTCCTGTTTCACGTGACCTCCCATAAATCCTCTCTAAAGAGCCTACCGATTCTGTTTGAAGCCTTCCTCCGAGCCTTTAACCATTTCATAGAAACCAGTGAAAAACTCTAGTCTTCCATCTATTATCTCTCCTTCTCTACGTGACCAGTCTACCTTTCTCCAAATGTTCATTTCCCTATCTCTAACTACCACTTCTAGATAAATAATTTTTGATCATGTGCTGGTGTTGAGTTGGTATGTAACCCATTAAACTCAGAAGTAACCCCCAAATTACCTATTGTGCTCTTGTCTTTACCCTATCAAAACCTGTTCTTAGAAATTATCTGAACCTTATTTCTTTAAGATGTAAATGATTGATGACAGCTCAAAATGTTATGGGTGGAGAGAAACTTGCATTTAACTAGAATCAAAACCCTGTGCTAAAGAGGGAGCTCTTTGGGTTGATTTTCAGGCATTCCCAAGTAGAGATGGAGGAATATTCTTTGTGGGCCATTACCTGCCCCCCATTGCTGTGGGTTCCCAAGTGTTCCCCTTTCCCCACCCCTACACACTCCCTCTGCCTTTCTGCTTCAGACTGGCCTTCTCGCTTCCACTACCTGGTGAGACCAGGTGCCTTTGGGGATGCATACACGCCTGTAAGATTTATGGCCCTATTCACCCCAGTCTGCTGTTAGTGAAGCCGTTGTTCCTTTCTTAGCTCTAACATTCTGTGGTCTTCCAGCCTAAGGAAGAACTTATTAGTCAGCAGACAGCCAGAGGGGAAATGGAGAGACAGCCGAGTAATACGAAGCTGTCTTTGCCCCAGCTGTCCTATGTGCCCAGGAGGCCAGATAACACACGGCACCTCTTACGGACACTCAGGGAATGCTAGCTGGCAATGTTCTTTCATTACCCCAGAGGCTAGAGTATAATTGTGATTGTCAATAATCCAAAACTGTGCAAATGGGATTTTTTTTGGGGGGGGTTTGTTTTATTGTTCTGTTTTGTTTTGCTTTGGCTAGGCAGTGGGGTTAAGTGACTTGCCCAGAGTCATACAGCTAGTAAGTGTTATGTGTCTGAGGCCGGATTTGAACTCAGGTCCTCCTGAATCCAGGGCCAGTGCTCTATCCACTGAGCCACCTAGCTGCCCCTCAAATGGAATTTTTGAGGGATGTTGGATAGGAATGCAAAACCAATACAAATATGGTGACCTCCATTTTGCCTCAGAAATAACTAGCATTTATAGAGAGCTTTAAGGTTTATAAAGCTTATTACATACTTTGTTTCATTTGCTCATTATGGCAGACTTGTGAGGATGGTGCTATTATCATTATGTCCATTTCACAGAAGAAGACACTGAGTGTCAGGGAGGTTAATCGACTTGCTTAGGATCACACCGCTAGTAGTTGTCTAAGTGTCCTGATTCTAAGCAGCGTTCTATCACATCATCTCGCTGTCCCAGTGATCCATGACCTCGGAGTATATAATGAGGATATTCTCTTTTCTGGCTTTCTCTGACAAGTTCTATATGTTTCTCTAGTTGTAGAAACCTCTCCCTTAGAACCATGAGTTTTCAAGTGTATCACCTGCCATTCCAGAAACCCTTAGATGAGGACCAGCCTTTACCGCCTGAGAAGCTTGTTGCCTATGGAAGGGTTCTTGACTCTCCTTGGCATATAATTTCTTCTCGTGATTCTATAAAGTGGTAAAACCAGACACAGGCTACCAGCCTCCCTCTCAACCCCACTTCTGGGATGCCATTTCTTAAATGTGTAAAAACTGAATAATTTATAGGAAGCAATAAAAATAATTACCATTGGCCTTTGTGTAGCACTTTAAAAGTTTATGGACCACTTTTCCTGTATCATTTTACGGGATCCTCACAACTACCCTGTCTGGTTCCTGTGTACCAGTGTACACGTTACACATAATTTCATTTTTTAAAAAATATTTAACAAAATATTTTTTCAGTTGTGTCCAACTCTTTGTGACCCCATTTAGGGTTTTATTGGCAAAGATACTAGAGTGGTTTGCCATTTCCTTCTCCAGCTCCTTTTACAGATGAGGAAACTGAGGCAAACAGGATTAAGTGACTTGCCCAGGGTCACACAGCTAGTAAATGTCTGAGGCCAGATTTGAATTCACAAAGATGAGTCTTCTTGACTACAGGCCCAGGACTCTGTGCACTATGGCACCACCTAATAGCCCTAGGTGTCCAGCTATTATCACCTAGAAATGGTGGAAAGAGTCTTGACCTGAATTTGAATCCCATCTCTACAGCTTACTACCAGGATAACATAGGCCAAGTCCAGTAAGTTTTCTGGGCTTCTCTTTCCTAATCTTTAAAATGAAGGCTTGAACTGGTTGTCCTTTAGCTTCCCTGCTAGCTCTAGATTCTATGATCCTAAAAACTGCATTATAACAATTTTTGAGGCAGCTAAGTGGCATAGTGGCTAGACTTCTAAACTTGGAGTCACAGAGACATGAGTTCAAATCTGGCCTCAGACTTGTACTAGTTCTGTGACTCTGGGCAAGTCACTTAACCCTGTTTGCAGTAATAGCACCTACCTCCCAAGGTTATTGTGAGGATAAATGAGATAATATTTGTAAAGACCCTTGAGAACCTTAAAGCATTATATAAATGCTATTATTATTATAATTGTCATAACTAATAATAGTAATAATGAGTCAAAATTCTAGAGTTAGGTTTTTTAATTCCAAAATGATGCTCAAGGATTTTCTTTGCCCTGTGATAAAAATATCAAAATTTTTAAAATCTTTCAAATGTCTTTTTATAAAATCTTTTAAAGATATTTTTAAGATGTTAAAACTCTCCTTGGCATCAGTATCAATGGTAAGAACATGACTGGGACTGAATAAGCTGGTGAGCCAAAGAATGACATGAGTAGGTTCTGGATCATTCAAACAGAAAGTAACACTGAATAATGTTTTATTTAGAGCTAATTGATCTAAATACTTTTGAGGCTTTTCTAGTATGTATTCACATTTAAATAATTGCAGTAGGAGATTATTCACACAGTTAGAAAATGGGACTTTCTTTTTTGAATATTAGATCATTCATTTTAGAAACAGAATATCGTTGAATAATTTCCTTATACAGCTTTAACTTATTCTGGGAGACATTCATTTTATTTATATATGAATTTTTTTTATCATAAGCTTTATTAAATATTAACTAGTTAACTTAGCAAATATTTACATTTCAATGAACTCATTTCAACCCATAATGTGTCATACCTTGAGTCATATTTTAATTTTCATCAGTATTTTTTCTCTGTTGTCCTTTACTTTTCCCCATATAGAGCCATCATTAAAGTGTTTCTTTCTTCTTCTGGTTCTGCTTTCTTCATTTTGCAAAAGGTCCTAAAAACATAAAGATCTTTTGAGATACCTTTGTATCTCTCATATTTGCCAGCCTTAGTTTTGTTATTGCCTGTATTCCATTCCATCAAGGTGCCACGACATATGCAGCCATTCTGCCATTGTTAAACATTAGGTCACTTCGAGTTTTATCTATCTATCTATCTGTCTATCTATTTATCTCTATCTATCTGTTGTTCAGTTGTTTCACTCATGTCTGACTTTGTGACCCCCATTTGAGGTTTTCTTGCCAGAGATATTGGAATAATTTGTCATTTCCTTTTCCAGCTCATTTTACAGATGAGGAAACTGAGGCAAACAAGGTGAAGTGACATGTCCAGAGTCACACAGCTAGTAAGTGTCTGAGACTAGATTTGAACTTGGGAAGATGAATCTCCCTGACTGCTGGCCTGGCGCTCTATCTACTATGCCACATAGTTGCCCATTTCTTTATTTAGCAATTGCAAATGGCTGCTATGAATATATTTGATCAGACAACCCTTTTTTTTCTTTTTACTAACATATTTAAGGTATGTTCCCAATAATAGTATTATTGGGGTGCCTATAAAATTTGAGAGCTAGAGAGAGAATTCAGGCCTCTCATTTTACAGATGGAGAAACTGGATTGCAGAGAAATTAAGTGGCTTGCTTAGGGTTACTGAACTGCTCAGCGGCAGACCCAGCACCAGAACCTTGAAGTCTCTTGACTTCGGGACTATTATTCTTTCAACCATACCATGCTCTGAGTAGAAGTGAGCACTAGATTTGGGGTGAATGAAATGTTGTGGCCAAGTAGAAATCAATTGTCAATTGAAGGGGATTTATGTGATATGTGCATAGATCCCTTCTAAGACTCATGACCAAATGCACAATCCCATTCCTGCAAATTGTCTGTTGAGGGAAAGGTGAGCAGCTCAGCTATCAAGATGAGCTCTAATTAACAACAGTCAAAGGAGGGTGATAGATGTTGCCTTTGGAGAAAAAAAAAATTCAATCAGATTAGATGAGTTACACCTTATTAGCATTGGATAGAGTAGAAATTTGGGCTTAACTTTCTTCCATATCCCAGGGTTCCTGCAAGTTTTTCTGCAAATGTTTGAAATTAACCACACACTTCCTTTTAAGTCGTATTTATTTCCACATGCTGTATACTTCCAAATACAGAAGTAATTGGAGTGCAAATTCAGGCATATTTCTTTTTTTTTTTTGACATGGCTAGCACAGGAATTTGTTGTACTTAACCATACATATTGTAACAGGTTTTGTTTTTCAATGCGAGGAGGGGAAGGTAGGAGGAAGAAAATTCAGGACTGAAAAAAATCAAATTAAAAACATTTTTTTTTCTGGTAGCAGAAAATCCCTAATTAATCTTTCAGAATGTGAGCTGCATAAGCTGACTCATTCATCAGCTTTAGATAGTAACCCATACCTAGAGCAGAAGGCACTTATGACAAAAGACATACCACAGCACATCAGCTCCTTGAAAGCAGGGATCAGTGCGCATGCGTGCGTGAGTGCGTGTGTGTGTGTGTGTGTGTGTGTGTGTGTGTGTGTGTGTGTGTGTGAGAGAGAGAGAGAGAGAGAGAGAGAGAGAGAGTGAGAGAGAGTGAACTCAGAATCTAGCATAGTACCTGGGACATAGTTGGTACTTTATTTTATACTATACCATTCATTAATTCAGTCATTCAACAAGTATTTGTTAAGCCTCTGCCAGGCACTGTGTTGATACAAAGAAATGAAATAAATATATGTGGATGTTTGTTGAGGGTATTAATGAGAAGTTTGGGATCAAACTCTGACATTCTTATTTAGAATTACACTTAGAACATCACAGTTTAAATTTCCAGTTCTATAAGGACATCTTCTTATAGGGGATATAAACTAGGTGGCATAGTGGATACAGTTTCTAGTTAGGAAGATCTGATTCCAATTCTGCCTCAGACACTTTCACTAGCTGTGTGACCCTGGGCAAGTCACTTAACTTTCTCAACCTCAATTTTCTCATCTGTAAAATGGGACTATTAGTAACACCTACATCCCTGGGTTCATTTGTCATGAAAATCAAATGGGTTAACGGTAGGTAAAGCACTTTGCAAACCTTAAAGTCCTATGTAAATTGCTAGTTATTCTTACATGTTTTACCTAAACAAAATATTAATAGGTCATTATCACACCAAAATGAAGCATTTAAAGTGACATCCTCCGAGCATTGCTAGTAACACATTTAAAATGTGTTTTGTAGTATATGATGATTTAATTAGTGGATGTCAGGTCCAGACAAGAAAATCATAGCAAGGCGCTGAGCAGCATTTTGTTCTTGGGGAAAAAAATGAACAGATGGCTAAGTGTAATGTCTGCTAAGCACTGTGGGATTCAGAAGTGTGCTGCTGCTTCACTTTCAGGGGACTCTACATGCTTCCTTCACCTCTCTTCACCTGTCTGGCTTAATGGAATAAATCTTCAGTCATATTTTATTTTCCTACCTTATTCAGTAAACATTTATTAAGCACCTTGCTAGACACTGGGAGAAAATTCAATCCAATAAATATTTATTGTGCCTACTATGTGCCAGGCACTGTGCTGGGAATACAAAGAAGAAAAGAAAGACATCCCTGCCCCCTGCCCTCAAGGAGCTTACAGTCTAATGGGGTAAGCCAACATACAAGACAAAGCTGGAAGGGGGGAGGGAACAGGCCACCAGGAAGTGTCTGGCTTGGGGCATCTTGTCTCTGGAGTTGAGAACCAGCCAAGCTGCAGAGGCAGAGTGGGTGATCTGTGAAGTCCAGGTTCTGCTCTGTCTAAAAGAAGGCTTTGGGTGGAGTTTTGTACTCTGCCTTCCAGCCCTCCAGTCAGAGAGGAAAGGAGACTCTGGAAGATGGGAAGGTATTGAGTGTAGCCAAGGCTGAGGAAAACAGCAGCAGGAGGAGATTTCTGGTGATCAGTTAATCCTGGGAAGGGCATCTTGTTCCTGAGACCAAGCCAAATTGTAGAGTTTACAGTCTTAGCACAGATGAGGTGCAAAATGAGATGCTACCCCCTGGATTTGGCCTTCAGAGACCACCCTTACCCATCTCCTTCCCCAAATTCGTTCAGATTTGGAACTCCCCCCTGGGGCTCAACTGTCTGATTGGTAAGTACAAACTCATATACCTAGTAAATCTAGCCATCCCCAGACTATGTTTCATATCCCATCCAATCACCTGCTATGGGAAATTTGTCCTGTCACTGTATGTGGTTTATTTTCCTTTCTTCCCATGCCCAAACTCCCATCTTTTCACCTCTTGCTATAAGGGAATATTAATAAAATCAGTATGACAGTGGTCTCTGGAAAGGGCATGACAGTCAACTGCCTTTCCTATGGTCCCAATCCCAGTCCCTCTGGCTCCCCAGACTAGAACTCCTTTCCCTGACCACCCCCCTCCATGAGTGTGGTCTCTGCCTATGACAGGGCAAGCTCCCTAGGGCAAAGGCTGTCTCCCTGTGTATTTATATCCCCAGTGCTTGGCACGTAATAGGCTCTTGATAAATGCTTATTCATTCATTCATTCATATGTGAGGTCTAGGCTTGAGGGAAAGCTTTGTCAGGAAATAGCAATCTGAATTGAATTAATACTTCAGTAGGCAAAAAAGGCCCTCCAGGTTTCTGAAGCAAGGTAAGCAAAGGAAAAGGTGTTTGAAAATGTGGTTCATCTTTGGGTTGCAGAGAGCAGTCCGTTCTGTCTGGAAAACAGTGTTCATATAGCTTCTTGGCTCGTCTGTTTCCTCTTTGTCTGATCACCATCTCATGACAGCTCATTTCTTCTTTCTTACCTTTGCTAATGTTCTTTTCACTAATATACTCTCCCTCCTGCTGCTTGCCTGTCTAGACAACAAATATTAGAGGCAGATGTCTTATGAAAGGAGAAGGAAGGAAGGAAGGTAAGGTGAAGAGAGAAAGGAAAGAAAAAGAGAGAACGAAGAAAGAGAGGAGAGGGGAAATAAAATGAGAAAGAACAGAGCTTGCAAATTGTAAGCCAGTGAGTTGACTCCAATTCCTGGCAAAACTATATAATATGTTATTAAAAAGCCAGTGAGTGAATATCTAGAAAAAAGAAGTCTTAATCAGAGAAAACCAGCATGGTTTCAACAAGAACAAACCTTACCAGCCTAACCTCCTTTCCTTTTTTGACAGGATTACTAAAGTGGCAGGTCAGGGAATGCTATCAATACAGTAGCAAAGCATTTGATGAAGCCTCTCATGCTGTTCTTGTAGAAAAGATGGAGAGATATGGACTAGATGTTGGTGCCTTGTGTGGACTCATAAACGCCTAAACCAGGGGTGGGGACCTTGCGGCCTTGAGGCTACTTGTGGCCCTCAAGGTCCTCAAGTGCATCCCTTTGACTGAATCCAAACTTCACACCCCTGGTCTAAACAGTCAGACTCAAAAAGTAGTGACTGGTGTGTGGTTCTGTATCGCTTAGAAGGGAGTTCCATAGCGGAGCGTCCCAGGGTTCTGAGCTTGGCCCTGAGATACTGATTGGTTTTTTCAATGATTTGATCAAGGCATGATGGCGCGTTTATCAGGTTTACTGATGAGGCACAGCTGGGAGAGATAACTAACAAGCTAGATGTCAGTGATGACCTCGACAAGTTGGAACATTGCGCTGAATAAAATAAGATGAAATTTAGTAACGATAAATGCAAAAGTCTTAGCTTAAGGTAAAAAAAAAAAGAAACATCTCAGCTTCACAAATAAAACATGGGAGGCATGCCTAGATAACAGTGTGTCTGAAGATGATCTGGGGAGTTAGAGTGGCTTGCAAGCTCAATATGAGTTTGCGAATGCTAATGCAATATGTGACTGCATTAAGGGAAGCCTAGCTACCAGTGTGGGGAAGGTGATTGTACTGCAGTGCTTTGCCTTGATCTGACCATCCCTGGAGTGCTACATCCATCCAGTTCAGGACACCACATTTTAGAGACGACGTTGCCAAAGGCAGGTAGATCACTCAATGGATAAAGTACTGGGCCTGGAGTCAGGAAGACCTGATTTCAAGTCCAGCCTCAGAAACTTGTTAGCTGTGTGTCCCTTGGCAAATCATTTACTCATCATCTGCCTCAGTTTCTTCAACTGTAAAATGGGGATGATAATAGCACCTCCCTCTCTGTTGAAGTCACTTAACCTGTTTGCCTCAGTTTCCCCAACTCTAAAGGGGCTAATGATAGTGCCTGCCTCACAGGGTTGTTATGAGAATCAAATGAGATAACATTTGCAAAGACCTAGCACAATGCCTGGCACATAGTAGGGGCTTAATAAATGCTTTCCCCCTTCCAACGAAATGGAGAACATCAATAAAAGGGCAGCCAGGATGGTAGAGAGCTGGGGTGGGGAGCCTGTGGCCTGGAGGCCCCACTTAGTCTCTAAGTCCTCAAGCACAGCCCTTTGACTGTATCCAAACTTCCCAGAACAAATCCCCTTCATAAAAGGATTTGTTCTGTAAAACTTGGACTTGGTCAAAAGACTGCACTCCAGGACCTAGAAGGACTCAATGCCATAGGTTCCCCACCTCTGGTAAAGAGCCTGGAGAATGTGCCACGTGAGCTGTTGACTCTGGACATTTAACCTGGAGTAGAGAAGATATAAGGGGTACAGTATAGCTATCCTCAAGAATTTGATAGGCTGTCTTGTGGAGAAGTGAATTTAAGCATATCTTCAAAACACTTCAATAAATATGAGCCAGATTTTTCCAGCTGCTTATTGTAGAAATGATAAATGCTCCACCTTGAGGCCTAGTAATGCCTCCTGTAGTAAATTGGCGTACCTCCATAGGGCAGAACTTGGAGCAATAGGTAAGACTTTAATTGAAACAAATTTTAACTTGATGTAAGGATCAGCTTAAAACAGAGATATTTAAGTGTGGAATGGGTCACCTCTGGAGGTAATGAGTTCTTCCACACTGTAGGTCTCAAAGCAAAGAGTGGGTGACTCTTTGTTGGGGATGTTGTTGAGGACTTTTTTTCAGGAATGGGTTGGACCAGATGACTTCTAAAGGTTGCTTTCAAATCCAAGATTCAGTTTTTCTGTGAAATGTTGTCTTAAAGGCCTTGTTCCACACCTGTGTCCTCCATTGTTCTCTTTTAATGCAGTTTTAATTTTTCTCATTAACTCAATTTTATTTCCTTCCACTTAAAATTTGATAATCTTTTGGATTTTTTTTTATCTTCACCCTTTTCTAATATATTCCCTTCACTGAATCCTCCTTTGTAGAGAAGGGAAAAGACAGTTAAACAGAACTAATGGAACCCCTAAAATGTGATAGCACATGCAACATTCTGTACTTGTGGTCGCCCACCTCTCTACTGAGAGGAGAGATAGGGTTTCATCCTTTGCCCTTTGGAACCCACAGAGTTCATTGCAATTAATTTGAGTCCTTTTGCTTTTTAGCGTTTCTTTTACATTATTGTAGTCGTATATTTTATCTTCTTGGTTCTGTTTTCTCTGAATCACTTAGGATCAATTTCCCCATATTTTTATGAATTCCTAACAGTCATCAGTTTTATGGCACAATAATATTCCATTACAGTCATATAGTACAACTTGTTTAGCTGTTCCTTGATTGATACACAGGCTCTGTGTTTCCAGGTGGGTTTTTTTTCCCATTATGTCAGAGCAAATGAGTATACATGGGGTCTTAGTTTCTTTCCATCGCTGACCTCATTGGGATATATTTCAAATAGTGGGATGTCTGGTTCAAAAAGCATGAAAAATGTAGTGAATTTTCTCACATAATTATTAATTGTTTTCCCAAGTGATTAGACTAATTCACATCTCCACCTCCACTCTGTTGGTTTGCCTGTCTTCTCACATCCCTTCTAAAATTGACTGATTCTTTTTAAGTCTCCCTTTTAAAAATCCCCAGTTCACTTTTAATTAGTAGCACACAGTTTAGTATTTAATATCTCTCTAATCCTTGCAAATGAATAATTTGTCCCTGCCCCTAATTAGATTATAAAGTCTAGGAAGGCAAGAAGTAGGTCATACTACTTCTTTTGTATTTCTCTGCAGGTACATCGTACAGTAGATGCTTAATATTTTGTTGCTGGTCAGCTAATTGATTCAGTGATTTAGGGTTGTATGTAGAATTGGCTGAGGGAGGAAGAAGACTCCAAAGTTTGAATTCATTGATGCTGCTCTCCCTATCACTGAAAAACAAAAGTTATAAGGGAAATCAGTAATTAAGGTGAATTTAAGCGTATCTTCAAAATACTGTAATAAACATAAACTAGACTTTTCTAGCTGTTTATTATAGAAATGGTAACTACTCCACCGTGAGGCATAGTAATGCCAGCTTGTAATAATGTAAATGAGAACTTATCTTGATTATTCAGAATCAGCTAGGGGCCCTCTAGGTGGTGCAGTGGATAGAGTTTTGGGCCCGGAGTCAGGAAGACTCATCTTTGCGAGTTCAGATCCAGCCTCAGACACTTAGTAGCTGTGTGACTCTGGGCAAGTCACTTAACCCTGTTTGCTTCAGTTCCTCATCTATAAAATGAGCTGGAGAAGGACATGGCACGCCAGTGTCTTTGAAAGGAAAACCTCAAATGGAGTCTCAGAGTCAGAAACAACTGAAATGACCGAACAACAACAAAATTCAAATTCGAAGACAAACATTTATTACATGCTTACTATTAATAGAAAGACACTGTCCTAGGCACTGGGAATACTGAAATAAAACATATCATAGTCCCTATCCTCAAGGAGCTTCCATTCTTTTGGAAGGAAGGGAGGGATGTGAGCTTCACAGAGATAAATATAGTATAAATTAGGATGTGATGGCATCAAAACAGAGTTCCTGATGAGATTCTCTAGTCACATTTGAAGAGGTGAGAAAACACTTTGAGCTGAGTCTGTTAGTCCATAAGCAATTATTAAGTGCTTACTGTGTGCCAGGCACTATCGTAAGGGCTAAGATACAATCAAAAGCAAAAAGCAAAACAAAACATGGAGCTCACATTCTAAGGATGGAGGAAGAGTCGGGATTAGTAAAGGTTTTGGGGAGGAAGTGATGCTTGAGCTGAGCCTTGAAAGAAGAGGAGGCATCAGAAAGCTAAGATGAAGTTAATGACTCTCCCTCTTCAAATTCCTATAATGTAGAACAAGTTATTTTTATACAACATAAGGCAAATATCTATATAATATTAAATAGATTCATAGCTCTCAAAGCTCTTCTCAACAAATCTAGGCATAATATGCCTCTTCTCAGAAGAGTAACATTGAATTAAAAATCGTTATCTGAAGATAAAAGTTTTCAGTGATTGGAATTTGTGCTTCTAAAGTAAAGGTGATACTTATACTGATCCGAACAAAACTGAATCATGGAATCAGAGATTTTCAGAACTTACCTGTCAACTGACCATGCTTATGTATTCAGTCAGCACCATGCTATGCAGGGCATTTAGTAACACTTCATTTACTTAGTGGCCATTTTTATTGCTGAACCCTTAGTGACCCAGAACAGCTATAGCAAACTCAGATGAATGGCTGTTCAAATCAGTGACAGAAATAGCTGAAATTAAGCCAAGATGTGAAGATGACTCGACGAGCGCTGGAATCACTCACCACGGGAAAGGACTTTCATTGGCCAGCTATGGCTGTAGGTGGTGAAAAGCTGGTACAAAAAGCAGGAAAAGAAGAAAATAGACAATAGTGAAAACAGCAGACAAGAGGGAAAAGTGTGACAGAGGGGAAGGCTGCTTACTCAATAGGCAGAAAAGATGAATCTCACCTGGGGGAGGAGATAAGGAAAAGAAAAGAGTCAGAGATAACTTCGAGCTTTCTGGATAATTGGACCGATGGTGGTAGCAGGTAGTGTGGAACAAGGAAGTGAGCAGCAGACCCACTGAGCAAAGTAAGAAATGACTGCTAAAAATGAGTAACTATGGTGATAGAGACAAAAGAAATATCCACTAGGCCAGCAGAGCGTTTCAGTATCAAGACAAATTGAGTCCTGTGCTTTTCAGTAGCCCCCGAGGGCATTGCTGTTACAGGCAAATACAAGTATCACTATTCATAATAATGATTGTGAGACATCTAGAAAAGGGTATATTATGTTCAGCATATTCTTTACTAAGACAAAGAAATGTATAATGGATTTTTAGAAAAAAATGGTATTTTATTTTTTAAAAGTGTTAGTGATTAACAGAAGGGAAAAATTATGTATCCAGAATCCACCATCCAACCAACAATTCTAGAAAACTGAGGCATCACTATGCATTTCTGTGGGCTTGTTCTCTAGTTGTTTCAGATATTCAGGTATAGGTTGGGTCCGTGTTATCTCCATGAACTAGGTTATATATTTCTTTTGGGTAGGAGTCATGTAAACAACCAGTAGATTGATATATGCAACGCTAAGCCACTAGCTTGATTTTGGGAGTCTGTTTTTTATTACTGAACTGTCTGAATTGACCGTTTTTTCTCATGTTGTGTTGATTCAGCCAAAGGTATACTCCACATTGGATTGTTGACTCTCCTGTGAGCATCTTCTCTTTTCTTCTGTTTTATCTTGTGACTATATGTCTGCATATTTACTTTTGGGAGGTGGTGTGGTATTTTTGACTAGCACCAATACTGAGAAATTTGTGAGGGGTTTAAAGAAGATCCACCTTTTCTCAGGTTGCATGGCCAAGAGCTGACAAAGTTTGTCACTTGCACCTGACGATGTAGGGTTGGATGCATCCAAGGACCATCCTAAGCCACTTTAAGCTAACCTTATCCAATTCAATTCAGCTGGACCCAAATGTGGAAGTCGGAATTGGCTACAAGGAGCATTTTATTTGGGTTTTCTGGGCTGGGGTCCTAATGGAATGATAATTATTTTTACTATTGCATAGCCATCATGTTACATTTAGAATCTGTTAAGCTTCACTGCTAACCTCCCACCCTGTCCTACTAGATATTGGATTAATAATTATTCTTCTGTGAGCTTTTCTATCTGCACAGAACAGATCTTTTTAATTGTGGGAGTTTTCACTGATAATAAGTGCAATTTGTGGTTATCTTCACTCCCAAGAGAAGTTAGGCCATATGGCGGAGGACCATTATAGCTTCAGGTTATCTTATGTATGTGTATAAAAGAATGCAGCTTTCATGATATTTCATGATTGAGCAAAAGCATATTAATTCATGGTCTGTTATTTCCATAGCCTGTTCCCTTGCTTTCCTTCTTTCCCACACTACCTTGTGGCCCTCTTAGTAAATCATTCTTTGAGAGGCCTAGACTAGGAGAATTTTCTGAGACTATATGGAAAAACATAGAGATATCCCCTTTTTAGTATATAATATCACTTTTACCCCAAATGGGTATGCATTGGCAAAGAACAGTGATTGTATAATTTTGTTGTTGTTGTTGATTTCAAACTTGTATTTTTTTTCTGAATGAGGAAAATTGGCAATTTCTCTAAGGTTAACACTTGTGTAAATTGGATTTTTAGTATGGGGAAAACACTTTAACATGGTAATATTGGAAGATAGAACCAATGTCTTTTTATAGAGAGGCTAGAGAAGGTCATTTTTACATAAAATTATATTTTAGAGGACAAGATTTTGTCTTTCAGTATCTTAAGCTATGTGATAGTGAACCAAATAATAAAATTCTCCCATTAAAAATTAAGGTCATTACAGTATTTCAGTAGTTTGGAGAAAACATTACTACAATGGAGGTCATCATGCCTCAATTTAAAAAAAAAATCCACATTATGTGCTACTGGGGCTAATTGCAGGTACATTGAGTGCTCCCAATTTCAAAGAGAGATCTACATGGCTACAGATAGAAAGACGCCTGTAAGGACTCTTTGGCCTCTAGGTTACTATTCAGAAGTTACTTGATCCAAGTTTTAATGTGGAAACCCCAAGCTTATAGTCTCTTCCCTCTTATGACTAGGTATTCAGCTATGGGATATCTGAGCTAAGAAATTATGCTCTTTCAGATTGCTGGATACATATTTTGTAGTTTCTTGTGGGCAATTCATTATTTCCTCTCTTTAGAACTTGCTTGAAATCGTTTATTTATTAACTTGGAAAAATGGAATCTCAAAATCTTGGAGCCCAACCTAGTAGGCATCCAGTGGGCCCATGAAAAAGAGCTGCATCCCCTTTTGAGCTGATGCTGTTGCTTTGAAATGTCCTTACTAGCTCGGAAGACTTAGAATTCTGGCTGAGGGAAAGAAAGGAGAAGTCAATGTTGAATATCTTCTTAAGTGTGACCTATTTGTCTCTGTTTCCACAGGGCTGTGTGCTGAGACCGTTTCCATCACAGATGTGCCACATAGTGAATCAGTGGAAGGAAGCCCTTTCCGTCCTCCATCTCATTCTTTCTCCACTGTCTTTGACGAGGACAAACCAATAGCCAGCAGCGGGACATATAACTTGGACTTCGATAACATCGAGGTGATAGATACTTTACAGACCTTGGAACCCAGCTCCTCAGATGCCAAGAATCGGGACTCCAAAGTGAATGTCCGGAGAAAATCGACAGACTCTGTCCCAGTCTCCAGATCTACCTTATCCCGATCTCTCAGTTTGCAAGCTAGTGACTTTGATGGTGCTGGTGGTGCCTCTCTGGAGAATAACGAGGCAGGGGCAGTAGCAGCTGATGCCTACAGCACGGGTACGACCAGCGCTTCCAGTACCCTTAAAAGAACTAAAAAACCCAGGCCCCCTTCCTTAAAAAAGAAACAGACCACCAAAAAACCCACAGAAACACCACTGGTAAAGGAAACACAACAAGACCCAGTGGAAGAGAGTCCTGTTATCAGTGAGGAAAACCCAGCATCTGAAACAAAAACGGAATTGGGTAAGATAAACGGTTCAGGACCAGAGTTGTCAGAGGAGAGCCCCCTGGAGACTACTGTTGGATCCAAAGCAGCCTATCCCCTGGACCCTGATAGTGCCGAAGGGGATATTCCACCTAAAACAGGCAACAGCAAAGTGCAGAACTCACCCCTGATTGGGAAAAAGACATTGCCTCTGACCACAGCCCCAGAGGCAGTAGAGGTGACACCATCTGACACTGGAGGTCAGGAGAACTCCCCAGCCAAAGGGCTCTCTGTAAGGCTGGAGTTTGACTATTCTGAAGATAAAGGAAGTTGGGACGACCAACTGGAAAACCCCCCTCCTCCCAAAAAGATAGGTAAAAAGCCAGTTGCCAAGATGCCACTTAGGAGGCCAAAGACTAAAAAGACGGTGGAAAAACTTGATAATGCTCCTGCCTCACCCACTAAGTCCCCTGTTGACCCTAATGAAATCCCTATCTCCAAAGGCTCCTATACCTTTGATATAGATAAATGGGATGATCCCAACTTTAACCCCTTTTCTTCCACTACGAAAATACAAGAGTCTCCCAAACTGCCCCAACAGACATACAACTTTGATGCTGACATCTGTGATGACTCCATTGACCCTTTTAAGACATCTTCTAAGATCCCTAGCTCACCTTCTAAGTCCTCAGCTTCTTTTGAGATCCCAGCCAATGCTGTTGAAACCAATGGAGTGGAAGGAGACAACCTAAACAAGCCTGCAAAGAAAAAGAAGACGCCTCTAAAGACGTAAGTTCAAGGGTAGAGTTGGATCAGGATTTTAGAGCGGGTAACAGATATTAGAGTGATTCACATCTTGGTGTCTGGCTACATTTATGAAGGCTTTTGGCCTGACCATCTATCCTTATAGAAATGGTATTGGACAAGTAGAATACCTTATCCTGTTCTTTGCAGCAATTGTCATGGCATTTTCCCAATAATGTAAAGGATGCACATCTAAGAAATACCGTCAAGAGATTCCTTAGAGGTTGGATCCCGGAGCTTTTGTCTTAATAAGTTAGCGTTTTTAAGATTTTATTTACTTTTGGCTGGGGTCCTAACTCTCATCTGTGTGATAGCTGATGTCTTTATAGAGGACAAACACTGGATCCTTTAGGAAAGAAACAGTTTCTCTGTGCAGTAGGTTCCAGAAGAAAAACTTTCTCACCTTCGCCTATGCCCCCTCTTGGCTATTCCATGTATAAATTTGTTTCCTGGAATGGCTTAGTGACTAGGATGCCTGGACATATTCATCACCTGTACAATGCTAGTAATGTTTTTTTTTTGCAGTGATTCTTCTCTGAGAAGGCAAGGAATTGTCTCTGTTATGGACCCAGCTGTTGAACTTTATTCACTCTCTTTGATCTGAGAAAAAAAAATTCACCATTTCCCCTTGGACTTCTAGGACCAGCAGCTTGGCACCTTCCCACCCTAAAGTCCCTCGAAATCAAAAGTTCAAAACCCTAGTTGTCCAAATGGCACAAATAAAACTTTGAAGGAAGGGACAGTCTTGGCCAAATTCTGTCAGACTATTAAAAATAACTACTAGAAGTTATGTACTTTTAAATTTAGATTTATATTAAATATGGTGAGCTCTCTAGTCAACTATATAAGACTACAAGTTGTAGAGAAGGGCCAGTCTTGCATTGGTAGAGACATTATTTATTGTGTAGTAAATAGTTTGGGAGTCAGGGAAACGTGGGTTCAGATCCTACCTCAGATTAGTAGTAGTAGTAGTAGTAGTAGTAGTAGTAGTAGTAGTAGTGGTAGTAGTAGTGGTAGTAGTGGTGGTAGTAGTAGTAGTGGTAGTCATGGTAGTCCTGGTGGTAGTAGTAGTAGTGGTGGTGGTGGTAATTCTGCCATCCCCACTACCACTTTGACTGCTGCTGCTGCTGCTGCTACTACTACTCTACTACTACTACTACTACTACTACTATAGCTACTTAGCTAGCTAGAATTTACATATAGTGCTTTAAGGTTTGCTAAGTGTTGTATAAATATTATCTAATTTTATCCTCACGACAATCCTTGGGAAGAGTAGATGTTATTATCCCCAGTATATAGATGAGGAAACTGAGACAGATACAGGTTAAGTGATATGCCCACTTACAGCTACTAAGTGACTTGAGTCCAGATTTGAGCTCAAGTCTTCCTGACTCCAAGTCAAGCACTTCATCTTCTGTGCCACCCAGCTGCCTAGCAGTATGACCTCAGGCAAGTCACATTTCTGTGTCTCAGTTTCTTCACCTGTAAAATAAGGGGGTTGTACTCAGTGGCCTCCAAGGTCCTTTCTATCACTCTATCTGTGATCTTTTGAGTTCCCTCTATCCTTGAAATCACAGGGTCAGTCCCAATCACTGCCCCTAAGAGGAATTCACACTGACATATATGCCAGATTCAGAGGCCAGCTGGCACCTTAGTAAATGTATTGGATGTACATCTAGCGCTGTTATCTGCTTAGGAGCCTTGACCTTTTCCTCCAGTGGGGTTCCATGCCTGGGATCTTTGAGGATTTCACAATTCCTTGGGGTCCAGTCATCACTCTGGGCGGCCACGAAACAAAGGACAGCCGCTGGCCTTGAATAGAGAACAGGTGTCCTACTCAGTCTGAGGTCTGAACCATGGCCAGGCACTCAGAACGTCTCAGGACTGTATTTAGATCTAAGAGGAGACAGCCTTGAGATCACCTTTAGCAGCAGAGCAGGATCAGACAAGTTGGGAAACAGATGATGATGTTTCCTATCTCTGTTTACCCAAACACAACTTTTTTTTTAGAGAATTAGAATCAGTGGCTAGGAGCAATTGTGCCCCAAGCTGCAAATGGAAGGAAGGCATGTTCTTGTCATCC
The DNA here is from genome assembly GCF_003287225.1 of Phascolarctos cinereus. Lineage (NCBI taxonomy): Eukaryota > Metazoa > Chordata > Mammalia > Diprotodontia > Phascolarctidae > Phascolarctos > Phascolarctos cinereus. Next base: position 86,167,065 of record NW_027555736.1, on the reverse strand, counting down.
GAAATGCCTGACACCAATTCTCTTCTTTTCTTTTTGGGGAAGGGAGTTTTTGGTGAGGAGAGGGAAGGACAAGGGATCAACGGAACTGACATAAGCTAAAAGAAAACGGATTCTTTGTGCATCATCTTATTATCCCTGGTCCCACTATTGATCTCCTTGGTAGCTTGTGAGCATGCGTCGCCAAGTCAACAAGTCAATCCAACATGCATTATTAAGCGTCTGCTATGTACCAGGCATTGGAGCTACCACAAAAGGCAGAAAAAAAGCAGGCCAAAACAAGATGGAGCTACTCTAAGCAGTCTCACACTCCTGCCTCCCGAGTGTCATTTCCTGTGCACACAAGGCACCCTATGGCTTGGGAAATGCCCTAAAGATCTGCCGAGAAACACCAGAAGGCTTAAATCAAGACCTTCCCAGAGGGCTCCCCTCCCCCCCACAATCTTAAATGTTTGTAGCTTTTCCGGCAGTCTTCACAGTGGATGGTGATTTTTTCCTAACACATTAATAACCAGTTGTCTGCAGATTTATCTTTTTTGTCAGTTCCTTCTGTCTGTCTCTCTTTTTCTTTGTCTTTTTTGTCTTAGGATGGTAGAAGATGTGATGTCTGTATGTTCTCTGTTGTAAGTAAACTTAATGGTATCAGATTCTTATGCTAAAAACGGCTTCCCCTCTTCACCCCCATCTCTCATACCCATTTATTTCTGGCTTCTATGCTCTCCTTGTTTATAGTTCACGGGTGTTCCATATATGTTTCTGTGGCATGATGGGGAATTATGGGGCATGGGGCTTCATATTAGTGGGAGTCATTTTTCTTATTTGTCATGATTAGCACAAGTGAAATTGCTTGCCTGCTTGCTGGGAGTGAAACTTTTTTCTCTCCTTATTTGATGTTATCATGCTCTCTTATTTTTTTTCTTTGCATTTTTTTCCTTTCATCATCAATTGGATGGGTGGAAGATTGCTTTGGATAACACCGTGGCTCAACTGACAACTGTCTACCAATATTTGAATCCGTAGTTTTGGGTTCATAGCCAGCCCTTGAGTAGGGTTTGTTCTTGTTAATGGGTAGAGTTGAAATGTTTTAGTAATTTCAAACTGATAAAAAAATTCACAGATCTGGAAGATGCTGAGCCCTTAAGCCAGAAATATTTTTTTTTCCTTTTTTAAATATGATGTGCACGGATGTTAGAGCAATCCACAGCCCTTCATACATTCCCCTCCTTGTCGTTGAAGACACTGACAGGCTGTTAGTTGGAATGCATCCTTGGCATCCATGTATGGTCATGCTAGGTTTTTATAAAAGCAGAGCTGACCAACTCTAAGCTGTTGCTGCTAAGCCCTGGCCCACAGAGCTCTATCAAACAGCTCAGCTGTGAATAAGAGGGAGGTAGCTTCTCTTTCTGCCCTTCCTTAATTATGAAAACCAGCACCATCTTAAGCAAGTACCTGGCAACCCCATGCAAAGCCCTGGGGGAGGATACTTTCTTTTATCTGGTTCTCTTCTGCTAAAGGGACTTCTGTTAATCCTTCAGAAACACTTTTAAGACATAAAGAATATGCATATATAATATGTATATTTTTATGCCTGAAAAAAATATATACAGACCTTTCTTTCGATTGCTCTCAGGGAAAGTGCTATTGCTGTAGTGTTTTATTTTTAATGTAACAATGCCATTGTTGGAATATTTTGGTTGAAAGAAAATGAAGAACCTGATTGCCAGAAGTCACACCTAAGAAAAGGGGGGAGAATTAAAAAGGGATTAGGATGAATATAGCTATTAGTTCCCTTGTGTAGTCACAGCCCAACTCTTAGGTGCATATATAATACTGTTTCTTAAGGCTGTGCCACAGAATGTGAAAATTGATTCTCTACTTGCTTAAAAATGACCTGATGTATTTAACCGAGCTATATGTATATACCCAAGTATATTAATAGATTATTGTCTACTTCCTGGACTCTTTCCTTTTCTGTATCTATCTCCCAGTATTCTGAGAGATGTAATTTTGGGCTCTACCTCCTCCTAAGCTTACATGGTACCTGTCTTATAGCAGGTGTTTGGTGAATGGGTGGCCTTGCACATGTCTAGGTTCTTGGTGAATTGAATTGCTAGGAAGTCCAGAATCTGAAACTACTCCAGTGTAATCAGTATATCTGTATGGGATCTTGAGAAGTCATCTAGTTGATCTTGCTACCTTTTGTCAAGGTCAGTGGTGTGCTGATGAGTGCTTAACTAGCTCTCCAAACGAATCAATCAATAAATGACACACTTTTAAGTCTTATCTACATCATTAACATTTTCTCTGTTACTTTATTAAGTCAAGACAATCAATAAAATAATAAATCAAACCCTGATTTGTAGTGTTTACCAGTTTCCAAGGTGTAAATGCTCACACTGAAAATTGCCTCTTGCAAGCTGATGTGAGCAGTCTCTAGCATCACACTTATTCCCTCTGAGAGAAATGAGATCACAAATATAAATATACATATAGATGTACATACATTTGTGCATACATATAGGTGTGTACATGTGGATAGAGTGAAATAGTTCTTCAGCTAAGGAGATCCTCTAAATATTCTTTGTAAGCGCTTGCTAGCCCTCACTTCCAGTTTTGTGACTGATTGCTGCTGCTCCCTGGCAGTCTGGGTGTGAGCTCTACCCTGGCCAGCCAACTATAAAAGGAGTACATAACACCTCCTTCATAAGTGCATTGTGAAGTCAAGCAAGGCAATATTCAGGAAATCCAAAATGACGCATCTACTAAAGAGAGAATGTTTTAAAAGTTAGGCAAGCCCATCAATCCTCCCTTCCCTCGGTTTGATGTTCTTTTATAAGACAACTATATTAATTGGCTAAAGCTTTTTGAAAGTATGGCTTAAGTCTAGCCTAAATCAGCTTCACTTTCTGGATCCCTTCTCCAAAATGGCATCCCTTTGTTATTGATGCAGCTTTATGTTACTTTTCCTTGGGGAACAAATTAGCAGTAGTTGCTAAAAACACAATTTATTTTCAGGAGAGTATATTTCTGTAAAGCTGGTGTGGTGCACATGGGAGTATGGAGCAGTATGGGCTAGCAGGAACAGTGGTTGTAGTCTGCTTTGTATCTCGATGTGACAGGTTCTCTGTGCCTCTGTTTGTTGTGTTTACATTTTAAATTTTGTTTCCAGTGATACATTTAGGGTGAAAAAGTCGCCAAAACGGTCTCCTCTGTCTGATCCACCTTCACAGGTATATATAATGTTTTTCTTATATTTATAATTTTATTACTCATATGGGGAAGAGCTGAAATGAGTATTTTTAACCCCTTACTGCCAGTCCTGTGTAAATTTTCCACTCGGTATGGATCAGTTTCAGGTGAGGGTGGGGGGTGGGACAGGAAGCAGCATGGAGGAATTACTGAAAAGACGGGTTTCTCTTCTAGCTCTGACACTGTGAAACTACCTCCTCGGCCTCAGTTTCCTCAACTGTAAAACTAAGGGGATAGTACCTTCTCTGTGTATTTCACAGTTGTTGTGAGGTTCAAATGAAATAATAGATGTGCAAGTGCTTTGTAAGAACTGTATAATGTGCAAGGCACATATAGGGTATCAGAACTGCTATCGTGAGGGACAGCATAGAGCAAGCTTCACTCTGCTTGCTCTGAGTCATTTCTCAGTGACAGACTCACAGAGTCTCAGTGATGGAGAGGCCATCTAGTCTAACCCATTCCTGCACATTTATACTTTCTGCCATAATCCTGATACATGGTCATCGAGCCTTTGCTTGTTACAGACTTCCAGTAATAGGGCCACCCACTCCTTGCCTCAAGGCCAGCCATTTTACTTCTGGATAATTTTCATTTTTAGGGAGGTTTTCTTTTTATTGAGCTGAAATTTGCTTCTTTGCCAGTTAGTTGACATGCCTTACGGATTCTACCTACACGATATCTTTCCTTTCCATTTCTTAACTGACAATTCTGCTACCTTCACTCTCATTTAAGTCCCAATTACCCACTTCTTTTCTGGACTATTTTACTACTCTCCTGCTTGCTCTCCCTACCTTCCATCTCCCCTTTCTCCAGTACATTCTTCATCACTGCCATTGTAATCTTCATAATCTGCAAGTCCACCACTCTCCTATTCAGAAACCTTCCCTGGCTACCTACTGCACACAGGAAATGATATAAACTCTGACTCTGACATTCAAGGCTTTCACTACTTCCCTCTATGGACTCCTAACCATTTTGTAATTTTGCCCTGCCTTCTCTGGCCTCTATGCATTTTTGTATTTTACCTGTTCTCTGGGCCTAGAACAGACTCCCCCCACGTTTCTGACTGTTGAAATCTTTCCCTTCTTTTATTGCCCAGGTCAGATGTATAGGCTATTAAGAATTAATCCCTGGGGATGCCTTCAAGATTTCCCAGCTAGAAGGGGTCCTTCTGTCCCTGTCTCTTTCTTGCCTCTTCCTCTTTGACCTGTCCCCTCGACTTACTTCATTCTAGCTCACACTACAATAATTTCTATTCATGTCTCATCCCTTTGCTTTGTTTAGGTCCGTTCTAATTATGGAAGATCAGTCTTTGGGGGAATAAGCAGATAGTTTCAGAAACCTTTACTTGGGCCTCTGGAGGAATAGGTGCAGTCTATTTTGTTGTATTCTGTTCTGCCCAGTTAGTCTTTGAAATACTTGAAAATCTCTCACTTGTGAAGGTCAGACTAGACAAGGGAATGTACAGTGAGTATCTGAATAATAACTATCTGTGGAAAGAGAAGGAAACTGTTAAGCCAGTGGTGTGAAACTTAAGTAGAAACAGATCCCTGCAGGCCCCTCATATTGACTTAGAAGACCACAGATTAACATTATCTGTATCATATAGCATTTTTATTTATTTTGTTAAACATTTCCCAGTTACATCTTAGTCTGGTTAGGAAAGTGCTGTGTATCTGACCCCTGCTTAGGGGATCTCTAGAAAGACTTTAGTTGTGCAGATAACCACATTTTCTTTTGCACTGAAACACATAACAGTGCTTTGATGGGAGGGCAAGGAAGCAATTCCTTAAAGAAATGTGGGGATGTAGCTCATTTTCTGACATTTTAGATACTCATTATTTGAGTTTCTGCCTCCTGACTATCACTCTCAAGAAACACAAATCCCTTTAGCTCTCTAAGGCATAATGGTGCAGAGGAAAGTGCCCTGGATTCAGAGTGGGAGGAGCTAAGTTTGAATCCTACTCATTCTGCTTGCTACTTATAGGACCCTGGGCAGATCATTTGGCCTTTCTCAGCCTCCATTTTCATATCTGTCAAATGAGGGAGCTAGATTAGAGGGTCCCTTCCAGCTCTAAAGCTATTATCCTCTGACTTACCGTTTTTGTGTTTGCTTTTAGCAATAACAGAGGAAGTTGATGTCTTACAAGTATATCATTTGTTAAAGCAATATTTGGGTTTTCCTGTGGGTAATGGAAACAGGCAAATTCCACCTCCACAAAGTTAAGAAAGCTACTTTTAAAGTTATATAATATCCTTAATAGCAATGAAGAACTTGGCTATTTCAACTTACAATGCCATGGGGTTTGTTTACTGTACTGAAATGGTGACCCTTAATCAGGATTTATATTCTGAAAAAAAGCAGTCAGAAAAATTGAGGAAGGAGAATTTAAGAATTTAAATGTGGCTAATATGTCATGGAAGGATTCAAACCCTAGCTCTGGGATGGAAAGGACATTTGTGACTGGCAAATAGAATGAATAAAAAATGGTGATTATTTGTACTTCACAGGATCCCACTCCACTGCCTACGCCAGAAACACCCCCAGTGATCTCTACTGTGGTTCATGCAACAGATGAAGAAAAACTAGCAGTGACCAATCAGAAATGGACTTGTATGACAGTGGAGCTAGATGCGGACAAGCAAGATTACCCTCAGCCCTCTGACCTGTCAACTTTTGTAAATGAGACCAAATTCAATTCTCCCACAGAGGGTAAGCAAATTAATGGCCATTCGGACCCCAACCCCAACCTGGAAAAACTTGCTCCAAAAGAGCAAGAGGCAATGAAGGACCATAAAGAAAATCAGAAGCCAGGTAATTTGGGCCGCCATTTTGCATGTTCTTTCTGAGCCCTGGAGACAAAAGCTGCACTTTGGTATAACGTGTGGCTTTTTTTAAAGCTGTTATCGCTACATTCCACTGTGGCTGGTGGAGCCCAGCAACTGTCAGGAGCCTTGCTTCTCTTTATATGCGTTGCTGGTGATTGTGAAGGGCTCAGCCTAAAAGAAGAGAATCATCTAGCACCAAGCTGGCAGTGTTGCTGAGCTTCCTGGCATTTCCTAATGACCCCTATGGCTGCTGAGGTGTGTGAGCTGAGAAGGCTGAAATTACCTGGTCAGACTTCACAATTGAAAACCCACACCAGGCATGAATCTAAACATACTTGATAACAACAGAGGAAATCCTTTGGAAAAGGAAGCCCTTTCCAACTTCCTCTTCAATTCCTAGATTTCAGGTCTCTTTCCTAATTCTGTGGATTATAAAGAAAATGAATTTCAAGTGAGCATAAAATGTGCCAAAGGGAATCAAAAAGTGTATCTACATATCCAGTTGGAGACACAGATTTTCAAAATTCAGGAGAGTTCCATACTGGGATACCTAACTGTATGTGATTGTGTGTGATTGTATCTTAATTAATTTCTCTGAGATTTAATTTCCTTATCTGTAAAACAGGAATAGTAATACCTATCTTGAGATGTGGCCTAGTGTGTAGAGGGCCAGCCAGGAAGACCTGGGTTTAAGTCTTATGTCTAACACCTACTGTCTATACGACTGTAGTCAAGCTACTTAAACTCAGTGGCCCAGAGAACTCTCTAAGACATAAATGAGTTGCTGATCTATATCAAGGAAGGGAGTTTCTACATGAAGAGTTCCCTATATTAATGAAATCACAGTTCTGGACCAAAAATATATATGCATGTATGTGTATATATGTGTGTGTGTGCACGTGCGCGTGCGTGTATATACACATGTATGTGTGTATACATACATACATACATACATACATACATGTCTTTTTTCTAGCACTTAGACTACCTGGCACATAGTAGGCACTTAATAAAGGCTTCTAGATATGTGTGTCTGGTTGGATGGGGTGGAAATCAAATGACATAAAATATGTGACAAGTGCTATACCAATAGAAGAATACTCTTTTTAAGAGTATTATTCCTACCCTAATGCCTCACGAAAGTATAAAGATGACCTTTGATTGGCCAAGGCTAGGTCATTTGAATGAAAGCTTTGCCAAGTCTGACCAAGATGGAGAGCATTTGAACATGGTCCTAGTAATACATAGATTGTGACTTCTGTTTGAAACCGAGCCCAGCTTAGGAGACTGTCTATGGAGTGGTGAAATCTTTGACCATAGTGATCCATTATTGAAAGCTAGACCTGCAGCTAACAGTTTTGATGCCCTGCACTGGTTGCATGAATCATATCCTAAAAAAAAATCAATTTTGTAATTCATGATGTAAAAATAATAAAAGAAATAGTAAGACAAATTCATTTGAGTGGGTGGGGGAATAAATTCTTATACTGACTTTTTAGGCTACTAAGGGAATGTTTGTATTAAATTTTTGTGCCCCCAGAATTCAGTTCCCTGAGACAAAGCCATGGTCATGCCAGTTTAAGAAAGACTGTCAGAAATCTGTTAAAATGTGAACTAATTACTCTTAAAGAAGCTTTACCTAAGTCCTTCTGGTGACTGCTTTCACCCCTGGATTTATTAAGGGAGAATAGACCAAGCATTTCATTAAGCACCTACTATGTGCCTGGCACTGTGGTAAGCCGTATACAAATGTATCATTTGATCACAACATTATTAAACATCTAACACAGTACAAGCCCGTTGAGTTCACATGGTAATCTACGCTTTCCATGGTGGTTTTAACTTCTCATTATTGTTTATAACACAAGAACTGCCCCAATGGTAACATTTGGTTTGAAAATGATTTCAAAATCCATCTTGGAATTAGTACCAGAAAGGAGAACATTATTGTTAGGAAGATATTGTTTAAACCTTACAGTGATATAGACACTTGAATTTTTATTCCATTTGAAGGCATTCCTTCCAACTTTTTTGCTAATAATAGAAAGAGTACCAAGATTCTAATTAAATGCTAATGACCATACCATGCTTATGTACTGAGTGGTGTGATGTTCCAGAAAATCCAGATAATAGTAATTATATCACACAATGCTTCCTCTTGAGATTACTTAAATAACTGGGCTTCCCCTTGGTAGTTTGGTTTTTACTGTGAGAAATCTCTGAATTATACAAAAGAATTTCCTCTGCGAGTCACTTAACACATTTCTCTATACTTGTGTGAATATCTCTGAAAGCTGTCTTTATGGAGCTTGACAAAGAGCAGACTCCACAGATTTTGCCACCTTGGGCTTTCATTTGGCCTGGTACTTCATATAAGGGCGTGGAATTTCTTTCCCTTCTGTATTTTGGTGATTGCTTAGAGGAAACTGACTTTCTCATACTTACTATATCCAGATTTGGAATATGTCATCAACAAAGCACCATCTTCCTCTACAGTTGAAGGAGAGAGCTTACTGTCATCTCCATAGATTAATTATCTTTAGCAGTTGGAGAGCGCTTGGCCACTTAGTGGAGTTAGATGTCAGGGCAGAGAAAAGGTTCATAATCTCAGGAACAAAGGACACTGTCATGTCAGCAGGTACACATGACCATTTTGATATTTTCAATGGCACTTGTTGTGTTAAGGGATTTTTCTGCTAGTTCATTATTCCCTAGGGTTTGCCATATGCTAAGCATTCTCATCCTTCAGATAACTTTAAACAAATATAGAAAAGCATTTCAATATCATTTTTATTCTTCTGCTGTTGCAACCAGGTTTTTAGCAGATCTGCAAGCTAATCCTGATATGTATGTTTTGTGTTTGAGTTTTATCAGCTGGAATCAAACACATGCACTTTTTTAAGAGGAGAAAAATCCTTTGAACAGAAGTTTATAGAATAGTAGATTTAAAGCTGAAGAGGTTGTTAAACTGTGGCTGCTGAAGCTCATCTTCACCTCCCGACATTTTAATAAATGCACTCCAACTGTGACTGATGTGACAACTGTTCATTTCTAGCAATAGCAGCAACAAAAACAAAATACTCCCAATATGTAAATGTTTGTGCTGGGCAAGGTAGTTGAAAGTTGCCCATTTATATGATTGTGAAGTGCTAATACATAGTGAATAAATTGGCAGTCTGTTGTAATTTGCTGCCTGATTGGATGAAAATAATTACAGCGTTAGGATATATCATAGGACAGGGAAAGGATGCTGGATTTACAATCTGAGGACCTTGCTTCATATCCGAGCCCTGCCATTTGCTAGACCAGGTCACTTTATCTCTATAGGCCTCACTCCTCATCTGGAAAATGAGGGAGCTGATGCCTTCTAATTTTAAATCCATGATCTGATGATGCCTTGACCATCGTAGGCTACTTTGGGGATGTTACATGTATTTTCACCAAAGTGATAAATAAAACTGGATCCAGAACTGTTTACTGGATCATCCTCCCTATTTACATCAATTTAATTCAACAGACATTCATTAAGTGCTTAGCATGTGCAAAGCCTCAAGCTAGTTGGTGGACACACAGAGACACAGATGGGAAGCCCCGATTTCCAGGGGGGAGAGGGAGAGAGAAAGAGAGAGAGGGAGAAAATGGTGAAAAAGAGATGGGGGGAGGTAGAGAGAGTAGGGGGGAAGAACAACAATAACTGTAAGAATTAGAAAAAGTGGGGCAGCTAGGGCACCAGCCATGGAGTCAGGAGGACCTGAGTTCAAATATGATCTCAGACACATAACACTCACTTAGCTGTATGACTCTGGGCAAGTCACTTAACCTCAATTGCCTCACAAAAAAAAAAATTAGGAAAAGCCTTGAATGGGAGGTGACACCTGAGATGAGCCTCAAAGCATACTAATGATTCTGAGAGGTAAAGGTGAATAGGAAATATGTCCCAGGAGTGAGGGATAGCTTGTATAAGTGTATAGAGGCAGAAGATGAAATGCTGAGTTCATGAAGCTTGAAGATAGAATCAGGTATACCCCAGAAACACCAGGTATATGACCATATACTGGTAATTTAATCATCAGTTTGTATCTGCTTGAAGATTGGTGCTATGATGAGTGATTTCTAGAGTGCATCAATCATTCTGTGTCGAAGTTACAAGTCACAGAAGCTAGTGAAATGAGGAAGGAAAATGGGAGAACTTCAGGGCCAAGCAAATAAATACTAATGATTTTTTGAGGGAGAAACTTATATGATCATGGGGTCTACCTCCATTTCAGTGAGACCCTGTAAATGTGTCTTTTGAATCTTTTTTTTTTAAACAAAGATCAGGAATACTTAGAATCCCAAACCTAGAAAGGACTTGGAGATTCCTCCATTTCAGTGTTTCCCAACCCCAACTACACTGTGGAGCATACCACTTTTGCCATATTAGCTCAGAGGGGAAGGACTGGGAACCAGGGGATAGAAGAAGATTTATTACAGTGGAAATAATACTGGTTTGGGAATCAGAAGACCTGGATTCAACTCTTGGCTCTGCTGCCTACCACCTATGTGACCTTGGTTCATCACTTAGTATCTTTAAGCTTCACCTCTCTCATCTATAAAATGAGGGGAATTGGACTAGCTATATGATGAGGTCTCCTCCAGCTCTCCCATGAAAAAAGAGTTGTTTTTTAAGTTCAGGAGAGTGTAGTACACTCTCTTGAGCTCTGAATTTGGAGTCTGAGGACTTGGTTTGAAGACTGGCTCTCCAACTTGCTATCTGTGTGACTTTGTACAAGTCACTTCAGCACTCTGGGCCTTAGTTTCTGCCTCTGTAAAATGAAGGGGTCCCCTCTAGTTCTAAACCCATAGTCTTCGAGTCCTAAAGTAGGGTTAACAAAAGTCTTCCAAAATGGTAAAAATTTGCTGTGCATTCTGTAGAACAGGAGTAAAGAAACACTTATCTAGTCTATCCCTCTTCCTTAATGTAAACCATCCAGAAATTAGAATTGATAATTTTTCACTAGCTCAAGCCTTTGTCTAAAAATCCTAAGAGTCCTTTGATAAAAGAAAGGTAAAGAATCATCATGGAGGCTTCTTCTAAAAGTCCTCTGCTGGGCTCTTTCTTCTCCCCTACTGTACTCTCCCCATGGTGCTAAAGGTTCCACCATGGCCCTGGAGTTGTTCTACAGAGGCGATTTAGTGATGCCCCCAAACTCTGTGGAGTCAGCATTTCACTAACCAAAAATCCCGTGATGAATTAACTGATAGGACTTGTTAGAAATGAATTCTCACCTCCTTTTCCTTTCCTCATCTTTAAGCATGCATAATTAATATTGAAACATCCATATTTAACAATAACAGGATTATTCCTTCAATGAGATAACAGTTTTTGGTGTTTGAAGGAAGTCAGGTTAAGGTTCCTCAGCACCCTGGAATTCATAGTGATTACTCAAATGTTATTTTGGGGTTGACCTGTGTATGGCATGGTTCCTCTTCTCTTTGATGATTATTGAGGTGCCACTAAGATGTAGACATCAAGTCAGTTGAGATATTTCCTCAAGGTCATGGAAAGAGCATTGCTAAATAGAAGAGCTGCCTCATCTTCCAGCTCATATTCTTTGAGTCTTAACTTGACTCATCAGTTCAACAAATATTTCCCTATTCAGACTACTGTGTACAAGGCACTTTGAAAGTGGATGTAATCACTATTCTGAAATTATAAATAGGAGACCTAAGATAGCTAGTTTTCTAAAATGAGTCATAGATACACAAATGCTCTAGATCCATGGGAAAGTCCAATCATAACTAGAATGGATGCTCATGTATAAAATTAGACTTTCTCTCAGCCAACAGCACATTATTATTAATCCAAATGCCCTATTTTTGAACTAACATCTCCCAGGGTGGGGAAGAAACTGATGAAATTGGGCAGTTGTACAGGAGAAATAAACCAGATGAGAGAGATCTGAAACTTGTCTAAGGTCCAGTGGCTAGGAATAAAATTTAGATGTTGGGTTGAAGAGTGGAACTGGAAGAGAAGTCTCTTGGAAAACACTTTTATTTCCTCTTTTTTGGTCACATTTAGTATGCATGCTCTCAGCTGTGGTGACAGGAGCCGGATTATTGCTTTTGAACAATTAAAGGGATTCATTTCCAGGGTCACACTAACAATACCATGGGGATGGGCACAGGCTGATTCATTTATTCTACCCACCACCTTAAAAGAAGTGATTGGACTGGAAGTGCTCATATAACATAGACTTCTGTACTTTATGCATTGGGTAAACCTTGGCATTGGATTATAATGTTCATAATCTTTTTCTTATTGACCAATACGAGATTATATGTGTGTTTATTATAGAATCGTAAAATAGTAGAGCTAGAAAGGAAGTTAGACACCAGCTAGTTTAATTCTCCATTACCTTTTTCTGTAAGTGACTCACCAAGAAGTACAAATCAATAATGATTAAGGCCTATAAGAAGAGGGAAGCTGTTTTTTGATTCCATTATTTCACAAAATCATCTTTATTCTCAGGAAGAATTGGTTCCTTAAAGCAAAAAGAATTTGACATAGATTCTGACAGCTGCAGACACTTTTTGGTATCCTAATTTATTGACTCTTTACAACAAACAAGAGAAAGTCTCACTTTAACAATCACATTAGGTAATATTTTATTTTAAAAATTATATTCCCAAGGACTAATAAATAGAAATTAAAGGACTTACTGAGGAATTACCCTGAAGTATTGATGCTGAGAATTTTAGACTGGTTCCATAAACAAAAATGATCCATTTATTAAGACCAAGAAGTTAACATAGGTTGTAATTGTACATCTCGGGTAAAAATGTTTGAGGATACTTCTTTAGTGTCTGGCTAATTCTATATTAAACATTATCTGGGGGGGAGGACAGCAAGGTGGCACAGTGGATAGAGCACCAGCCCTGGAGTCAGGACGACTTGAGTTCAAATTTGGCCTCAGACACGTAACACTTACTAGCTGTGTGACTCTGGGCAAGTCACTTAAACCCAATTGCCTCACACACACAAAAAAATAATATCTTGGAAGGGTTGGAAATTGAGTACACGTCCAAAAAAAAAAGATGAAAGGGACCAACTCTAAAACAATTTAATGAATTGTAGAAATGTTTCAACTGATACTTAAAGTCATAAAGCTATGGAGTATGGTAGAAAAATTGGCTCAGGAGACTTGAGTTCAGGTCCTGACCCCAGTGCTTACTATATGTATCACTTTTATGTATATATCACTTAACCTCTTTGATCTTTCATTCCTTACCTGTAAAGTGAATATCATAATATTTGTACCCCCATCCTATAAAAACTATTATGAAGAAATTATACTATAAATGTTAAAATGAAATATAAATGTGATGTTAGTAATATTATTGTAGTACCTGCAGTACCCATGTAGAGCATCCAGAATAACTATTCTGGTATCATTTAGTAGTTCTATATATACTCAAACTGATAACTTACAAGCTCCCACCAACATGTTTTACTTTTTTCTCATCTGCCAGAGGGCACAATTAGTTCAAAGCAAAAACACTTAATGAAGTTGGATAATAAAAAGATTTGTGATTGAACATTTCTCTGTTAGTATAGGGCACAGTCCTTCTAAATACATATACCATAAGTGAGGACAGTGATTATAAATAGAAATTACATATGAGAGGTCCATATAAAGAGGAATATATGTGGAGAAGAAATCCATGCCTCCTTCACTGAAGGAACTTTGATGTCTTCTGGTGATGTCATCACATTGTTCTTGCCAGCTCTGTGTTTTGCTACGTGTGGCATCTCTGCTGGGCGTATTCCTTCACTGGACTTTTTGGGTGTGCTCCTCACTTGGCTTACTGCTCTATTGAACTCACTGTGAGGGCTCTTGTTTGGGTGAATTGCTCTGCTGGGGTCTCTGGGGTGACTTGGGCATGGTATCTCTGCTGGGCCTGCTCCTCACTGGGCATGTTGCTGCACTGTACTATTTTTTTTTTATAATATCCAATGGTACATTCATTCCTTTAGGGCCAGGACAGCCATCTCAGCTAGGGTATAGTGGCTAAAACTTCTCCCTGATAAAGTCAAGCTGAAAACCTTTAGTCAAAGCCACCATACCTAACTAACGAAAGACAAGATTAGTGCCTCCAGCTAAGATTAGGATTTTTCTTACCAATCCTTATTTCTCTAAGGAAAATCAAAGCCTTCTATTATAGATAATTATCTGGTTTAGGACTTTGGCAATCTGGCATATTCCTAAAATCTCTTCGCTTAGCTTCATATAAATTTGAAATTGAGCAAAAGGTAAGTCTAGAGAGACAACATCAATGTTCTTCACCCAGCTAAGGAATTCCTGTCTTTTCTATTGACATGAATAACCATTTATCACTTGAGGGAGCCTTGAAGAAGTTGGAGAAATCTAGATCTTAAAGTTCCATGCCTACCCTTAAATAGGGGTGCATCAGAAAGCTCTGAGAAGGGTGAATTGTTCTATTTCTAAGCATATCAAGGAAAGGAAATTCCATAGTTTCAAAAAAGCTGGATTCGTATGTAAATCATAATTGTGTGCTTGCAGTTATTATAAAGGCTCCAGTGCTAAAACTGGGGGGCAAGTGGGACCCCTTGAAAAACAGACATGTCCCCACCATACAGGCCAGCTATGGTGCACACTGGTCTTTTTTTCAATGATCCTTGACATTGGTCTTTGTTATTCTTGCAGAGCTGGATTATAGAAACTCTTATGAAATAGAATATATGGAGAAAATCGGCTCCAACTTACCTGTAAGTTCTTTCACCTTCTAATCGTTACATCTGTTGTTATGCTTCTGTGTACTGTTCTGTATTGTAAAGGTTACGAGAACATGAGAATTGAGAGCAAATGGTAGGCTGAGTGTTTTTCACTTATTACAGCCAGAATAAAAGCATGCTAATGGAAAATTAAGGGTTTGTTGTCTGCATTAATAGCCAACATGAATAAAAGTAATCTAAGAAACAAACAGTGAACTATATAGCCAGTCTCTTCCACAGAACCACTTCACTTGATTCTGGAGTGATTGACTCTGTGAAATTAATTTTCTGAGAAGAGAATTGTTTTATTTAAAACAAACAGACAGAAAACCCCTCCAGTAGAATCCATTCTGCTGTCTCATCCTTGTTTGTAGGTGACTGTGGGTTCTTCAGGCTAGCTAGGTGGCACAGTAGGTAGGATACTGGGCCTGAAGTCAAGAAGACCTGAGTTCAAAACCAGCCTGGCACTTATCAGCTGTTTGACCCTAGCAAGTCAGTTAACCTCTGTCTGCCTCAGTTTCCTCATCTTTAAAATGGGGATAATAATAGTACCTACCTCCCTGAGTCACTGTGAGGGTCAAATGAAATAATATTTGTAAAGTGCTTTGCAAACCTTAAAGTGCTATAGAAATGTTGGCTATCATTATTATTGACATTAAATAAAAATCTACTGTGTGCAGATTACTGGTATAGGCACTGAAGAAAATACAGGGTTTAAAGAAGTGAGAATCTCTGTTGTTACAGAACTTTCAGTTTAACAGATATAAACAATTTAAAATATAAACGATTCTCAGGGATATGAGCCTTAAAAGGGCAGCTGGTGGCACAGTGCATGGAGCCTTGGGTTTGGAGTCAGGAGGA
Source organism: Phascolarctos cinereus (assembly GCF_003287225.1). NCBI lineage: Eukaryota > Metazoa > Chordata > Mammalia > Diprotodontia > Phascolarctidae > Phascolarctos > Phascolarctos cinereus. The sequence goes on along the minus strand of NW_027555736.1, from coordinate 86,151,353 downwards.
CCTGAATTCAAATCCAGCCTGACACTTAATAGCTGTGTGACCCTGGGCAAGTCATTTAATCTCTATTTACCTCAGTTTCCTCATCTGCCAAATGGGGATAATAATAGCCCAGGGTTGTTGTGATGAGCAAATGATATAATAATTGTTAAGCATTTAGCACAGTGTTTGACACATAGTAAGTTCTACATAATTGTTTTGTTGTTATTGAGTCATATCAGTTGTACCTGACTCTCCATGACCCCATTTGGGGTTTTCTTGGTAAAGATACTGGAATGGTTTGCCATTTCTTTCTTTAGATCATTTTACAGAAGAGGAAACTGAGGAAAACAGGGTTAAGTGATTTGCCCAGGGTCACACAGCTACTAAGTGTCTGAGGCCAGCTGTCAACTCAGGAAGAGGGGTCTTTATGATTCCAAGCCCAGTGCTCTATGCACTGCACCACCTCGCTGCCCATGCCACCTAGCTAACAGCATAATTGTTAGCTGTTATTGTTGTTGTTGTTATTATTATTAAAGATGGTGGACTGAAAGCCCTTTCTCGCCTTCTGACCTTTCGTTAACTCCCTAGCTGCTCTGGCTTGCATTAAATTATAATTTCTAAAGGCCTTCGGGACTTTGTCTTCCATCTTACCATTACAAAAACGTGTTGTAGATGCAGTTGGCTGGCTCAAGTGCCAGACCACTTCACCCTACAAGTGGCTGTCTGAGCCCAGGGTGCCTGCTCTAGTAAAACTCTTGACCCATAGCTTTTGAACCCTGAGAGTACATTACAATAGATATAGTACTCCCCTGTGTTTGAACTTTATGACTTGGGATGCTGGGCCCAGCTTGTGGTTTTGTGTGAATTCCTTGGTTTGCTTTTGTTTGTGTATGGGCCTATACCCTGCTCTATCGTAGCTTGTTTACTTAATGAATCCGTGCCTCTTGGCCTACTGTTGTCCTACATACTCTACTCTTTTAGTGCTTTCCACAGGCCATGGTGTGTGTGTACATTTAGGGATAGAGAGACACGATCATATGTCTGTAAAATGGGAACCTGCAAGTACCTTTGCTTCCTCTGTTGCCTCTGAAGAGTTAGCCAGCCCTCAACTTGGCTGACCTATAGAGGAGTTGACTCTAAAAAGTCATACTGCAGTATACTGCATATCAGTTTTGCAGAGAAATTGACTAGAATCATATAGATATTGGCTGTATTAACCCATTGGCTTAAGATCCAATTATTGTTTGTTCATAATCATTTGGTTGCTTGCAAAGGAAGTAAAGACTTTATATTAAAAAGTGATTTGTCTTAGAGAATAATCTGCTCTTGTCTGTCACCAAGTTGCTTTGTCACATTGATTCTATCCAGATTGTACTCATTTAATAATTAGAATGAATTTCCTTTCTTTTCACAGCATGATGATGGCACCCCGAAGAAACAATCTCTGTATCTTATGTTTGATGCCCCTCAGGAGAGTCCAGTCAAATCTCCTCCAGTTCGGTTATCTGATTCCCCAACTCCATGTTCAGGGTATATTATTCCCATAAAGAGCCTATGATACTAAAATATTTTCTATTTTAATGAATGAATGAAAAATATTAAGTGCTTTCTATGTGCCTTGCCCTTTGATAAGCATACTAATAGAAAAGCAAGCCTGATCCTGTTCTCAGTAAGCTTACATTTTATTTGGGAAGAAACCATCTATGGGAGAGTTCAAATGCAAAGTAGATGTCAAGGTCCAAGTGATCTTTAAGAATTATAATGTAAAGCGTGCCAGAGATTCTAAAACCTGTTCTATTGTCTTTATATACTTCCTTCTATTTTACTGTTTCCTAATGAGGTAGTAGGGCAGCTAGCTGGCACAGTGAATAGAGTGCTGGGCCTGGAATCAGGAAGACTCATCTTCCCAAGTTGAATTCTGGCAACAGACACTTACTAGCTGTGTGATCCTATGCCTTAGTTTCCTCATCTACAAAATCAGCTAGATAAGGAAATAGCAAACCACTCCAGTATCTTTGCTAAGAAAACCCAAAATGATGTCACTAAGAGTCAGCTATAACTGAAAACTCGACAACAGCAAAATAAGGTAGTCCTGTATTGTTAACCTCTCAACCCCTATTCCAGCCTAACCTAGATCTGATAAGCAAATGCCAGCACTGAGAGTGAGCATCATTTGAACTAAGACTAAATCTCTTAAAAGAAACGTATGTGTGACTTTTTTCTCCCTTTTAATTTTGTTTTGGTTAAAAGGGCCCAAGTTCATGTTCTAATCTAAGTAATGTATGTTTCTGGTTAGACCTAGGGTCTCAGTTCCAAATTTGGACCTCTCCTGCTCTTCCTTTGTTCTCTCTGAAGGTAGAGATTGGACCCACCAGTGTCTCCCTGGTGCCACCCTCATGGTTTCTTGAACTCTCCTTACTCCTTTAAGTGTGAGCAATCTTAAGAAAAAGAGCTGGCCAGAATAGATATAGAAGCTGCCTGCTGTCTTCCATCTCCCTTGTTTGATGTTTTAAAAGCACCTTAGAGGTGTAAATAGATATTCCTCTCCCTTAGTCCTACCATATATAGATGCATGATGTATGGTGCAATTTGTACCAAACTGCAGGGACCACCAGTATCCTTCTACCATCTTATTCAAGGGAATACGCTTGGAACTTAAGTGTTCTTGGGGGAGGCCTAAGTGATAGATTATTGTCACTCTGATTTTGGAGGGATTTCTAAAGAAAAAGATGAGGGACATTTTTTTTTCTCCTCAGATCAAGTTTTGAAGAAACAGAAGCTCTGGTGAACGCTGGAATGAAAATCCAGCATCCAGTCTCACGAGTCCTGGCTCCGAACTCAGAGACACACTTGCAGGCTTCAGAAAAGTCAAACCAAAAAGAGTCTATGGGCTTAGGAACAACTTCAGATGCTCTCGAAAGAGTAAGTGGGGATGTAATAAGCCCAAAGAACAACTGAAGATTTAGGCTCAAGATAATCAGACCCCGTAAATGCATAGGTATCCGATGGACTAAAAATAACATCTCAAGCTACACCCCCAAAAAAGTAGTAGAGAGTGAGTTCCAAAGCCTCCAAACAACATGCTGTCATATCTCTCTAATACATTACTTCTGGAGAGAAGAATGTTCTAGAAGTAAATCTGTTTTGTTTTAAAATTTTCTTTGCATTATTTACCATGATGATGTTTTTGCTTTCTTTTCTGAGTCCTTATGGTGGGATTGTCACCTGGGCCATTCATCTCCTGATCTTTTGTTTTTCCTAGCATCCTTTATGGTGGTAGTTTAGCACATTAACAGGTGTGCTAGGGAAGAAAGACAGTTTTCTTTTGAGGTGAACAGTAGATTATACTGGGCCTGGGACCCCATTTGATTCATTTAGGAATTTCTTTAGGACCCACATAAAAAAGATTCCTTTCTCCTTTCACATACTGAGATCTTAGAGCTCAGATGTAACTGTGGTGGTAAAATACAGTTTGAAACTTGACACAGAAAAGTCTATTCTCTTCCGACTACCCATAGGCTTTCTTAAGTATCAGAAAAGTTTTTATCTATTGGTTCAAATCCCTGTGTAACACCCATTGTGTGTGTATGTATATAGATACATACACACATATACATATATATGCACATGTATAAGTATATGAAAGTAAAATATTAAATCTTGAAGGATACTGCTTCCAGTATGTGTGTGTACTTGTGTGTATATGTATACACACTGTTTCCTGTGTGTGAGTATATGTGTGTATTATGTATGTATGTATGTCTATACACACACATATACCCATACTGGAAAACAGAGTATCCTTCAAGATTTAATGTTTTACTTTTGTTGCACTGGATAGATTTGTTCATGAAAAGTTGACTTTCCTATTTAATGACCCTCTTGAATGAGGCATCTAGGTGGATACAGTGCTGGACTTTGACTCAGGAAGACCTGAAGTCAGAGTTCAAATGTGACTTCAGACACTTACTAGCTGTGTGACCATAGAAAAGTCACTTAATCTCTTCCTGCCTTAATTTCTTCATTGTCAAGTGGGGATAACAGTAGCACCCACCTCCTAGGATTGTTGTGAAGATAAAATGAGATACGATTTGTAAACCACTTTACAAACCTTGAAGCCCTATATAAATACCAGCTATTATTTTTATTATTATTTGAAAACATATTTTCTTAGCTTTAAACACATCTACCTTTCTAGCTAAATCTCACTTACTTTGGTGATAATGCTTATTTGTTTATTACTTGTGGTTTGAAATACCAACAAATGGATCACCTCCTTCCCTGTCTCCAGTCCTAAACTGCCTCCATCCAGTTTGTAGCCAGTAATCAAAGAGCATATTGGTTTTTGTTTTTATTTTACTAATGGGCTATTGGAGGGAGGGTGTTGGCTGTCAAAGCAGTTCAAATAGTAGCTATTTCTCCCCACTGTCAAACACCTATTGCTCTTAAAGAATTGGCATTAAATTTGGTAATTTCTTTAGCATGAAACCAAAAATATCAGGCCAGTAGATGATGCTTACCTAGACTTGCTGTTCCTCTTTCTCTCCTCTATTTTCTGTTCTATATCCTCCTTATCATGTAGAGAGCTCCTGAAGATTCCTATGTCTCTGCTGAAGCTCTTCTCAATAGGATATCTCATCAAACCTCAATATGTGATGCACTTGAATATCTAGAGCCTGATTTAGCAGAAAAGAACCCCCCAGTATTTGCTCAGAAACTTCAGGTTTGTAGTCCAAGTGTAACCTGTCAGTGTTCCTTTCTAAAGTTTATCACACCTCAGTAGAGAATGAAATCCCTTACATGTAAATCAAACCAAACTATGATTTAAATGGGAGTGAAAGAGGAGGTGGGGATGGCCAAAAGTCTTCCAAATAAAAGTCTTTTCTTCATAGCTAGATATGTAGTCTTTCCCCTAAAGATGTCAAAATGGTGTGAATGTTGTGATTATATTCTTAACAAGATGATTCCTTTAAAATCTGGAAATGGGGCTTGAGGCTTCATTTTTCAGAGGTCATTCAATATCCCTAGGCATTTCTAGTCATTTATTCACTGAACAGATTTGTATTAAATCACCTTTGAGTGAGCTATTTATATACATGAGAATTTCTCTGACTCCCATTGCGATAACATCTGGACATGGTGCAACATCTGGAACCAAAATAATTATCTAGCATCTAATTTGAAGTTAGCAATTTGAATTGCTCTCCTCTTTGTGAGAGGACTCTCTTAATGAGCAAATCTCAAGAGATTATGAGAGCAGTGTAAGAGATACGGCTTTAATTGAAATTATTACAAAACTTTATATCAAAAATGTACTTTATGGCATGTAGGAAAAGGAACAAAAACAACCTAAAACTTCACAAAAGTAGAAAGTTTGAAAAAAAGCATCTTATCTTCATCAATATAATGCTTATGTTTCTTGACGGTTATTTATTTGAAAGGCTTCTATGTTCTTAATTTTTAAAAATTCAGCCTTCTGCTGTCCTGGGCTGCTGAGGTGTTTCTCTTGAAAAGAACACTGACTCTGTGTGTTATATCTGAGTTGTCATCACAACGCGTTTAAGTGTGGCATCCGTTCTCTGGATGTGAACAATATTTACATCCTGTCTTAATGTATTTTTCTTCCCATGGTTTACTCATAACGCCACCATGTAACAGGAGGAGTTAGAGTTTGCGATCATGAGGATAGAAGCACTGAAGCTAGCCAGACAGATTGCCTTGGCTTCTTTCAGTTCCTTAGATACCAAGATACCTGCTGCCTGTCTGGAATGTGATGCTACCTGGGTGTGTCATGTGTGCCAGTAACGAAATGGAGGCTGCTTTCCTAACCATGACGCACAAATGTGGTGTTGGGAACCTGCAAAACAGCATGTCCATGCAAGAGGAGGGAGCTACTCCTCAAATATGACCATGAGAAATTGGTCCTAGGAAGTGGCCTAAAACCCACAGCCCCTGTAGATTAAGCTCAAGAGCTAAATTCCATTGCAGTTTGCATAGCTCTTTGGCATTAGCCAGACTCTTCTAATATGTTGTGAGAGTGCTGTTCAGCAGTTACATGCCAGCATTAATTTAGTGGTGATGAAAAGCCATTTTAAGTCGTGATGTTGTAGATTTTGCTTTTGACCAACTGTGTGTGTGTGCGTGTGTGCACTTGGTGCATAATAGATGCTTAATACATATTTATTGATCGATTGCATCGTAGTCATTGAGAAAGAAGGCTAATTATTTGGATTTTAAAGTTTTGAAGCTCAAAGTTTGGTTCTCTCGGGCCCCAGACAATTGAAATCTGAGATTAAAAAGACGGAATTTTCTAGTCTCAGCCCTTTGTGACCGTGGGCAAATCATATCACCTCTCTCGATTTCCTTATCTCTAAAAGGATGAAGTTGAATTTGGTGATCTCTGTTGTCCTCCTCAATTCTAAAATTCTGTGTGGTTTAGTGGTTGTAATAATGGAGATTTGATCACTAATAGAGACTCAGACAGTCTTTTGAGGGTAATAATCTTTGTTATTTTTGTCATTGACATTCATAATTATAATGATCACAATGATAATGATGATGACAAAAGTCATCAAAAATTATCTTAAATCTCTACTTCATTATTTTATTCCATCTTCACAGTAAATTAGAGTAGATATTATCACTACCATTTTACAGACAGGCAAACCAAGACATAGAAGTGTTTGGTGACTTGCCCAGGAATAAACAGTGGATCAATGGTATAGCCAAGACCAGACCCTAAATCTCCTGACTCCTAACAGTGCTCTTTCCATCCTCGTTCAAACCATTCTATTCCTGATGATGCAATTCTTAATTTTACCCACCTTTTTGTGACATGCCAGCAATAGGTTCCTATGTGTTACTTGATTATAATGTCAGTGTTCAAACATTGTCCATGAGCAAGTGGAATGTGTTGTCCTCGTGAAGAATCATTTTGGAGAACACTTGCAATTTAATGAGAATATTTATGGCTTCTAGTGTTCAGATTGGACAGAATCAGACCCGGGGAAAAAAATTAAAGTGATAATTACTGGCTATAGGTTTTCTTATTCCTTTTACCACCAAAACAAAAAAAATCATGGTTTGACCCTCAACTTCTTCTTTAATTTCTTTTGGAATAAGAGACTCTAAAATTGAAGAAAGCAGTGAGAAATTGCTTCAGACAGGTTTCTGTTTTTGCCATGATAGAATGAATTGCCTCTGAAAGGAGTTATTTCACCTAATTGGATTTATATGACTATTTCCCTGAATAGTGTTGATTCCCCATTGTAATCATATTGAAGGGGCTAGATATCTCTGACCTCTTTGGAACTATTGATCATGTTCAAGTCATGATTTGATCTTCTGTTGTTAGGTGGAAATTGCTGGGAATTTAAACTTCTTTTGAATTTATTTAAAAAAAATAAGGTTAAAGCATAAATTTAGAACCATAACACAGTGAGCTATTTTTCCAGTGCTACAAAGAAATAGGTCTTACGAAGTATCTTACAGACTCAAAAGAGAGTAGAAGTAGTATTATTCTGGGCCCTATTTCCAGCTTTAACTTTTTGTTTTGAAGACAAATCATCCTTTATTTCCTAAGCTGCAGTAGCCCAAGAATAACTCAATTTATATAAATTCAAGATTCCATTGAGTCTTTAGCTCATATGCAAGTAGATCTGTGATCTCCTCTATGTAGCATATGTGTACAGAATTCTTATTTATGTATTAGAAAGTGCTGATGCATCGAGAAAGAAAACAGCAGCTGCTTATACTATTTACTCTTTTTCTTACAAACATGTTTTAGCTGCAGGTTGATATAACATAGATTCTGCCAGTTCAGTCTTTAACACTCAAATGGGATCACTTGGAGCTAAAATGTCATGTATATGTGATTGTGAAATATGATTTGGTGTGAATTGCTCATGGTTTTATAGAGTAGACCCAATTTGTATTCCACATTAGACTACACAGATTAGGCTATAGGAGCATAGTTGGTCCTTCACAAAATGTCTTTCATTAAAGAGGAAGCATCCTATTAGGATGACATCGATAGGTTGGAATTTTATCCTTATCTCTATGAACATCTGCTTTGATTGAATTCAGTTTAAAAAAAGAAGCTAGACTTTATTAATTTACCCACTTGTGACCACATTTGACATTGAACTTTTCACTTTTCAGTGTGCTCTTTTGCTTCCTATACAGACAGAACCTTAATGTATTTTCTGCACAAGTTTGCATGAGATACTAGCAATGGGGGAGATAAATTTCAAATAAGCATTTAACTCATCCTGATTAAAAGCAACTGGCTTTTCTGGAACAGGACAGTTCAATTAAAAAGATCTAATTATGCATATCACCAGATAATTGTATGAATAGATTGTTTCTGGAATAGACAAGATAAAAAGCATATTATTAGGAGAAATATTTTGTTTTCCATGATGGTCGGTTATTCCTCTAAGATTCTTCTCTTGATGACAGAAATGTACACATTTCAAATTATGAAAAGGGTTAGATACCAGCCCTTAAATCAACACTTTGATATTCAAAAAGTGCCTCTAAAGTATAATTTTGCATCAAACCTAAAAACAATTTGGGTAGAATAACTACTTTTGGTCCTCTTATTGTTTGATATTAGAACAACTTAATGAAAAAGTAATCTATAGTATAAAATAGGTATTGTCAGACCTAGGACAAATAGACAAGGTAGGGATGATAAGCTAGGTTTGAGAGAGCCATCTGGAACCATGATGCCAGGTAGGCAGGCAGTCAAGTCCACAAGTATTTATTAAGCACCTATTGTATTAGGCACTGTGTTACACTGGTAAGGAGAAGTAGAGGGACAGTCATTAGAAACAATCGGCAGGAAGACCTTGACCTTGAGACAGGACTCCCACCATGGTGAATCATCAGGGACAGGAGAGTATCATTCATAGGAATCAGGATTCAGTGAAGACAGGCAAAAGACAAATAAGAGTCAAAAGAGCTAGCAACCATAAGAATGTGCAGCAGGTAGGAAGCCTTATATCACCTTTCTATTGGCATTGGAGCCAATGACTTTGCCTTCCAGGTCAGATACAATAGCAACTCCTTCATCTGGTCAATAGTAGTATAAGTATTGGTATAATGCAGTGATTTCCCACACCTGGCAGTTCCAGACAACTTTGATCAAACTCCATCATTTCTTCCCAGACCCACTGGGGTTTTCTAATCCCCACATATTGTGGATATTCCACTAAGTTGGGCAAGCACTTTACATTTTTAATTATTTGATGCTTGTACTGGAAAACCTCCCCACTAAAAACTGAAAATGTTGAAGATATTCCAAAGAAATATTACCTGGAAACTACATCTTCAAATCAACTAATGTTGTGTGGATGCTTCAGCAACTACTCATGATATATTTGTGTGAGAACGTGTTAAAAAATGAAGAAAATCAGTCTACTGTTTAAATTTATTATCTACATGTTACCAAAGAACATTACTGGATCTTTGGTCAAGTCCATGAAAATAATTTTATATATTTTTAATGTACATAAAACATTCCAATGAGAATCTACTACTCTGAGAATTTTTTTTTTTAATGAAGCAGAGAAAGAGAGGCAGCATGGCCTCGTGGCTAGAGGGCCAGTCCTGGTTTCAGGAGGACCTGGACTATGAAATAATGGGGTTTGACTGGATCACCTCTAAATCCCTTCCATCTCTAATTCTCTAATTCTGTGATTCTCTGGCACATGTGAGCTGTATGATCCTGGGCAAGTCACTAAATTTCTTGGTGTCAGGCAACTTTCTAGGATAGCTGAGTTGCCTGTTATGTGGATGGAGATAAGTTCCAGCCTAAGATTTCCATATACTGATGAAATCTCAGTTTCTGGACCCCCCCCCAAAAAAAAGAGCATGTCAAAGGAAATGAAGCTATTTGCTTTTAGTGAAAGGCCTTTTGAACATGTTGGATAAGCCTATGTAGAAAACCTCATCAGTCTGTCACAACCAGTAACAAACCTGTCAAATCTGTGCTTTATAATAATGAAGTTTCCATTTTTTTTAAATGAAAATAATTCAGCCAGTGCTAAGCCTCCCGGGTACAATTAGAAAACATTTATTTTGTCAAACAATAGGCCATCAGGAGATATGTTCATTCAGATAGTTGAGTAGGTGTGTAGACATTATCAGTGACAATTGATTGTGGCCAGGTTGGCAATCACAATGTATGTGATTCATAAACTGTTTGTTGTTTAAAGGCAGGCTTGTTCATCGAAATATCATGCTTCATTATCCTGATTTGTGGGCCTGTTGGCTTTTTTTTTTCTTTCTCTGAAAGGGCAATTTCAGGATTGTTCGAGTGAGCAAAAGCCTAATCTAAATCTGATCTTAAAACACTGTAAATGAGAGGCAAAGCTGTTAACTTCAGTGAAAGAGAATTCCTTGGGGTCAGGGAAACCCTGAGCGCACCAACTACATTTCATTAACAAACAGATGCACATTCACTCATTCAAATTGGTTGTGAGACCATTTCTCCTTTCACAGAAAACACCAGGTGGCTGCTGTGAAAGGTGATAGTGAATCACTGTATCTGGCAGGCTTAGTTTTCATTTGTTTAGAAAGTTCTTCAGTGTCTGACTGCCGTTGGGTTCAGACTAATACTAGAAAGATATCTTTAATTCAGTTATTTGAGATTATGCTTCAGGGACCTTGATTTATTTTCAGTCAAAATCAACTCATTTAATAATTGTAGTTGTATGATCATTGGCAGGTTTCTTTATTTCACTGGGTCTCAGTTTTCACATCCATAAAAGAAGGGGGTTGGACTAGGTGAGCTCTAAGATCCTTTCCAACTCAAGCATTTTAATATTCTGCCATTTTAATCTTTCTCTTGTTTAACATGATCATATGTGGACAAATAATTTTTTGTTAGTAAAAGTGGAAGTAGCATTATATAGTAGAAAGAGCACTGGCTTTGGAGTCAGAAGACCTGGGTCCAAATCCTACCACTGTTCTTTATTATTACCTGGTGTGACCTTGGGCAACTTGTTTTATCTCCCTGTGCCCCAGTTTCCTTATCTGTAAAATGAGAGATTGGACTAGGTGACCTCTGAGATTCCCACCAGCTCTAGATCTGTGAGCCTGATAAGTCTTATGCAGAGGGTTTTGTTTGTTTGTTTGTTTGTTTGGCTTAGGAACTTGTGCAATTCATTCACATATTTATCTTCAAGTCTGTGTCTTATTATCTTCTGTTTTCTGACAAATAAGTTCCTTTATACTCACTAAATTGAAAAACATTTTAAGGAATGTTACATGGATGATATTTGAGCACTTGTAATTTCCCCCGGCGGTTTAGTGATGCTCTCCTCAGTGAGACAGCAGTGAGTTCTTGGTATGCCTTAATATTTTGCAAACTAGCGCATCTTTTAGGGATTATATTTGTGTGCTGCTTAGAATGTCAAATTCATCTCTATAATCTCAAGGATTGAGGTCTAGGGATACCATCATCTAAATAAAGAAGCAGTTGTTTTAGGTCACATCTCCATGTTGAGTGGCAGTCTTTTCATAGCAGAGCATTCCTGGCCAAATCAAAAGAGTAAAACCAAACCAATAGAAGCCCATCTCTAACCCAAATTCAAGCACTTTACTTCCCTTGCATGAGTATTACTAACTAGCCATAACAAGTTGCTTTCATACCTCCAGTCCTATCCATTAAACTTTTGTTTCAGCTTTGTTATTCTTACTATATGAAGTAAAATTTTCCTCAGTGTAATGAGAATAAGGTTGGCAGTCTGTATCTGCATTGAAATCATTCAGCCAATACTAAGGTCTCTTGATGATTTTTTTTCAAAAGCCAAATTGAAAAGTTATCCTTTAGTGTCTCCTGATGCCACCTTCCTTATCTGCTCATAGAACTGTTTATCAGTGGTTCTCAAATTAGGACTGTTGCCCTATGATATATTTTTTCTTGATTTATCGATATTCTAATATAGTGTCATCACAGAGTAGGTTTTATTTTGAATTTGTGTATGACAGTCACTAAGGGGGTAGGGTGTGTATTTCTTTATTAAATGAGACCCATTGAACCTGTGAGACCACACCTCCTAATATTACTTGGAGTAGAATTGGGCTGGTTCTTTTTGTTTCCTCCAGTTCTGGCAGCCACAGTGGATGTTTTCTGCTTCAGAATGAACAACAGCACCTAAAAGTTAATGAATGGGACTGAGATATGGTTGGTTTATCCTTTTTTTTTTGCAGTGACATTCATATGCCTCTTTACTTCCATAATTTACTCTCCTAGTCTCTGGTACCAGTCATAACTCCACACAAAGCATCATGCTCTCACATGCTTTCACAGTGAACATTGTCATGGGAGTATGTAATAAAAGATTAGAGACTGGGAGAGGGCATTACAGGACAGAGTTGTCATTAATATTCTAAGATCACCATCTTGGTGCCATGAGGCCCTCATACTGAAAAGCTCCCCACTCAACTTGGTCCAACTTATCAGTTGGAAAAAAAAACCCAACAACCTGATTGTTTAGATACATTGAAAACATTTATTTACTGTAATCAACTGAGTCTTTCGCTTTCCAGTTCCTTGTCATGTAAACCCATCTATGATGAAAGCTTTGCCACAGCCAATCATAATCAGCCCACCTTTTAATGTACGGGGAAAATTAACCTTTTTAAGGTCAAACTGATTGACTATACATGTTTTAGGAACCTCATCTGATGGAAAGTTACTCCAGTGAGAACACTTCATTGATGCCACATGATCTAGAAGCTGAGCCTCACAGGGGCACGCATAGTACTGAAATGTAGGCAGTCTTACAAAAGTGATCAAATACACATCCATTATAAACTAGGAAAACATAGAATGAAATCCAACATCTGCTGCCCTTTCCTTTTTTCCATCCTATGTATGCTGAAGAAGCAGGATCCTGTTAGATAATGACTCTGTTCATACTTGCTCTGCTTAAATGTTTTTTGATTCCTGATAAATGGCTATGATAAACAGGCTTCTCATACAGTCTATTTAAAGGCAAACTGTACCCCATCTAACTTCATTGTTTCCTGCACAGGTGCACAATGATAGATTTTTCATGGATTGTGTCACACAGTTTTCTCATCCATTATCATGACTCTTCACATTTTCTCATAGTTTTTTGTGTTCATCATTTACCAACCCCCCCCCAAAAAAAAACCCACCGCTATCCTCCAGTACACACATACACAATTGACCCATTCATGAACCGGATTAATGTGATCTTCTTTGTCTTATGATTAATGTTTACTTTTTTTTTTAATCAACAACAATTCCGCAGAGAGAAGCTGCACTCCCAGCAGATGTTCCCATCTCTAAAACTGCCTTGTACTCTCGCCTTGGGACCTCTGAGTCAGAAAAACCTCCAGCCCTTCTTTATCAACAGTCGGATTTAGATGCTTCACTCCGAATCGCTAGAGAAGAGGTATTTCCAGTGTGGGTTTTGGAGAAGGGGCCCCTTTGATTGCCCTTCAGAAGCCTCATTAAAAATCTGGTTCCCACAACATATAAACAAAGAATCTCTATGCCAAGGTGACCTCTTCTCTGATAATTTAGTTCTTACTCTGAACACTATGGGCAAACAGAAGGATGATTGAGGAAGCTGGGTTTTGATGGGCTTAGATACCATCACTGTGAAATGTGTCTGTGGAATTTAATTGGATTTGTGACAAAAAATATTCTCAATCTCTCTTTTCTGTCATCAGGCATTGCCCAAAGATGTAAACTAGTTATTCTCTGTCTCACCAATCAGAAGTGCAGCTTGGGGGCAGCTAGGTGGCGCAGTGGATAGAGCACCGGCCCTGGATTCAGGAGGATCTGAGTTCAGATCCAGCCTCTGACATATAACACTTACTAGCTGTGTGACCCTGGGCAAGTCACTTAACCCCATTGCCTAGCCAAAACAAAAAAAGTGCAGCTTGGTTAGAATACACTATTTCTCTCAAGAGATGTTTAACTAGTTGCCTTTTTGTTTCCCCATGTATGTTGTTCTATGAAAATTTACTTGAGTCTAGACTGACATTTAATATTTCCTCCTTTAATACTAGATTATCACCAAGGAAAGAGAGGTCTCAGAATGGAAAGACAAGTATGAAGAAAGTAGACGGGAAGTGATGGAAATGAGGTCAGTGATTAAGTCCGAGAGCCAGAATTGAAAGATATATCTTCTTGTTGCCCTGAAAATTCTTGTGGTATGAGTAACCATGTGAGGCAGCTTGGAGTAGTGGATAGAAGGCTGGCCTTGGAATCAGGAAGGCCTGAATTCAAATCCTGCCTGTGACACATGCTAGCTGTGTAACAGTGGGCAAGCCCTCAACTTCTCAGTGTCCCAGACAACTCTCTTAAGACTGTAAGTTACAGACAGGCTGTTCATCTATGTTAGTGGAAGGCGTTTCCACACTGGAAGTTTTCCACACTGGTGAAATCACAAAGCTGGACCCTCTTCAAAAAAGTGAGTCATCATTATAGAGTATATGTGTTATGGCTGGTTTCTTTTCTTTTCTTTCATTTCTACCAAGAATATTACATAAAATATTTTTAGAAAGTCTTATGTGCAAAATTCATTCTCTTTTCCTTTGGAATTACAATTTGTATGTTTGTTTTGTCCAGAGCTGTGATTTATCAGTGTAGGGAGCTGCCAGTGAGAAAACTCCCTCTATCAATGCAGATCACAACTGTTGCGCAATGTATAGTCCTGAGGACTCACCAGAGGCAGTGAGAGGGTCTCACAGTCAGTATGTGTCTGAGATGGGACTTGAACCCAGATCTTCCTGATTCTTAGGCCCTTTTTCTATTCAGTGCGCTGTGTGGCCTCTGTTGGGAGTATATATGGAATCTGTCTACATGAAGGCTTTTCAGAGTAAAACTGTTCAATTACGTTCAGTTTAAATCTCAGCCTTAAATCAACACATTCTTTGTTAGCATTTTAATGAACAAACCAAATGGCTAGGCTGTGATGTGGACTGCGTTTTCTTTCCCTAAGATATGTGAGGTAGCAAAAGTATCTCTTTCTCTCTCCTACTGATGACTTCTGTCTTCTGATTATCTCCTGGCCACATCCGAAGCTATAGCTGCTATCTGTTTTTAAAACACAGCCTGACCTTTTGCAGTTTAACTGTGCCCCCTCCCTTGTGAATTTGGAGGGTGGTCACAGGAATTTGAAAAGGCAGCTATTGAAGGTGCTGTGAGAAGTCCCAATGGGATATTTTTGCCCCAGACCTGCATCAGAGGTATTTATTGGTGGTGAACAGGCTGATCACTCCTGGTCAAATCAAGGGAAGGCGACATCCTATTATATATGTTTGGGCACCGCCCCACCCCCACCCTCTCAACCCCCAAATGAAGAATATTTTGAAAACTCGAGATGCCTTTTGGACTTTCTTGGACTAGCCCTTGTCTCTGTCCCTTAGAAATATTGGTATTTGGTCTTTTCCTTTTTCTCCTTAATGTTTTGCCTACAATGCACTTTTTCCAAAAAGTGCTGATTTCTTTTAAAGAATTTTTGTGATGATTTTTTTTTAAAGAAAGCTTTATGATTCTGAAGAAGTCCAAGCCAAAGAAAACTGGGAAATCCCAAGAATGCCCAGGGATTATTTTGTAGCATGGACTGAGCCCAGTAAGTGGTTTATTCTTCAATAGCGTAGAAGAAGCTGGTTTCATCTCATTGATGTAGCAAAGCTTAGACCAGGAATGGATCAGCTGCCTGAGCTATATGTAATCAGTTTATATTAACCTGTTTTCAAGAAGAAAAACTCAAGGTATGTGGTCAGCAAAGACCTGAAGGACAACTGTTGCAGTGAATTCTAGGAGCAAAGGGATTAGCTAGAAAAATATGTCTTTTGCTCTTCTTAGATAACAGTGGGGTTTAAATTAGATTGGTAACCCAAAATATAATAATGGAACAATTTTCCTATGATGGGCATTGCATAAATAGGAAATCTGGCTATTAGAAAAGCAGTATGGTATAGAAGAAAGAAGATTGGTTTTGGAGTCAGAAGACCTGAGATGAATAGTGAGCTGTGTGAAGCAAATCACATTAACCGCTTTGAGCCTGAGTTTTTTGTTTGTTTGTTTATTGTTGTTGTTATTTTAGTGAAATGGAAATAATGCAATTTATACTATCTATTCTAGGATTGTAATGAGATTTGTATTAGAGAAATAAGTGAATGTGTATTGTAACCGTGATGCAAATAGTTATTGTGACTTATAATGATGATGATTCTCTTTCCTACAGGAATAAGAAAATTTAGTTTAACTCTTTTATTAGAAAGTAACCTAGCAATAATTGTGAAATTGTTACATGGACAACATCAGTCAAAGGGGGGGAATACACAGGAAGAAACTCAGGAAATGCAAGTAGTTTAACTTGCTTATGCTAGTTAGGCTGTCAGTGAACAGAGAAGTGGGAGATAAGTTTGAGGTGGTAGGAAGAGGCCAGATCATGGAAGAAGTTAAATGCCAAGCTAAGGAGTTTGAATTCCTTTGAAGGTAATATGGAAATTTGAAACTTCCTGGAATGAATGTTTAGAGTTGTGTTTTTATGAAGTGTTACACCTATTGTTAGTGTGTAAGAGGCAACCAGAGAAGTGTAAAACATCACTTTATTTAGTGAGATTTCTATAAGTTGCTTCCTATTTAGAGACATTAGCCCACATCTCAGCCACAAATATGCATTGTGTATGCTGTCATTGCCTAAAGCTTCTTGGCTTCAAGAGATAAAATCATTTGTCATGAAGGATCAGGCAAACATCTGTACTGATTTAATTTCTCTTACAGGAAAATAGTGGCAGAGTATGAAAAGACCATCGCTCAAATGATAGGTAGGTGCCAGCTTTCTGATGGGTATTGTCCTTACATCCTGATTTTATAAAGACTTTGTGGGGAAATATGTCTGAAGACTATGTCAATCACTGAGCTCCAAACTCTGCTAAAAGAACTAAGGATGTAATAAGGCATCATAAACTTCTTACATTCTGGTTTCTGTGCCATCAAATGGTCCCCTAAAGGAAATATTCCTAGGTCAAAGAAATAACTGATTTAGAAAATCTACTTGGATATGGAAGCATAATGGAAGTGCCCATTAACAGAAACCATTTTAATTGTTTTCCTGAAGTAATGAGATCCTCTTTATGATTGCTGTTTAACCCAGCTAAACTCCCTGGTCAGGAATAGATTTGGGCCAGTCAGTAGTCTGTGATCTATGTACTCTGTTCATAGGAAAGAGTAAATTCAGGTTACAGCAGATTACATTCATTACAGGCAACCCTTTAAAGGAAAATGAATCTTTGAGAGACATGCCGGCCAGATCCATTTTATTCTAGTTCTTTTGGACCAAGCAAAAAGATCCAATCACACCTTCAAAGTTTAGTCTTAATCCTTCAGCTTAGCTCCTATCAGGTGGTATTCTTAAGAAGCCTTGGCATCATTTCCTCACAAGTAGAAGCTTTGTGTGAATACAGTAATATCTAGGTAGACTGGAATGCAGGTTAACTGAAAACAAAGCAAGAAAGGTATTTTGTTTCATTTCCTCTTACTGAAAATCTTTGTGTTATGATTTATTTCCCCTTCCTTCTTTAGCAAATATAATATCATAAACATGGCATTTCTTTGGCGATTAAAGATTTTGCAGGGCATCTCATCACCATTTTTAATGTCAATGATTATTCTACAGTATTGTACATATTACAGATTAGGAAAATTCAGCATTAATCACAGAAGGATGCCATTTGGCCCAAATCAATGATATCAGGTATTTTCTTGTAATTGTTCTCTTCCTCCTAAGAGAGGTGAGTGTGAGGGGCCATGGAACTGGTCAATTGAAGGTTATGTTACTGCATTGCAGTTAATGGAGGTTTTACTGTGTTGTGACATGATAAAAAGTTGCCTTTGGTGGAGGATAGGAGAATTTTCTGAGTTATAATTGCAGAAATCTCACCTGACCCAAGATCAATATAATAATAGTTTTGGCATCTGAGAAGAAGGCATCAATTTCACCATTTTCCATTTTGATGAGATGAAGTGTTCTTAAAACAGAGGATCTATTCCCCTCAATAACTCGAAGAGGGAAAAATCGCCAAATGTGCCGTATTCAGCATTTGCTCTGTACATTAGCTAGCATTGTGTAATTGATTATATATTTGTTATCTTTTATTAATATAACAATTTAGGATGGTATATGTACACAGAGCTTCATCCTTTCTTGAGTTAAATGTCATTGAAAGTGATAGTGTTGAAAGTTCATGTCCTCTATTATCTAGTGTTTGGCAACTTACTAAGGCCCAAAGGTTTTTAATAATAATGAAAAAAAAAACCTTTTATTGTGAGAACATCAGTAAAACCCATTATCATTTGTCTCTTTTCACATCTGAGTAATAGCTTCTTAGTACTGTTCTTGGTGTGGATTTATAAGCAAATATTGAAATAAAGAAAGGGGGAATTTCTGCTTGTTAATGAAATTCTGCCCAAAGGCATCTTTTGTTTCTACAGCTTTTTTTTTAATAAGCTTCCTTGCTTGCTTTTTCAATCCTCCCCTACACACACCCACACCCACACACACCCACACCCACAGAGAGAGAGAGAGAGAGAGAGAGAGAGAGAGAGATAAAACAAACTAAAAAGAGAATGAGAGAAGCGTTCTGGTTTGTGGCCTGCCTGAGTTGACATAAAAGGTATTTCTCATTCTGCTGCCTTCTTTACAACATAATCCCCTGAGCTGGTTTATCCAGCCAATGAGTCGCTCTCTCTTTCCCTCTCCATTCAATCTCATGAAATATGGACAGGTTTGGGCAAAAAGGATGAATTATAATTAAGCTTCTCTGAGGAATCAGAATTCTTTCATAGTATTTTCAAGTGCCTGAACCTTTCATCCTACACTGAAGCCAGAGTTTGTAAATGTATCACCTGAAGATCTATTCTACAAAGCAACATGGTGACAACATCACTTAGATAAATCTATAATCATTTATAGACAATTTCATGTATTTCTCCCAGTGTCTGGTGCTCTGGTTTCTTTCCAGCACCCAGTCCAGTTTTCTTAAGATTCCTGCTTGCCTTTTGGAAGTATCACTGCCTTTGAAATGAAAATTTCATTGTGTGTCCCTCTGCCCTCTGTTCCTGAATTCATTCATGCACACTCATCTACTTTTTCACTTTTCATAGCTTTAAAAAAAAAATCAGAAACATGGCATGTTTGTTGATTCCATCAGGCTATCAATCATGCAGGTAATTGATTAAAGGCCGCCCTTGCATTTAAAAGTTCCTTTTGGAACAACAGTGTGCTAATATAACTGGAAATTGAAACAGACAGGACTTAGCCCTTAGATTTGATAACAAGGCTATTTTCTAGGGATTTCTCAGCATTGCATGAGGTTCTATATAGAAAAAAACCACTTCTCTTTATGTATATTTCATGCCTCTGTTTCTGTTTCCATCCATCTCTGCCACTTCTATCCTACAGGCATCTTGCATGACTAACAGATGATGCTGAAGGGAAGCTTGGAGCCAGAAAGTGCTTTATCCAGCCAGGGTTCAGGACTGTAGTAAATCTTGTTCAAAATAGAATCAGCTTCCTTAGGCCAAAGGAGCCCTTTGTGGCTATGACCAGTGCTTGTGTGTGTTCTTCCCAAATCCTTCATGTTCCCAAACAGTGCATGTGATGACAGTGTGCTTTTGCCTCTTCATTTCAGTTTGTGCCATTTTCGGTTTCCACCGGCATTATTTTTTTAAGTATTAACATTTCTTGAGCCTAAATATTAACAATTCGGGATTTAAAGAAATACTTCTGTGCTTTCTGCATTACAGGTTGTTTTGCTGTTTTTTTTCTGCTTTCCTAACAATTTCCCTGATTATCTGTTTTCCTTTCATTTTTGTTGCTTCTTGCTATTTGCTTGCAAAACAAAAAAGGCAAGCCTGGTAAGTAACGCTTCTTACCCACTTTTGACGCCTGCATTACGCATCTATTAATCTTGTCTGGCTGTCTTTGCTTTTATTTTGTGTACTTGCTGCATTCCCTGAAACTTTTTATAAGCATTTAACTCCATTACCGGAGCTAAAGTATACCTTTATATAATTTTTTATAAACATTTAACTCCATCACTGGGTCTCTAGTTTAGCTAAAGATACAACAAATGGGAAGCATATGTTTCTTCCTGTCTCTTCTAGAGCCTCTGTGACCCAAGGGCTAATTTCCCGAGTTAAAGACTGTAGTCACAAACACAGAGACACGTTGGTGAATAGTTACATCTTTAGCATCATGGGTACAGAAAATTCTCTTTCAGAATTGAGGATATTAGGAAGGATATTAGGCAAAGGTTATAAAATTATCTAAGTTCAGCAAGGAGTTAAAAAAATTTTTTTTGATAAATTTTAAAGCAGAATGAAATCTAAATAAAGCCAACATGGACTCACAAATGTATACGCTGTGTATGTTCTAAGATCTAGGGAAGAATAACATGAAGCTAACTTAGAGGAAAAAGCAATTTGACTTTTGCGGCAACTCCAAGTACCCTTTTATTTATTGTGCCTCTAGATGAAACTTTAAAAAGTTATGGGGGCGGATCTTAGATTTCTTCTTTTATTTTTGGCCTTATTAGATACTGATCTCTTTATTTCATAGCACTCTAGAACTTTACAATATGGAGCACGTGTGCTGTGAAATTATGGTTCAACAGTTGCAACAAGGTTCCTCTAGGATTTCTGGTAGTAAATTTTTCTCAAACTTATAACATTTAAGAATTGGAAGAAGCCTTAGAGATAATCTAGTTCAGCTCTCTCAAAGAGATGAGGAAATTGTGGTCCATTGTGATAACATGACAGCTTGGGGTCACACAGTTAGAGGGCAGCAGAGCTGGATGAAAACTCAGGTCTCCTGCCCCTCAGCCCACTCATCTTTCCACTACAAGACACTGTCTTCACTTCTTAAATAGAAGAAGATTGTGCTGAATTCCAAGATTCAACCAAGCTCTCCTGAATCAAGGAAAATGAACTCCACCAATTAGGGGAACTGGGTTTCTATAAATTTGGGAATTTAAGGCATCCCCAAATGTCTTTCTAATTCACAGGAAGAAAAAGAGACATCTTGGTATGAGTTATAGCCTTTGAGTCTACTTTAAAGTAGAACTAACTACCACCTCTGTAAAATGAGCCCTTTTAGGTCACAACTAGGGTTTGTATGTTCCCTTTCCACTGTGGCCCTCTAGCACAGTGCAAGGCAAGCTTTGACTTCATTCGGTGTACCTCAACACCTAGTTTGAGCTGAGACGTTGGGGATAATGTTTCCATTTTCACAATGGAGGTCCCAGTGGGTAATTCTATATATAGCTGCTTTCTCCTTTCTGTTGAGTCATCTTGTCAGAGTAAAAGCTAAAATCAAGAAGTAAAAATTCTGTGCAAAAAAAATAATAAACTTATTCCCAGTGGAAAGGTCACAGCCAAATTTCAATTTAACAGTTGTAAAGTGATATGAGCTTGAGGGGGGGTTAGTCCTGATGGAAAGACAAGTGTAATTTCCTGATCAGACTCTAGTCTAAAAATAATCCCAGGAAGAAATGGTGGAAAGGAACATTAAGTAGGGCAAAAGCTTGTTGGCATGGGAAGACCAGGGACAATTGAATTGCTTTACCTGAGGCAGTCTCTCACAGAGTTAGTCTCATTTTAGAGCCCTATACTATGAAAGTCATACCTTTGTTTAAAATAAATAGCCCAGTTAACACAGAAGTTAGCACTTCCACTGTCCCAAAGCAAGCTCCTGGGTTTCTTTAGGAGACATTGTTAACTAGATTCTAAGTGTAAGACAATTAAGCTGGCTTTATCTCTTACTCATACTGGAAGGAGCACACAATTTCTTTTTTTTTCACTTATTTCCTTTTCATTTAGATGGTGATAGAACTACCTACACACTATAGCCATATGAGACTTTGATCCAGGGATTGGGTTCTAGTACAAAATGTAATGTTTTTATGGAATCAAGCCTTCAGAGGTCATTTAGTTGAATTTTTCCTTGACCAAGAAGAATCTTCTTTGCAGTAACCTCAACAAATGGTTATCTCTAGACTATACTTGAAGATATCTAGTGAGGGTCAGGAGCCCCTCACCTCCTGAGAAAACCCATTCCAATTTTTTTTATAACTCTAGTGGTTAAGCTCAATGCTGCTTCTCTGTAGCTGGTTCTAGCCTCTGGGGCCAAGCAGAAAAAGTCTAATCCATCTTCTAATTGATAGCCTTTAAAAACTTGAAAACAGCTACCATGCTCTCCCTAAGTTATCTGTTCTTTAAACTAAATATTCCACTTCTTTCAGCTGATCTCATAAGTCATGGTCAGCATTTGACATCCCTGTTCTGGTGGCTCTCTTCCATGCCAGTATATTAGTGTCGTTGTTAAAATGTGGCACCAAGAACTGAACCCTACACTCTAGATGTGTTCTAACCAGGGCAGAGAACAGCAGGATCATCTCTTCTTACATGCTGGAGACTTTGTCTCTCTTAATGCAGCCTAAGATCACTCTAATATTTTGGCTGCCACAGCACATTATTGACCTTCGTTGAGTTTGTGGTCTGCTAAAGTCCCTAGATTTTTTTTCCAATGAGCTGCTATTTAGCCATACCTCCCCTATTTTCTATTTCCTCTCTTAAAAGATCAAGTGTCCTTGCTCTTTATCCAGACAAACCACTCTACCTGTACCTTCAATTCCATCTATTCCTTCTTCCTCCCTCCCTCCACTTCTTCTTTCTGTCGCTGCCCCTTCCTCCCTATTTTGCTTCCCACCCACTTTGTTGTTTCCACTCTTTCTTATCTTCAGGCTTTCCCTTTCCATTGGTTCTTTCCTATCTGCCTACAAATGTACTCATGTATCTTCAATCCTATAAAAACCTTCCCTCAACCATTCTACTTCCATGACACTACCAACCCATCTCTTTTTCCTTTTACCATCTAATTCCTTGAAAAAAGCAATCCTTACCCCAAAACTCAGCTTCTTTCTCTCCCCTTGTTCATTGGCTTCTGTCCACACTACTAATGATACTCCTAATGGTCAGCAGTCACTTCCTTGTTAAATCCAGAAGAATTATCTCAGTTCTCTTTTCCTTGAGCTCTCCCTATCTTTTGGGACCGTTGACAATTTCCTGTTTCTGAACACAATCTTTCACACTCAATCAGCTTCTGAGACACTTCTGTTTAACTCTCTAACCACTCCTTTTATCTCCCCTTTGCTTTCCTCTGAATTCTTTAGTCCTTACCCAGCTCCTCAATTCTGTCTGTTTTCAAGACTGTTCTCAGGTGTCTTTTCTTTTCCCTCTAAAACTCATTCATTCCAATGACTTCAACTATCATTTCTACCCAAATGACTTTTAAAACCATATTTCTAGTCCCAGCCTTTCTGCCAAATTCAGACAATCTAACCAAGACCATTTCACGTGGATGTTTCCCTAGCCCCTCAGATTTAACCTGTCGCAAATCAATCTTATTATCTTTTGCCTCCCCTTACCAACAACTGAGCCCTATATCAGTATCTCTGTTTTAGACAATGGTGATATCATTTATCTAGTCACTTGTCTTTGAAGCTTTGATATTAATTTTGGCTTTTCCTTCTCCGTATGTCCAATGAATTATCCGTTTTTGTCAGTTCTACATCTTGAGTTCCAAGAATAACAGATTTTGAGAATGGAAAGGGGTCTCATCAGCCATATAAGCCAACCCATACATAAAAGGACCCTGCCCTATAGTATAGCTATATATGGTGTATATCTGGCCTCTAAATAAAGGAAAACAAATCTAATCCTTCTTACATATGATAGCCCTTGACATCCCCACTCAGTCTTTTAGTCTTTCCAGACTGAATAACTTCAAACTTCAACCAGCTTTCATAACCAACCCTCATATCATCATCAACTCAAAGGCCTTCACTATCCTGGTGTCCCCCTCCTTTTTCCTCTTTAATCCATCCTCCATATTGTTGCCATATTGATCTGCCTTACACATGCTCTTCAATGACTCCTTGTCACCTTCCTTTTTCTTGATATTGGAGGCTTTCTACAAGCTGTTAAGACCATGTCTGACCAGACTTAACCTCCCACTATTCCCTGACTCATTCACCAAATCAGATATTTGCTGTCACCCAATGATGCCCTGTGTTGTATAACCCATGTGCCTTTGCTAGTGCTGTTCACTATGCCTGGAATATCCCTCACTGCACTCCTACATGCACCTATTTAAATCCTATTCATTCTTTAAAGCTACAATCCCAAATACCATCTCATCCATGAAGGCTTCCCTGATCCTCCCCAATCAGTAACTTCCTCTCCAGGAAGCATATGGTATACGACTCTTTATGTATGTGTCCTGTCTCATCTTAGTGACAATTCTTTGTGTATGTGTTGTACCTCTTTCCTTGTAGATTATCAGCTCTGTCACTGCGTGGACTGTCTTACTTAACTTTGGTATCTCCCATAGTTCTTTAGCCTTAGTGCTTACTAAATGTTTAAAGTTGATTAAAAAAAGATAGTTGTCAAGTTTCCCCTTCACCAATGATCTAAAGACTCAGGCCCAATATTCATTTGGCTGGCATTCCTTCATTTTTCTACTTGAAAGGGAGAGTAGCTTTTAGAAAGCCATTCTGTCTCAAAACATATAGTAACATAGAATATTGCTCATTAGGTTCAGTTACATGCAGCAAGACTGTGAGTGAAGCAGTGCATAAGCCACAGGCTCAATTGTTCGGCTATTTCTATTTTTGAACCAGAGGATGAACAGAGAGAAAAGTCGGTCTCCCACCATACTGTCCAGCAGCTGATTGTGGAGAAGGAGCAAGCCTTGGCTGACCTGAACTCAGTGGAAAAATCTTTAGCTGATCTTTTTAGGAGATATGAAAAAATGAAAGAGGTCCTGGAGGGTTTCCGCAAGGTATGTTTCAGGAATCGGCACGTGTGGCTCTTAGCATTATGTTTTGCTCAGAGGTATTAAGTAAATGTTGGATTGAGTTCTTCTTACCTCAGATTTATTTTCTAGTGGACATGGGGAGTTGCATAAGAACATACTCACAGATCATAATATCATAGATTTAGAGACCCAAAGTTCTAACCCTTTCATTTTACAGATGAGGGCACTGAGGCACAGAGGGGTTCAGTAAATTGCCTAAGGCCATGTAGCTATTATATGTCTGAGGTGAGACTTGAACCCAGGTCTTCCTGACTTTAAGTGCAATTCTCTATCCATTCTGCCACAATGCTTTTTGTTTCCTGAGCTGATGTACTGGTTTCAGAGTCAGGAGAAGCCTTGATCTGAATTCTGTCCTTGACACTTATTAGTTGTATGTGAGCCTCAGATAACATATTTAAAACATTTGCAAATCTTTAGGTGCTATGTAAATGTCAGGTTTTGTTTTTAATACATTTGGTTCAGAATTGGGTATTGGTGACTGTGTGCAGGGAGCACCAAAATGAGAAGGAACAAAGTGTTTTGAGTTAGGAAAAATGATTCCTGTGAGGAAAAGGAATGAGTTAACTAGATGCTCTTATGGAAAGATTTTTGAATAAACAGTCAAAGGTGGGTTAAAATTAGCTATAGAACTAGGGAGTCAAGCGGTTTTGCTTCTGCTGGGAGCAGTGAGGTCTCCAGTTTACTCTTCATGTTTATGGGTTTCTTTTTGCCCCTGGGATCTGACGTCATTTTCCTTCCTGTCTTAGAATGAAGAGGTGCTAAAAAAATGTGCTCAGGAGTATCTGTCCCGTGTGAAAAAAGAGGAGCAGAGGTACCAGGCACTCAAAGTACATGCAGAGGAAAAACTGGACAGGTAAATTCTTTTTCAATGTGTCACCCTTGCCTCTTCACTCTCTCTCACTTCCCTATGTCCAGTCAGTGATCAAGTCCTACGCTTTCTCCCTTTGAACCATCTCTCTTTTTTTAAAATTCATAGTTGCTTTACTTTTAATAATGAGAAACTGTAAACATACTATACCTCCAACCACTGGAAAATGGCTGGATAAATTGTGATATTGTTGCCATATTAAAAGATACAAACGTAATTTTTTTTTAAAAAGCACATACAAAGTAATGTAGAGCAAATTATGACTGGGGAAAAAGGGTTTTTAAGTCCTTATATGAGACAGTTAATCTGGATGGAACATGTCTGACCCCATATGGTGATTTTTATGTTGAGACCATAGGTATGATGTTTGTTAAACCTAGTGCAACTGTGGCTCTCACTGAAACCAATTTCAGTAAAGGGTAACTGAATCACAAATACAAGTGACTTTAAATGAACCATCTCTTGAAGATGCCTGTTTCTCTCCTCTGACACTATTACAACTCTGATGCAGGTCCTTGTCGCCTTACACCTGGACAAATGGGGTAGCCTGCTGGCGGGTCTCCCTGTTTCTATTTTTCCCACTCCAATCGCTTCCATTCAGCTGTCATACAAATCTTCCCAAAACCCAGCTCCGTCTTATTCTCCTGTTTAATCAGCTTCAGTGGCTCCCTATCACCTCCAGAATCAAATATAAAATACTGTGTTTGTCTTTGAGAGCCCTTCACAACCTTTCCATCGCTTCTTCCCTGTGACACTGGCTTCCTTGCTGTCTCTCCCACAAGAAGCTCCCGGTTCTGAATCTCAGTATTTTCACTGGCTGTCTCCCAGGCCTGGAACATTCTCCCTTTTCATCTCCACCTCCTAGCTCCCCTGGCTTCCTTCAAATCTCAGCTATAGTCCCACCTTCTGCCTTTCTTAATTTTAATCTCAGTACCTTTTTTTCTGAGACTACCCCCAGTTTATCCTGTATGTATGTTTGTATATCATTGTTTGCATGTTGTCTCCACCATTAGACTGTGATTGCCTCAAGAGGAAGAATGATTTTTTTTTGCCTTTCTTTGTATCCCTAGTACTTAATACCATGCCTGCCAAAAGTAAGAGTTAAGTAAATGATAATTGATTGACTGTTCTTACTGAGTACTTATAAAAAAAATCAAGAGAATCTGTATAGTATAGATTTACCAGTTTATCTATATAAATTTATTAAAACAAATTCATGCCATAGGAATTTATGCTCTTGCTTTTAAAGATAAATATTTGTTATTCACTTTTCTTGGGGAAATCCCTACAATAACAAATCAGCGTGACTGAGGAAGGCAGCAAGATAGCATTCAGATCCCTGGATTTGCAGAAATAAATTCTGCATACATATGCATAAATATGTGTAAACATAACTTCCTAGATTGAATAAATTATTGAATGCATGTATAAACACATTTTCCTAGGTGGAACAAATTATCAAAATATTTTCAAAGATAATCTATGGAAATATTTACCTTATTCTATGGAATTTAAACCTTTTACAGAAAATTTTCTTAGCTTGTAATATTAACCAGTCTAATTGGGCCACACACTTGATTTGGGAGGTGAGAAGGGAGAGGTGATTTCCCAAAAACCTACTAACATACACTTGATTCTGAGAGTGACACCATTTTCCTTTTGAATAGAATCCAAGTTTTCTTCCTAATCCAGGTTGTCTCTCAAATGTTTCTAGGATTTTTTGAAAGTCAAATGTTTTAAGAGCATTATTTGCTATGTTGATAATTGGCATTAAGAAAAGAAATGTGACTCTGGCCAGGCAGTAGTGAAGGCATATTATGAGGAACAAGCCAAGAAAATACCAGAGGTAGAATTGCAATCTTCCCACACTCCAGCTATACTTAAAACCACTCGAGAAATTATCTTACCCCTTGTTAAAGGCAAAATATCCAGAAAAAGTGGGCATTGCAGACTTCTAGAATGTGGAAATAGTCTTGATACCATTTTGCTCCTTGCTGTCTTGCTTTCAGTTATGGTGTCTTGGTTATCATGAGCAAGAGTCAGTTCAGGTCCAGGCAGCCCCCTCCATCTAAAGTCTCCTTGCTGGATGTGTTCAGAGGAGGCTTCTGTGAACTGATGCAGAGTGAAGTGAGCAAAAGCAAGAGAACAATTTATACAATAACAACAACATTGTAAAAATGAACAATTTGGAAAGAATTAAGAACTCTGATCAATTGTATATGTAATAATGAATATCGCACTTCTTCCCTTCTCGATGGGAGGGGATGAAGGTAGGGAGAGAATATGGAACTGAAAATAAAAATAAAATTTTAAATAAAGAAAAGAACTCTGCTCAGCATGGTGATCAATCACAATTCCAGAGAATTGCTAATGAAAGTGGGTAGAATTCTTCATTAGCAGTTCTATGTAATTTAGAGTAGTTAGAATGGAAGGTCCTTGTGAGTTTTGGTTGTTCGTGCATTTGATTTGTATCTCCAACACCTGGCATATAGCAGGCACTTAATAGAGATTTATTGATTGGTTGATTGATCTCAGAGTTGCCTGCAGTACTGACAGGTTTATTGGCTTGCCTACAATCATACAGCCATTACTTCCTGAATTTAAGCCCAGCTCTCAATTCACTATAATATGTAGCCTCTTGGTAACAATATAATAAACATAATATAATACAATATTGAATTGAATTATAGAAAGGCAAGTGGAAATATTAAAGTTTCCTTAATGGATAATATCCATCTGTGCATCATGTATTCCCACAGAGCCAACGCCGAGATTGCACAAGTCCGAGGAAAGGCTCAGCAGGAGCAAGCAGCCTACCAGGCCAGTCTCCGAAAGGAGCAGCTGAAGGTAGATGCTCTGGAAAGAACACTGGAACAAAAGGTAATTTATTAAGTGACTTCGTTGTGTTCCCAAAGTAAAGTCTCCTTGGAGATGTGGTGTTTGCCAGTGTGCCGATCCACCTGCGATACTGTGGCTGCCACCTTCTGACACTCTATCCATTGTGCCACCTAGCTGCCTGCTATGATGCAATAATCCTTTACAAATTATCATATCTAGGAGTTCTTAATCTGGGATCCATGGATAGATTTCAGGATGTCTCTGAGCATGGGTGAAAAAAAAAACTAACTCTAACTGAAGGTTATCATTTTCTTTAGTTATTTAAAAACAGTATTCCAGGGGTTCACAGGCTTCACCAGAAGGACAAAAGGGTTCATGGCACAAAAAGAGTTAAGACCTTTGGTCTAGTCTACCCTGTCATTTTACAGAAGAAGAAACAGGTCCAATTAAATTGAATGACTTTGCCAAGGCTACACAGATATTGAACCTAGCTCTTCAGACTCTCAGTCCAGAATTATATTATGATGCACTTTTCCAGTATGGAGACACCCCTAGAAATTTCCCAGAACCCTTCTACCTTGTGAAGATTTATCTAGTTATCCTTGGAGAGAATGTGCCTACTTGTTTATGTGCCCATTAATCTGAATTCTGTGCATGCAGACATCAGTATTCTAGCATCTCTTCCAAAGTTGCCTTGGAGAGACAGCTAGGAATTCTTCATTTTGAGAATCTCAATCCTTATTCTCTTCAGGGTTAAAGTTCTTAAACTGGGTGTGGTAAACTTGTTTTCTTTTGTTTAGTATTTTGATAACTACACTTCAGTGTAGTCAGCTTCCTTTTATAATCTTATGCATTTTATGTATTTAAAACCATTCTTCTGAGAAAAATCCATAGGTTTTACCAGATTGCCAAGGGGGTCCATGACATAAACAAAAGTTAAACTTCTTAAATGAAGTCGAGAGACCCCATTGAAATCAGTGAATAAATGCAGTTCCTCATTTACTTCGTGAAGGAATGAAGGTGAACTAAGACAGAGAACTGGGATCTCTTGACAGCTACCAACTATTACTTAACTTTAATGATATACGGGAAAAACGTTGGTCTGGGAGACAGCAGGTCTTTGTTCTAGTTTAAAATCCAATGCTAATCATCTCTAGGGCTTTAGGCAACTTGCTTCAACTCTCTGGGCCTCAAGCTTGCTCATTTGTAAAATGAGAAGTTGGACAATGGAATTTCTAATGCCCCTTTCAGCTGTGGAAAAACAATAATGTTTCATTCTCCTATGCTACTTAATTTCACTACATCATTTTAACCTACTGCCTTGTAGTAAGTTACTTCTTTTATACAGCATTAGAGCAACCAGAAAGCTTAGATAACTAGATTTTTTTCATATTTCACCAGTTATCAA
The DNA here is from genome assembly GCF_003287225.1 of Phascolarctos cinereus. Classification (NCBI taxonomy): domain Eukaryota; kingdom Metazoa; phylum Chordata; class Mammalia; order Diprotodontia; family Phascolarctidae; genus Phascolarctos; species Phascolarctos cinereus. The sequence goes on along the minus strand of NW_027555736.1, from coordinate 86,121,322 downwards.
TTTTTTATAAAGAAAGAGATACATCAAACAAATAAACTGATAGGAGAGGTAGATTTAAAGTCAGTCTCCAGAGTATGCCACAGGGTCAGTACACATAGCTTTGTATAGTTTTCACATCTCTGTGATTTTGCAGTGATAACTGATGCTCACGGTGACAGCCCCGAGCCCTGCAAGATCCTAAAATCCTACATAGTCAGGAAAGAAAGATTCACTTATGTTACAGTTTTAGGGGCAAGGTTATTTTCATTGTATTCTAACTTTAAAAAAGAATGAATTCGTTTATGGTACCGATAGTGACTATCAGCTGATCAAAAAAGAAAAATCAAAGAATCACAAAATTTGAGTGTTAGAGGGGACCTCAGTGGGCATCTGATTTAACCCATGCACAAAGAGGATCTCCACTATAACATACTTTAAAAACAGTCATTGAGTCACTACTCAATGTCAAAGAAGTATTTCCTGACATTTAGACTACATCATCCTCTTTGTAACTTCCACCCATGGCTCCTGGTTCTGCCCTCTGGGGTCAAACAAAAGGAGTGTGATCCCTCCGGCACATGACAGCCCTTCAGATCCTTGGGAACAGCTGCCATGGCCCCTCTGAGTTTTCTTTTCTCTTCGGACTAAACCCACACAGTGCCTTTAACAAATCGTCATGTTACAAGGACTCAAGGTCCTTCGTCATCCTGGTTGTTTTTCTCTTAACACTTTCCTCTCTTAGCAGTGTCCTCCCTTAGGCTCACTCAGAATGGAACCCAGTACAGATGAGGTCTGGCAACGGCAGAGTATAGTGGGACAATTGCCTGCCCAGCTTAAGACAGTGCATGTGCCTACCTACTTTCAACAGGACTTGAGGCAGATGGTAAAACATACAAAAGAGTCGAAGGAGTAGATAATTTGAGAGGCCTTAATTGAGAATGAACATACTTGGGTATTAAATTTGGCTCTAGGTTTTTAGGCAGCTAAGGCAAAAAGAGAAGCAATGGAGCTTACATTGTTTTCATTTTCTGACATGTAAATTCAAATGTAGAGGAAGATAGATAGATAGATAGATAGATAGATAGATAGATAGATAGATAGATAGATAAATAGATATACACACATATACACATATATACATGTGTGTGTATATGTGTATATGTATATATATGTGTGTGGTGTGTGTACATATATATACATATACACACACACACACACACACACATATATATGTATATATGTATGTATGTATATTTCCTGGAACTAAATATAAGCAGAAACGTAAAATTATTTGAACAGGTTTGAGGCTACATTCAGTTCATGATCTAGTCCTCTAACAAAGATATGTATTACTGCCTTTCTTTTCTTTGGATTAAAATCAGAGTCCCAGCTTTAGAGATGAGATATGAGGGAGGCAATACAGCCTTTTTTTGTAGAAGCTTCAGACCTAGACATATATTCTTGCTCAGCAAGCAGGCCAACATATTTCAGCATTAGCATGAGCAGCCAGGGATTCCCACTACCCTGCTCCCTGCCTCTTCCTTCCCTCACCTCCAGAGAGTATTTTTTTTGTCTCAGAAAGGAATTTTAAATATTCTCAGTCTTTCCTACAAGTGATTGGTTGAGATCCCAAAGTTTCTGAAAGAGGTGGCGTTAAGTGGAAACATGCTTAGGAAAGATACTATCAGTTGTTTTCCGCTTCCATAAAGAATTTCAGTATGGTCCAATAGTGTGTCAGCAGTCACCATGTGTTGACATAGTAAGCATTTAATAAATGTTGTTGAATAAACCTTATTTTAAGAAGATTTATACTTTATTGGTCCCTCCAGGATCATGTGGTGGCAAAAATACACTCCTTAAGCACAAAAAGTTTAGCTGTCAAATAAGGTGGTCTAAGCTTGATTATTTAAATATTGGTGGACGTCTGTTGAAAGACGACTTAATGTTCATGTAACTGTTGCTAAAATGTTCTTTCTAATGATGTCTAATCAAAAAAATCCAGCTACAGGGCAGCTAGGTGGCACAGTGGATAGAGCTAAAGCCTTGAAGTCAGGAGGACCTGAGTTCAAATCCGGCCTCAGACACTTGACACTTAGTAGCTTTGTGACCCTGGGAAAGTCACTTAACCCCAATTGCCTCACCACAAAGCGCAAAAAAAAAAATCCAACTGCTTGTAAGGCCACTTCTAGACACAGATGATTTTTTTAAAAATGTCAGGTTAGAGCAGAAGCTTCTCTTCCAACTTGTAGAACCTTTGAATTTCCCACATTGATAACTTATTGAGAAGAGAGCTAGCAGAGAGTTTTATGAACATGACCAACAGATTTAATAGTCTGTAATTTTGAGGTCAAATGTGAGGTAAACCACACTTAGTGCCTGTCCTGGTGACCAGGACCAGGGATGCCATTCAGCTCAGATGCCAATGCGCACATGTGCTTTTTTCCTTAGACCTTGCATAGCCCTTCATACCTCTTATGTTTATGTCGTATTTTATTCTTCACTGTGGCTAACATGTAACTAGTGCACATTTGTTTTCCAGTTTTGCATACTTCCATATACTGTATCTTCCCTACTAATGATTTTTCCCTTCCCTAACTGGAATATGAGCTCCATGACACCAGGTGTCCCGTATCTTAGTTATCTTTCCATCTCCCCCATTGCTTACCACAGAGTCTATTCATAGGGCATCTTCGCTATTTCTGAGATTTGTGATATTGTTGGTGGGAAAAGGAAGAGAACAAGCATGTATAAAGTACCGACTATGTACCAGGCACTGTACTAAGTGCTTTACAAATATCCCATTTGATTCCTACAACAATCCTGTGAGGAAAAGGCTATTGTTATCTCAATTTTACAGTTGATGAGACTGAGGCAGACAGAGGTGAAGTGACTTGGCCAGGATCACACATCTAATGTCTGAGGCTGGACTTGAACTCAAGTCTTCCTGACTACAGGCCCAGTACTCCAGCCCTAGCTGTTGGTTATGGTACTCCCTCAGCCAATGTAGATCATAGCCCATCCATACATTAGTAATCAATCTTCCAGATAGAGAAGATGGAATTCCTATGAGAGAAAAAAACCATCACCTCTTGGGCAGCTTTCTCATTATGAGCCCTTCTGAACTTAAGCCCACAGTCAAGTTCACGCTAACACGAGGCATTAGAATATAAGAGGAGAGGCTGCACGTAGAAATGCTTAATAAATAGTTGTTGAATGAATGGGTGAGTTTTAACAGCAAGATGTCTACTGAGACCTAATTCAACTTTATCTGCTTAATCAAATACTTGGAAATATGTGGAGTGATTAGTTCCTACTTGGGGAGTAGAGGGAGAGTAAGAGGGAGGAGAGAATCCCTGATATTTTCTAAACATGTAGAGATAGGTGATGTATATAATTTAGCAAAGTGACATGCCAACTGTGGATGCAGATTAATGTACCAGTAATCCCTCTGGTAGAAGGCTCAGAAATGTTTCTAGATAATCAGAGTTGTCACTGATAGTTGAACCGGGTGCCTCCCACTGAGACCAATTATTTTCTAGTTACTTGGAGAAATTGTTTGTGGGAGGATTTGCATTTGATTGGCCTTTAGAAGACAACTGATCTTTCAGGGATAGGGAGAGGAGGAAATTTCTCATTTTTTTGTTCATGAAAATACAAGATTATTCTGACGGGAGGGGGGCTGTTGAAGCATCTATCAGTAATTTGTGCATACTTTTAGATGCTTAAAAAACAAGCTAACTAAGGAACTGGAAAGATCTGCATGCCATTTAGCCTCCTTCTACAGTCCAATGTACGTTAGAGTCTAGAATCTCAATTCAGCAATTTTGTTGCATTTTCTGGTGTAAGGATCCAGCAGAAGCAGTGCTAACACCAATCTACATAGAACTACTTAATTCTTTATTTTCTGATATTTCTCAGCAATGCTCACCAGTGTGAGTTAACTCCTCCCCTGGATTCCATATATATCAAACAAGTAATTCTAGGGAACAGGAGGGCATAGTGGATAAGAACCCCAAAAGGAGCCAAGATGAATATTTTATTCCAATTAATAGTCACTTTCTTTCCTTCACTTTCAGAATAAAGAAATAGAAGAACTTACCAAGATTTGTGATGAACTGATTGCCAAAATGGGGAAAAGCTAACTTTGAACCAAATTTTTGGACTACACTATTGAGTGCAATATGACCATTGGCACACTGATGTCCATACCTTTATGTGGACAGGTTATATTTTCACTTTTTCGTATGCACTACTGTATTTTCTTTCTAAATAAAGTTGATTTAATTGTATGCAGTTCTCAGAAGACTATCAGAATTTCTTGCTATTGTTTGCATTTTCATAGTATAATTCATAGCAAGTTGATCTCAGAGTTCCTGTATCAGGGAGATTGTCAAATTCTCTAATAAATGACAAATTGCTGATCCTAGCTTATCCCTTTGTACATGAGTTCCCATGTTGGGTGTCTTTTGGATTTAATATGAACATGTATAACTTTGCATGGGGACTCTTGCCTTAAGGAGTGTAAACTTGATCCGCATTTGCTGATTTGTTTTAAAAAAAACACACACACAAAAGAAAAAGAAAAATGCATGTTTCAAATAAAATTCTCTATTGTAAATAAATTTTTTTCTTTGAAACTTCGAAACAAGTGTGGCTATGTTTTATCTTCTATGAAGACATTTGTTCCCAAGCCCCCATTCCCTTTTGGTACCTTGAAAAAATGTAGTAGAAAAGAGATAGATCCCTCTTTTTTAAAAGAAGGAGGGTGGACTAGATTTCCAGAGTTCTTTCAGGCTTCTTTATTGGAAGATGTCAGCTTTAGGATGTGAGGATGAGAGTTCTTTTCCTTGACCTAGTATCCATTTCTCTGTCTATAGTTCAAGAGGCATCCCTTGGGAAATAGGGGAAGTGCTCATGTACCTTGTCTATTATACTGAAGCTACTGAGAATTGCTGAATTTCTTCAAGTGAATTGATCAAAATGGTTTAGATCTTGATGATAAGAAAAAAATTTTATTTGGTTTTTTAAATCTAATTTCTTTTTTGTTAATTGAAAAAAGAAAAAAGAGTCTGCCTTTCCTCTAAACAATTTTCTTAATAAACACTGTAATGTAATAATGATAACCAACATTTACATAGTGCCTACTATGTGCCAGGCATTGTGCTAAGTAAGCACTTTACAAATATTATCTCACTGGATCCTCGCACTAATCCTGGGGGTTAGGTGCTATTATTATCTCCTTTTTAAAGATGAGGAAACTGAGGCAAGCAGCAATTAAATGACTTGCCTAGTTGAATGCCAGTTAAATGACATGACTAGTAAGTGTCTGGGCTCAAATTTGAACTCAGATCTTCCTGACTCCAGCACTAGCACTCCATCTACTGTATCACCCCTACTGTAAAATACTGTAAAATGCTTTGCAAACTTTAAAGCAGTTAAATAAATGTTGGTTATTATTATTATTACTTAAACTCAAATTAATCTGTGATCTTAATAATGTGGGTAATCCCTCCAATAAAGTAGATCACAGCTCATCAGTGACTATTTATTATCATTAATAATCCTTAAGCATTTTCCGTTCATTGTAAAGTCGATTTTATTAACTTAGTGAATTTAATTTTAATACTGCTAAAACATTTTCTGTTCTTTTAATGTGGATTTTATTAATTTGAGCTAAATTAAGCAATACTAAAACATTTTCCGTACATTTAACACTGAAATATTAGAAAGGGCCACCACCTCTCCATGCAAAATAGGTAGTTCAACTGCCCTTGAGATTAAATTAACCATGTATTTGTCATTATACTCCTTTAATTGTTACTGGCTAGATATTATGAATCACCAAGTTAGAAGCTGTTGATTAAACTTTTACCTGTGTAGGGGCAGGAGTAATAGGAAGCAGGCTAGTTGGGGAAGGATGGAGTGTATCTACTTAGAAACCTTCTCTGACTCCCCCTCCCCCCTCCCATTGTCAGCATCCTCTCTCTTTGATTTACCTCGGTTTTTTTTTTACTCATCTGGGTAGATTGTAAGCTCCTCGTGGGCAGGAAATTTAATTTTTTTCTTTGTATCTCAGCACCCACCACAGTGCCTTGAATATATTGTAGGTGCTTTAACAAATGTTTGTTGGATTAGATTAAATTGGATTGGATTGAATTGAATTGAACTGGAATTGAATTGAATTGACTGGAAAGAAGTGAAAGATCAGAGGCACTAGGCCCCAGCTCAGCCCAGGGTTTTCAAGGTTGCCTTCTCTCACCAATGGAAGCAGCAGAGCGTTGCCAGTTGTTTTCCTGGTCGTCTTTATCTTCAAGCTGAAAGGTCAGTCGTATTGTTGATTTGGGTAGAAGAATTTGTTCCAATGATCCACGCAGTAGGAAATGTCAGTCACCCTGAATCTCTCTGCCTACTTTGGCAGAGTGAAGTAGAGACCTATTGAATTCATCGAGGTATACAGCCAGTTGGTACCACATAGGCGAAAAAGAAACATCTCTGGTGTTCCAAGGCAGTGTGGCACCCTCCGTGGGTGTTGGACTTGAGATCTGGAGACATCAGTTCAAATCCTGCATTCTGACGCCTCTCTCGGCTCTGGGCTGCCTTTAACACTTGCTCTGCCTACCTCACAGGGTTGTTGTGAGGAGAGTGTTTTGTAAACCTTAAAGGACTATAGAAAAGCCACTTGTCCAAGAAAGGTTGTGCTTTATTCTCTTTTGTCATTTTTTTCTTGAATAATTTTTGTTGACGCTGTATGGGGTTCCCAGAGGGCCTGACCCTCTGCTACCATTACCAGCTCCTGCAGGGTCCGGCCTCACTCGGGAGAGCCACATGCACCTGCCAGCCCTTAGCTTTCCCCCACAGCTGTGGGAGAACACAGACTGTCTCATCATAGGCAGTCCTACCCTACTTGTACCACATGCACCTTACCACTTATTCAGGCTCCTGAGATGCTCATCCCAGGCTTTACATGTCACCTTTGTTACATATGTACCTATAGTGGGTGCCTCTGGAGGCAGAGGCTCTTGGTTCGAATCCCACTTCTGAATCTGTGTGGTCTTGGACTAGTTTTTTAAAGAGGGGGCTGGACTAACTGGCCAGTGGGATCCCTTCCATCTCTAAAGCTGTGATTGTAGGCAGTTTCTGCACAGTGAGATCTGTATTCCAGTCCAATCTCTGACAAACACTGGCTGTGACCCTGCGCAAGTGTTCTCAATCAGTGGTGTCAAATTTGAATAGAAGTGGCGACCACTACTCTGTACATAAGGATCCCTGCAGGCCACCTATTGGCTTAATTTTTTAATGTAATGTTATCTATATTTTATTGTATTTTTATTTATTTCATTAAATATTTCCCAATGCCATTTTAATCTGGTTCAAGCCCACTCGGGAGAGGGCAGCGTATTTGACAAATCTGGTCTGAGCAGCATTCTAAGACTAAATTGCAAGAGGTGCTGAACTAAATTGGTAAAGGGCTTCTTCATCTGGGAGTTTCCTATACATGTGAAATCACAGGTCAGATCCCTGTCCTTGTCCCTATGATCCCTGTGACCAGCCTGAACCGTGAGCTCTAAGCCTTGTTTTCTGTCTTCATACCTGGACTTCATTCCTGACTGTGCCCTCCATCCTAGATCAAACCTGACACTAACCAAGCAGTCTTCATGCTCTGCCTGGCTTGGAGGTAGGTATCTGTCTGTCTGCTCAGATGCCCAGCTTTTCCCATGCCCCTGGTTCATCCTGACCCCTTTGATTTGGCCTCACCCCCAGGACTCACAGTAGCTAGGTACTCTTCTTTCTACACAAATGGACCCCTGCAAGAATCTTGCTGCTTACCTGTGGTCTTAGTCCTAAAGTCCTTGACATGGTGTCAAAAACTAGATAAACTGCCTCCCCTCCCTTTGTGATGTCTAGGTCTTAATGAGGTATGTTTTCATGAACATTTCAGTAGGAACTCTTTCTGCTCACGGTTTTCCTCCCTTTGTGGCCTTTCAGATATTTTCTCTCAAAACTAAGGGACAATGACTATAAAAAGTTGGGTAAGTACGGTTCTGCAGAGCCCACCATTAACATGTCCAAAACTACTTTCACTATCTCCCCTCCTCCAGCCCTGAAACCTGTATTCCCTTCTGATATCACTTTATGTTTAACAGTCTTACCCACATGTAACTTATTTTCTTTTTACAATTAAATTTTATTTTTTCAGTTATCAAGCATTTATTTTTTCTCCCTCCATTTCCCCCACCTAAAAATGAAAAAAAAAACCCTCATGTAACAAATCTGCATGGTCAATGAAAACAAATTTCCATATTAGCCATGTCCAAAAATGGGTAGGCTCATTCTTCATTTTTGGTCGATCACTTCTCTGTCAGGGGAGGGGTAAGTATACATTCTAATAGGGGAAGACAACACATATAGGGAAGGGGTGGAAAGGGAAGATAGTTTAGGTGTGGGAAGCCCCTGTGTAGAGCCATAGGGAAGTCAAGTGATAATCCCTTCCAAGAAGGAATGATACTATTGACTTGATCTCTTTGCCCAATGCAAGAAGTAGAAAGCTGGGGTGGGAGAATGATGTATGCTATGATGTCAGGGCAGGTGGCAAGATGGTCCAGGGAGCCAGCTGGATGGATTTGAGCCTGTTACATGTAGTGGGCTGCTGTAGGCTTACACTTAGTCAAAGCCCTCTCCTTCTTGTTTGCCTTACTGAATTCCCACCCGTCTTCTAAAAGCTCATCTTAAACACCATCTTTTTTTAACTCAATCTTTCCTAATTCCACTCCTTTGTACCCTTCTAATGCAGTTCTCAAGAATCGTTGACATTATCTGTGTTTGTATCTGGGTTCCCTGCTATTCTGTAAGTTCTGTGAAGACAGGGACCTTGTCTTATGTAACTTTGGTAACTTCCTCAGCACCTATCACAGTGTTATCTGCACACAGTAGATACAATCTGTGCTGATCTGAATTGAGTAGCTAGGATAAATAGCAAGATAATTAATAAAATCTTTGATTTCCCTACAGATCCTTCATTCAGAATGAGGGTCTTCCTAGCCAACCTCAGTTCACTTCATATAGGGTGTCCCAAATATCTTAGTGTAGTTTTAAGCTTTAATGGCTTAGACTTTTGGGACACCCTATATCACATTATGCTTATGTAAATATTTCCCACTTCCCTATACTTTTCTTCTAACTCTAACGAGAGAGATTGTAGAAGGACTTGGAAAAGGTTATTAGCAATGTTGAATAATAACTTCAAATTCTCAGCTCTCTTTAGTTGAAGGCAGTTGATGGAATGAGGAGAGCGCTGGATTTGGAAAGGACCAAGATTATTTGCTACTTCCTAGCAATGTGTTTTGGGCAAGTCACTCCTACTCTCCAAGCCTCATTTTGTTCATTTTACAGATGAACTCCTGGGACATGCCAGTGGGAGTGCAGTTTCTGATGAAGACTCCCAGAGACTATATGGGCTACACAAGGAAGTATACAAGGGTAATCCTTAGGTAAGAGGATCATCACCCAAAGGGTCCAGATGCACTTTAAGATGTTTTCTTACTCTTCCGGTCCACAGTTCCCCTCCCACTCCACAGAACCTGGAATAACATATGTATGTTGCTCTCTATTTTCCACCCAGTTTCCTGAAGCTGATTCTCTGCTTATAGCTAAGCAGTTCATTTGTTGTTCAGTCATTTTCTAGTTGTGTCCAATTCTTTGTGGCCCCATTTAGGTTTTCTTGGCAAAGATACTGAAGCAGTTGGCCACTTCCTTCTCTAGATCATTTTACAGTTAAAGAAACTGAGGCAAACAAGGTAAAGGGACTTGTCTAGGGTCACACAGCTAGTAAGCGTCTGAGGCCAGATTTGAACTCAGGAAGATGAGTCTTCCTGACTCCAGGCCTGGCGCTGTATCCATTGTGCCACCTAGCTGCCCTTGAACAGTGCAAGGTAACTAGTACACAAATAACTAATATTACGAGCAGTTCAGAGTAACTAGTAATAAAGCTTTATTGAAAGAGATGAAACACAGATAGTGTAATGGGAAACCATGGGGCTTCCCTAAGAAGATGCCCTCTTCCATAAAGTCTTATCCGTGCTTACCAGAAATGGAAGGGCAGGAATATGGCTACCATCTGTTTGTGTGACTTTCTCCATCTCCACTTGCTCAGGCCAGCATGGCCACTCTTCTAGAACCTGTCAGTCACTGACATTGCCCCAATCCTAGATGAGGACAAAGCATCTTATCACTTCTAAGCCTTTTCTCCCTCCTTGGTTGCCCACACTTTCTTACCACTTCCCTTCCTCTTCCTTTGCAGATCTCTTTCCTCCTTGCTACTCCCATGCATTACTCTGCATATCCCATGGGGAATGAATTTTATTCTTTCCAGTTACTCAGATGTGGAAAAGAAGGAACAAATAAGCCTGGACTTCAATACAGCAGGAAATAGAATTTTAAAAAAACAATTGTAATGTATTTGTATATCTATTCATTAATGAGCTAGATTAGCAAGTGACCTTGCCATTAACCTTTAGGCTCAAGTAAGTCCCTTACTGTCCTCACAGACTATAAAATACCTTGCTTTGCTTAACTTACCAACATACCAGCAGCGGGGCAAGACATGGAAATTAACTCTAAGCAGTGACACTGGTGGATTTTTCTGCCCAAGATATTATGTTCCCAAGGGCAGCCATTTGCACCAGTTGGCCTTTCCACATTTTTTACCATGATTTCCTAGGGCAGACATGTGGTTGAGTAGAGAGATTATATTTCAGGGCTATTTGGGCAATAAGGCAGCCCCAGCTTGGCCTGCTTGGTGGCATAATGGATAGGATGTTAGATATATGGAGTCAGGAAGACTCGAGTTCCCATCCTGTCTGAAATACCAGTTTTGTGACCCTAGGAAGGGAACTTAAATGTTCTGTGCCTCAATTTCCTCATCTGTAAAATGAGTTCATTGGACTCAATGGCCTCTAGGTTTCTTTCAGCTCTAAGTCTATAGTGTGGTAGAAAGAATTCTAGATGTGGAGTCAGAGGACCTGGATTCAGATTCCATCTTTAAAGACCTGAATTCAAATCCTGCCTCAGACACTTATTACCTTTCTGACTGTGGGCAAATCACTGAACTTTCTCTCACCTCAGTTTCCTCATCTGTAAAATGGAGATGATAAGAGTACCTTCCTCAGGGGGCTAATAATAACACCTACCTCACAGGGGTGTTGAGAGGAGCAAGTGAAATGATGCCTGTAAAGCATTTTGCAAACCTTAAAGAGCTATAAAAATGTTCCCTAGTATCACAATTGAAATTAAGGTAAACTGAGGCAACAAAGTTCCAAGCTCATTCAATTTATTGGTAAGGTCAGCAGTTACCAATAAAAGGGGTCCATAGCTCCTAAGCAAGCCAAAAGACTCTGAGGTGGGGTTTACAAGACTTCTTATAGTTTAAGGAAAGTGGATAAAAATTGAACAGCACATAGGCAGGACATAGGATTAAGTCATCTGCTTTTTATTGGTGAGAGGGATGAGATTTTCTTCCTCCTCGTTGCTAGGAAAAGCTGATTGATTGTGTCCACCTGTAGCCTCACAAAGACAGCTAGTGGTTCAGAGATAATAGGTCTCTTTGACATAAGTAAAGAACAGTGATCTATAGGGAGACTGAACTTATGGATTTCTAAACTTAACTCAGAGACAAAGATATGCGACTTAGCAATTATACCAAACGTTGGTGGTTGCTACAGAATAGAATCAATTACAAAATGAAATCAATTTGATTTTCTTACTAGTAGTAGTGGTGGTCATAATAGTAGTAGGTAATAGCAGCAGCTAATAGCTATGTGACCTAGGACAAGTCATTTAACCTCACAGGGCCTCAGTTTCCTCATCTGTAAAAATGAAAGTATTACACTAAATGGCCTCTAAGGCATCCCCCAACTCTAAATCTATGAGACCTTGAGCCTATGACTCTTGGCCTACTAGGTAGAATATCAATGAGTTTCCCAGGAAAGAGGGGATTCAGTGAGTGATGGGCCAGACTCATGCTGTACAGATAGAGGTTGAGATGGTTGAGATGAATGGTTGAAATACAGGAGAAAAGGTTGAGAAGTATGGAATGTAAGGATCGACGTTAAGAAATAATTAGGGCAAGAGTCACAGAATGTGAGATTTATGAGACCTCAGAGATCATCTTGTCCAATCCCCTTATTTTACATAGAAGGACATGAATCCCAGAGAAGAGAAGGACTTGCCCAAGGTCACACATTTCTTTTCATCATAAAGCAGTACTAAAAGCCAAGTCTTCTGATGCCCAGTTCAGTGTTCTTTCCATGCCGCCATAACATCAGTTCAGTGGACACACTTCCTTGTGCATGAATGCTGTGGAGGAAGGGGAATAGAGAGTTGGGAGGTGAGGCAGTACTAATGATCCTAAAAAAAGGAAGAAAAGAGGGAAAATGGTGTGATTGGCAGCAATGGCATTGTGAACGGCAGCTAGATGGTGCAGTGGATAGGCCTGGAGTCAGGAAGACCTATGTTCAAATCTAACCTTAGATATTTACTAGCAGTGTGACCCTGGGCAAGCCATTTAATCTCTATTTGACTCAGTTTCCTCGGCTGCAAAATGGGGATAATAATCCTCCCAGGGTAGCTGCTGTGAGTCTCAAATGAGGGAACATTTGTAAAGCACTCACACATAATAGGTGCTTAATAAATGCTTTTTCCCTTCTCTTCCTTCACCTCTGTTTATTTAAAAATCAACGGAAGAGACCAGCAGGCAGTGTTGGAAATACCATGTTATATTTGAATTTTAAAAAACTAAACATAGTAGAGAAAAACCAAACTATATATAACAGAAGTTCATAATTGCACATTCAATTCCTTTCCTTTTGTTTTTCTTTGTATACGAAGTGCTCATGTTTGTTGATGTTGATTAAGTTCATAATAGAAAATATTATTTTAAAATAAGAAAAGGCAACTCTCTTTCCGCTCTCTCCCAAAAAGGAAAAGATTGGGCACCCCTGACCTGACGTCTAGATTTGTATGGGGGTCCAGCCACAAGAGATGTGGGTCCTTCCAAGACTTGTAGGGGAGCTTAGGCAGAACCCATTCTTCAGAGTAGCTCTCATAATGGGCTCCCGTGGGCAAACAGGCCTAACCTGCCAGGGCTCCCTTATACCTGTAACCACATCTTGCTCATCCTTGCATGTCTGTGTTGTATTTATCTTGCCATGATTTCCTTCTCTCTTTTCACAGTCCCCCACCCTCAGTTGGCCTGCTGCTCATGGACAGATCTCCCCAACAATGGCCTGGTTTTGAGCTTGATATCCTGCAGTACAACTTAGGAACTCTACCAGACACCCCTGCAGCTGTGGAGATAAAGGGGCCTCATTCATTCAACAAACATTTTGTATTCGACGGATACTTATTGAGGGCCCGCTGCGCGCTGAACGCCATGTCAGGTGCTCGGAGAAATTCAGACTACTAATCCAAGGGTCAGGAGACCGTTTTGCCTCACAATTCTGGCCACTACCAGATCTCCAACTGTCGGCAAGTTCAATTATTAGAGGGTCCAGTCCTTACAGTGTAAAAGAATTGTAATTAGGGGCGCTGGGCCCCCATGGGCTTCTTTTGACTCTTCTATGAAACTGAGGGGGTTTTGCCTCATAACCTCTATGGTCCGTTTCATCTTTAAAACTCTACAGCCTTAGGAATAGTTTCTGTTCTCTCATCTCCTTGACTCACCGAGTAGCCAGCAGGGGGTGCTATTGTGTTCAATATGTATCAGGCCCTTGGGTTATGTTCTATGGTTCATTTGTATTCTGCAATACTTCTCTCTCTCATCACTGGCCTTTGGTTTCGCACTCCACGTGGTTGGAGAGGCTGAATTATACTGCAGCACTCTTCTGGCCCTGCTTTCAACCCAAGTTTCTGCCTCTAAGACCAGTTCTTCATCCCCAGGAGAGTGGATAAAAACCATTAATTATTATTATTATAATAATAACAGGAAAATGCACAAGATTTAAAATAAAAAAGAGGAAATATATAGGGCTAATTAGTTAATGTTGGTCTTATATACTAAAGTACTGGCAGGTAATCAAGTCAATCCCATGTATTAAGTGCCTACTAGGTGTCAAGTACCATACTAAATGCTGGAGACACAAAGGCAAAACCATTTCCTGCCCTCAGGGGGTTTGTAATCTAATGGGAGGAACCACATGTAAACAGATAGAATAAAGTGGAGATAATCAGAGAGGGCAGGCACTAGCATTAAAGGGGATCAAAAAAGACTTCTTACAGAAGATGAGGGTTTTTTTTTTCATTTTTAGGCAATTAGGGTTAACTGACTTGCCCAGGGTCACACAGATAATAAGTGTCAAGTGTTCAATCTGAGGTCATATCTGAACTCAGGACTGGTGCTGTATCCACTGTGCCACCTAGCTGCCTCAGAAGATGAGATTTTAACTGAGAACTGAAGGAAGCCAGAGACATCAGGAGGTAGAGTTAAGGAAGGAGAATATTCCAGGATTGGAGGAAAGGTAGTGAAAATTCAGAGTTATTTTGCGTGAAGAAGAGCAAGGAGGCCAGTGTCACTGGATCACAGAGTATGTGAAGGGGAATAAGGTGTAAGAAGACTGGTGGCCAAGAATTGGAAATGGAAGGGATGCCCATCAACTGGGGCATGGCTGAACAAGTTGTGGTATATGAATGTGATGGAATGCTATTGTGCTCTAAGAAATGATGAGCAGGCAGACTTCAGAAAAACCTGGAAGGACTTACATGAACTGATGCTGAGTGAAGTGAGCAGAACCAGGAGAACCTTGTACACAGTAACAGTCATGTTGTGTGATGACCGACTTTGATAGACTTCACTCTTCTCATCAATGCAAGGATCTAAGACACGCCCAAAAGACTCATGATAGAAAATGCTATCCACCTCCAGAGAAAGAACTTTGGAATCTGAATGCAGATCAAAACATACTATTTGATCTCTTTTTTTCTTTTGTTGTTTTTGTTGTTTGTTTCTTCTTTCTCATGGTTCCTCCCATTAGTTCTAATACTTCTTTACAACATGACTAATGTGAAAATATGTTTCATATGAATGTTTATATAAAGCCTATATCAGATTGCATGCCATCTTGGGAGAAAGGGGGAAAAAATAAAAACTGAGAAGCTTATGGAAGTGAATGTTGAAAACAAAAAATAAATTAAAATTTCAAAAAATTAATAAAATTTTAAATTAAATACAAACATTTATAAATTTAAATTTTAAAAACTTAAATTTAAAAATGTGAAATTATTTTAATTCTTAAATTTTGAATTAAAATTTTAATTTTTAAAAATTAATTTTAAAATTTATATTTAATTTAAAATTTTCAGGATTTAAATTGTAATTTAAAATTTTCAATTACATTTTCAATAGAATTTTTAAAAATTTTATTTAAAATTTTTAAATTAAGGAATGGACTGGGTAGCTAGGTGGTGTAAACTCATCTTCCCAAGTTCAAATCTGGCCTCAGGTATTTACTAGCTATGTGACCCTGGGTTAAGTCCCTTAACCCTGTTTGCCTCAGTTTCCTCATCTATTAAAATGAGCTGGAGAAGAAAATGGCAAACCACTCCAGTATCTTTGCTAAGAAAACCTGACTGGGGTCACGGAGAATCAGACGTGACTGAAATGATTGAAATGACTGAACAAAACTAAAAGGAATGGACTAGGAAGCACCCAGATTATGAAGGACCTTAGAAGCCAAACAAAGTACTTTATATCTGATTTTGGAGCTAACTGGGGAGCCGTTTGGAGTTTATTGAATAAGTGACTGACAGGATCAGACCTGCACTTCAGGAGGATCCTTTTGATAGCTGAGTAGAAGATGGGCTGGATCAGGGAGAGGCAAGACAAGAGGGAAAACCAAAGGCTATTGCAGCAGGACGGATTTCAGTGTCGGAGGAGAGAAGAGACTGTCTGGGAGATGTTGGGAAAGGAGAATGGACAGGATTGGGGCACATTGGATATGGGGAGTGAGAGATCTGAGGATGACCCCTAATTTGTAAGCCTGGGTGACTGGGAGCATGGCGGTCCCCTTGACAATGACAGAGAAGTCAAGAAGAAGGGAAGATTTGGGGGGAAACCAGTGAGTTCAGTTTGGGATGTGTTGAGTTTGAGATTTCTACAGGACATCCAGTTCAAGGTATCCAATAGGCCTCATTTTCTCATCTCTTATCTAAAACCCTTCCTTGATTTATCCTTATAGTGATATGAGATCAAGGCTTGCAGTCTTATTTGCTTTTTTCTTTCAATCTCCCACTCTTTCTTGAAGTCCCACTCTTTCTAGTGAAAAGCAGTTTGGTATCATGGAAAATATTGGTCTTGGAGTCAGAAAACTTGAGTCCTATGCCTGGTCCTACCTTTTAATACCTGTGAACTCTTACGTAAATCCCTCAACCTGCCATAAGGGATGTATGTGGGGAAGGAGAAAGATCGGTTAGACTAGATCCACTTTCAAGATCCAAATCTATGAAACTATGTATTTTATTATCTGTGTGACCCTAAACAAGTCACTTAAGGAAGAAAACAAGCATTTATTAAATGTTTACTATGTGTCAGTCACTGTGCTAAGTTGCCTTACAAATATTATCTCATCCTCACAACGACCCTGGGAGGTTGGTGCTATTATTATCTTCCTTTTACACTTGAGGAAACTGAGGTAGACAGAGGTTAAGTGACTTGCCCAGGGTCACATGGCTAGGAATCATCTGAAGCCGATTTGAACTCAGGTTTTCCTGATTCCAGGCCCAGCCTTCTATCCACTGCACCACCTACCTTAACTTCTCTAAACTTCAGTTACCTCCTTTGTAAAATGGAGGTAACAATAATACTTGAGCCACCAATCCCATGGGGTTGTTTGCATCCCCAGTGCTTTGCCACCAACCAATCAACGAGCATTTATTAAGTACTTACTATGTGCCAAACACTGTTGTGGGTGTTAGGTGTACAAAGACGACAATGAAATAACCCCTACCGTCAAGTAACATAGTAGGTGCTTTTTAGAAAAAAATGCTTCTTAGATTAGATTGCATTGGAAGGATCTTTGTAAGCTGGAAAATACCTTATATGAATGTTACTGTCAATGTGTTCTTTTTATGGCCAGAGACAGAGTTCAAATTCCTCAAACATTTAGTACTCTTTAGAGCTCCCCTCTGTATCACAGGTAGTATCCTAAGCTATCGATTGGGATAGGAGATGTCATTCAGCCTCAATCTGGAGGTTGTCAGAATGGATACCTGAGGGGAGAACTCCCACATTAGCAGTCTTTATAGGAAGCATCCACTTGTCTCAGGCCAAGATGTCATCTTAGGTCACTTCTCCCAAGAGTCCAGTGGGCTGCTGTGTTAGTGAGCATAGGAAGCCAGCTTCACCTGAACCCAGGACAGGAACTGCTTGGAACCTTCTCTGCTGTCTCCAGGGAGACCACAACTGCCTCCCAGGGAACCAGAGAGGCTAGCTCTCACCTCCAAGAAACTGAAGTGGGCAAACAACGAAAGGCCCTCCGGTTGTCATGAGCCTGCTGCAAAAAACAGACTCAGAAAGTGGACCATCCTTTGCCTAAGATCCAACATCTCTGAAAGCACATTCTTAAATACCAACACTATGCCAGCTTCCACTTTCACCCCAATTCACTGACTTCAGCCCCAAGGATTCTAGAGCTTGCCAGTGGTAAGTCTCACTTGGTGGTGTTATTCCGTTTCAGAGAAAATCAGAACAATCAGAATGTCAGAAAAATGCTCTGGATTTTTAAAACATTATTCTCCATCGCTGATTCTTGAGCCAGACATGGGCTGGCTTTTTGAAATTGTATTTTAAAGTGAAACCGGCATCTTTAGAAGATAAAGAAAAAGAAAAGAAGACAAAGTAGGAACAACGCATCATTGATCTTTTCTCATATGAGGAGGTAGTGTAACCCAGAAGAAAGGAAAGCATTCTGGTCTTATCATATGGAACTGGGCTTAAATGCTATCTGTGTGACTTGAGGCAAGTCACTTGACCCCTCTCGTCTGCTTACCCTTGCCCTATGTCCAGATTTCACTAAAGCTCTGACCATAGGCAAATTGCAATGCTTTAGCTTTCTCATCTGAAGAACGCATCTACTAGACACATGCACTTAATTTTAGTTATTCTCATTATTCCACTTGGAACAGTTCATGTAGATATCTCTAACTAGCTCTGGGAGAGAACTCATAGCAAACAGAATCCACGCAAAGAAAGCCTTGGGAATTTTGTTTCACCTTTGCCTCTCTTCCATCTTTCAGGTGCTTGTCCGGACTCTTTCATAACACTTTGAGAAAATCACATCAGTAGAGAAAATGTTGAGCCAGGTATGTAGACTGTTGATGTTGTCTGTCCTTTGTTCTCAAAGAGGACCATGACATCAGGGAGGTGATGCCATGACATGCAAGTGAATTGGATTTAAGTGAGGAAAGGCTGTGCAAAGTCACCAGCCTCATTTTCTCATCCAGAGCCTTCTGGGTCCAGGGGCAAGATATAGATCAGGATGACAGGAGATGGCCCCTGATGCAGTGGAAGACCTTGGGCTTTTTAAGCTAAGGTCTTTCCCAGGTCTCAGTCTGACTGAGGCAACACCCATTCAGTGATTAAGGATAGGTAAAGAATGAGGAAGAAAATGGCCTCTTTTACCTAGTCAAAATATATAAAAAGTATGTAGACTAGTGCCCCAGGAAATTGTGACCCAGAAAACGTGTGATTTGCAGAAGGAACATTTGGGTCCAAATCTCACCAGGATGTTGGCTTCAGGTCCTACTCAAAGTTAGTTACTTCCCACAATGTTTTCTAGACAGATAATCCTATCTTTAGAAAGCCAATTTTTATAAACTTCTACTAAAAATATATATCTTTTCTAGCTTATGTAGCTATCCTCTTTCTGACCTTTTACCTAAAGATGCTCTTAATCTAGATTATGGGATCCATGTTACTTTGGAGCTTAAATTAGGCATCTGTCCTCTGACTACAGAACCTTTACTTTTTTTTTAAAGGTAATTTACCATTTATTTTAAGGTAAAAATGCATGGTATTGTTTTCTTCCTTAAGAGTTAAAGGGGTTTTTTTAGATAGATCCTTTTTGTTTTTACATCACATTCTTTTCCAAATATATCCCTGCCACCTTTCCCTGCAAGCCTTCTCTTGTTAACAATGATTAAAAAAGAAATAAAAAGAAAAGAAAAAACAGTGCAGAAGAAAAAGAACAGCCAATGCATCAATCATGTTTGACAGTAGTCTTTCACCTCTGTAATGAAGTGAGGTAGATACATTTTCTTAACTCTCCTGTGGAACCAAATTTAGTTGTTGTACTATTATACACGATTACATTGTATTTTGTTGTCCTTTTGCATGATTTTAATCATTGCTTATATTATTCCATTGATTTTCCTTATTCCACTCTGTATAAGTTCATGTGTTTTCCCATGTTCTTCTAAATTTTCTGTAGCTGTCGTTTTTTAAGGTACAGTAGTATTTCATTACATCCATGTACCACAATTTGGGCAATTCATTGCCCCACTTGATGGGCACTTGTTTTTAAGGAAGCCTTAATTTTCAAGAGATAAATATTTGTAAGAATTAATATTTTAACAATGACAGAAACAAGTCAGAAACCCTAAACAATGAAAGAGAGCCAATAAGATTTTCTGTTTCTTTCTTTGGGTACTCAACTCAGCATCCACCAAGGTTGGACCGTAGAATCAGTGGCCTAAACGATCGTTGGCGCTTCCCAAGAGAGCCTTACCTAGGAGACCTGCTGGGGCTCTCCCAGTTGTCTAGAGCGACAGGAGTAGATATCGACAATGAGCTGAAGATAATGGACAGGTAGAGAGAACATAAAGATACATTTCCACAGGAAATCGAACGTCTACAAACCATATTGTTAGGTAGCTTGGTCTAATCATTAGACTTTTCAAATGGGGATGGAGAAGTTTTTTGTTGTTGTTACATTATGAAGGACTCAAGAACAGGGACATATATTTGAGAAGTGCTCTAGTCCTGCTTTGGCAAATTAAGATGTACCTACGGAAATCCTGATGTAGCTATTTCTTTTAGGTTTATTTGGGTGCAATGGTAAAGCCTCGGAGTAAAATAGTCTAGCTATGCCCTCAAAATAGGCTGTTAACATTTCTTTGACACATGGAACTTTGGATGCTATAGGGTTTTATAGCACAGCTGATGCTCAGTAATCACACAGAAGGGCTCTTCTCTTGTAAACATCTGCCTTGTTAGCCAATCAGAACTTAAATTTTGTTTTGTTCACACTGTGGAGGCCCATTTGGGAAACTGGAGCCACCCTTGTGTGAAGCTCCTGGTGGTAGAATGTTGAGCACTAACATCCCTAATCTCCCAGGTTCCCCTGCCTTTGTACACCATCCATGGGTACAGAGAACTATAGATATGATCTCTCATGTTAGGATATCTATTTCCTTTCTTTTCCTGGTAGCCAAATCAGGTAGATTTGGCTCTCTTTTCCCCCAGTAGGAAGGCAACAGCCAACCAGTTGCTGATGGATTCTTTAGCTATGGTAACCTAAAAAAAATACAAAATGGTCCTCAGTCTTCTGTAACTTTCCCCCAACTCTACGTGACAGTGTGGCAAACAGGGGCTAGGGATACTAAAATTCGCAGCAGTTTTAGACTTTCTAAAAACTTTAACTTAGCTGTTAGTACTCTAAATGAGAGCTCCTTGTTTAATCAGCAGTGAGTAGACACCCTACTGGAAGAATTGAATCATAGAAATCTTGGCATTCTCACTATAATTGAAACCAACAAGATAGCAACAGAAAGTTGCAGCAAAATGGAAAGTTGGTGCATAGGATCTTCTTGGAGAGGTAAATGAAGGGTTTGGTGGAGTTCATTGGTGGGGCACATCCAAAGGCACAAAGAAACATCATTTCATGGGGTCATCTTGCATTGAAGAATGGTTGCCAGAAGGCTACCATGAAAATAATTGAAGTCTGTTCACCTACACAAGCCACAGAGGATGTAGAGGCAGAGAAATCCTACAAAGAGCTCAGTTAGACCCTTCTAGTTAAATCAACAAATACTTCATGACTTCACTAAAAAGGTGAGAATAGGGGAGGGTGACTGAAATATGTTGGAAAATATGATTAGAGAATAAGGAATGAGAGAGATCAAAGACTTACAGACCATGAAAGCTTCATACCTCCATATCATAAAAACTTTCTTTGAGAAAAGAATCAGAAGGTGCTGAATATCATGGACACAAGTTTTATAATGGGATATACACTCGATTTGGAGTCAAATGACCTGATTTATAACCTTGACTGTTTTACTTAGCACCTATGTGACCTTGGGCTAGTTATTTAACCCCTTTGGGCCTCATTTTCCTCATTTTTTTTTTAAGTGAGGCAATTGGGGTTAAGTAACTTGCCCAGAGTCACACAGCTAGTGAGTGTTGTGTGTCTGAGGCCGGATTTGAACTCAGGTACTCCTGACTTCAGGGCCAGTGTTCTATCCACTGTACCACCTACCTGCCCCTCCTCATTTCTAAAATGAGCAAATTGGATTAGATAGCCTCTGAGACCGCTCCTAGTTCTGTCTGTCAGCCTGTCAAAATAACAAAAAGGGAAATTGATGGCATATTTGAAGATTAGAAATGACTTGTTACTGATGTGGGAGTCATTCCTAAATGTATCTTTAGACCACTGAGTTGTTAAGGCAAAGAGCAAAATTAGAACAACGCTAGAAGTATAAAAAATAGGAAAATATATTACATGTGATTAAAATCACCCCAACCCAACCTATGAAGTAAGTTGTTGATTAAAAAATGGGAAATGACAAAGGAAATAACCCAGTCACCAATGACAGTAATATCATACAAGTGATTAACCAATAGAAATCAATTGCCCTAGCTAGGGAGGCCAAAAGATCTCCCATATTACTTTAATCTTCAAACACTTGACTTCCTTAACACCCCGAGAGAAATGACAATGGAAGGCAACACTTTTAGATGATAAACTTGTTTATAAAATCTTAGGGAGGATCATGGAAGATTGTGGAATGTATCAACTCACAAAATTTAAAGAAATATAGGAGGGTGAAAACCAGTTTAAAGAAAGTATATCTAGAAACCCATCAAGGAATGTCATCCCCAAAGTAGTCAAGGATAAAACTAGGAGAATAAAAACAAAAGAAGGATGCTAAGAATATGCAAAGATTTATATAACATATTATTTTCACCATTTAGGAAAGTGAATCTACCATACAGAGACCGTAACAGCACAATCTTGAATTATTTTTGGAGGAGATAGAAATGTCACTAAAAATGAGAAAAGTGACTGAATTACATCAAGTGTAAACAGAGGAGATAGAGCCACTCCTGAGGTGACATGATTATAAAGGTGTTGAGGGACCTATTTAAAAGAAATCTGAAAATGGGGAAAATACTGAAGATGTGGAAAGTGGAAGATCTTATCATTATCCCCCCCCCAAAAAAAGGATATGCTTACTTTACCATCCATATAAACTTTTTATGAAAATGATATGCATACTTATAGAGCCTTGCACTTGGAGTCAAGAAGATCTGAATTCAAATCCTCTCAGACACTAGCTGTATGACTAGTCAAGTCCCTTAACCTCTGACTGCCTCAGTTCTTTATCTGTAAAATGGGAATAAGAGTGCCTTACTTGCCAGTGTTGTTTTAAGGATAATGTAAGATAAAATTTGTAAAGTGATTAGCAAACTTTAAAGCATTATCTATTATTGTTATTCTTGATGAGCATGTTAATAAAGAAACAGATTTTCCAAAGTCATATTCCATAGGCAAACACATCTTCACCATCACTCGACCAATTGAGAGATGTCTAGGATATGAAATCCTACTGTATTCACTGTTGATTCTAAAAAAGCTTTTATTTCAATAGAGAAAAGTACTACTTTAAAGGCTCTTTTCCAACAAGGTGTCCGCCATGCGAACTATTCCTCAGTACAGTTATGCAAAAATCTTAAAACAAAGGTAGCCTTGTTTGATGACTCTCTGATCATTAATATCAGGCAAGGCATAAAACCAAGAGACATCTGCTTGCCTTCATGGTCATGGAAGAGAGACAGCACTGTCTAGCTAGAACGAGAATTCTCATAGATAGTAAGGTCCTACAGATGCTCCTTGATGACGACGATGTTTTTCTGGTTGTATGAATCCCCAGAACATTGCAGAGCCTCCTGAAAGGGATCAGTAACCATTCTAAAAAGTGTGGTCTAACTATCCACATGGGAAACACCAAGTGTTTGAAGAATAGCTATCTCCCACATTCAGAGCTGCAGTTTGACAAGTGGCCTATAATGTACATCCAGTAGGCTGTATATCAGATGTTGCAAATGGACGATGAGTTGGAACCAAAATTAAACAGGGGAAGGACAGGTAGGATTTTCTTTGGGAAACTGAAAAACTCCTTTAATAACCCCCCGGTTCTCCTTTGACAAAGGCTTATATTTTAATACTAACATCCCATTGCTATTGTATGGCTGTGAGTCATGTCTATGGTCTTCAAGTGAATGAAAAATGAATATCCCTCAGAGAGAAATGGAGAGGTGCATGGTAGGTGGGCGCATCGTGCAACCCATAAGAAGGAATTATGAGGAAGAATTAAAATAAAAGAACTCATCAAATGACCAACAAAGAAGATTCTGAGTGCAAATGTGGGAAAACTTAATTGCATTGTTTGAAACTGGCCCCACGTGGCTGAGAAACCAGAACTGTTGCTTAGAGACAAGATTTACCTAGTGCTTAACCCAGGATCTAAGTTGTGCTGACCAGAAACCTCTCAGATCCAAAGATTAATGTAAGGAGTTTTCTCCTGCCATAAATCTCAGGCAACCTATGTATCTTATCTAGAAACTACCTCTGTGCTGGCCAATCAGCTACAATTTCCTTGCTCTTTTTTAAAATCCTATTTAATGTATAACTTACAGAAAATGTGGGGAGGCAGGGAGAGTCAGTGAGCCACCCCCTGTTCTGCTCTCCTTTCTGCCTGATGACTTAATAAACTATTTTTCTAAATTATTTCGGTTCTGGGTTTTGTTCTCTGCCACATCACAAGTGAGGGACTGTTACTGATCAGCCTGGGTATTTTGCTTTTATCCTCACAATATGAAGAGAGTGAGGAAGGCCCTCAGAATTTTGGATGAATTCCTTATGGACAACTTAGAAGACATGGACAAGGGCTTCATAGTGTAGTCAGGCATGAATGGATTGTTCCCTGCATTGAAAGGAATAATTAAGCCCACATCTCAGTAAGCTCATTAAATTCACATTAATGAGATCCCAGATCCATCTGAGTATGTTTACTATGTCAGGTGATGGGGGTACAAAGACCAAAAATGAACCATCTCTGTCCCCAAGCAGCTTATGCTGTACTAGAAAGATGCGCTACATATACAGATAATTGGAATGTGAGGTAGTATTAGAAGGGCAAAGAAGAAATCAGGCAAAGTGTTTTAGAAAAAGTTAAGGATGGAAAAAGCCTGATCAACTGAAAAGATTGAGGAATGCTAATCACAGAAAGTGAGGAGGTATTGAGCTTCAGAAGATAAAGAACTGAACATCAAAGATGAGGAAAGCTTTAATTCCAGCCTTGCCATGACCTGGTGATGGCATATCAAGGAGCCACTGGTAGTACTGTTTTCTTGCAATGGAGAGTATAGGGAAGACAATAACATGAAATAAAGCTGGAAAATTAGGTTGAAGTAAGATTTTGGTAGGTCTTTAAAAGCAAAGCTAAAAACCAGTTTTTCCTAAAAGTGGTAGGGAGCCATTGAAAATGTTTTGTGAGGTAGGGGAATGGGGCATAGTTAAGCCTATGCCTTGGGAAGATTTTAGGCAGTTGTGTGAAGGATGGATTGGCCAGAGTAGACTAAAGACTGAGAGCAATTATAATAGTCCAAGCAAAAGGTGATGAGGGCCTGGACTAGGGTGAAGTAAAGAGGAAGGGTCAGATGTGAAAGATATTGTGGCTGTAGAATTAAGAGGAATTGACAAATGATGGAAAACTGTAATTGGAAGAAAGAGAGGAATTTTTAACAGACTGAGGTTTTAAACCTGGATGACTGTAACGGAAAGGGAAATGTGCAGGAGGGAAAGGTTTAGGGGGAAAGTTATAATTTCCATTTTGGACATGTTGAGTCTAAGGTATTGGCAGAACAACCAGGTGGAGATGCAAGACCAAACTTAATGAACAAAGATCAGGACTGCCTACATATTTTTGGCTATGAGATTTAGGAGTCCTTCATTTCCCATTAGCTGGTCTGCTTGGTTTTGACTCCAGGAACACCATGCCCCCCCAGGATTGGCTCATCACCTGAAATCTCATCATCATGGGGACTGACTCAGTTTCAGTTCTCAACACCTCCTCAGCACCCTCAGAACTGCCTCTCCTCTCTGATTGGAGGGCTGGAGGGCAAGACAATAAACTCCCCTCAAAGTCTCCCTTTATGGAGGTCTCAGATTGTCCCAGCTAACTTTATTTCCCACCAGCTGCTCTGTTTGGTACTCTCTGGCATCCAGCCCACTATTGCCCCTTTTTCAACTTCCTTTTGTGTGTTGTCTTCCCCCATTATATTTTAAGTTCCTTGAGGGAAGGGACTGCCTTTCTTATTTGTATCCCCAAAGCCTGGCACATAGTAGGTGCTTAATAAGAGTTCACTGACTCTTGACTACTGTCAACAGATAATCAAAGCCACAGATGAGAACAACAAAAGAAAGAGTATATACTTTGTGTGTGTGTGTGTGTGTGTGTGTGTGTGTGTGTGTGTGGAGAGAGAGAGAGAGAGAGAGAGAGAGAGAGAGAGAGAGAGAGAGAGAGAGAGAGAGAGATGGCCCAGGACAGAAATTTAAGGGATACCCCATTTATGGAGGCAAACATGGATGGTAAACCAGCAAGAAAGACTGAATGAGCAGATAGGTAGTGTCAGTGGTTGCTCACACAGGTTTCATCTTCCAGGATGTCCTAGACCACTGATCTCACCCAAATAATACATTCTTCAGATTCTCTACTTCTTAATTCACTGGCCACATCAACGTATAATGGATGATAACATAGCCAACAGAGACAGACTTGCCTTTGGTAAGTCTAGGGATGTGTGAGACCAGTTGTTTATATGACTTTTTCTTCATCTTAGTCACTCACCTGTAAATCAGCTATCCCATGTTGGCTCTTAGCTTTTATTCACACATTTTAATATGTGGAGAGGAGCAAGGGAAGAAGTTGAGAAAACTCATTTCTTATCAGCTAACTATTGCATATCCTCAGAGATAAGGTGATTTTTATGTAAACAGATCCATGTTTTGCCACTAAATGTGAAAAACATGGGGAAGTCAGAGGGAGCTGGAGAACTGGGAGGTGGTGATTTTTATGTAAACAGATCCATGTTTTGCCACTAAATGTGAAAAACATGGGGAAGTCAGAGGGAGCTGGAGAACTGGGAGGTGACAGAAATTCAGAATTTGTCAGAGGGACTGAGGCACAGAAGGTGAAAAGCTTACAAATAGCTCGTCTTGCTCTTTGACTTTCAACCCTTCCTGACTTTTAAAAAAAATTGATTTTAATAATTGTCTCCTTCACCTACTTCCTAAAAAGACAAGGCACTAACAAATGGGGAAGTGAGGGCCTGTGAGCAGGGCATAAGGTAATGAACAGAACATCGAGTCTCTTAGTCGGTGCCTGTTGCAAACTGAGGTTTTAGAAGAAAAGATATGTATAGCCAGCACAATATTTAAGAATCAGGTCTCCTAGCAACTGTTTTCTGATATAAAATTCTTGACAGAATAAGAGACTTCCCATGACATTTCAGAACTCTATGAATTCCAAATGTTATAGGAAAAAAAAAAGATCTTCTAAATGGGCCGTCTAGTGGTATTCTATAAGGCCCATCACAACCTCATAGACCCTTTCTTTTTCCCATGGGTGAAGCTTTTATGGTTCAGAATGATGGCCAGCAAAATTAGGGTACAAATCAGGAACCACTATAAGATAGCTCATAGAATTAAGAGCCAGATGACCTTTAGGGACCACCTAACCAATTACATGTTGTTTTAGAAAAGACACTTATAAGATAAGTGAGTCCAGGCCTCTCACTTTATAGAGAGGAAAACTGAGGCATAGAAGTGAAGTCATTTGCCCAGGATCCCAGAGCTAGTAAATGGCAGGGTTGGGAATTTGAGGCCAGATCCTTTGGTTCCAAATTCATTACTCTGTCTATTCTCTCCCTTTGCTCCTGCAGGCTTTTACAAGCCTACATGCCTATCCACCATCTTAGCTATGATTAAATCCCACTTAGTACCTACCGATTGTTAAGGATAAGAAGCAAAGCCCATTTCTTTTTAATGGCACTGAAATGGTTCACCCTGAGAGTTTAGATTCTTCAAAAACCCTAACACAAGCAAGAAATCATGCCCCGGCTGCTTTTGTGATTGGGAGATAAGTCAATATGTGACAACTCATGTTATAACTGTGACCCTCTAGCTCAGTTAGATTATAGTACTAGTGGGGTCATGTGTTTAATCCTTGAATTCTCCAGAGAGCTCTGGTCTGTTTTGTAGTCACAGACTGCACTTTCAATCATTGCCAGCTACCTTGAAAATGTGTGACCTTAGCTCCAAGGTGAGCTGAATAAGAGTGCAGTTGGCCCTAGGTAAATCCATCTCCACTGGTAAGAAAATACCTCAAAGGCTAAAACCTGCAGATGATGAATCAGGAACGTCATCTTTGCTTAGAAAGGACAACATATCAATACCATTCCAGTTGGTCACTGGCTCTCATTATAATTTCCATCCATGAACTTCAGCGATGTGACATAGCCAGACTTAGTTAAGTAAATCTTCCGGGGTGTTCATTAATACTGGTTGTTTGGCTGTCTCTACTGGTTCTATTTTCCTAAGAGGTGTTGGGGGTGGGTAGATATGATTTGTGTATCATATTTTTCTCAACTACTAACTCATTCAGTATGATGATGATGGCAGGTGACCAACACACCACACAGTTCACCTTGGGTGGTACCACTTCATAGAATGCGGTACCATTAAGTAGAATGCTACTCTGGTGCCTGCAATGGCTGCCTGATGAGGTCCGATCATATCCTGAAGACCCAGATAAAGACATTGAGGTCTTTTCCATGTCAGCTTTCAAAAAGACAGAGGATACAGGGAAACTTGTGCCCTAATGATAGATGGCGGGGGGTGGGGGAACTTGTACCCAATATAGAGGCAGGCTCAAATCCTGCCTCTGACATTTACTAGCTAGATATCCTTGGGCAAGTCACTTAGCCCTCAGTTTACTTATCTATAAAGTGACAATAATATACTATCTACCTCAAAGAGTTAATGTGAAGCTCAGATGAGATGATGTCTATTAAGAGCTTTGTAAACCACAAATATTACCATTCTTCACAGACAAGAGACCTAAGGTCAAATGCCAGCTTTGGTACTTAGGAGCTATGTGACCACAGACAAGCCACTTAGCCTCCCTATCCTTGGTTTTCTCTGTAACATGGAAATAGTGGTTGGACAACCTATCTCACATCATTGTCATAAGGAAATCATTTTGCAAATAAGTCATATTAATGTAAGTCACTATTATTAACATTAAATGCCATCTATTATTATTATCATTATTATTATTATAGGATCATATTAGTTTTAGATGATGAAGATATGATAATGATTTATGATATAGATTGCCTTTACAAAGTAGATGTCAATATTAATTCCTGGGTTTTTCAAAAAATATTCTTCCTAAGGTTACATATTCCACAACTTCAGAAAATCTTAACTGGTGCAATCAAAACAAAACCCAAACACGGCACTGTGGCAGGTAAGTCCCTATCTCCAGTGACATGAATAATTTATATTACTACATACCTATATGTGTAGATGGGGTCCTGAGTTCATGAAAGTGAATCTATATTTCCTATTAGTAATCTGACAAATGTGTTTTCGTGTGCTTATAGACACAAGCAAGTTATCGATAATCCACAACCAGTGCTCCTTTGGAAGGGACAGCTTAATCAAAATACCATTTATAATATGCTAATTATCCTTTCCTCACTTTTGCTATTAGCAAGAGTTTAGTTTTGAGATATGAACTGTATGTCTGTGTTTTACTAAGGATTTTTTGCAAAGGAATCTGGAACTAGGTCATAACTAATAAGAATTCCTATCCAATAAGGAAAAGCAAGTTCGGCTTCAGAAAGACCTGTGAAGGATAGTTAATTCAGCTCCTGCCCATATAACAAAACTTAAGTGAATGCTCTATTCCTTTATCCATCACTATGATTATAGCCATCGCGTGACAGAAGATCTGAGCTAGACATTTCTTCCTAATATAAAATCTTCTTAGGCAGGGATTCCTAACCTGGGATCCATAAACTTTAAAAAAAAAAGCTTTGTGATAACTGTATTTCATTATAATTGGTTTCTTTTGTAATCTTACATATTTTATTTTCTGCATCTAAAAACATTATTCTAAGAAAGGGTTCTTGGGTTTCACCCGATTACCAAAGGTGTCCATGACATGCTCATGCACACGCGCGCACACACACACACACACACACACACACACACACACACACACAGAGGAGTTGAGAACACCTGTCTTTGAGTATCTGAGTATCTGCAGAGTTGTTCAAGTTTTCTCTGAGGTCTGAACCTATCTTGAGCATAATATAAAAACCTAGGTTTTTACCTCCATAATTTCTGCATTGTGGTAAATATCTATTTGGCAGCGGTTATCAACCACATGAACTCAGGGAGGAAATACTTCTCCCATAACACAGCTCCTAAGATTTTATGAAAATTTTATTTGTTTGGGATATTGACGCTGCCTAAATAAACCTGTACTTGGTCCACTCATTGATTATTGTACCCTGCCCTTTATTATCCTCATTTAAAATCCCTTACATCTATAGAGAGCTTTAGAGTTTATAAAGTGCTTTTGCAACTAGTATTTTATCTTCACAACAACCTCTTGAGATAGGGCAGAGATTGCTATTCTCATCTAACTGATGAGGGTACTGAAGCTTGGATGACTTAAGTTCATTGCTCAAGCTCATACGATTCTTGACTTCCACCCAGGACTCTTTCCATTAGGTTGTGATGGATCCGAGTCTTGTACTCAGCCAACACACCCTAGATTTCCCTCATCTTCTGTCTTCCTAAGTTTTTCCTCTCCATTTCCTCTCTTCACTCTCTCCTCCTACCTCCACAAAAAGTCCCACACATTTCTGGTGAATTACACTCACCAAACACTAAGTTCCTACTACGTGCTAGGAACCTGAAATACCATGACAGAAATGAAAATAGTTCTTGCCTTCAAGGAGTTTATTGGGAGAATACAACCAGTACAAAGATAAGTGAATATATAGATGAATCAGATAAGGCTGGTCTAAGAAGGTGGGGCCTGAGCTGAGCCTTGGAACAAGATGAGGATCCTAAGTATGGAAGGCTTCTTTCAGATGTGAGCTTATGCAAATGAACAGAGGAGGAAGGTAGAGACAGAAGAGAAATGGAAACCAAGCAATGAGGAATTGAAAGATGTGACACTATTCATATTGCCTCTTGACTTAGGTATTAGAAAGAGCATGAAACTCAGAATTTTCATAAAATCTCAGAGTTGGTAAGGACCTCAGCACTTAGAGCTGGCAGTGTGACCTTCAATGAATCAAAAGTCATTTAATATCATCAAACCTTAGTTTTCTCATCTACAAAATGGGGATAACAATTGCATTACCTACCTCAGAGGGCTGTTCTGAAGATCAAAAGAGACAAAATATGGAAAGCAATTTGGAAATTTTAAAGGGCTGTATGAATGTAAATGATTGTCATTCCACAACATACTACTTACTTTCACATGGCTAATGATGTGGACTCCATTCTTGTGTGTGATGTGGGTATTTGTTAGTTCACTCAATGTATATTTGTTGGGTACCAGCCATGTGTAAATCATTCTGGTCATTGTAGGGGATGCACAGATGAACTAGACAAGGTCCCAGCTCTGAAAGAACTTTCAGTCTTTTTGCATGACTTCATATTTGTAATGAGTTTTGTATTTCTTGCCTTCTCAACGACTGGGGGAGGGAGTGGGGAGAGAGAAAGAATCTGGAACTGAACATTTTTTAAAAGAATTAAAAAGAAAAAGCTTTCAGGCTAATAGAGCAATAGGAACAAAGCTTCTGCTGCCCTACCCTGGTAGGGACTGTGAAACAAGGCCAAATGTAAACGTGCAGTGAGATACTTAAAAAGGGCCAAGTCTGCTAAAAACAGAACCCGGTGAAAGCTGTTTGTTTGTTTTTTAATCAGTAAGTCTAGGAAAAGTTATTTTCTTTTTCATTCCCAGTTTCTTGGAAAAAGGAAAACGTAGAAGTGTCGGAAGGATGTTATTGCCAGGAGAATATAAACTTGAAAGTGGACAGTGTTTTCTTTTTTTTCTTTAGTGTTTTGAGCCTAGCATGTGCTTTAGACACTCTAGGCCTCAATGAATGGTGGTTGGACTGAAATGAATTGACTTGGCAGTAGATCTGAAAGCGCTCCCTAACAGACTCAGGAATTGTCCTGTGAGATATCACCTCTTCCTGGGGCTGATTGAGAATGTGACCTCTGGAATTCAGAGAGAGTTGTAGAAATTAGAATTAACAAGGGCTCTAGAGGCCTTCCATCCTAACACCATCATTTCATACATAAGGCAACTATTTTCTTGACACATGAAAACTTTTTACATTGATTTCAAATCTTTAATATTTATGATTTTAAAGCTTTGAATTTTAGTCCTATTTTTACCTAGAAAATTCCCAGTTGGTTTTAACATTGGAGCTAATACATTTTTGGCCTTTTCATGTCATCCTACCATTGTCCTTCCCTGACTTTGGGTTTTTCTCCTCTCCTCACTTTAGTTTCCTGTCCAGTTCTTACTTCTTCCTCCTCATTCATTCCCTAGCAAGTAAGAAGTTTTTGCTGAAAACTTTTGCTTACTGGCAGCTGTTGGAACAGACATTTAGGTATCTGTCCCACGAGTGGGGATAGCTAGGTGACACAGTGGATAGAGTGTAGGACCTGGAGTTGGGAAGACCTGAGTTCAAATCTGGCCTCAAACACTTACTAGCTTTGTGACCCTGGACAAGTTATTTCACCCTGTTTGCCTCAATTTCCTCATATGTAAAATAAGCTGGAGAAGAAAATGGCAAACCATTCCAATTTCTTTTCCAAGAAAACCCCAAATAGGGTCATGAATAGTCGGACACAAATAAAACAACTGAACAACAACCACCCATGAGCTGGGGGGCCACCCACACTTACTAAAAAAAACAACTTGCAAAGAGCAAGAGGATAGCAACAGCTATTAATTCCCATGAGTAGCCTGGGACCATGGATGTAGGGTGGGAAGGGACCTCAAAAGTCTTCTAGTCATAGTCATTGGCTTATATAGATGAAATCTCAGAGTTGGTAAGGATCATAAATAAGTCATAGGATTATAGATCTAGAGCTGGAAAGGACCTAGAGGGCATCGACTCTAAATCCCCCACTTTACAGAGGAGAAAACTGAGGCCCAGAGAAGTTAAGCAAATTGCCCAAAGTTGCAAAAATATTAAATGGCAGAGTTGGGATCTGAACCTAAATTCTCTGATGATAAACTTAGAACTCTATTCATTATACTATGATGCCTCTGATGGAAATTTTCCTGACTGCCTCAGGTTGGTTATCTGAGCCCTCTAGGGGAAAATCCACATGAGTAATGTTGTTGTCATTCATTTCACGTTTCAGTCATTTTTGATTCTTCATGATCCAATTTGGGGTTTTCTTGGCAAAGATACTGGAATGGTTTTCCATTTCCTTCACCAGCTCATTTTGCAGATGAGGAAACTGAGGCAAACAGGGTTTAAGTGACTTGCCCAGAGTCACACAGCTAATAAGTGTCTCAGGTCCTCCTGACTCCAGGCCCAGTGCTCTATCTGCTGCCACCACCTATCTGCCCTACATCAGTCCTAGGTTGAGACAGTTCAGGGAGACCAATTAGAAGAGAGATTTAAAGAGAAAATAGAGGAGGGTGATATCCGCAGTTACTGAGAATGACCTGGATAAAGATCCAGGAAAGGAAAGAAAGAGAGCAGGCGGCCAGACAGGGAGGAAGAGAATCAGGAGAAAGCAACACCATGAAAGTCTTCAAGGAGGCAGTACCCAGGAGAAAGAATCAACAGTGCCAAATACTGCAAAGAGGGCAAGAAGGATAAGGAATGAGAAAAGGTCCTCACGTTGGTTCTTTCCTTACGTGGCTGCTCCTTCGACCATTCTAGCCAGAAATGTTGTTGAATGCTTTGCTCAAAATGGTTTTCTTCCCTCAGATGTGACACTTGACTGCATGGGCTTCAAATGGGAACTCCATCAACCTCAGCTCTTCCATTCAGGGACCCTAACCAAGCTCTACATATTTGCCCTGTCCCAGAAGAACACAGACCCCCTGAAAGAACTGGAGAAACTTCTGAGAGGTATCTTAGCATCTGATCCAAGAGCCCACTATTGTACTGTTTTAGAGATGGTGGCATGTTCGTGTGTTGGGGGAAGTAGGGTGCGGTACTCAAAGTTTTATAGAAGCAGGAGGGCTCTAGGATAGACATTTCCCTTAGGCAGCTGAGAGACAAATTACCAATAATTTTTTGTTTGGACCTATAATTTCACCCATGTAAGGAGTTTCTGGGAAGGAAATTCTCTCTACTAATTCAGTTCGATAATTTCCCTTTAACTTATAGTCTTGGATAGTTCCTGAGGGCCCTGAGAGGTTAGATGAGACAGTCAGTCAGGGTCACTCAACCTGTTTGTGTCAGTCACTCACTCCGTCAATTAACAAGCATTTATTGAGCTCTTACCTTGTGTCAGGCATTGTGAGAGGAAGGATTTGAACTCAGGTCTTCCTGGCTCAGAATCCAGCTCTCGGTTCATTCCCAAACCACATTGTCCCTCCCTTCACCTTATATTTTGTACAGTATTTTACAGTTTGCAAAATGCTTTTCTTTTGTAATTTTTTTTGACTCTCACAAAAACCTTGGTAGGCAAGTGAAGTAACAAAGCTAACAAATGACAAAGATAAGGCTCAAACCTAAGTCTTTTGAAGCTCAAATTTGGGTCCTTTCCAGTGTACCATGTTTTATCTCAATGATTTATGTGTAGATCTATGAAACGCTGACTATAGAATTGCATTCTGCCTTTTGTGTCTGTGGGTCTGGAGGCCTAAATTGTGCTGATCAAATTTTCATCACTCAAAAAGTAGCAACCCCACTCCCTCCCCTTGTCTCCACAGTTAGCTGGATCCCCAGTTGGCCACATGTAGCCATGCACTGCCCTTTGACACTGTGCAGCACAGCCTCATGCCCAGCATGAGAGGCAGGTGTCCTGGAAAACCCACAGACGCTGAAGTCCACCAACGTGCTGTAGGACTCGAGTTGTATTTCAGGAAGGAGACAGCAAAGCTCTGGGATGATTGAGCCAGACAGGTCATTGGAGGTGCTTAGCCTACTGTTTCTACCTCATGTCCTCAGAGAATGAGTCCCCACATTACTCTGATGAAGAGTGGGAAAGAGAGCCATGGATTCCCACATCATGAGCTATTACTGCTCCTTTGGGGAGAAACAGGCTACTCCATCAGGAATACTATACTAGCATTAACAATTCCCTTGAGTTGTATAGATAAATAACTGTGGAATGATGGTTTGTTGAAGTCAATTAGCTTTTGGACCTGTTTCCACATCTGTAAAAATGAGGGAGTTGGACTCAATGGCTTCCGAGAGCCCTTCCAAAGTCTAGATCTTTAGTTCTATGATTCTCGCAGAGGTCCTAGAAACCCCCAATTTAACTGTTTCCCTTCCATTCTGCTTCCATAAGTCTCCATTGTCAGTCTAGTGAAACCTAAGGACCTCTTTGCAAAATAATTTAAAATGCATAAAATAAAATACTTAAGAAACCAATTATATTGAAATTAAATTATTGAAATTTTTTTTAGAATAAGTTCATGGACCCAGGTTAAGAATCCCTGCACTATGCCTCCCTCTCCCAAATAATTTGAAAGGAGGAAAAAAAAATAGAACAATAGTACTAATAAATTGGTAGCTTTTAAGGTGCCTTACAACTTTATTTTCAGTGTCGAATCTAAGTTCCTTAAAGACAGACTTTCTCGTTCATTTCCTATCCCTCAGGCCTTGCATATAGTGTCTGCCTAATAAGTGTTTATTGAATTGAATTGACTTTTTGCTGGATCTAACCTATTAAGTCATCCAGACTGATTTGACTGGCTTTTTTGCCTCTGACTTCTGCTTGCTGTCTAATCAGCTGGTGGTTGGAAGTTATTAGGAGATGGACACCTTTGGAGGTGCAAGTCTGTAAATTCGGTTGTTAAATGTTGGTGTTTTAAACACTGATTAACTTTGAGCACCTGCTCCATGCACAATACCTACATACATGCATACACATACACACACATACATATATATGTATCCTTAGTGTCTCTGCAGAGCTTGGAGCATCTCCAACTGCTTCTTGGCCATTTCAAACTAGAAAATCCTACAGACATCACAAACTCAATGCGTCCAAAAGAGAACATAATATCTTTCCCCCAAAACCCTCTTCCCTTCTGGACTTCCCTATTATTGTGGAGGGCACCACTATCTTCCCAGTTACCCAAGCCTTTGACATCAGTGTCATCCTCAACTCCTCATTCTTAATCTCCTCACAAATTTAATCCTACCTAGTCTTCTTACAACTTAATCTCCTCTATGTATTCTACAATCTAGCTGCATTGGCCCACTGACAGGACCTTGAACATATTCTATCTCCCATCTTCATGCCTTTGCACTATCTGCCCTCCATGGCCGAAATACTCTGCCCCAATACATCTATCTCTTTGCTCCCTTGGCTGCTTTCAAGACAGCTCAAATTTCATCTACTTCAAGAAAACTTTACCAGTCCCTCCCAGCTGCTCTTGCCATATTACCTTCATCTGCTTGGTATGTATCTTATTTGTACCCAGTTATTTACATGTAGTCTCTCCCACTAAAATGGGAGTTCCTTGAAAGCAAAGACTATTTTTTGCCTCTCTTTGTATCATCACCACTTAGGACCTTGCTTGTACATAGTAAGTATTTCATAAATGCCTGTTGATTGAAGGCCCAACTAACTGGATTGGTGACTTTCAGTTCCCCCATATATAAAAAAAGGAAAAGTGGGTGGTAAATTAGATGGCTTCTTACAAGTCCTCTCTAGATCAAAATCTATGATCCTGAGTCTCCAAACAGGTAGCAGGGCAGTTTGACAGCCAAGCTGGTTGCTACTCTTGGCTATATTCCTCCACTTTCTGCAATCTGCAGTGAAGGTCACATGACTATGACAGTCTGTTTAGAGAGTGGTAAGGCTTTGTGAGCTTCCATGGTTCCTTACCTGCTGCTTGGGGGATGGGGAGGGTGGGCTCTCATGAAAGTATCTTGGAACATTGACTGGGACTGAAATAGTATCATTTTGCACAGTTCTCACCTCATGTGTCCCACTTAATTTCTCAGCTGAATCACCCAAAGAACAACCAAAAATGTCTCCAGTAAAGAAGATAACCATTTCCTTGAAGATTAATGATCCTTTAGTCACTAAAACTGGTAATGTAAACTGCTTCTTTTGTTTTTTTGAGAATGCCATTGAGTCAGACTTCTGTATGTATGAAGAACCAATGTTAAATCCATTCATTCAAATGAACTGAATAGATGAAAAGGGGGGGGGAAGCCCACAAAATGAAAAAAAAATTTACTTTTAATCTGAAAAATAAAAATAAAAAATGAATAAGCGCATAAAGTTTACTAAAAATGGAAGTGACATCCTTGGCAAGGAAAAATCATGGGATTTAAAGTTGGAGGGTCAAAAAGGTATAATATCAGGCAGATGTCTCCAGAAAAACTTACTCCCCCCAGGGAACAAGCAAACATTTGACTTAGGAAATCCCTCTACTTGGACCTGCACCTTTATTCTTTAATATAACTTAACAACATGTCCATTGCCATTCAGTTTCCAGCCTTGCCTGAAGTGGGCCCACTCTGAGATTATTCTTTATTTTAACACTTCCATTATCAAAAGGAAATCCTTTTATTTTCATGTAATTTAATGTCTTTTTGGTGAAATGTCATCACTTATCTCAAGGCTGTACCCATAAACCCTCTTGACTTGACCATTTTGATAGTTGGCCAGCTGGGAAATCAGATTAGGACGGGAAACAATCGATGTGCTTGATGGTTGAACTACTTGGGTACATTTTCACATTCCCAAAGGAATATTAAATACACCAGAGCTTCACAATGATGCTGTTCACTAGGTTATTAAATTTGGGATGGGGGAAATACATTTTAAACTCCATCTAAGGAGAATTGATTATTTAAGTACCCCAAATACCTCATCAGTAAGTGACCTCACAGCATGGAATCTCAAATCAAGGTTAAGAGGAAATGTCAGGTATACATTTGAGTTACTCTCTTTTTGTACCATCTCTGCTTTCCAGCATTTATTCGATATAGAGAGAGCAATTCAAAGTCCCTCTCTTCCATCTGCCCTGGTTCTCCAAATAAGGGTCTGAATGATTTAAATTTATGATGAAAAGTTGCCTTCACTGAACTCTGCTCACTGACGTTCCAGTCATTCCTGTCCTCCTTGGAATGAAGAGGGCGGTGAAAGACAATCTGGGCCCATTTGCAGGCCTTTAGATGGTGGTGGTTGAGGGGTTTGTCCCCAGGGAACCTTGTACTGAAGCAGTTTTCTCTTTGACTTGCTTCCTACAGCCTTTGCCACGGCCCTGAAGAGTTTATACACCAATGAGACAGAAGTGCACATGGAGGATGTCCTGGGAGTTTTGGCATCTGCAAACATTCTTCAGTTCCCTACTCTGTTTAAAAAGTAAGGAAACATTGGTAGAAATGTGGCTAGGACTGGCCCTCAGCAAAAATTTAAGATAGGATCCTGATGCCTTCCTACTTCTCCCATGTTGTAACATCCTGGCAAAAGAGTCTTCTCATTTGCCTGTTAAATTATAGAGGTACACAATTCCTCCCGTTGCTCAGACTGAACCTGTTTGCCATGTTCTAGGCTAATAGTCTCCTCCTCATTAGGGGGAGAGAGAGAGGGACAGGACCTGTGACTTCACTGACATAGGGAACTCCCAGAAAAGGAATCTCCTTCTACCAAAACAGGCCAGCACCTTCTTTGCGACTGCAAGCCTTAGAAAGTTGGGGGGGGGCACTGAGAGCTTGAGTGGTTTGCCAACGATTACACAGCCAAGTATGTGTAAGGGGTGGGACTCAAACCCAGGTCTTTTTGGCTCTGGGGCCAGCTCTTTGCACAGGATGCCATGGCTTCCTCTCCCTTACTTACTAACCTTCCCTATTTAGGAATGCCAAATGGCAAGTATGATACTGTCACACTTCCAGCTGTTGGCAATGCAGATGGGATTGGACGGAGGTTGGAAAGGAAGAGGATATCTTCAAGAGAATTGACCAATGACCTGAATACTTGATCCTTTTAGACGCTACCTGGTGAATTCTGCTGCCAATTAATCTCTATCCAGAAAGAAGACAGAGATTTTTGAGATCTGAATTCCATTCATTATGCAGCTAGGTGGTGCAGTGATTAAGTGCTCTGGACATGGAATCAGAAAGACTTGAGTTCAAATACGGCCTGAGATACTTTGACTAGCTGTGCAACCCTGAGACTTGCAAACCTTAAAGGGCTATATAAATGCTAGCTATTACCATTAAACATTTATTTCAGAGGCCTGATCCATTTAAAGTGTGGTTGTAGGGAGGAGGCATTCAAGTCAGTTTGCATCTAAATGACCTTTGAAATGTGGCCAGAGTGTTTTCAGACAGGAAGGCAGAGATGTTATTTATAGTTTGTGTGTAAAGTCATTTAGTTGTAATGGAAAGAGCCTGCTGTGGGAGTCATGCAATCTGGGATCTGTGCTCAGTTCTGCTATTGACTGATTATGTGAATCTCATTTCTGTAGGCCATTTTGGGTTTTTTTCCCCCTATATATGGGGTTAATCATTTCTATCCAACCTGTTTCAAGGGCTTATTGAATATAAAAAGAGATGTGTATGAAAGCAATTAGAAAAGTTAGCTACAAAAATCTGGGATGTGAAGAATCTCTTGCATATCCACAATTCTAGCCCCCCCATCATTCATTCATTCATTGGCCTTAAAGTAGTTGGCGATTGCAGATAATTTGGCAAGTAGGTAATTCATAAGTATGTATACATATGCACAAGCGTATATGTGTGGTAGTATACATGCATGCACATATGCATGTGAACTGTGTATAATGTGTGCATATGCATAC
Source organism: Phascolarctos cinereus (assembly GCF_003287225.1). Classification (NCBI taxonomy): domain Eukaryota; kingdom Metazoa; phylum Chordata; class Mammalia; order Diprotodontia; family Phascolarctidae; genus Phascolarctos; species Phascolarctos cinereus. The sequence continues at coordinate 86,081,953 of NW_027555736.1, read as the reverse complement.
ATATGAAAACCCAAAGTTGCTGTGATTGACATTTTCTTTCCTCCCAGTACTGCCTCTTTTCCTGTCCTATTCTGCCATTTTATCAGATTGTTGTTTGTCCTTCATTTTCGAAGAAGACCATGACATCAGGAAGGTGACGCCATGATTTACAAGTGAATTGGATGTAAGTGAGAGAGGGCTGTGCAAAGTCACTAGCCTCCCTTTCTCCTCTAGAGCCATCTGGGTCCAGTGGCCAGATATAGATCAGGATACTTAAATGGTGAATATCTTGATTTCATAGGAAATTGGTGGCTTTCCCATCTGTGATTGTCTGGTCTCTTCATCTAGACTCTAAAGTTCTCAAGGGTAAAGGGGCTTGCCTGCTTACTTCAGAACTCTGCACATTATGGGATTTAAGTGGCATTTTTTGTTTTGTTTTGTTTTAAATCACCACCACACTCAATAGAGGGACGGCTAAGTGGCACAATAGATAGAGTACTGGGCCTGGCATCAGGAAGACTGTCTGTTATCTTTTATTATAGGAACTGATCATTCCTAACCTGGAACTAAAATTTGAGAGTGTATCTTAATTTGGAGGTTTGTTTCCCTATACCTTTCATCATATGACCTTCATATGGGTTTCTCCCCTCCCCTCCACTTTTTTTTCCACACTTTTAAAATAGGAGGAAACCTTATAAATTATGTAGGCCAATTAAGGCCCGGGGAAGTGAAATTATTTGCCTAAGATCTAGGCAAATTTTCTACTAGCTAGGATTATGACAGTCACTTGATAGTAAAAGTAGTTCAAGGTCAGAGAGAAGGGGCAGACATGGGCCAAGAGGTGAGCTGTGTTTTACCTTTTCTGGGAAAGCTGATGAGGCAGGGAATTAGGTAGAAATCTGAGACAGCAAGCCCTAGAGGCCAAAAAGAGATGACACACACCCCCACCCCCGTCCTGCCTATATAATCTTAGAGTCACAGAATCTTCGAATTGAAAGGTACCTTAGAGGTCACTGGTTTAACCCTCCTGCTAAAGCAAGGATTTTTTCTGCATCCTCTTGGGTCTGGTTCCAGTGCGGCTTATGTACCCAATTAATGAAGCAGTTAGGATAGAGGTTACCAGGTGTCATGCCAGTGACTCATCCAGCAATGTGGGAATTGGCACCATGCTTTCTGGACTAGATAAATAGCTGGGTGACATTTAAACACACATGTCCCAGGGAGAATGTTTTTAAGGCTATTTAGGTTCCTTTATTCTGAGTCAGAATGTTAAGGCTAGAAAAACATTAGTGTCATCGTGGTAATCTTCCTGTCTCCATCCCCTGTGTCTGTCTCTTATCAATGGGAGCATATATGATTATGAAATATCCCAGGGGATGTAGAATTCACGCAACCCCCTTCTATGCCTATAGAAAGACACAGCCATTGCAGTCAAGAAAGTAACAATCTAGGTAGACCATTATGTGTAACAATAACAGTCTGTGTTTGTGTAGCATCTTACAACTATGAAGTACATTGTTTGTATTATTTAAATTGGCCCTCACAACAACCCTGTGAAATGCATGCTACAAATATTCTTATTCTCAAACCACATTTGAGGAAATTGAGCCCACAGTGGTTAAATGACTTGCTCAAGGTCGTGAAGTTAGTAATTAATAGCAGTGATACTCTAACCCAGATCTCCCGATAGTAAGGAGCTGTTTCTTTTGCTGTAAAGTAATGAAAATCTTGCTTCCTCTACTTTTGGCTGTTTGTAATGTTGAACAGAGAAATCAGCGAGTGAGACTCAGACATAATTTGAAATGTGGATTTATTAGCGCGCGGCTGCAAGGGGTATGCACACCCAAATCAAGCAGCCCCGATCAGGGCAGAGCTTGAGTTTATAAAGGCAGAGGCCACAGAGGAAATGGTCAGGGGTTCCATAAGCAGGAAGTTACAGAAGCCAAACAAGCGATTGGTTAATCCTGCCTTTGGGACCATACAAGGATCATGGAATGGATTGGAGTGGGTATCTTTCTTGGTGGGTTTTCTAAGGCGGGAACTCCTACTTCTGTGAAGAAGGGCATACAAGGCGAAGGTCAGAAAACAAAATGGAGTTCAGCACATGGAGTTCAGTACTTCAGTAAGAAACCTAAGAGAATCATGGCTGACCTCATAACAATGGAAAAGAAAATTTTTGGAGATGTCATGGGCTTCTGATATTTAAAGCTGGAAGGGACCTCAGAGATTATTGGGCCAAACATTTTACAGATGAGGAAACTGAGACCTGGAGAGATTAAACAATTTGACAGGATCCCATAGATTTAAGTGAGAGGCATGGCCAGGATTTGAACTTCGGCCATCAAATCATAGAGCAAGGGTGGGGAACCTGTGACCTCGAGGCCACATGTTCCCTTCTAGGTCCTCAAGTTTGATCTTCTGACTAAATTCCAACTTCCCAGAACAAACCCCTTCATAAAAGGATTTGTTCTGTAAGGCTTGGACTCAGTCAAAAGGCCTCACTGAAGGACCTAGAAGGCCACATGTGGCCTCAACGCCGCAGGTTTCCCACCCCTATCAAGACCCGGTTTTGGAAGGGACCTCAGAGGCCATCTGTTCCAAGCCATATCTGAAGAAGCATTCCCTCAAAATGGCCCTGACGAGAGCCTGACAGGCGAGGTGAATCCCCTCCCTACTCATGACATTCATTCTACTTTTTGATGGCTTTGATCATTAGTAACCTTTTCCTTCGGTCAAGCTGAAATTTGCCTTTTTGTAACATCCACCCATTATTCGTAGTTAGCTCTGGGGCCATGCCTAACACCTCTAATCCCTCTTGTACTGGACAGTCCTTTATCCCTGCCCCCTACCTCCTCCCACCCCTTCCCCACCCTCCTTAGCTAATCTTTTCTTGTCTTCACTAAATATCTTCAATTCCTTCCAGTAGCCCTCAAATAGCATGAATTCAAGGCCACTCACCATCTTGATTATTCATTTCTGGACACTCTCTGCCTTATCAATGTTCTCCCTAAATTATGGTGTCTAGACCTGCACATAATACTCCCAAATGTGATCTGACCAGGGTATAGCATCCAGCAGAGTCAAACTCATGGCCCCAAGGCTCACAAAACTCTCTAGTGTGACCCCACCTCATTAAAATGTAATTGGGAAATGTTTAACAAAATAAATAAAAAGATAATGCAACATAGATAATGTTAACTTGAGGTTTTCTAAGTCAACATGCTGAATTTGTCTCCACTGGTGTGTATAGGCTATGACCTTTTCCTCTTGTACATTGAACCTCTCTTAATGCAAACTAAGATAAGTGACTTGTCCAGAGTCACACAGCTAGTAAATGTGTGAGGCCAGATTCGAACTTAGGGAGACGAGTCTTCCTGACTTTCAGGCCCGCCGCTCTGTGCACTGTAGCGCCCCCTAGCTGCTCCTCATCTGGAGAAGGAAATGGCAAATCACTCTGGTATCTTTACCAAGAAAACCCCAGATAGGATCATGGAGAGTCAGACATGACTGAAATGACAATGAAACACTCAATTTGTTCATATTAAGATTAAAATCAGTGCCAAATTAGAACAATGGATAAAGATATGAAGGGGATGCGATGTATAATAGTGATAGCTCCAACCTAACCTGTTCAAATAAACCACTGAGGGGAAGAAATGTGAAATGGAATGAGGAAAATATGTTGATATGGAACATCACAATTGGTACCAGAGATATTTTATGGATATAGAACAACTCTTAGAAAAAGGCAAAAAAAGTCATGAAACCACCTTAACCAGCAAACATGTGATCTCCCACATCGGTGGAAAGCCAAGGGCAACACTGATTTAGAAAAATTAAATTTAGGGGAAAAACCCTCACTGGTTTGCAAATCTTTACAGAGGGGGATAATACAAGATTATGAGTAGTATTGTCCCACAAAACAATGAGATGCAGTAGAGGAAAAAACAGTTTTGCAGATAGCTTAGTATGAAATCCGCTTAAATCAGATTATCTGAAGAACATTTAAAGATGAAACTTGAATAAGATCAATAAATAGGTGAAAATTCAAGCAGATACTTCTGCATTTCTATACCAGACTATTTTTTTAAAACCAATGCCACCAACCACCATGTTTGGATTTCATGAAGAAGTGGAAATGGTGCTAAAGACAAAGGGAAGAGCAACCGGACGTAAACATGTATATAAAGAGAAAATTCACACCAGAGGCAACCCAGTTTGAAAACATTGAAGCATAGATTCTCAGGATATTCCAAAGAAAGGAAGTCACAAAATAATTTTGGGAAAAGTGATCAATTACTCATCTACATGTCTATTTTTATATGCATATGATTTATTTGAATGATATAAAAATTGAGGGTATCTTTAAAGAAAAAAGAAATAGGAAGACTTTCACAAATTATATTCTACAGCAGATCACATCTTTGCAAATCCTGCTGTTTATGGTTTGTTGATTACTTTTAAAGTATTTGATCAGTAGAATGAAAAGCATTCATATAGGCTGTCCTCCAAAAAGGTGTCTTACATGTTATTTGTTAAAATCATATAGGATTTCTTCAAAGACTTCTCAATAAGAAATCACTGCTCAACAATCCTCTATCAATAGTAAGTGAGTGATGTATAGCTTAGCTCAAGTGATTCCTCATACTCTAGGCCTTTCCAAATATTAGTTGCTAGTACCTCCCCCACCAAAATTATTATATAAATTTTGTATATATGACCATATACACATATAAATAAATGAATACATCCATATAGATAGCTATGCTTAGTTGTTTTCAATTGTATCTGACACTTCATGATGCCATTTGGGGTTTTCTTGTCAAAAACAGTGGAGTGGTTTGCTATTTCCTTCTCCAGCTCATTTTACAGATAAGCAAACTGAGGTGAATGGGGTTAAGTGCTTGCTAAGGGTCATACAGTTAATAAGTGTGTGAGGCCAGATTTGAACTCAGAAAGATGAGTCTTCCTGACTCCAGGCCTGGCATTCTATCCATTGCACTACCTAGATGTCCAATAGATATGTGTGTATGTATGTGTGTTTGTAGATATATGTATGTATATATTTATATTTATATGCACACACACACACACACACACACACACACATATATATATATATATATATATATATATATACACATTCCTCAAGGACAGAGACTGTTTCACTTTTTTCTGTATTCTCAGTGCCTGGAACATTATAGGTGCTTGATAAATGTTTATTGATTGATCTAACATTCTTCTGACAATATCAAATGATGCAGAAAACAGGATGATATATGCTCTTCTAAACTGTTCAGCTTTTCAAGAAGAATGTCTACTACAGAGTCCAAATAAAAAAAGGATTTCTAATAGGTGATGAAGTTCTCCTAATGCTCCTGTATATGGATAACACTGGGCTGGTAGCATCATATCCTGAAACATTACAGAACCTATTAAGTGAAATATGCAATCACTCAAAAGAGTTTTCTCCACAGAGAAAGAACAGTGTGTAATGTCAGTTTTCCAAACTGTATGATACGAAGCTGAGTGGACAGTGCAATGAGTTGGTGATCAGTACACATACCTTGAACACATACTGTTGATGAGCAATGTGCGGGACCTAGAACTGAGTAGAAGGAAGAGAGTAGACTGACTTGCATTTGGGAAATTGCACAGCACTGTCAATACTCCCAAACTGCCTCCTGAAACAAAAACCTAGCTTTTAACATCAAATTCTAATGGCAGTGCTAGATGGCTACGAATTGTCAAGTAACCTCTAAAGAATCAAAATTGTAGGTAACCTAAAAGGCAATGGAGAAGCTTAAGCTAGGTATAAGTAAGTTTTACCAGATTACCAGTGAAGACTTATATGTGCAAGAGGTGACAAAAAATATCATCAAAGTGGTATTTATTTGGTTTTCCAAACAAACTGATCCAGGTGAACCTTCCATGTATTGAATGTGAAGGTTAACTTATAGCCAGTCTAAGTCCTTCATTGGTACTCATGTAATGCTAAAAGACCCGAAGGAAAGTCTCTAGGCTATTGGCCAGACTCCCCATGGAGTATTTTTGGGAAGACACGGATAAAAGCTAAACAAAATGAGAAATTGTAAATGGGTTTCAAGCTTCACCAACTTCACCATTCACATGAGTACCCTCATTGATGTTAACAGATGTATACAAATATTGAAGATGTATAGTTTCAGGGTAATAAATTCTTTTATTGTACTCTTTTGTGTAAAGCATGAATTTATTATATGTCACAAATTGACTTCTTTTAATAATAAAATGACTTTTTTTTGCTATCTGGTTTCTTATAAGCTTAGAAAATTGGGATAGGCTGGGGAGAAGCCATGAGTCCATGAAAGCTGCTGTTACAAACAAGGCTGGTGACCTCATTCTGCTTTGTAGAAGGCTCCTAGAAACTACAATGCCACTGACAGTTTATTTTCTATTCTTTTGCTTGTATTTTGTTGTCTTTTGATGAAGTAGCAATGACGCTCAACCTAAGCATGGTTAAGATAAGAAAACTGCGTTAAGTGTGGTAATTCTATCTCTCTTATGCAGGACAACGTTTTTATCTGCCAGGGTACCTAGGATGGATTTCTTTTTTCTTTACTTAAAAATGTCATAAGAATCTAAAGCTCTCAACAGTTTTGTCCAATGTTTTCACTATGCGGATACCCTGTGATGTGGTGTCCAGAGTACTTAACGTCTTGAAGGCATATACTAGTCTTGCTACTTGCCATGTGAAGCTAGACAAGTCCCTTAACCTCCTAAATCCCGAGTTTCTCCAAATGTAAGACAGGTATACCATTGTTCAACTTGTTTATTTCATAAGGTCATCAGAAGAACAAATATAATATGTATAAAGGGATGTATATATTTAATCTCTATAAAGAGTTAAATCAACTTCTCCTGTGTAACTATTCCCATTTTGCCTTATGTTTTCTAGACTATACATGAGCAATTCATAATCATTCACCCATAACATAAAATGTTAGAATTTACAAATTTCTGTGAGAGTGGGCTGATATGGTGTAAGGAGCACTGGACTAGGAGCCAGAGAGTGTGGACTGGAACTCTGGCTGTATTTATTTGGGATCTTGAACAGTTTGCTTTACCTTTCTAAGACTCAGCTTCCCCTTCTGTAAAATGAGTGAACATATTATCAGAGGAACTGAATAAAATCAATCGATATTGTTGCTATAAATGAAGCCAGAGTACAAAAGGACATTGGGAATAAATGGAAGGATGACTCACTTGTACTCCTCAGAGACGCAAATCAAAGGGCTGGAAGAGTTGACTCGGTTGTCTAAAAGTAAGAAGATATTACATTAAAGTTATGGTTCACCAAAAGGGAAATATAAAGGTGTATGGTTGTCAGGAAGGTGCTGCACATATTAGTGATGAAGAATTACTCAGAAGAAGCGGAATAAAGGATGTCATCAATGAGATGTATGATGGGGAAAAGAAGTGGCATGGTCATATAGCAAGAACAAAGGATAATGAGCAGATAATGTGTTCTACTGGTTTCCACAAAATGCAAAGAGAGGCTGAGGAAGGTCCTTAGCATATCACATAGATGGCCTGGGGAAGATTTATGAGCAGACATGAACAAAACTGACATAGCATAAAAAGGTATGTTTGGATTGTGCACCATTGGAAGGAATATCTACACTGATGAGATCCCAGATTCTTTAGAGCATCAAAGAATGCTCTTTCTGTGAGGTAGGTAGTACAAGTATTATGCTCTCTGTTTCCCTGATGAAGAAACTGAGGCTCGAGTCAAGTGACTTGCTCTTGGTCACATGGCTTATAAATCTTGAGTTCAGGTCTTCTGACTCTAAGAAAAGTCTGTGCCCTTTGCAAAACAGAGTACGAACTCTCTAGCAAGACATACTGGACCATCAGGATTATAGCAATCACAAAGCTTGGCATTTCTCCAGCCAGAGTCCTCCAAAGAGCTCAGCATTTTCATGTCTTCCTTTGATGAAATTTGTCATGCCATTTCTAGAGATAGAAACAGAATTCGAGAAATGTGAGGTGACTTGCCCAGGATGTCATGGTAATCCCTCTTCTATATTTTTGAGGGGGTCCAGACCTATGATTTCATTGGTGTAGGGAATTTCCAGTGAGAAATATATAGCAGTTATATAATGCTTTAAAAAATCATCACAACAATGCTGGGAAGTAGAGTGGTATTATTATCCCTATTTTATAGATGAGGAAACTGAGGCAGATAGAGGTTAAGTGACTTGCCCAGAGTTATACAGCTAGTAAGTGTCTGAGGCCAGATTTGAACTTTGGCCTTCCTGTCCACAGGTCCAGCACTCTACCTTCTACACTACCAACCTGTTCAGAACGTTGATTCCATTTACCTATACATATCTGCAATCTAATTCCTTAGGAAGTTTCCAGGGACATTAAGAGGACAGTCAGTATGTTTCACAGGTAATATTTGAACCCAGGTCATCCTGACTCCAAGACTGCCTCTTTATCCACCACACCACACTATATCAACTTAAAAACATTTTAAATCATGATACTTGATTGTTATCCTAGGACTCTTTTATAATAAAAACACTCTTGATTCTCTATTTCTAGGTGTGTGTCCTTGATGAAGGATGGAATTTCTCCTTGTACCATTCAGACCTATTACTTGGCTGCCTGCAAGGTAACTCATTCTGGGGACCTACCACATAGGGGGCTTAGTTTTTATTACCTCTAGCATTAGCTCTCCTCTACTCAAATAGTCAATGTATGTGTTTCTATTTAGCATTTGATACATGCATAAATAAGAGGGCAGCTGTGTACCACAATTGATAGAGTGCTGAGCCTAGAGTCAGGAAGACTCACCTTCCTGAGTTCAAATTTGGCCTCGGATGCTTACTAACTGTCTGGGGCAAGTTACTTAACTCTGTTTGCCTCAGTTCCTCCTCATCTGTAAAATGAGCTGGAGAAGGGGAAGAATGAGTTGGCAAACCACTCTAGTAATTTTGCCAAGAAAAACCCAGATGGGGTCATGAAGAGTCAGACATGGTTGAAATTATTGAACAAGAACAACAACATAGTTTGAAAAGTTGGAAATGATCTCAGAGGTTGTCTAGTTCAACCCATTCTTGAACCAGAAGTCCCTCTACTATCCAGACAGGACAAATCACTCCAGACAGGGTCTGACTAAGACAGAGTACAACAGGATTCTTACTTTCCTCATTTTAAATATTCTGTCACCCTGTTGATCCATATCAGGATTTTCCCCCTCAAATCAACTTATCTAACTTCTCCTGATTTTGCAATTGATTTTTTGAACCAATTAGTAGAACTTTACATTTGTCGTTATTAATTTTCATCTTAGATTTACTCCATCATTCTAAGCTGTCAAGATCTTATTAGATCATTTTGGAAGTCAAAGAATGTTATGGTTGAAACAATATTAGAAAGATCCTCTACTTCAACCGCCTATTTTTACATTTGAGAAAATCGAAGCACAGAAGAAGCAGCAGCTTTTCCAAATTGTATCACTGGGGCTCAAACTCAGATCTTTAGATTCACAGAGTGCAAGATCATTTGCAAATAAGGAAAGTGAGTCTACAGAACCTCTCTCTCTTATGATATCGCCCCTTCCCTTTTAGAACACTTCTTCCTCCTAGGATTTTCAAGTTGTCCCAAGATAGACTCCCAAATCCTTCATTCTCTAAAAATTGCCAACCCTTTCTTCCTTTAAAAATGTATTTTTCCTCTGCCCCCACCCCCAGAGCCCTGTCCTCAGAGGCTGGTTAATCTGATAAACTAATATATTTAAGAGTATACTGGCCTGCTCATACATAACCAGCACGTGGGAGCTGATTGTAAAATTTTCACTGTATGGACATTTGTTTTTGGAGAGGCAATTGCTAAACATTTACCAGCACACCCCTGTTAAGATGCTAATAAAAAGATCACTAGACTTAAGTCCGCAGACCTGGGTTTGAATCCCAGCTCTGCCATTTATGAGCTCGTTAAGATATTTTACCTCCATGACCTTTAGCTTCCTCATCTATAAAACATGGGTAACAAGACTTGCAATGGTGGTTGGGAGGATCAAGTGAAATGATATTTGTAAAAGACTTTGAAACAAAAGATGCAACATAGATGTCAGCTGTTATTCCATTCCTACTGCAGTATACATGCTGCCTTAACCCAAATGGGAGCAATTCTGACTGGTGGGAATGTCAGATAGCCAATGAGGCTAATAGGGGAGATATTTTTGGTGCATCTTTCAAATCCCATACGTTCAGGGGTGTGCTGGAGCCAGCTCATACTGGCTCAGGAGAGCTGATTGTTAAATTTTTAGCATGAGCATTTATAGCTTTGAAATCAGTAAATGCTATAGATCGGGATTTGATGTATTGTTTTGCTGATTGTCTAGACTTTAAAAAGCAATGGAGAAAATGTAGGGGAAAATGCAGATTATATTTAAAAGTGTGTCATATGTACAGTTTTCAGAGAACTCGTTGTTAAACAATTACCAGCATATTCCTGCATGCGTGCCTTCTCAAAAGGACCAGCTTTTTTCCTAATTGTGAAAACTCTCAACATCTAGAACGGTGCTGGTTACCTCAGATCTCTCATCTAGAACCTTCCGGACCCCACCCCCAGCATTATGAAAGAAATAGGTGGCATGAATCACAGCTAATCCCAATTTGTAGATTAATACTGAAGCACAAAGTCATTTAAAGAACTTTCCTGAATGAGAGAATAAAGTATCGAAAACATGGGGCCTAATTTCCTTTGGGCACAGTGGAAATATTGCTGGAATTAAGGACCTGGATTTGAATTCAGATTTTGCTGCCTACTAGCTGTGTGATGTTCTTCTGGGTCTCAGTTTGCTTAACTGTAAAATGAGGGGTTTTGTCTAGATGATCTCTGAAATCCCATTGAAAATTTGCTGAAATAACAGCAGACCTTTCTATCTTTCTCCTATTCTTCCTATCATGCACAAAACTTAGAAAAGAACCACCTCAAATATTTAATTTCCTTTGTTATTCTAGCCTTTCAAGTCTTCTTTTGTAATGTCCTGATTTGCTTGACTCTGCAGATTTGTTATAAGAGCTTGGCTTTCTTTCTTTTCCTTGTGGGGGAGGTGAGAGGGAGAGAGAATAAAGTGCCTGTTAAGTGAAATAAAAACTGTCAGCTGTGTTGTTAGTGAGCTCCATATAGGTTACAGTTTTATAAAACACCTGTTTTTTAATGGCTTGGTAAATGCTAGGTCTCACCACAAGGTGGTGCCCAGAGCTCATAAATACGTGCCTTGGCAAATCCCTTTTTCCATCTCAATCAGTACAAGGAAGAGTTACTGATCACGGCCTGTGAGAAGTGGCTAGAAATGAACTTGGTTCCCCTGATCGGGAAGCAGATTTATCTCCGGACAGTACCACAAGAGCTTCTCCAGAAAGTGCTCAAGTCCCACAGGTCAGTGGGTGGCCCTCAGTGAGTCTCTCTTTGACTGAGTATTGAAGGCTTGGGAGGGGGACAGAAATACAGCAGAACTGGATAATGGATGGGGAAAGAAAGGGGAAAGAAAAGGTTTTTTTAGGAGTTGCTAGTATTAGCACCCTCGCTTTTACTCCCTGAAAGCTTTAGGATTACACAGGGCAGGAGATGAAGTAGGAGGGTATATGGGTATCTCTTACAGTCTTGATTCCAGTCTCATGAAGGGAAACACATGTTATTCTCCTTTTTAAGTCCCAGACCATATTTCCTCTCTATGTAGATGAGGGGAGAGGGAGAATGGAACAGATTACAGTCATGGCCATGACCACAGATCCCAAGCAGGAAGGAACTTCATAGATTATCTAGTCCAACACTTTCATTTTACAGATGAAGAAACTGAGGAACAGAGAGAGGTGAAGTGACTAGCCCAAAGTTATACAGATAGTAAGCAGATCTGGGAACCTTTGTGGAGTTCCTCTCAGGGGTGGACGTGGGAGGCATCTTTCTATGCTCCATCCCAGAGGCTCATCATTCTTTCCACTGTATCTTACTATAAATCTCCACCCTAATTCCCCATTAGATCATGTAGAGACATTTCTTCCCCCGCCTCCTCCTGGATCAAACACTCCAAATTCCAAAGAATACTATTTATGGGCAGGACAAATTTTGAAAGTGAGAATTGAATTCTATTAGGGATCCTACTAGAATTTTAGGTGTGAATTTTGAAATAAGTGTTTTCCTCACATCCCCTCGATGAAAAACATTCATTTTTTTTTTAACACTAGCAGAACAGCTCTAAAGAGTCATATCATTAGCCAATTCCAATTCCAGAATGGCATATTCCCAGGGACAAGGCACCCAGTTGTCGCTCTCATCTTTAACGGAGCATACTTCTTCCCCTCTCTGCTGTAGGATGCTTTCTTATCAAAAACGACCTCACTAACTCAGAATCCAAGACCTGATGCTAGCAGATGACTTTATTCAATACGTCATCCTCTCTCTGTCTGGGTGCAAAGAAGAAAATGTTTTGAAATGGTTGGATTAAAGATAAACATGTCTTTCCTTGCACTTTCAAAACATTCCCACTCCCTTGGAAAGAGTGTGTTGTCATACCCTGGTAGTATTTGACCAAGGGGGGAGGGAGGTGGGGGGGGAAGAGGAGAAGCATTTGACTATAACCCAGAAAACTGGAGGTGGAATGAGGAATTAATTTCAAAATTACAGCAGGGGTGGAAAAGAGGCCAAGAAACTGAAATGTCTAGCGTCTCGTCTCTAAAACTAGGGTAGATGTGACTGGCTTGTGTAAACTGGCTCTTTTCTCCTTTTGTCCGGTCCAAAGTTCTGTCTGCACAGTGAGTACCAAAATTACTACAAACTAACTTTAGTGTTCATGTAAATAGCACCTAGCCCTGGATGAGCTAGGGTTGGGCTGGCTATCCCCCTGTGGGACGATAAAACCAGATGACCAAAGCTTATAACCAACCAAAATCCTCGTGCCCTCATCCAAATGATCTCCAAAGACCTAGTTTATAAAATGCTGAAGTGTGAAGAGTCATAAGAAAGGGCAGGGGACGAAGGATCTTGGGCGGCTCTTGGAAGGATGTATGACTGGCTCACCTTGTTGAAAAATGTTGAGTTCCCTTAGTAAGGGCCCAGCTTTTAGTTTCCTTGGCTTCCTTCAGAGCTCAGCCTATCTTCCTGCTAGAGCCCTCCACTCTGAGGTTACTTTGCGTCTCCTGTGTGTACCAGTTTGTTGAAATGTTGCCTGCTCCCAGTAGAATGTAAGCTCTTTGAGGGCAGGGACCACATTTGCCTTTTCTTTGTATTCCCGGTGCTTAGCACAGTGCCTGACATGTAGTCAACCCTTAATAAATGCTTTGACTTGACTTGGCTGATTGGCACAGATGCAAAATTATGCCAAATGCTGATGAAACTTCACCTAACCAACGCTTCCAGTCAACCCCTGGAAGTTGCCAGGTGGAGTAATGGCCATGGAGCCTGAGTTAAAATCCTGCTTGAGACACTTACTAGCTGTGTGACCCTGGGCAAGTCACTTAACCTCTCTCTACTTCGGTTTCCTCATCTGTAAAATGAAACTAATAATAGCACCCTTCTCACAGGATCAAATGAGATAATAAATGTAAAGCACTTTGCAAACCTGAAAGCACCGTATGGATACTATCCTCCAACCCCAGGGCTCATCATTGTTTCCACTGTACCTTACTGGAAATCTCCACCCCTGATTCCACATTAGGTCATGTAGCAACAGTTGGACATGTGTGCTCCCCATGCTTGCTCCCTCTCCTCCTACTGGACCAAACGCTCCAAATTTCCATATATATTAATAGTATTCCATCTGAGGGCCAGGGTGCCCTACCCCATGAAATGCTCTCAAGATACTTGGGGGACTACTTGGGCCTTTGGTGACTAGTACTTGGTGTTGAGGGCTCATTGGGTTCTTAGGTTCTCCCTCTATTTTTCCATTAGATGCTAGTCTGGCCCTGTTCGGCTCATATAGGGGCCACTTGGCTTTCCTCTTCCCCCCTACTCCATGTTGCATGGGCTTCTGTTTCTTTAGGGGGATTTTGTTCTTCTTTCTATAAACAGCTTGAAGCAAAATATGTATCTTTTCCTGGAACTTCTTCTCCGTGGTTTTTCCCATGTTTACTTGGGCATTCAGTTCGAAATTAATTTTCTTCTGAGAGGTCACCTCTAGGTTATTCTGCTGTATAAACTCCCAAATCCTATGTAGCTGTCTTTCTTAGATGTCTTTCATTGGAACTCGTAGTTCTCATGGAATTACAAGACCAGAAAAAACCCCTCCATACGTTACTTAGCCCAATCCTCATTCTCCATGAAAGACTATTCACACCATCCCAGAATAATTCCACCCATTAAAAAAAATTCATGTCCTCCATGTTTCGATAAAGTAGTCTGTATACTAGGAGAAGTACTAATTGTGAAAACAAAGATCCTGCTTGATGGTGAAGACCTCCATGTATTCCATCACTTGACTCTTGATTTTCTAAGCACCTTTAAAGATACTGTTATTATCAGCATTGTTGTTATTATTTTAAAGATTGGGGGGCAGCTAGGTGGCACAGTGGATAAGCTCTGGCCGTGGAGTCAGGAGGTCCTGAGTTCAGTTCCAGCCTCCGACACGTAAGACTCACTACCTGTGTGACCTGGGCAAGTCACTTAACCCCACTTGGCCTAGCCAAAGAATAAATAAACAAATGGAAGAAAGCAAGAAAGATCAGGTTTTCCTATCTTGCCTAGGCTGCCAGAAGTACAGGGGACACTCATAGCCAGATCCCACTACTAATTGTTCAACTTTGACCTGCTCCTTTTCCAACCTGGGACAATTCATTCCTGGAGAGAAATTCTTATAAATCTAACTTTAAACATCAACAGTAAAATGTATTGTCTATCTACATTGGAAGACATGAATTTTAATATTTAAAATATCTATTTTAATGTAATTTATTAGTTACTTTTTATGTATATCTTCTCTTTACTCCATCCCCCTCCCCTGAAAAAAAGTTTGAATTTTATACATCTGGTTTTACACAGAAGAAACGCAAGAAAAGCTTTAATATCATAAAGTCACAGAATCTAAGAGTTGAAAAGGCTCTCTTGGTCAACTTGTAGCCAGACAAGAATCTATAAAACACCTGGTGAGAGGTCATCTGGCATTTTCCTGTAGGTCTCCAGTAAATGGGTGCCCACTACCTCTGGAAGCAGCCCAACTTGCTTCTCAAAAGCTCTCCTCAATAAGAATTTTTTACTTTATAGGGAGAGGTTTTTTTTTTTTTGCAAGTTCATTTCTCCAAATTCTGTCTCCGGGGGTCAAGCAAAACAAAACTGAAACCTGTTTACAAGAGACTTTAATGTAACTTTTAACCTTTATCCTTCATTTCCAGGCAATGAAGCCCCACTCCCCCCTTCACTGTCTTAGCTGACCTCATCTGGGTAGGTTCCAGTTTGGAAAATAGTCCTAGGGGTAGCTAGGGTGGGACAGTGGATAGAGTGCTGGAGAAAGACCTGAGTTCAAATCTTGCCTCAGACATTTACTAACTTTGTGATCCTGGGCAAGTCACTTTAACCACTGCCTCAGTTTCCTCATCTGTAAAATGGAGATAATAATTGCCCCTTCAGGATCAAATTTGTAAAGTGCTATAATAGGCACTTATGGAGCAGCTAGGTGGTAAAGTGGATGGAATGCTGGGGTTGGAATCAGGGAGATGAATCTCCCTGAGTTCAAATCTGGCCCCAGACATTTATTAGCAAATAACCCTGGGCAAGTCATTTAACTCCACTTGCCTGTTTCCTCATCTGTAAAATGAGCCTGCCAAGGAGATGGCAAACCTTTCCAGTATCTTTGCCAAGCAAACCCCAGATGGAGTCATGGAGAGTCAGAAATGACCAACAACAAAAACATAGTAAGCACTTAGTAAATGCTTATGATTTTGGGAATTTGATTCCATTCAATAAACATTTATTAAGTGTCTACTGTATACAAAAGTACTTTGGCAGTTGTTGGGCACACAGAGTCACAAACAAAGTAGCCCTCGACCTCAAGGAGCTTATATTCTGCTAGGTGGAATATAGCAGGTTTAGAAATACAAGGGAGAGGCAGCTAAGGGATGATGCGGATGGAGCACTAGCCCTGGAGTCAGGAGTAGCTGTGTTCAGGTCTGGCCTCAGACACTTGATGCTTACTAGCTATGTGACCTTGACCAAGTCACTTAATCCTTGATTGCCTCACAAAATATATACATACACACATACACACACACACACACACACACACACACACACACACATACACATATACATATATATACATATATATACACACATAGATATATATATACACACACATACACACACATATATATACATATATATACACACACACATATAGATATATACACACACATATACATATATATACACACATATATACATATATACACATATACATATACATACATATATATACACACATACATACACATAGATATATACATACACACATACACACATATATACATATATACATGCATATACGCACGTATACACATATATACATATATGTACATACACACATATACATATATACACATATACATGTATACATATATACACATATACATATATACACACACATATACACATATACACATATATACACATATACACGCACATGCATACATATATGTGTATGTGTATGTATATATGTATATATATACATATATATGTGTGTGTGTATACACATATACACACATATATACACATATACACGCACATGCATACATATATGTGTATATATATGTATATATGTATATATACATACATATATATGTGTGTGTGTGTGTGTGTGTGTGTGTGTATATATTCAAGGAAATTGAAGTGGCAAAAGTGCTAACAACTGAGGGAATCTAGGTGGTGTCTGAGCTGAGCTTTAGCCTAAACGTAAATGTACTCTGACAAGAGCAAAGTATTAAAAATAAATAATTTTTTGAAAAGAGCAGAACACAGCAACAAACTTATCCTTTCCCTCCTCTATGGCTCTAGGCTTCTCTCAATGGAGCCTTACAATCACATTAACTCTCTTGGTCACCATAGCCCCCTGTTGACTCATATTGACCTTGCAAGCTATTGATACCCAACCTAGATAATTCTTTTTTCAAATGAACTGTTACTTAGACACACTCTCATCCCATACTGAAGTTGATTTTCAAATTAAGTATAAGACTTTACATTTATTCTGGTAAATATTAATATTAATTATATTTAAAAGTAATTTTAAAATGAAATTAACTTCATCTTCTTAGATTCTTTTTGATCACTGCTTTCCTTTCTAAAGCTATCCCTTTAATAATACAGCTTGGAATTTTGCCAGGATTAACTGTCCTATAACATGCCTAAAATATGTTAATGTTATTGTTATGACCAGCACCTGTGGTTAGACCATTCCAAAGATGGTACATTTGTGGTAAAGAAACATATAGATATACATATATATACACCCACACATACATATGTACATATACATCAATGTGTATAGTGCATACATACATATACTGCCTGGCATATTACTTCCTAATTATGTAAGCAGGCCATTTTCCCAACTCACAATCTTAAACTACCAACCTTGACCTAGGGAGAGTGTCATTAAGATGTATTAAAACACCCCACATTGAACTCATATGTTGATTCGTTGGGGAAAGCTATCACCATTGGGTTGTATACAAAATGGGGATTGAGTAAAGATGGGGGAGAGCCTCCTAGAGATCTCACCTTTTATACAGAATGAATGCTGTATGGGTTAAATTTTTTCCCCTTAGAGGACAAAGGCCTGTGATACACTGGAAAGAGTCAGAGAGCTCGAGTTCAAATCCTACTTCTGACACTTACTACCTGTGTGACCTTGGGCAAGTCATTTAGCTTCCTTATCTATAAAATCAGGAATTTAGGTTATATGGTTTCTGAAGTTCCTTCCAGACCTTGGTTGGTGATCCTGTCATTCTATGATCCTCAACAAATCCTCTCTTAAAGAGCAATATTAGTGTTGTCTTGGTAGGCCATCATTTCTCCAAGGAGGCTATCCCAGATATGCACATAAACCCACTGGCTCCCAATACAGTAATCAAAACAGAAAGTCTTGCTTAACTAATTATCATCCACAATACAAATTGAAACAGGATCTTAATTTATGTGTTTGTTCAGTGAAAGACATGTCAAACCTTAACTTATAGACTTGTATAACAAACTTTGGCAACTTAATTTAGACCACAAAAGCGAACAGATCATTTGACAGCTTCTTGGTGCTTTAAATCTTAAAAATTCCTCTCCCATAGAACAGCACAGCACTGAGCTCTGCAGGAATTTTCCCCTTCCTGCCTTAACATTATTACATGGTTTTTTCTTACCAAGGTCAAATCCAGATGCACCAGCTGATGACATAAAAACCAGATACCCAGCAAAAGCCAGTTCTGCACTTGCCAAAAATAGCATAAAATGGTGGTAATATTTCCACTGTCCTTTCTGAAAACAGATTTATTTTTTCACAGGCTTTCCATCCACCATAGCCACCAAAAGTGGCAGATGAAAGAGGTATTAATAGAGCAGTGAATACATGGGCATATGTAGGACAAAACAGAAATAAAGAGGAGAACGTCAGCCACAGTTAGGAAATGGGAATTCAAGAACAATTAAATTAAATCCATGAATTAACTTAATTTTAATTTATAATAATTAGTTAATTAAAATTAATTATTAACTAATAGTCACAGTAGGTTAAGGAAGCTTGAGTTTGGGGAGGGTAAGGCGAGGCTTGTACACTCCTGGCCTTTTGAGCTTGTGGTCATGGAGTCCAACCACCTCCTCTCATATGTCATTATCCCATATAACATCCCAGTTACAGCAAACAATAGGCTAGCCCAGGGGAATTTTTGTAAAGTTTGGATTCAGTGAAAGGGCTGTGCTCGAGGGCCTAAAGGGCACATGTGGCCTCTAGACCACTGAGTCCCCACCCCTGGATGGATGACCCATATGTCTGACCAATGTTGCGATTCTGATGTTTTTTATTGAAACACCAAGACAAATTCCACATATTATTTTATTATAGTATTATTTTATATATTATAGTATAGCATTAATTTAATATATAATATATATTTATAGTATAGTATACCAACTATAATAATAAAATAATACCATAATATAATATAATTTCATAAAATAATATGTTAGGCTTTTAAATGATGATTTCTACATCATTAAGTTTTCTTCCCTATCCCTACCTGCCACTCGCTCTAGTTTTACTCTGTGTAGCCAGCATTTGCAGAAATGTGTAGGGATAGCTGTATGGTAAAGTAGAAAAAAAAATCCCCAGATCTCTTACTATTATCTGTATGACCTTGGGCAAATCACTCAATTCAATTTAATTCAACAAGAATTTATTATGTACCAGGTACTGAGTTAGGTAGTATGATCCAAAGACAAAAAAAAATAACCCAGACATTGTCTTCAAGGAACTTACATTCTACTGAATGGAAGCACTTGGGCCTCTCTTTCCTTATCTAAAAAATAGTGAGGGATGGTGAGGAGGAGGGTGGAGATGTACAAGGATTTCTAAGGTCTCTTCTAGTTTGAAATCCTATGAGTAAGTGATGCTGTCCCCTGGAATAGTTTTCAACATTCTGTTACAAGTATGGATATATTAATAAGGATCTGCTTTTCTAAATAATCTCTCTCTCTCTCTCTCTCTCTCTCTCTCTCTCTCTCTCTCTCTCTCTCTCTCTCTCTGTCTCCTCTCTCTCTCTCTCTCTCTGTCTCCTCTCTCTCTCTCTCTCTGTCTCCTCTCTCTCTCTCTCTCTGTCTCCTCTCTCTCTCTCTGTCTCAGACTGTTTACTTTCAGTGAGTTTGATCTTCTAAAAACAACACTATACTGGGTCTACCTCCAACTAAACCTCAGACTTCAGTCAATTCCAATCTATGAGGCTGTCCTGGCATTTTTTAACAGGTAATAAACTTCAAATGTTAATGTTATTATGGAAAACAATAGCAGTAACAACACCTTTCAACGGCATGACTTCCCTTGAGATGAAGGAACTATAACCTTCTGAAGTAAGAAGAGAATGCAATTTCATTATGGGACATAAGAGTGGGGGATGTATTTTAGCAAATAACTTACTTGGAAACATAAATATAGCTGTTATAAGAGGACCATATGTTCTACAAATTTGTTTTATGTTCAATAATAAACAGTATGTAGTAGGGATATATATCAGAAAAGAAATACTATACTGGTCTTAAAATATCTTATGTTTGAAATGTATTTTAATTAGGTTATCCTTATTCAAACTACACTAGCAGAACAGAATACTATGTGGTTACTGAGCAATTAAATATGAATGTTTAGAAAGGATGATGATTGTGAGGTCAGAAGATTGAGGTTGTGTCTCAGCTCTTGACAGCAATTAACTGTGTAACTTTGAATCAGTCACTTCAACACTTTTTCTCACTTATGCAAAATGTGGGACTTAGACTAGATAATCTCTAGGCTAGTGGTTCTCAGACATTTTGGCCTCAGGACCCTTTTATGCTCATAAAAATTATGGAGGATCCTAAGAACTTATGTTTATATGGGTTATAACTACTAATATTTATCATGTTAGAAATTAAAACTGATACATTTTTAAAATAATTGTTTATTAAACCAATGTCTATTACATGAATATAAATAACATATTTTAATGAAAAATATCTATATTTTCCAAAACAACAGATATTTAGCAAGAAGAGTAGCATTGTTTTACATATTTTTGCAAGTCTCTTTAATGCCAGGCTTAACAGAAGATAACTGGGTTCTCATATCTGCTTCTGCATTACTATATGTTGTTTTGGTAGAAGTACATGAAGAAAATCCAGTCTCATGCAGTTATGTCCCTGGAAAAGGGAAAGGAGTATTTCAACAGGCAAATAGTTTTACCTCTGACCCCCAGAAAGGATCTCAAGGACTCCCAACAGTCCGCAGACCACACTTTGAGAACTGCTGCTCTAGGATTTCTTTCAGACCAGGCATTCTATGAGTCTTTGGTTTTCCAAACCCATGTTTCATAATGATCATTTATCACTCACATTGAGAGGAATGAAAGAAAGTCTTTAAGTCAGAAACTAACCTGACCAATGAAAAGTACCTAGGGCATAACCATAGAACCTGGAGCACCGTGATGATAGATAGATAGATAGATGTCACAGGCACGTGTGGTGTTGGGAGCCTAGAGCAGTGCTGTGGGCTCTTAGGCAGGATTATGGGCAGGATAGCTTAGAATGGTACCTTAGGGGCATGTCAGTGTTCCCATGATCTTTTTAGCAGTCCTCTACCAGTGTCAATTGCAGTCTATCACACCCAGTCACTAGGGTGGGATTCACCCAATGTGATACCAGCCTTTCTCTGTTCTTTAAAAAATATTTTTAAAAAATTTTTTTTAGTATTTCAAGGGTACCATGTAAACATTTGGGCCATCTCTCTATTGTCTCTTGCTCTTGCCAAATGGCCCATCTCCTTTTCCATTCATTCCAGTGTTTGATGATGCCTTATTTCTAATTTCTTCATGCAAATAATTTTAAATAACATCTGCACCTGCTTATACCTTATCTAGTCTTTCTATTGCTCTTTGGGTCACCTGCAGTTATGGCTTTTCTAAGGTTGTGGTCTTCCGTTATCTTCAGTTATTAACTAACTTTTCAGAGGCTGCGGAAAAAAGAAGGAAATAAAATAACATTATTGTTGTTCTACATAGCAAGTCTGGAATCCTCAGTTTTTTCAGCTCCAATTACTCAGTCATTAAGTATTTATCGAGTAGCTACAGTATGCCAATTGTAGATCTGGTTGCTATGATATAAAGACAAAAATGATATGTACATATTCCAGTACATAAAAAATTAAATTTTTAATTAAGTTGATTTAGGGGGAGAGCACTAGCAGCTGGGGGTGGGGGTTGGGCATCAAGGAAGACCTGATAGGAAAATAGTGCTGAAGTTAAACTTTGAAGGAAACCAAATATCATAAGAGACAGTGGTAAGGAGGAAGTGCATACCAGGCCCAAGGGGGTCTGCCAGTACAAAGGTACAGAGATGGGAGAAGTAAGGCCATATATAGGGAATGCCAAGGAGTCTGGTTTGGCTGGACTGCAGCGTGCATGAAGGGAACTAATATGTATAAAGTAAGGCTCAAAAAGTAGTTTGGGGCCAGGTTGTGAAGGACTTTAAATCCTAAATAGAGGTGTTTATTTTTGGCCCTGCCAATGATAGGGAGACGATATAATTTAATGAGTAGGGAAGAGACATGAATAGATTTACACTTATGAAAAATCATTTTGGCCACTGTGTGAAGGATGGATGGAAGAAGGGGAGAGATGATATAAGAAGGTAAATTAGGAGGCGATTGCAATAGTCCAGGCAAAAGGTCACGAGGGCCTAAATCAAGACAGTGGTCATGGGACTGCTAAGAAGAAGATGCATGGGAGAGCTGTTTTGAGCTGTTTTGATGGGAAGAAATGACAAGATTTGGCAACTGAATGGAACTATGATGTGAGTGAGAGGAAGGAGCTGAGTCCTTAGTTTCAAACCTGGGTAACTGGAAGGATGATAGGATCCTTGACAGAAACAGGGAAGGTCAGAAGAGGAGAACGTTTGGAGGGAAGGAAAATGAATCCTTTTTTGGACAAGTTTAGCTGAAGATACTTGTGTGAGATCCAGTTTGAAATTCCCAGTGGGCAATCAATTATGTAGATCTGGAGCTCAGGAAAGAGATTAGGTCCCAGAAATTCAGATCTGGGAGTCATCAAATGATGACATAGAGATGGTAATTAAACTCATGTGAACTAATGAGGTCACTAAGAGGATTCTGGGAGAGAAGAGAAAAGAGCCCAGGACAGAGCCTCAGGGCACACTTACGGAGAGAGGATTCATGACGGATGATGATCCAGCAAAGGGACAGTTAGACAGACAGGTAAGAGGAGAACCAAGAGAGAGCCGCATCACCAAAACACAGGAAGAAGAGAGCCTTGCGGAGGGGAGGGGAGTGACCACTGTCTACCGGGCTGACGTTGGGAAATCTTGTTCTTGGTAGAAAGGGGCTCTGAATGCGTATGCCTTCTCAGGCTCCAAGGTCGTGGGGTCATGGAATAAGAAGCATCCCCAGCCAAAGGCAAAAGTGGTAGGTTCTTCAAAGCTGGTGACCTAATTGCAGCCCTCATGACGTCGCCTTGGACTAGGCGGAGCATCCCAATGCCATCTGAGAGGCCAGGTCAGTTGAGGCTCCCCACAGGTTGCTGGAAGTCTAGAATTAGGAAAGTTCCCAGTTTGGGGTTCCCCAGGATGAGTTGAGACCACTGCACACCAGACTCCCTAGATCTCGGCCACATCTCACTGTATAACAATCACTGTGCCTTGATTATTCACAAGTCTACTCTTATATCGAATATAAACTACTCTTCACTTTTTTGTCTTGACAGCCCTAACATCTAACACAGTGCCTTGAACATAACAGGTACATAATAGACATTTACTAAATTAAATTCAAGTAGTAGTGTGATGTAATAGCTAGAAGAAGACGTAGGTTCAGGTCCCACTTCTGACACGTAGTTGCTATGTGACCTTAAGCAAGTCACTTAACTTCAGGATACTCTACACAACTCTTTAAGATCATATGTTACAGAGAAAGTGTCAATCTGCATTAGTAGAGGGAATTTCCTTAGCTGGGAGTCCCCATACCAATGAATTCACATATCTATTCCCTATCTCTATCTCTGGCTTTGTGCATTTAATAAACATCCGTTCTAGACAGCCATTTTTAACCGAAGTTCTTCTAGGTTGGTGTATCATTTGAAAGCAATGAGTCAGATTTCTGGAACTGCTGTGTACCATGTTGACTAAAGCATCCATCTTTAATGCCTTCTTTTTGGGGCCAGCTGTCAGAATTACACACATTTTGCTCTATTTCTTTGTATGTTGCTTTGAACCCAAGTGTTTACACATTCTATTTTTTTTTTCTTCCTGATACCCCATGAGACATTCTTTCCTATGAGTTATATACACCATAAGAAATTTCTGTTTGGCTCAAAGTTAGGCTGTCATTTCGGAACAACATCTCCACACTAAGAGATAGGAAATGAGCTAAAATGTGAATGATTCATAGGGACTCTGGCTGTGTTTACTGTGGGAGAAACCAATGGGAAATAAGAAAATTATGGTGTGGGTCTCCCTCCATTTATTACATGACAGTGAGCATCATTTGGTGTGGCCTTATATGCCATTCCTGAGCACGTGTTCAAAGGCTATTCCTGAATTTTAGTACAATGTGCATGTATTTTTTCCTTTCAAGCACAGCTTTTTATTCTTCATGAAGATATCTTGATTGGATTCTTAAAACCACATTAAAAGCAGCATGTGGTACTATGCATTGATTTAAAGCCCTTTTGAGATACAGTCTCTTTAGATCATATAATCCTATTGTATTTTATCTTATTATACTGCATTTCATTTTTCCCTGAGGTTTCTAATGCCATAACTCAAAGAAAATCATGTCTCTTGAGGCAATGAAACTGTAGTTACTTGGATATTTGGTTCAGAAGCTTCTAATGCCATTTTCCTGGTGGCTTCTACCGCCATTACCCCCAGCTGGTCATTTTATGATGTCCTCTTCCCTTCAGCAGGAAGCACAGTGGGAAGAGAGAGGGTTAGGTTACTAATTAGGGGGTTTTAAACCCTTGGGCACTCTAAGCCTCCAATTCCCTTCTTGCTTCTTGTAAAATGGGAATAGTGGTACTACAGTACCTACTTCGCAAGGTGGTTGTGAGGATTAAATGAGATTACATATGTAAAGCACTTCAAAAAATTTAAAGCCCTCTATAATACTATTCTCAGCATAGAAAAATACATAGGATCATAAAGAAAACCAATTACATTAAAATGTGGTTATTAACCAAAATGTCAAGTTCACAGACCCCAGGTCAAGAACCCCTTACTTAAAGAGATGATTTCTAGTCTTCTTTGGAGGGGCTGACTCTCAGTGAGCTTTCAGCTAAATTGTAGCGGCTCTGCTTAATTTTCCCCATTATCTTACCCACTTTCAGAAAGACGTGGCCCATGTATAACATTTGCAATTCATCCCTCTTTCTTCTTTCCAAACATTGTTCAGTTGTTTCAGTCATATCCTATTCTGCATGACCCCATTTGGGGTTTTCTTGGCAAAGACTTGTTGTTGTTGTCAGTGTCGTTTTCTAGTTATTACTCCATTTGAGCTTTTCTTGACAGAGATACTGGAGTGGTATGCCATTTCCTTCTTGTTCATTTTACAGATGAGGAAACTGAGGCAAACAGGGTTAAGTGACTTGCCTGGGGTCATACAGCTAGTAAGTATCTGAGACCAGATCTGAACTCAGGAAGATGAATCTTCCTGATTCCCAGTCTAGTGCTCTATCCATTGTACCGGGGTTAAGTGACTTGCCCAGGATCACACAGCGAGGAAGTGTTTGAGCCAAATTTGAACTCAAGTCTTCCTGACTCCAGGTCCAGCACTCTATCTACTGGGCTACCTAGCTGCTCTTCGCAAACCTATCGACATAAATAAAGGTGGTTTTTAATACTTTCCTCCATCTATCCAAACTCACCTCTTATTATTAGCAAACATGTTTTCTCTCCTCTAGATGTGCTGGTCTGATAATTGTACTATATTCACAACTCATTGTTTCTACTCTGCAGCAATGCTATTCCTCTTCCTTGTTTCTCTTCCTCCTTCTGAAAGTCAATCCACATTTTTTGCTTTTTCCAAAACCCAGTGTAACAGCTAATAATAATAATAATAATAGTGATAATAATAATAATAACTAGCATTTATATGGAAATTTGGGTTTTACAAAACACTTTACAAAAATTATCTCATTTTATCCATACAATAACCTTGGGAGTAGGTGCTAATATTATCTCCATTTTTCAGATGGGGAAATTGAGGCAGGCAAAGGTTGAGTGACTTTGTCAGGAGTCACCTAGGTAGTAAGTGTCTGAGACTGGGTTTGAATTCAGTTCTTTCTGACTCTGTGCTTTGCAGTCTTTCCACTATGCTAGATGAATCTGCTGTTTTAGAGGTAGGTGTACCAACTAGAATTGGGCAGATGGGATTGATTTAGGAACATGTAAACTTATTTAAACACATTAGCTCTGACTCAAGCCTATCAAAATATTCCAGTAGCTCAGCGGCAACATGAGATCTCCTCAGTGTGGGCATTTCCTCCAGCGGTAAAGGTTGCAGCCCAGTCAGCTTTCCTCCTGTGAAAATCTTGTTGATATTGTTCTATCCTCATATGCTGAAGGATTTTTGCCAGGTCATTTACATTTTGTAAACACTTCTGTGATATTGCTTATCTGTTATCCTTTATTATTGCTGTTTTATGAAATTATTTATATTTTTTGGCTAAAGGAAGATATAATAGCTGTCTTTTTTTTTTTAAGTTTTAATACTGGTTTTGTTTTTACATTATAAACATTTCCAGGGGTAGCTAGGTGGTACAGTGGATAGAGTACCGGCCCTGGAGTCAGGAGGACCTGAGTTCAAATCCAGCCTCAGATACATAACACTCACTAGCTGTGTGACTCTGGGCAAATCATTTACCCCCAATTGCCTCACCAAAAAAAAAAAAGTATAAACATTTCCAGGTCACACCCACCCCATGAGAACTCTTTTATAACACAATAAACAGATAAGCAAAACAAACAATAATGACCTCATCTGAAAGTGTATGCAACATTCTATACCTGTAGCCCCCCATTTCAAAGTTTTTTTTAAATGAACAAAATCTATTTTCTCTTTCTCCCTCTTCTCATTTGATTGAAAAAAAAAGAAAAAGAAAACAAATTATTATTATTTTTAGTAAATACACATAATCTAGTGAAACCAATTTCTTCATTGGTTATGTTAAAAAAAAGTATGTGTCATTCTGCAGTTTAAACCTATTACCTATCATCATGAATTATACATCACAGATAGTCATTGCATTGATCATAGTTCTTATAGTTTTGAAAGCTGTTTACCTTTAGAGTGTTGGTACTGTATAAACTGTTCTCCTGTTGCAGTTCATTCCATCTTTCAGTTTCTCAAAGTTGCCAGAATTATTCATCTTTACAATATTAATGCTATTATGTAAATTGTCCTTCTGGTTCAGGTCCCTTCATTCTGCATCAGTTCGTATAAGTTCACATCTTTTTTAAGTCATCCATTTCCTTGTTTCTTATAGCACAATTGTATTCCATCCAATTTATATACTATAACTTATTCAGCTGTCCCCCAACGGATGGGCCTGCCTTTAATTTCCAGTTTTATTGCCACCAACAAAAATAATCTGCTGTAATATTTTTGTACAACTATTTTCGTATATTTCTTTGATCTCTTTTGGGTGTAGGTCTACCAGTGGCATCCCTAGGCTATCTAGGTGGCTCAGTGGATAAAACACCAGGCCTGGAATCAGAAGGACCTGAATTCAAATCCAGTCTCAGATACTTACTAGCTGTGTGACCCTGGGCAAATCAGCTAACCTCTGTTTGCCTCACTTTCCTCATCTATAAAATGGGGATAATGATAACACTCTCCTGGGGTTGAAATGAGGATGAAATGAGATAGTAATTGCAAGGCACTTAGTGAAGTGCTTGACACATAGCAAGAGCTTAGTAAAATGTTGTTGTTATTGTTATTATTATTACAGCTAAGTCAAAGAGCAGGTATTGTTTAGCAACTTTTGTGTATAATTCCAAATTGCCTTCCATAATGGCTGTACTCAATCACAGGTCCACAACTACCGACATGATTATTTTCCTACAGTCCCTCCAATGTTTAATCATTTTCCTTTTTTTGTTATTTTTGCCAGTCTGATGGGTTTGAGGTGGAATCTCAGAATTGCCTTTGATTTGTATTTCTCTAATTAGTGATTGGAAGAGTTTTTTCATATCGCTTGGATTTCTTCTCTTGAGAATTGCCCGTTCATATTCTTAGAGCGCTTATCAATTGGGGAATGGCTTTTACTCTTACAAATTTTAATTCATTCCTTATATATCTTGGAAATGAGGTCTTTATCAGAGAAACTACCCGCAAAGATGGCTTCCCCCCCCCGTTAATTATTTCCCTTTTCATTTTAGCTTTATTAGATTTGTGCAATAACTTTATTTTATGCAATCCAAATGTACTTGTGTCTTGTGTGATCTTCTTTGTCTATCATTTGGTCATGAACTTTCTTTACGTTCTATCCATAAAGCTGATAGTTTGCTTTTTCATGATTTTCTCATTTGTTGATAATGTAACCTTTTATACCTAGATCACATCTCCCTGTGGAACTTATCTTGGTGTGTTCAAGGTGTGAGGTGTCCTATTTTCCCTGAAGTTTTTGTCAAATACTGAATCTTTATTCCAGGAACTAGGATCTTTATTTTTCTCAAGTTCCAGGTTTCTGTATTCATTTGCTTCTCTACCTAATCTGTTTCACTGATAATCTATTTTTTTTTTAGGCAGTTGGGGTTAAGTGACTTGCCCAGGGTCTCACAGCTAGTAAGTGTCAATCAAGTGTTTAATCTGAGGTGGGATTTGAACTCAGGTCCTCCTGACTTCAGGGCCGGTGCTCTATCCACTGCGCCACCTAGCTGCCCCAATAATCTATTTTTGACCGGTACAAATTATTTTGAGAATTATCGATTTGTTGTACAGTTTGAGGCATCTTTGTTCCCTTTTCCCCCCATAATTTTCTTTGAGATTCTTGACATTTTTAGCTCCCATATGAATTTTGTTATTATTTTTCTAGTTCTAGAAAGTAATCCTTTGGTAGTTTATTTGGCATGACATTGGAAAAAATTAATTAATTTAGATAGCATTGTTGCTTCACTATATTGACTCAATCTCCCATCAGCAATTAATATTTTTTCCAATTATTTAAGTGTGTTTTTCTTTCTGTAAACAGTGGCTTGTAATTGTATTTTTATAGGTCTTGTGTGTATTGTGGTAACTAGACTCTCAAGTATTTTACATATTCTGTGATTGTTTTCAATAGAATGTCTATTTTTAGCTCTTTCTGCCAGGCTTTACTGGCATTATGTAAAACTTCCGATGATTTGTGCAGATTTATGTGATATACTGTCTGCCCACATTATTGTTTCAATTGCTTTTAGTTGACTCTTTAGAGTTTTTTCAATATACCATCATATCATCTGCAAAAAGGTGGTAATTGTGTTTCTTCTGTCCCTGTGCTTATTCCCTCGATTTCTTTTTGTCTTAGTGCTACAGCCAGCATTTCTAATACTATTTTAAATGAAAAGCTACAAGGAATATCTTTAATTTACCGCTAAATTTACTGAAAATGGTTCTAGTTTATTCCTATTGTATATAATAGTAGCTCTTGGTTTTTTATATATGCTATTTGTTATTTAAGGAAAGGTCCATTTATTCCTATACTTTTAATTGTAATAGAAACGCATATTATATTTTCTCAAAAGTGTTTTCTGCCTCTGTTCATATAATCATAAAATTTTTGTTGATTCTGTTATTAATGTGGTTAATTAAGTTTATGTGTTATTAAACCAACCCTATATTCTTGATATAAATCCAGCTTGGTCATAGTGTGTAATCTTTGTGATATGTTGTTTTAAATTCTTTGCTAATATTTTTTAAAAACCTTTTTGCATTGATATTTCTTAAGGATTATGGGTTATAGTTTTTTCTCTATTGACTTTCCTTGGTTTATATGTGAAGACCATATATGTGTCATAGAAGGGATTTGGTAGGATCTTTTCTTTTGCTATTTTTGCAAACAGTTTATCTAATAATTATGTAATTGTTCTTTAATGTTTGATAGAATTCACTAGTGAATCCATCTGATCCTGAGGTTTTGTTTTTTGTTTTTCTTTTGGAAGTTCATTTATAGCATATTCAGTTTCTTCCCCTGAAATGAGGTTATTTAAATTCTCTGTGTCTTATTTTGTTAATTGGGAATATTTCATATTTTTGTAAATATTCATTTAAAGACTCTGCTGAAATTCCAGCTTCAGCACAAGGCCTTTTCCAGCCCTTCCTTTTCCTCTCTCCCCTGCGTAACCTCTAGGCTCTTCCCCTCTCAGACTACCTTCCATCTACTCCATAGGTATCTGTGTGTGCCCTATTTCTTTACATTTTGTCTCTTTCATTAGAATGTAACCTCACTGAGGTCAGGAACTTTTTTCCCTCCTTTTTTTTGTATCTCTAGGTCTTAGCATAATGACTGGCGCATAATAACGCTTCATAAATGCTTACTGAGTGAGTGGCTGACAAACACTGTAGTGAACAGAGATCTGGTTTTGGAATAATGAAAAACCAGGTTCAAACTCTACCTCAAACACTGGGTGTATGACCCTAGGCAAGTTACTTAGCCTCTAAGTGCCCCTGGCAACTCTCCAGGATAATGAGTTTCAGAGAAAGTAGGCACCAATGAAGTTGTAATTCCAGTCAAAAATGAGAACAAATATAAAACCCCCAAAACATGAATAAATCAATTTCAAGTTCTTTACAACATTTTTCCTCTTAATCATCTGCAAGAGATATTGATACATAAGTCACAACTATCTCACATCGGTCTCATTTCCTACATTCATCTTGGGTAAATGTTGAAGGGTATGATGAACAATCTGTTCTCAAGTATTTGCCTTTCAAATTCATCACAATGAGTTTGAATGATAAGTAACTTTCCTCAATGTCTGTTAAGTATTTTCCACTGGGCTACTATTTAACTGTCAGAAGCAACTCAACATTGACATTCTTAGTCCTTTCCCAAGGCATGTTGACACTTCAGTTGATTTTAATGACTCTAGAGTGAGTTTTGTTGTTTTTTTTTTATCCTGGGATAAACAGGCTTTTACAGGAAAAGAACTATTATTTGTAGAGTTCTTGGAATATATAATCTTTGAAAATTTGCATTCTATTTTGTGATGGGTCTGGGATCAGTAACCAGTAAGGGCTGAGATCTGTTGATGGAACATGGCAGGCCAGGGCCAATCCTGAACATCCATCACACCTACGGGAATGATATGCTAGAACGGGGCTTTTGCTGGCGTACATGTGCTGCTGGGGTTCAAGAATCCTAGGATGGTCTCAGGAGAGCTGCTTTGAGATTTGTGATGAAGTTTCACTCATAGATACCTGAGATGGCAGAACGATCTGAGATACCTTTTTATTTGGGAATAAACCAAAGTACAATTAAATAACTAGCCCACCATAAGAGATAATAACACATTTTTTTCAGTTGGGAATAGAAGCAGAAGAGTGAATTCTAAGGTGATTATATTGTGGCTGTCTTTAAAATGTAAATTTGTTCCTATAGAACTATGGGGAGCAATTATGTTCCATAAAAATTTAACAGCAAGAAGAGTTACATTTAATTGGAATTAGGTTTAAACGGGATTATTGTTCCCTCTTATGTATATAGCCTGAGGAAAAGGCAGAGCTCCCACAGGGGAAATAATAGAATGAATTGAAGGAAATAAAAATGTGTCTTCAACTCTTCTCACACTAGAGTAATACTTATCTCCAGGAGGTCTTTGTGGAAGAGTGGACCTAGGTTGTGTTCCAGCTCCTAGGGAGTGAGCAAACAAAAATAAATAGTATGTTTTTTAGCTTTTCCAATATAATCATTCAAAAGCCAAATTGAGAGCAAAAAGTGCCCAAGCTATGCATTGTACTTCTCAACATGTTGCAAGTATGCTCCCAAAATGGTATTTCTTGCTCTAGAGGCATATCAGAAAAAGGAGACAAGACATAGGATGTATCAGTGTCTAATAGGTTTTTCTCTTGGCAGCTTCTATTTAGGAAAAACTCATGGGCTGCCCAGAATCAAATGTAATCTGGCCATGGAGGAAAAACTAAACAAGAGCAAAGACGCAACTATGGTCTTTTGTGGAAGGAGAATCTACTATTCCATCCTAGTCAGCAGACTCCAAGAATCAGGGATGGTTGTGAAGTTCTCCAACTGAGTGGGGTAATGGGTCTGAAAATGTGCCCTTCTCTAACCTGCCTAATCAGAAAAGAGATGACAACTCTCAAGTATTTAGAGCGATTTCCCTCTCAAATATCTCTTCTAAAAGACATTGGAATTGTCTCAGTGTAGAACACATCCTAATGGAAGAGAAGACAGTTTTTGAATCAGCTAATCCCTGTCTGGCCCTGAGCTCTTTTTTTGAACACTGTCCCACCTGTACTAACCACATGGCAACCTCACATTCTAAAGTTAGAACTGTCCTCAGCATTTCTGCATTTCCACTTGCCTATAACTGAAAAACCTGAAACTGAAACCTCAGCATGTTGTTTTCCTTTCTCCCGCCCCTCTATTCCCAGCTGAGACATCTGCTGGAATATAGAGAAAGGCCCAACCTTCTCACTCCAAGAGATTTTCCCTTTGGAAAACTTCAAAATTATTGGGAACTTCGGTTGCAAGGCCAGTGCTACAGGGAGGAGAAATTGAACCATCCTGTCCTGGCCTTGGAAATTGGGCTGGAATGATTTTTCAACAGAATTTCCTCAGCTCTCCTTAGTCAGTAACATAGGAAACGCATCATTTGGATTCAATGAATGACATTTTCATTTTGGGAAGGTTTCCTCCCCTTTAGCTATTCTCTCTCCTTCCCTTCCTCCCTTTTTTCTACTCAGGTTTAGTTTTCTCCATCCTTACTCCTAGGTCTCTTGTTTCCTCTCTATTTCAGTCTCAAAAAGTATACTTTTTTAATAGGCTGCTGATAACTAAAAGACTTTTTAACATGGAGACTCCTCTCCTCTCCTCTCCTCAGATAGAATGAGAAGTCAATAAATATTTCAGTGCCATACAGATTACTGCCCTGAACACTTCACAGTTTTCTTCTCCTTTCTGAGTCATTAGGTTGGAGCAAGGGTGGGGAACCTGCAGCCTCGAGGCCACACAAGGCCCTCTAGGTCCTCAAATGTGGCCCTTGAGGACCTAGAGGGCTGTGTGTGGCCTCGAGGCTGCAGATTCCCCACCGCTGGAATGGTTCCCTATCTCCTCTATCAGGCTTTCCACGTTCCTAACCCACAATTTTTTGGCAACCGTAATGTAATTTAAAAGTCATATTTTCAGATGAACTCCTTCATTCAGTTGGAGAGTGTCACAACTCTCCTTATTGTGGTTTATGGTGTTCTGGTGTAAGCCAAATGAGGAGTGAGTTGGTTCGTACTGGGACAAAGCCCTGGAAATCTTTCTTTTGCATGTATGAGAGGTTCAACTAAGGCATAAAATAGCGACTAAGGGCCTACTGCTAGTGATAATTTTAGACTTAAATTTTAGTTCAAGTTTGGTTATGATACAATTCCTAGTGTCAGAGTAAAGGGCTTATTTAAACATTTTTTCTTGGCTTTTGACTAACAAAGTGGTGACTTTTTTTAGCTGAAATTTTGTTACATATGCCTGGAAAATAGTTCATGATAGTGGTAGACATGGGCAAGGGGAGGGGGCAGGGGCAATGCCCAGGAACTCAGTTTTCAGACTTCTTGGTCCCACAACTCTGTAAACAAAATGATGCTCTGAGTCTCTTTTTCCGCCTTTAGCTACCCCAGTGCATGGACAGTGAGACATGGTGAAAAGAGGAGTTCAAGGACCTAAGGTGAAATTCCTGCTCTGCTATTACTGGCCTCAAGAGACTCATTTACCCTCTGTAAGCCTCAGTTTCCTCATCTGCCATATTATCACATGATCCCTGTGGTTTCTTTCAGCATGAAATCTATGATCCTAGGAACCTCTTCTGTCTCTTTGAGTTGTTCTTCCCACTTAGCTTTTACCTGTGGTTCAACAGGAGAATTCTTTCCCTGGAGCAAAGGAGCTTTCTTTTTACTCTCAGTAAAAGAATTCTTTGGCATGTTGCAGAATCTATTATTTCATCTGAGTTATGTACTCTTAGTGACTTTTTCATACCTTCTTTTCCTATAAGATTCTTACTCATGTTTACTCATAATCCTTCAGAGAGGACCCACCCAAGGCAGGGAATGAAGGACTTCTTGTGCCTTCAGTATCTTGAGGCTACTCATGAACCAGGGGGCCATCTCTCATTTCGATATTGATCAGCCCATCTCCTTTTCCAATCAACGTCTTTTACTTTGCAATTTGTGTGGAAGTCTTCATGGATAACATACTGTAGCCTGCTTCTGCCCTCCATGTGTCTTTCTATTGCCCTTGGGGTATTTGTAATTTTAATTCTGAGACCCTGATGTTCCATGATTTGCAGCGAGGAGAATGAAATCATCTCAGAATACTTTTAGTCTGCTTCCAGTCTTTATTTTCGTAATAATTAGCCCTGAACCATTAGTGGTGATTCTTTAAGAACATCTAACCAATGACGCCTTAGCAGTGGTCTTTCATAAGTCAACAAGCATTTATTAATAACCTCTATGTGTCAGGGATTCTGCTAAGCACTGGGGATACAAAGGCCAAATGGTAGTCTCTCATCAGGAACTAGCTGTGTGCCAAGTACTGCATTAAGCCCTAAGGATACAAATAAGAGAGTGAGGCAGTCTCTGCTGTCAAGCAACTCATATTCAATTAAGGGAGACAACACAATTAAGAGAGTTCAGCTGCCTGCTAATATGAAGGCCTGGAAGTCCTAAGAGTAGCCATAGGGCTGAGAACAAGGCCCAGAGGACCTTAGGGCTCATCAGCAGGACAGATGACAGTGCCTGGGGCTCTGAAGGGGCAAGTCCCCATACAATGCCAAATTTTAAATGGAATATAAAAGTCAATTTTGGGTACTGGAAGTGGAGATGTGCCGAGGACAAAGAAGGAATGTTTCTTAATGATATTTAGAATCATGTTTTATTTGTCTGGCATTGTAGGAGGATCAGGTGTTCTGTACTATATATATGTGTAATATATAAATTAAAGTTTCCCTTTAATTGGCAGATCTTTTTTATTCAATATTTTTTATTTTTTTCCAATTACCTATAAAAACAATTTTTGGGCTGGGGTTCTTATAATCTAGCCACTGCTTAGATTCTTAAAATCTAGCCATGGCTGGGATTCTTAAAATCTAGCCAATAACTTACTAATGTTCAGACTCCTTAAGAGTCTGCCCAATATGACAGATGTTCTAATAAACCTTGTCTTTGGCTGAAAACAAAACAAAACAATTTTTATCATTTGGTTTTTTTTTAAATTTTGAGTTCCAAATTCCTTCTCTTCCTTCCTTCCCCTTCCTTGAGATGGCAAACAATTTGACATAGGTTATACATGTGCAGCCATGCAAAACATATTTTCATATTAATCATATTATGAAAGAAAACATATATTAAAAAAAAACCCCAACCCAACAATCACAACACCAAAAACAAGAAGAAGAAGAAAATAAAGAAAGTTGGGGGTGGGGGTGGAGGGGAAGCATGCTTTGATCTGCATTCAGATGTCATCAGTTTTTTCTCTGCAGGTGAATAGCACTTTTTATCTTAAGGCCTTCAGAATTGTTTTGGATCTTTGTATTGTTGAGAATAGACAAGTCACTCACAGTCGACCATTGTACAGTACTGCTGTTACTGTGTACACTGTTCTGCTTCTGTCCCCTTCACTTTGCATCAGTTCATGTAAATCTTTGCAGGTTTTTCTGAGAACATCCTGCTTGTCATTTCTTATAGCACAATAGTGTTCCATCACAATCATATAGCACAACTTGTTCAGTCATTCCCATTTAAAAGATATCCCTTCAATTTTCAATTTTTTGCCACCACAAAAAGAACTGCTATAAATATTTATATATATATATATATATATATATATATATATATATATATATATATGTCATTATCCATTTTTAAAAATCTCTTTGGTTTTGCTGGATCAAAGAGTATGCGCTATTTTATAGCCCTTTGGGCATAGTTCCAAATTGGGAGGTGGGGAACCTGGCCCTCTAGGTCCTCAAGTGCAGCCCTTTGAATCCAAACTTCACAGAATGAATTCCTGTTTGGATTCAGTCAAAGGACTGCACTTGAGGACCAAGAAGGCCACGTGTGGCCTTGAGGCCATAGGTGTTCCACCCCCGTTCCAAATTGTTCTCCAGAATGGTTGAATCAGTTCAGAGCTCCACCAGCAGTGCTTTGGTGTCCAAATCTTTTTTTAATTAATCATTTTAATGGGCATCTTTCTAAAAGATATTAGGGTATGTTATTTAACCATTTTTGATGGACCAGGGTCATCATTATGAACATTATTGTATTATGTTAAAATATATTAATACCCTCATAGGCTATTTGTTCACACCCCCTCCCCCCACACAACATTTACATACATACATATACATACACATTACTGTGCTTTTCTAGTTCTGTTTGTATTTTAATTTTTCTTTTTCCTCCATGTCAACCCAGCAGTTATCAGTCTTACTGGTGTCAGAATGCCCACCTCTCCCCATATTCTTCTACCATTCTAATTTGTTGCTTCTACTCAACAGAGAGCTGGGAAAAGTATAATAAATAAAGTATTGGCTTCAGTCCTAGGTACCATACTTCAGGAGGGATATTTGGCAGGCAGGAAGATGTCTAAAAGAAGAATGACCAGAATGTTGAATAGACTTAAGCTGTGTCATATGATTTAGCCAAAGAAACTATATTATTAGAGAGATTTAGGGAGGACATGGTCACTATATTCAATATTCTTTATATGAAAGGGGATCAGACAACTCCAATATGCACAATAAGGACAAGTGGGTAGAAGTTATAAGTAAGCAAATTTTGGGTCAGATAAGGAGAAAGTGTCCAACCATTTAAACTGTCCAGTCTCATGAGGTAATGAGTTGCCTTTTACTGGAGGTCTTCAAAGGGAAGCTTGTAGCTGTTATACAAGGGATTTATGCTTTAGGTAGGGCTTGGGAAAATGTACTTTGAAGCCCTTCCAATTCTAGGATTTTATTCTATGTGATTCAAATCAGGACTGTTATTATTCTAAATCTAAGAGATTTTTTCCCCATATTTTGTAAAACAAGTACGTTTCGATATGCTGCCTTTGTGGCATAATTACTCAAATGCCTCTTTTCCATCTTGATGCCCTAGAGAGGGGAA
This sequence comes from Phascolarctos cinereus, assembly GCF_003287225.1. Classification (NCBI taxonomy): domain Eukaryota; kingdom Metazoa; phylum Chordata; class Mammalia; order Diprotodontia; family Phascolarctidae; genus Phascolarctos; species Phascolarctos cinereus. Next base: position 86,044,893 of record NW_027555736.1, on the reverse strand, counting down.
GTTGCTAAACACTTGATCTCACTGTGTGCCAGTCACATAGTAGGCATTATACATATATATATATATATATATATATATATATATATATATATATATATATATATATTCATTGATTGAATGATTGAGTGATTGGTACTTTACTATAGAGGGTATCTAATAGTTAATAATATTACTGGTGCATAGTAGACACTTGATAAATGTTCATTGGTTGAATAATTGATACATTACTATATATCAATGGGGCAGCTAGGTGACACAGTAGATAGAGCACTGGGCTTGGAATAAAGAAGACTGATCTTCATGGGTTCAAAGCCAGCCCCAGACATTTACTAGCTGTGTGACCCTGAAAAAGTCACTTAACCCTGTTTGCCTCAGTTTCCTCATCTGTAAAATGAGCTGGAAAAGGAAATGAAAAATCACCCCAATATCTTTGCCAAGAAAACCCCGAAGGAGATCAGGGAGAGTCAGATATGACCGTAAAAAATGACTTAATAACAAAACATTACTACAGAGGAGTGCATTTCATAGGTAACAACAATATTAATAATGATACCTATCATTTATATGGTGCTATAAGGTTTGCAAAGTGTTTTATATGTTATTGATTTTGGTCCTCACAACAACCCCATGAAATAGGTGCTATTATTAGCCCCGTTTTTCAGATGAGGAAACCGAGGCTAAGAGAAGTTAAGTAACTTACCTGGGATCACACAGGTAATAACTGTCTGAGGCAGGATTTGAACTCTGTTCTTGCTGATTCCAAATCCAGTGCTCTACAAAGTGACCAAATGTTCTTCACCAAAAATAAGTAGAGGGTTTTTTTTTTAACGAGACAAAATGTGGCACAAAAATATTTTCTTCAACTCAAGGAGAAAGAACTGCCAGGGGTAGGGTTGCGTGGTGACTAAATAAACCCAGTTCGTGGTTTTCCTTTATTAAAACCAGAAGTGATGACTAGTTCCTCTTCCTGTAGAGGAAGCTGCTCTAGGTTTCTTTTGTCACTCTCTTGTTTGAGGTGCACTCATGAACAAGAGCCATTCAATAGTGATCATTCATAGTAAGGCTTCTCTCTGTTCCTGTTTACAGCTTGTCCCTACAAGCTGTAGCAATCCCAGCTCCTGTCCAGGTCTTGAGGCTCCATCCCAAAACAGCCCAAGCACTAAGCCCTCTGACACCTGTTCTTGATTATGATGGTCACGAGTGTTGTCCATGATGGTTCGTGCGTGGCAGCAGATGAGTCAGCTTTGCATGAGAGTAATGTGATGATAAGCGTTTTCAAACAGTATCAAATCATTTCCAGCCTATTTTTGTCCCTGCTTGCTTTTACTTTTTGAAACAACAAAATGTCAGTGGGTCCTAAGATAAAGAGCTGGGAGGGACTTTAGAGATTATCTAATCCAACCCCTTCGTTTTTACAGAAAGGGAAGCTGAGGCCCAGAGTGGGTAATTGATTTGTCCAAGAAAAAATAGAAGATCCAGGATCTGAACTAACTTTCCATATGATGTTAGATGAGACACAAACTACATTGGTCCACTTGTTAAGATCTTTCAATGATCAAGTACTGGAATTATTTTGAGGCATGTGGAGAAGGAGGAGACTGGTTCCAGAGTCAAAGGACCAGAGGTCAAATCCTGTTTCTGACGCTTATTACCTGGTGACTTTGGACAAGTCACCACCTCTCTGTGCTTCAGTCTCCTCATCTGTAAAAGGAAGAGGTTGGATTAGATGACTTCTGAGGTGCCTTCGAGCTCTAGATCAATGGTCCTCCCAGGTTTCGTTTAGTCCTGCACAACTGAAGCGAGATAGACAGCTCAGCACGCTGGACTCTTATTTAATCCTTATTGAAGTTATGACTTACCTTGGAGTCAGAAGACCTGAGTCTGAGTCCTGCCTCTGATAGATATTTGCAACAGTAACCATAGACAAACTTAACCTCTCAGGGCCCCAAGGCAACTCTCTGGGCTTATAACTGCAGAGCATGTACAAATCTGCATTGGTAGATGAGAGTTCCCTCATCGGGAGTTCCCATATGTAGAACCAGTTGAAAAGAAAGCAAACTGATGTTCACTGATCTGTAGCAAGAGCCTCACGGAGTGGCAAGAGCACCAGACAGAGAGCTGGAAGACAGGCATTCTGTTCCCAGCTCTGATGCTGGTTAACCTGGTGGTGGGGTTGAGTCATTTTTCAGTCATACTTGACTCCTTGTGACCCCATTTGGGATTTTCTTGGCAAAGATATTGGAGTAGTTTACTGTTTCCTTCTCCAGCTCATTTTACAGATGTAGAAACTGAGGGAAACAAGGTTAAGTGATTTGTCCAGGGTCACACAGCTAGTAAGTGTCTAGAGGCTGGATTTGAATTCATGAAGATGAGTCTTCTTGATTCGAAGCCCAGCGCTCTATCCACTAGGTCATCTAGCTGCCCTGTGCCCTTAAGCAAATCCCTTTTCCTCTTCTGGATCTCACTCTACTCTTCTGCAAAGTAAGGGGATCAAACACAAATTATCATTTAATGTACTTTTAACTCACAAGTCTGTGATTTGGTTATTCGGTTTGACAAGAAGAGTTCACCTGCCAGTTAATTCTCTATTAATCATTCATTATATAATGCAGTAGCTAGTTAGGCATTGTTTCTGTATCACTTGGTAACTTAGTAATTGAACAACCAAGTCCTGTGGGTATGCAGAATATGGCATTGAGAGAACCTCCTGAACCCCTTCCATTTCTTTTTTAGGTCTTAACTTTGGGATTATTTTATGATATCTCAGGCAGTGATGCTCTTCTAAGTAGATGTGTCCAACTGTTCCCTTTTATTTATAATGCAATTCAACTGAATGTGGGAGGTGGAGGGGTTAATCATTGATCAGACTGCTAGCCTTTAAACAGAAACATGCTCTTATTTAGCCTGGGAATGATTCCAATTAACATGCCCTGAAGTTGCAAGAATGGAAATAAGTGGCGAGTGCAAGTGGCATGCATTGTGTATGAAGTCAAGAAAAACACTCGTGACATTCTATAACAACTTGCTGACCAGTGAAGTCAAATGAAACATGACAAATTTGGTCCTGTGTGCATTTATTTTCAAAGAAAAACTTAGATTTTCAATTAAAAACTCCCAATAGCCTAATGATTGTTAACCCATCTCACAAAAATCTTGTATCCAAGTGAGGCATTTCTTACTTAAGATTCTAACACTTGGCCAAAACAGCAAACTTCTAAAATACAGAATGAAGAAAAAGCCATGCAGGTACATACTTAAATTAATATGGAGAACATGCTTCATAAAGTAGAGGCCCTACAGGGTGATGGAACACACAGTAAGAAATGGGCTTGATTCCCAGTTTATTCGCTAACTGTGTAATTTATCATTTGGGCAAGTTATTTCGACTTTCTTGTCTCAGTTTCCTCCTCTATGAAATGATTAGGTTAGGCTAAATGAGAGCTAAGGTTCCTTCCAGTTCTAACATTTTCTCCTTTTATAAAATAAGCCATAGATGGAATCCATCATGTTCTTTTTTTACTTCCTGTTGTCTCAACTTTGACATCAGAAGGAGGGATCAAGTTTCATACTGACTCTAGGAGAAGGGCTTTCCAAAGTCACGAAATCAAGAGAATCGGAGGGCTAGTCAGGGTCTTAGAGAGTTCATCAAGTCCGCTTCTCCCATTTTTCTGATAGAATGCAGGCTTCCTGAAGACAAGAAGAAATCCTCGTTTTCTCTTTGTATTCTCAGGGTCTATCTAGCACAGGGAGGGCTTAGCTTAAATGCCTTTTGGATTAAATTTTACAAATGAGGAAAATGAGGCCATCCAAGGTGAAATGCTTTGCATAAAGTCAAATGAGTCCACTGCAGCAGCAGAGCTCAATTTTAGCTTTCCAGTTCCTAACTCTTTCCCCCCTCCTCCATGTCTTCTCCGTTCATAACTTACATGAGCAAGGCAGCCAGATTGCTGATTCAAAGAGCATGGCCCAGGCACAGTAACTACAATGCTGTCTTCTACAATAACCTACAGGAAGACAGACAGAATGATTGGGTTTTATTTCTTTGGGATTCACTTGGGTAGCACTCAGAATAGTACCATCGTTTTTTCTGAAGCCTTTGTTATGTCTTATAACCGTGATGAATTTAATTAACATTGACTTTGGGGAGATGGATTCTTTCCTGAAATACTTTATTTCAAGAATGAAAGCCACTGAACACTTAATGCCAGGTGAGAAAAATGCTAATTTTTTAGTTGGCAACAGCTGCTCAGTTCTAATTTCAAAGCAAATACTGGGGTTTTTTTTTCCAAGGCCTTGTGTGAATGGACTTGGTTTGTTTAAATAATCATGACAGTCCTTTACATTTTTATAGCTATTTATTATCCAAAATTGCTTTAATACCTCTTATCTTATCTGATCCTCACAACAATCCTGTGAAGTAGGCATAGAAGATATTATTAGTATCCCCATTTTTGCAGATAAGGATCCTGAGAATTAGATAGCAGAAGTGAATTTCCTAAGGTTAATATTTACTTAGTGACAGGAGTCCAGACTTAAATCTAGAGCTTATCATTCACCCAGCTACCAAAATAATCTTCCTAATTTATACATGGGTCTGACAGTGTCATTCCCTTGTGAAAAAAACAAAACAAAGCTATTAAGTAGCTCCTTATTACCCAAAGGATGAACTACTTGGGATTTAAGGCCCTACGCAATTTAACCCCAACTTGTGTTTCCTGGTTTACTTCATATCATTGCCTTTCGAAAACAATATATTCCAATCAAACTGGATGGTTAACTATTCCCTGAACTCAACATGTCAACATCTGCTTACATGCATCTGGACAAGCTCTCCTCTAGGCTGGAATGTGCTCCCTTCTCTGAGGTACCACATCACACCTATCAGATTGGCCAACATGACAAAACAGGAAAATGATAAATGTTGGAGAAGATGTGGGAAAATTGGAACGCTAATACGTTGTTGGTGGAGTTGTGAAATGATCCAACCGTTTTGGAGAACAATTTGGAACTATGCCCAAAGGGCTATAAAAATGTGCATACCCTTTGATGTAGCAATAGCACTTCTAAGGCTATATCCCAAAGAGATCAAACAAATGGGAAAAGGACCCACATGTACAAAAATATTCGTAGCAGCTCTTTTTGTGGTGGCAAAGAATTGGAAATTGAGAGGATGCCCATCAATTGGGGAATGGCTGAGCAAGTTGTGGTATATGAATGTAATGGAATACTATTGTGCTATAAGAAATGACGAACAGGCTGACTTCAGAAAAACCTGGAAAGACTTATATGGTCTGATGCTGAGCGAAGTGAGCAGAACCAAGGGGACTTTGTACACAATAACAGCCATGTTATGCGATGACTGATATTGTTAAACTGAACCCTTTTCAGCATTACAAGGATCTAAGACATCTCCAGAGGCCCCGGGATGGAAAATGCTGTCCACATCCAAAGAAACAACTATGGAATTCGAATCGCTATCACTTATTTTTACCTTGTGTTGAGTTTTGTTTCATCTTTCTGATGATTCCTCCTATTGGTTTTTACTTTTACTTACAACTTCGCTAATGTGAAAATATGTTTAACAAGAATGTAAATGTAAAGCCTATATCAGATTGTGTGCCATCTTGGGGAGAGTGGGGAGGAAGGGGGAGAAAAATTTTCAACTCAAAAGCATATGGAAGTAATTGTTGATAAATCAAAATAAATTAATAAAAATTTTTTTAAAAAGAGATGAAAAAAAATTCCCTCCTTTCCTCAATTCCATACTTCTAATCATCTCGATATTATTCTCCATTCTCACATCCTTTGTCCCAATCTTGAAAGATAAGATGGACCTTTTGCTTGCCAATGCCAACCCCTCTCTTGGTGCCCTCAATTCATTCCTTTGTACTTTCTCCAGGAAAATTTCCTTCTTTTCCACCATCTTTTCTTTCCTTAATTTTCAACCTCTTCTTGTCCATTAGCATCTTCCCTCATTCCTACAAACATGCTCAAATCTCCCACATCCTTTTTAAAAAAACCCTTCATTCTATGCTAACATTCACTCAGCTTACCATCTTTTATCTCTCCTCCCTTTTGCAGCCAAGTTTTTCCAAAAAATCTGTCTATGCTCATTGCCTTCACTTTCTCATCTCCCACTCACTTCTTGAACCCCTAGGGATGGGTGAACTTCTGTACACACCACATACGTGATTGAAACTCCTCTCTCCAAGGGTCCTGGTGTTTGATCTTCTCAGTCCTAACTGACTGAAGACTGCACTGAAGTATTTGATGTTGTAGAACATTTCCTCCTTCTGAATACTTTCTCTTTTCTGAGGTTTTGTGGTACTATTCATTTGGGGTTGGCTTTCTATATGACTAACCACTCCTTTTTAGTCTTTTTGGACCATCGTCCAATTCCTCACCCTCTAAGCATGGTTATACCCTCTGCTATTCTTTTTCTATAGTAGATAGTGCTTATTAATTGACTAATTCATTCTTGCTACGTGATTGACCCATCTATCTACTTTTCCCATCGTATATATCTTTCAGATATGTACAATTTCACTTGAGATGATACTTACATTTATTATATACCTATTTTATCTAATAAAACTGTTTTATTCTGTATATAGGCTATATACAAAATGCTAAATAAATGCTTGGTTTATGAATGACTAAAATCAACTTTGGAAAGTCAGCAGTCTCAATTCCTCCTCTTCTTATTTGGTTTTGTGAGTTAATATGTTTCTTTTGGAACCTTCCCATTCAGATCTGCTTCAAGGACTTGGTCTTATTTGTAAGTTCTTAGGAGATCAAGGGTCCCTGGGAAAATCCATGTCTTTCTGTGGATAACAACAACAAAAAAAGGCAGCTGGTCTGGTTAATGGGGATAGCTACTACTGATGAGACCAGGCTGCAGGCTAGATTAAGTAGGGTCTTGTCGGAATGTAGAGTTCTCTGGTGTCTTTCTCCACATGCTAAATATGGTACCTGGGAAAGAAAATAAATTCATCACATGAGAAACCTATATTCTAGTATCCATTGTGTTGGGATATGGTTAATCTGATATGTGCTAGTCACAATGTTAAATGCCCCCAGAGCCCTATTGAGTGTGATACTTAAAAATACTGAGACCATGCCTCTCACATGGCCTATGCCCCTCTTGAATGTGATCTCCTCTTCACTGTTTCTATTTTACATATTATTATATATTATATCATATATATTATATCATACTAGACTCCCTAGGGCATACTCGAAAGGGTCATGTGGCTCTTTTGATTAATGGTGGTTGCCAACATGGGTCCGAAGTCCTACGTAACTGTGGTAACTTTAATGATCTCCTTACCAGAAATGCTGATGAATCATAGACATCGGACTATTAAGTCATCTCATTCAAAATTGCTCTAAGTCCTACGTGTGAATGGCTGGTACATTTTTGGATTACAAAGCCTCTCTTTATCTTCTTTCTTTTCCCTTTCTGCTTTCTTTCTTTTCCCTTCTGCTGTATACATCTTCACAACTACCCCACCTAGGATTCCCACCTTTCTACTCTTTACCTTTTCTGTTCTACCTAGCTCCCTTATCCCTTCATTTTCCAATTTCCTGAATATTTTAATGCTTCCAAGCATTTCTCAGTTGCCTTCTTCTTTACCTCTTCATTTTGCTTTATCAGAGAAAACTCAGGTATCTCAATTGAGTTAATCAATCAAAATTTAAATACAAGTAAATCCTTAATCAGTTTCAAAAAAGCATAGGGACTTTGGGTCATTGGATAAAGACATATGGCCCATGTAGGAAATATCTTTTGATTGGCTGGAGAAAACCAACTCATGACTCTTGGGCTACATATTGAAACTCTAACTTATTTCAGAGCCAGTCAGTTGAGCGGTAGAGGACTCCAAAGTTCATACCCAAGGATTCCAGGCTCCTGAAAGGAACTGAATTTGGGGAGAGAGAAGAGGGTGCTTCCCTTTCTTTGCTTTTCTCCTCCCCATTGACGCATATTAACCATGTTAGAAAAACTGGACTAGTAGAAACCAATACATCTAGCTGGGTATATAGAGAGGCATGCCAATGACAAACAGAAGTTCTCCTGAGAAGAGACAATTAAGTATCGAGAGATAGACTGGACCAAGTTATGACTCTGTGAATGTCAAAAAGTCAGAAGATCTTGGAGGTACATCAGTATCTACAAGGGTCAGTAGCTACATCTCTAGAGCATCAATAGCTGATGGCAGTACCTGCATCAGTAGCTACAAATAATACTACATATGTCAAGGAAAGACAGCTTCAGAACTCTATAAGGACATTGACCCTCAACACTCAGCAGAGAGCTATACCTAAGGAGAACTTCATGAAGATTCCAAGAAGGGTGAAAAGAATTTCTAGTAATCCAGAAATATGAGTTGCTCCTTTTCCTCATGGATGCCTTACACATATGCCTCACTACTGTTTTATTATAAATTTGAGCCTTCACTCTCCAAGGACCTCATGTTTACAGAAGAAGAATACACCTCCAATCAGTGGAGATTTGTTTCTGTAACAATTGTTCTTGGTATATCTGCATTAGTAAATACCTCTTCTGAAAGCTAATTAAGTCGAGCTTAATAATCAGTGAGAAGCAAGCATGTGAATGCTGGTGACCAATAGTATTAAATTCCATTTTCCTCAGGGTTATTCCTAGAACCCTAAAGAATAATATTCAGCATGGTATTTGGGAAAGTGGCCTCAAAGGGATTGCTACACTTTTTTCTTATACAACCTCCCAAACTGAAAAAAATCTCCATGTGCCTTTTAAACCATAGTCATCCCTGGAACACTTAAAAAGTGATCTGCACTTTTTTGGAACAGATTTGAGATTTCATTAGTGTCAAAAGAAGGAGAGGAGAATCTTTCTACTAATGCAGAGTAACAACTTCTTCACGTTTTAAATCTCTTCTTGGAACACTGAGATATTAAGTCATTTGCTCAAAGTCACCCAGCCAGCACATATCAAAAGCGAAACTTGTGGGGGCAGCTAAGTGATGCAGTGCATAGAGTACCGGCCCTGGATTCAGAAGGACCTGAGTTCAAATTCAGCCTCAGATACATAACACTTACTAGCTGTGTGACCCTGGTCAAGTCGCTTAACCCCATTGCCTAACCCAAAAAAAACTCCCAAACCAACAACAACAACAACAACACAACAAAGGTGAAACTTAAATGCAAGTCTTCCTAACTCAGGGGCTGACCTTCTCTATTGCTGTCAATGTCTACATAGTCAGAATTTAATACATGTTGGGTGCCTGGTATTCTAAAAAGGAGCACTGGAATAATCCTAAGACCTGAGTTTGTAGGTCTCTATCACTGTCTCTACCACTTATTAGCCATGTGACCCTAGGCAAGTCATTTTATATCTCTGTTTCCTCATTTAGGAAATGGGAATATTAATATTTGCAACCATCTTCCTTACAGGGCTGTTGTGAAAATCTTTGAAGGGTTGAACTGTCCCCGGTAAAAACAGCAAGCTCCCCTCTTCCATTGTGAGATGTTGCCAAAATGCATCCATTTCCAGAAATGCTTTAGGAGGCATTTAGTAAAAGCAGCCATTGACAAACTGAAGTCTTTGGTCAAGTGGCTTTGGGCCAGGATTTTAACAGAGATTACAAATGGCTCCAGGAGAAGATGGGACACAGGAAGCTATACTCCCAATACTGGGAGCAGCTCTAAACTTACAAAGCAGTCAGAATACCTGGTGAATGGGGACACACGGAGATACTATTTCTAGAGGGTGGGGTGGAGGGGAAAATCAATATTCAACTAGCATTTATTAAATGCCAAGCATTGTGCTAGGTGTAGCATATCACAGAAAGGAGCCTTTAGAGGTGGAATATATAAAATTCTTTTGAATAAGAAGGAACTGAAATCTGTTTGAGGGTCATGGCATTAAAGGAATTCCTAACCATTCTTCCTGGCATGAACCTCTTCCATTGTCAGTCTGGTGGATCCTATGGACTGCAATCATAGTGACTGAATATCTGCTAGAGAAATCACAAGGGCAGGCAACATCCTTCTGTTTCCTTATCTGTTAAATGAAAGTATTGGGCTAAATAATCTGTAGCATTTCTTTCAGTTCTAAAATATTCTATAAATCTTGTTTCCAGCTGCCTCAGTGGTAAAATGCCAACAGGAATGAAGACTCCAAAGCTGATGGTTGATTTACTAATGCCCAAGGCACCTTGGAGTCTCTTTCACCTTTCCCTTGGATGTAAGGCCTTTGTATTGAACAACTGTAATTAAATTACATTTTAGCATTTAAGTGTCCCTCTGTGATTACATTTATAAACCTTTGAAGGCAAGAATACACCAGTGTTTGGACACTTTTCTTCTAAATGGAATATAGGTACTATAGTATTGGTAGAGATAGTAGGAGGTCAATACATCTGCTCCCTAACCTATAGTCAAGGTTATAGTCAAAATATTTCAGATTTATGAGCATCTGTCTAGAGAAATACTAGAAAGGAAACCCTTCACTACTTTAAGTACAATCTCAAAGGAAACAGTTTGTCACTTCTATCATATATTTCTTCCTCAGATAGTCTAGCAGCTTTCCAATAAGCATCCATTTCTTCAAACCACTAAAAGAGGAGAGCTGGGGTCTGGATAATACCAGTCCAAATGAATTGTCTTACTTCTCACCTTTGTTCTCCCTGTGGCAGAATGTAACTCTGTTTAGCTTGAGTTATCCTTACCTCTGTATCATTCTTCCAAGCAAACTCTTTTATTCAGTCTTGAGCTCTTCCCACTCTAAAAAGAAGTAACTCTTGGCCTTTTAAGAGATGATCTCAAAGAGTATAGATGATCCATTTCTACCTTCTCTTTCATTTCCTGCCATATGGTGATTTCACTGATTATCCACACCTTACTTAAATGAAGGAGGAGGGAAAATGAAGGAGGTGAGGTTCAAATCAAGCAATTTATCTCTCCTTGTCAAAATTTTTAGGAAATCTAACTGGGGAAGGTGGAGGTGGGAGAAAGAAGACAATATTTACCAAATTGACATTTTTATACTTTTCAGTGACTTAGGGTTATCCTTGCTAAAGGGTTGATTATAGTACCAACTGCTCTGCCTCTCCAAACACGAGCATCACCAAATTTCTTTGCTGTCTTTTTTCCCTCCTCCGCACAGTGTACCTCAAGCCCTTTTGACCTAGGTAAAGAGGTCAACTCCTGATGTCTGGACAAGTTAACAAATTTCCCTTTGAGTCTCCGGGGATCATGGCAATAAACTGGTTACTAAAGAGTTTGATCAGAGTACCAGGCAAGGGTGGGACACAGAACCCCATGATGCCTTTGACTCAGCTGGGACATTTTGTGATTTGGGCACCACTCTTGATTCATGGAAAAACAATCTAAAAGTGTCCTTGGCCCGTCTTGTTTGGGATGTGCCCTCACTGAGTGACTTTGTGTTTCCAAAGGGACTTGGAAAATCTGGCACATTTCCGCCCCCCATTTTTTAGGAGGAATCATTTTAGAAATAACTTATTCCTGGGTATGTGTCTGTATGAACAGCCTCATGATTCAATCAGTCCTTTTCTGAAGACCATCCATGTGTGGATCAGATGGATTAGGATTTAACGTAATAGGCCTGTTCATTCAATTAACTTTTAAAGCAAATACCTTAATAAAGTAATAACTAATAATGCTTTGTATTTTTATCATCACAATTTTAAAAGTGTTTTAAAGGACCCATTTCATTCATCCAGAAAGTATTTATTCTGTGTGCTGTATGCACAGCATTGCTCTAGGCACTGCATGGAGAGATACAATGTAATGAACAGTCATTTGGTCTCTGCCCTCTAAGAACAGACCACCCAGTGGTGGAGCCCAGATGTACACAAGATGAAGTAGTTAAGTAACAATTCAAAGCAGTTTATGCCTTTCCTAGGCCTTCTTACTGGTAGAACTTCCCTGTCCTCCAAGTTACTTTGTATTTCGTTTGTATCAACTTGTCTGTCCCATCCAGTAGAATGTAAGCTCTTTGAGGGTAAGAGCTATTATTATTTTCATCTTAGTATCCTCAGTGCCTAACACAGTGCATAGAGCATAGTAAGTATTTTTAAAGTGCTTGTTAAGTTGAATTCTATATCAAATGTCAGAAGTAGCTATACAGGCTATAAAATACTATTAAGTTCAAAGAATGGATAAGATCAGCAGGTGTTTGAGGAGTAATAGAAGACTACAAAGGAGGTGGTGACCTTGACCATGAAGGAGTGGTAGGATTTAAAGAGTCAAGGGAAATATTATGAACAGAGGCTTACAGTAATGATGGCTTTTAATTTGCAGTTTGAAAAAATATTTTCCTTTGTAATACATTACCCTCAGAGAGAACTGAAATTTAAAGAAGTTAAGGGTTTTGCTCAAAATCATAGAAGTAATAGAGCAGAGACTCAAAGCCCAGTCACCTGCCTCAAAACATCAAATTTTTTCCATATCTCTGTGCTCCTGGAGGATGTGGAGTTTTTGTGTTTGGAAGGAGCACAAACTGAGATTGGATTGTATGTTGAGGCCAGATTATCAGAAGACTTGCTTGGGAGGCTGAGTAGTTTGACCTTAACCCTGGTAATGAGAAGCTATTGGGTTTTTCGGGATCATGTGGTGCTGGTTAAAGCTCTGTACAAAGAAATTTAGACATTGATGGATCATTGAAGGTGTAAAAGCTATAAGAGACTTCAGTGACCATCTACTCTAATTGTTCCATTTTATGCATGTGAAAATTGAGGCACAAGGAAGTTAAGTGATTCACCCAAGATCATCAAAGGTAGGACTTAAACTCAGGTCCAGGCCAGTGTTCTTTAAACTATGTGTGATGTGCTGTTGCAACAATTATTTCATTTCAAGCCTAGAGGCAATATAATACACATTAAAAGCCACATAATTTCCTCTTCTATAGTTTTAGGAAGTTTATTTTATTTTAACTAATATTTTATGTTTTCCAATCACATGTAAAGATAAATTTTAACTTTCTTTTTTTTTAATTTTGAGTTCCAAATTTTCTACCTTTTCCCCTTACTTCCCCCCTCCCTAAGATGGTAAGCAATTTGATATTGGTTCTATATATGCAATCATGTAAAACATTTCCATATTAGTCATGTTGTGAAAGAAGAAACAGAACAAAAGGGGGGAAAACACAAAAATAAGTGAAAATAGTATTCTTCAATTTGCATCCAGACTCTGTCAGTTCTCTCTCTATATCTATCTCTTTGTCTGGATATAAATAACATTTTTCATCATATGTCCTTTGGAGTTGTCTTCAATCATTGTATTGCTGAGAAGCGCTACGTCTATCATAGTTGATCATCAAATAATGTTGCCATTACTGTGTACAGTGTTCTCCTGATTCTGCTCACTTCACTTTGCATCAGTTTGTATAAATCTTTCCAGATTTTTCTGAAAACCATCTGCTTATCATTTGTTATAGCACAATAGTTTTCTGTTACATTTATATACCCCAACTTGTTCAGCCATTCCTCAACTGATGGGCATCTAGAGCGTTTATTTTAGACGAAAAGTTATGAATTCAATCATAGTTACTTTAAATTCCTAGACAGAAAAATTTAGGCAGAGATTTGGCTCTTTGCCTAAATTTACATCTATTTCTAGTTAATCTATGTTCTTAGTGACTGAGACAAAAATTCAGATTACTAGAAATGTTTGAGTAACAAAATAGCAGATTATATTATGGTGTCTACAGACAGACAGATACCAGGAGGGGAAATTGGTGAAGGAGTACATATTTACTCAGAACTTACCTCAATCTTTGAATAAGTGGGTTCACTAGTGGAAGCAATCTGAGTCTTTTGCTCCAAGATGTCTTTAATGCCAATAGCCTTCAATAGCTCTCTTATCTGCCAAAGCTCAATCCTGCCTTTCTCTTTCTCCCAGGGCTGCTGGTTCTTGGCTCAGCTTTTTATAAACCTCCCACCTCTCTGCTTCCAGATTTTTGACAGATGCCAAGAGATCTATATGGTTCTGAAATAGCTATTTCCTTTTATTCAAATTCCTTAAGATCTGACCAAATCTCTCACTTAGTGGCTTTGATTGATTCAAAGAAGTGTATGGGCCCTATTCCACAGAGTTCTGATCGATTTATCAAGCTGTTATTACCTAAGTGGAGTAGAGCAAAAAAAAAAAGTCATATACAATCAACAAATTGAAAATAATTTATTAAGAGCTTACTCTGTCAGGCACTGCACTAAGTTCTGAGGATGTAAATTTCCCAGAAACAACATGTAAATAACTAGGAACATGAAAGATATGTACAGAATGAATGGAAGGTAGTCTCAGAGGAGAAGGCATTAGCATCAAGAATATGGGAAAGGCTTCCTGCTAAAGGGGTGATTGGAGATGAATCTTGAAGGAAGCAATGGTCACCAAGAGGTAGAGTTGAAAAGGCAGACCATTCCATGTATGGAGGACAGCCAGCGTAAATGCATAGGGGATAGAGTGTCATGTTCAAGGAGTAGCAAGTGAGCTTGGGTAGCTAGAAAGCAGAGTCATGGAAGGGAATAAAGTACAAGCCAGAAAAGTACTAAAAGGTCAGGTTGTGAAGAGTTTTAAATGCAAAACAGAGGACTTCATATTTGATCCTGGAAATAATAGGTTATCACGTGAGAAGGCAGTGTCATCAATACCAAGGTTGAAACGATGATCAATAACGTGAAATGCTGCAAGAAGGATGAGGACTGAGTGATAGCATATTTAACAATCAGGAGATCATTGGCACACTGTGGTAGGGCTGTGGTTCAGCCATTCTAGAAGGCAATTTGGAATTATGACCCTCCTTCTGAAAAAATGAGTAAAATGTCCATGTTCTTTTACTTACAGATTCCACTGCTAGGCAGGTCAAAAATGGAAACGCAGTTCCAAAATGTACCAAAATATTCATAGCAGCACTTTTTGTGGTAAGAGAGAACTGGAAATAACATTCATGTCCATTTAGTGAGAAATGGCTAGATCGATTACAGTACTTAAATGTAATGTAATGTTACCTTCTGTAAAAAATGATGAGCTTGGAGAATTCAGAGAAGCATGGAAAGACTTATATAAACTTTAGAGTGAAGTAAGTAGAACCAGGAAAACAATATACACAGTGACTACAAAAACTGTAAATGGAAACAACAAAATGAAATCAAACACTGAGCAATGACCAAGAAACCTGACCTTGAATTAAGAGTTGAGAAAATTCACCTTCTTCTTCATAGGTGCAGTACTAAAGGTGTGGAATATTCCACATGCTGTCACTCTTGATTAACGTCTTGGTTGGTTTTGCTGAACTGATTTTGTTTTCTTTCTTTTTTATTTTTTGCTATAAGGGTAGGAAGGAAGAGTAGGATATATTCAGAAGTGAAATTAACAAAAACAAAATATGTGTCAATATCACCTTTAAACAAAGAGAGATCATTAACGACCTTTGAAAGAACAGCCCCGAAAGAGGAATTGGATTGGATGTCTGAATACAAGAAGCTTATTGAGGAACAAATGGGTGGTAAGAAAGTGGAGGGGGTGAATTTAGACTGTCTGAATGAAGCGGAGGCAGAGAGACCTGAGCATATTTGCTACCAGGGAGTGAGGAAAGAGTTTATGTGCAGAGTGACATTAAAAGCAAGCTCTTAAAATGGCAAGAGTTGATGCTATCAAAGGCATGAGCAAACACATTAGACTTGGAAAAGAAAGAAGAGTCATCTCATCCACTGACATTGAAAAGTAACATAAGAGGGGCAGCTAGGTGATACCATGGATAAAGCATCTGCTCTGAAATCAGGAAGACCTGGGTTCAAATCTGGCCTCAGACACTTACTAGCTGTGTTACCCTGCACAAGTCACTTAACCCCAATTGCCTCACCAAAAAGGAAAAAAAAAACATAGGAAAGGCTCAGGGAAGATGATAGAGTTTTAGAGATGAGATGAGGGGAGAAAAAGGAGCTCACATTAGATGAACTCAATCTCATTAAAGTGGGAAGTGAGTTAATCTATTAAAAGAGAG
This sequence comes from Phascolarctos cinereus, assembly GCF_003287225.1. NCBI lineage: Eukaryota > Metazoa > Chordata > Mammalia > Diprotodontia > Phascolarctidae > Phascolarctos > Phascolarctos cinereus. Next base: position 86,028,884 of record NW_027555736.1, on the reverse strand, counting down.
TAAATGGAAGTGTAGTTAGATGTGAAGTAGCCATTGTAGGGCCTTTGATAAAGAATCAATTAGAGAACAGTAAAGCCAGGAGGACCCACTTGATGTTAGATAACATGAATTTGTAGTGACCCCATTCTGTACAATTGTTTGCATTTTCTCCAGCAATATTCACTGACTCTAGATTAGGAGAGAAGGTAGACCATAGGAGCATCAATTTGGAATTAAAAGGGGCCTTACGGATCAGTTCAAATCCCTCATTGTTCAGGCGAGGAAACCAAGGCCAAGCGAGCAGCAACATTTGACAGTGGGAAGGACTATGAGGCGATCAAAGACAAAGGGACAAAAGACCTAAGTTCAAATCCCATCACTGATGCTTACTCCCTGTCTAACCTTGGGAGAGTCACTTAATATCTCCAGGACTCACTTTTTCTCTTCTATAAAATGAGGAGATTGGACTAGATGGCTGAAGCCCCTGGTAGCTCTGGTTCTATGATCCTGTAATGCCATAAAGTTCAATGACTTGTCTAAGATCACCCCTTCAGTAAATGGAAGAACCATGATTCATACACAGGTTCTGTGGCCCCAAACCCTGGGTTCTTTCCATTGTAGAATGCTGCTTGCCTGGCCTGCTGCTTCTGCTGTTTTCTCAAGTCTTGGGGAGGGATTTATTTAGACCAGCAGAATTGATGGTACAGAAGCTTCAGAGATTACCAGTAATAAGAAAGTTTTCCTTTTCATACTAACAATTTTTTCTGTCTTCTTTCTACTCCCCTTCTGAAAAGTCTGGCCTTAAAGGACTCAGGTGAAGATTGAAGTAGCTCTGGGTACTATTCTTATTTCAGGTGAATTTATTTTCTCATGGAACCTCAAATATTCTTTTATGACTCTAGTAGCCTGATCTGAAATGATGAAATGGAGATCCTAGCATTATTGGGGATTATTCAAGAGAGTTTGGATTAATAGAAGCAGAAATGGTGGAAGGACAAAGGGACTGGGGACTCAGGAGTGGACAATTGTATCTTGTGAAACTGTTTACCTCTGACTGTGATGACAGAAAAGTGAAACTAGGTTAAGGTGATAGATGGAGAAAACAGGGAGGGATTAAAAGTAGTTCTTAAGATTGCAATGAGAATGCAGAACAAGTTTGGGAGGAGTGAGGCAATAGGAAGGGTGGAAGGACAGAAGATTGTGATCAGAGAGAGCAATTGCAGAGCTCAGGATCTTCCCTCAATGGGTTCTGGTTTTAGGAGATTGTGGTCGGAAGTAGAATTGTCACTCCTGTGGAGGGCTGAGGTTGAGTAGAGACAAAAGTCATGGGAACTGAGGAGGTCCATGAAGAGACAGGACAAGGTGTTCAAAGGATCATTAGTGTGAAAATGGAAGTCGATCAGGATAGGGGTAGAGAGATTGACCTGAGATGGGGGATTGTGAGCTAGCTACTGAGTCCACTTGAGGAAGGGGGAGGATTGGCTGCATCTGTAGATTGAGAGGTGACAAGAAGAATCTGGACCCACGACGAGCCTTGCTGTTTCATTTGTATCGCTAACTAAACCTAAACCTGTCTAGTTCTGGAAAGGACATTTCTGAAGGCTTTTATCCTTTATTTGTGTTTCTGCTAAGCTTCCCCAAGAAATGTCCTTTTTTGGAACGGGAACTGGGACAGAAATTCCTGCCTGTATTTCATTGCTTACGTCTACATGGTATCACTAAAAGTAAGTTACAGTATGTGTGTGTGTGTGTGTGTGCGTGCGCACGAGCACACATGCGCGCGTGTGTACTCTGTAGAATGATTCCATTGTCCTGCATCCCTCTACCTCTTCAGCCATTCACTGGGAGGCTACCACCAGGTGTGTTAAAAATCTGAGCCATAGCCGCTGTGTCCTGAACTAACTGTGAAATAGCAAGTATGTGCCTGTAAGCTTTGGGCCTGAATGAAATTGAGTTTTGACCAAAGGAAATAAGCTAAAAAACAAAAATAAAAATCTAGAAGTTAAGTATGTGCTGTCTCTACTTTATACAGTATTCCCAGAATCCTACAATGCTGGGACTAGAAAAGCTCATAGGCACATTAGGATTTCAAACTGAAAGAGATATTAGACATCATTTAATTCAACCCAGCTAGGTAGTGCAGTGAATAGAGTGCTGGGCCTGGAGTCAGGAAGACTTATCTTCCTAGGTTCAAATCTGGCTTCAGACACTTGCTAGCTGAATGACCCTGGGCAAGTCACTCAGCCCTGTTTGCATCAGTTTCCTCATCTATAAAATGAGTTGGAGAAAGAAATGGCAAACCACTTCAGTATCTCTGCCAAGGAAACTCCGGATGGGGTCATGAAGAGTTGGACACAACTGAAAAATGACTGAACAACAATTCAACCCTTTCATTCCACAGATAGCCAAAGAATTGATTGGATTTATCCAAGGACACACTATCTAGTTATTAGCAAAATTGAGATTGCTTCATTCAGATCTCTTAATTCTCAATCCAATACTCTGTGCTCTATAAAACAAGATGATCTGATAGGTTCTTTTGGGGGAAAGCTGGGTGTATTAACTAAAGTCAAATACTGGTACTCCCATAATCTAGTGCTATGGAGAGTAGAAGAAGGCACCAATGGCCTGAGGGAGGAGGTGGACGGAGAAGGGACATGGGTCAACATGCATATGCAACTCTAAGAAGGGCATGTAACAAAATTTATGTAGACAGGCCTTACGAACTTTGAAAACTATTTTTAAAGCTCTTTTCCACTTTTAAAGTGTATAGAGAGAATCATAGCACTCAACAGCAGTAAATGGATCAGATTAACTTTGTCAGGGTTATTTTACAGATGCATATCAAAAACTGATTCATCAATTTAGAATTGCCCTTAATGTACACATACCATAGCCAGGAAATAACAATGCTTTCAGGGAGAGTGCATTGTTACTTTATATAGTTACTTGGTCTATAAATATTCCATAAGTCTTATAAATTTGATGACCCTCTGAATGAAGGCTCAGGGAAGGTTAACTTTAAAAACTTTTTAAAAAAAGACTTTCCCCCCAAATACTAATTACCACTCATCATTTTTTCAGCACTTTGTTATAAAATCTTTACATATTTTATTTCATCTTCACAACAGTCCTATGAAGTTGATTGTGCATGTCTTTTAGCCCCATTTTACAGATGAGGAAACTGAGATGTAAAGAGACTGACAAGTGCTCAGGAGTACACACATGCTCTCTTTACTACTGGATATAATATTTGAAAGAATAGAAAAGCACTACAAAGGGTCTTCATTGATTATGCTGACAACTTCTCAAATCAGAAATCTGATGTCTTAAAGGTGGTTCTCAAACAATGGTCCAAGATTCTTTGGTGGTCTGTGAAAGCCCTCTTGGGAGCTGGGCATCTGTTGTCTTACAGAGTAGATATTTTTAATACTATAGGGCCAATTCTTTTGTTTGAGACATGTTATTTAATTTATTCACTGTTCTCCTAAAAGAAAACAAGATTGTAGATGTCAACAGAGGCCATTTCTACCTCTTCTGGTCCTTGGGACCTTGAGTCAAGAAGGAGGTGGGACCAAGGCTACTTCTAAACCCAGGGATCTAGAAAGTTTGGAGAGGGACCTGTGAGTTTTGGAGGCAGAACAGTGATTTTAATTCAGGTCTGTGACCAACTGGCCATGTGACTTGGGCAAGTCACTTCCTCTCTATGAGCTTAAGTTGTCTCAACTTTAAAATAAAAGTGTTGGACTAGATAAGCCCCATAGTCCCTCCCAGCTCTAACCATCTACATTCAGAATATTTGATGCAAGGGAGACAAGAGCTATTTATCTTATGAATATCATTGCCAGTCTTCCCAAGGGTGCTAGTGCTTTTCATATTGGCTTTAATGATGCCAAATGGGAGTGAATAAGTAAATTATCCACTGGGTATTTTGCCCTGCCAGCATAGTCCATAACCTGAAAAAATTAGAGAGTATGAATTGATAATTCATTTCTGAGATTATGAAACTATGAAACAGACAAGCATGCCTGGTTCTTTGGGTACTCACCAGGGAAGCCCATGACTGACCCCAGCAAAGGGGATGGCAATCACGCTTCGGTTAAATACACAAGGTATGGGGGTAAAGAGCCTAGAAAGTCAGAGACAAGCAGTGAAAACTGGGACAGAGTGGATGGGGTGGTGAAGGAAGACAAATAGGAAAAAGGATGGGGAGGGGGAGAGGCAGAGAATATCACTCACATACACATGGATTCGAACTGGGAGCCCTCGGCCGCTTGGACCCGATGGAAAGGGAAGAATACTCGGAGGGCAGAAGTTTGCTCTCTCATTTTCATAAGGTGTTTTGGGGAAACAGGCCAATACCTCTTGATGCCATATCTAATAAATTTAAAACACCTGTTATCAGTAAAACGTCAAAGCCATCATCCCAAAGTTATCAGCCCTTTTGATGTTCCAGTCTGGATCAGCTGTGGTCTGGATTCTTGTCCAGAATTTACATATCACAGAACCAGAACCCTGCCAGCAGCATTTAGAGGTAGAAATCCTGATTCAGCACTTATTACCAGGTTGTGAATTCTGGTTAAGATTCGATACAGTTTGTAAATTATACTCCTTTGATCTTTGACATGGTCTGTGCCTGATTCCCAGTTTGCCCTTGTCAATCTTATTTCTACTTTTGTCCCTTTATACGGGCTACCTATGGGGCAGCTAGATGGTGCAGTGGATAGAGCACCAGCCCTGAAGTCAGGAGTACCTGAGTTCAAATCTGGCCTCAGACGAAACACTTCACACTTACTAGTTGTGTGACCCTAGGCAAGTCACTTAATCCCAACTGCCTAAAATAAATAAAATTTTAAAAAATACACTGGCTACCTCTGAACTTATTTACTCTACTGACTAGAAGGAAGGGTGGTGGAGGTCAGGGAGACCAGCACAAGACACAATTTTAACACAAGGTACATAAAGAAGTTTGGTATTGGGCTAGAACTGATTATGAGATGCATGAAGTAAGGCACTGAGAGGAGAAGATTGATAGTGGAAGAGTCTTCCAGTTAAAGCCCAGGGATGGTTAAGTAGGGCAGTCCCCCTACCAATAGCTCAGTGTTGTATGGCCCTGGAACATACCTCCTAACTCTCAGAGACATGTGGCTTTCAAGAGACTCCATCCCCAAAGTTAAGTTATTATATACACAGTCCAGAAAAGTTCCTCTTTAAAACATGAACTACCACTCAAATTAAAATTAATCCATTCATCACGTGTCAGGTTTATGTGTACGAATCTAAAGAGAAAGAAACAACATGACTTTGGCATGAAAATAATTGAAAATAAACACACATGTATTAGTCCCACAAAGTCTTATTTGAGCTTTACCAAACTCAATTTGAAAAGGGTACCGTTCCGTTTTTTTTTTTTGCCCCTCAACACCTAACCTCATTTTTGTATGTGAAATTTTTGTGGGGTTTGTTATGAATAAAACTTTTCAAATTTCTCCTTTTTTTTTTTCCAAGGCAAGGACCTGGAGGATATAAAGTACATTAACTTCTTCCCTGAGGCACGGATAGTCCGAATTTTAGCCAACCACTACCGTTCGGTGAGTTGCCCTGCTTAGAAGAAGCAGTCCTATGGATTTGTGGCCTTTCTGACTCTCCCCTCTTCTCTCCCACCACGGAGATGGGCTTCCCATCTTCAACTACACTGGAGATCTGTGCATCTGAGGTGGTGACCAGTCTAGAGCCGGCCTCACGCAAGTAGCTGGTGAAGCAGCACCAGGAAGGGGTTACAGCCTTTGGGATTGGGGGCTTTTCAGCGTCCCCACAAAGGAACGGACCAGTTCTGCTGTGCTAGGCCGCCTGCGGGAGAACAGCAATGACTTGCGTTTGTAGAATTCTCTGAGAGATAAGAGTGGTAGAGGGGCCTGCGGCCAGCTTTGGGGTAAGGAAGACTTGGCTTGAGTCAGGTGTTGGCCATGAGTTAGCTGGGTGGCCTTGGATGCATGCTTCCAGTTCTCATTATCGCAGGTAATTCTAAGATGAAGTTAGAGAAGAGCTGCTCATATGCATTGGTGGAGGGAATTCGCTCATGTGCACTGGTGGAGGGAATTTCCATATCCAGAATTCCTTACCTGTTTTAAAATGATAGGTCCAGGCTTTACACACACACACACACACACACACACACACACACACACACACACACTATATATATATATATATATATATATATGGATACTTACATGTATGTACACATTATATCGATACAAGTGCATATGTATATATACACACACATGCGTGTACTGTACGCACACATGCATACTATATGTGCATATATACATACAGATATACATATATACACACATGTATATATACATGCACATATACCTAATACATATACATAGAGATAAATATATATGCATCCTATGTATACATGCACATATATGCATGCATGCACATATATACACATTATATACATACCCATATACATATTATATATGCACATATATACACAAATACACGTGTGGATGTGTGTGTGTGTGTGTGTGTGTGTGTGTGTGTGTGTGTGTGTGTGTGTGTGTACATAAATACCCATTTTGGCCCCATGGACCTCTCTGGGTCCATATTAAGTAACTTTCTCAAGATTACACAGTTGCCAAGTGTCAGGACCAACGTCTTCTGCCTCCAAGTCTACTCTTCAGGCAGATTCTTTTTACCAGGCCACGTTGTCTTTCAGTTGAACAATGTGCATAAAAGATGGTGTCCTTGTCCCATGAAATAAATGTGCTTTTGATATATTTTCAACTTTGTATTCTTAGAAATGAAGATGTCTTGTTAGTATATCGATTCTGAAGATTTGTGGTTCACTGATTAAACTCCCTGTTAGGTGAATGGTAAAGTCTAGACCAGGGGTCTTACGAGTCTTGGGTGTATGTGATTAGATTTCCAAGGACTATGAATTTGGGTTTTTAAAAAAATATATTTTTATAATTATATTTTTAATATTATTTAATAGAATTGGTTTTCTTCATAATCCTATGTATTTTATTTTATACATTTAAAAATTTTCTGAGAAAGGGTCCAGAGGCTTTACCAGACTCACTGTTCAGGGGTTCATAACACCAAAAAAGATGAAAAATCATTACTTTATAGTCTTTCAGTACTATAACTGTGAGGTGCCAAAGGTGGCAGGGAAGAGACCGCCTCCAAGGGCCTCCCTCCCCTCCCCCACCACCTCCACCTTCTTTTCACTTCTTAGCTGTTTATTCTTTTATGAATGCTTTTAAAACAGAAATCTCATGGTGCAACACTCCAGGGGTTGCATTAGAATTAGTGGAATTCAGGATGGAAGGAAAACAAGGTAAGTACTAACCTGAAGGGCATTTAATGTCTCTGAATTGTGTACATTTCAGCTTGAGAGTGGTGGAGACATGTTTCACGTGAAAGATCTTTCTACACAAGCTATAAGATTTGGTCTCCTAATTAATCAGGTATGTAATAACCAGAGTGGGCCCCCAGTAGCCTGCCATTTTTGACATCTAAACATCACTGTACAAGTATACAATTGACATTTCCAAAATAAAGGCTGTAGACCCTGCTCTGCTATTAATTGGCTATGTGGTTATGAAGAAGTCATTTAATCCCCCTGGGCCTCAGTTTCCCCACCTATATAGCATGACAGGCTAGACTACATGAGGTCCAAGTTTCTTTCCATCGCTAGTATGTGAAGATTCTCTGTAGTTTTGCTATAAACTTTCATCTATTTTCTTTAATATGCAATGTCTTTAAATACCCAAATAATGGTCTATAACTAACTGGATCTCTCAAGCTTTTAAAGAATTGTTTAAAAATATCTTAGACTAGAATCCAGTTGTAAGCATATGCACTTTATATACTGCTTTATACAAATGTGTGTGTATGTGTGTGTGTGTGTGTGTGTGTGTGTGTGTGTGTGTGTGGAGACAGACAACACAGAAAGAAATTGTATAACGAAAACTTCATCAATTCACTCTCTTGAGAGAAATATTAAAAATCCAAATAGTTTTTTTAAAAATACTAATAAGTTACATAGTATTTTATGATTACAAAGTCCAGTTCCTCCATTACTTCATTTGCTCCTCACATAAAACTTGTGAGGTAGGTAGTTTGGGTATCTTTTCCTCCATTTTACAGGTGATGAAATTGAGGCAAGGGGTAGACAGCCCTGTTGTGATGAGTCTTCTCTCCACTGCCTTCTCTTCCCTGAAGCTTCCCCCAGCTTTCCCTGCAATTTTCCCCTACACATTATCTTGTATTTTCTTGCTTTTTATACTTGATATCCCACCAGTTGAATGTAGGCTCCTTGGAGACAGGGACTACTCCCTGGTTGTTGGTTTTTTACGGAAATTTTTCAGTCTTTGTATTCCAGGACCTAGAACAGTACTAGGTATCTGGTAGGATTTTAAGAATTTTTTAACTCAAGTAAGTATTTTTTGTATGTAGCATAAAAATCCTCCTTGCCTGTCTTCTCGTGTGGAATGCCCTACTCCACTTCCTTACATCCGACCTATCATTCAAGGCCAGGTGAAAACCTGCCTCCAAGGCGTAGTAAGAAAAGTGTTGACCTCTGATTCAGAAGACTCAGGTTAAAGCACCAAACCGGTTACTCACTTGCCTATTGGGACCAAAGAACTTAAGCGAGTTATCTCCTTTCCCTGCACCTCAAAAAATGAATGATTTAGACTAGGTGATCCCTATAGTTGCTGACATTCTGGAATTCTTCTAGGAAGGTGGAAGGACCCCTCCTCCACCCCCATCTCCCTTTTCGAAGACCTGTTGTTTATTACCAAATAAATAGCATTCAGGGTCTTTACAAACATTTGTTGATTGGCTGAATGTGTGTCACCTTCTCAACCAAACTATACGTGTTTAAAGAGCAGGGACCATAGGTTTTCTATTTCTGTTGGCTCCCTATAAAATCTAGCCCACAACCTTGCACATAGTAAATACTCTGACATTTTCAAATTGATTTAAATATTTATCTCTGTTAGGAAATGTTAAGCAACCCTTTTGACTAAGACTAGAATTAAAATAAAGAACATTTTTTTCTTTAGTTTTCTTGCCTGGGTTCTCTGTAGGTTTATGTTTCGATTCACTTCTGAAAGACAGGTTGGTATAGTGCAGGGGTGGGGAACCTGCAGCCTCCAGGACACATGTGGCCTTCAAGGTCCTTCGGTGCAGCCTTTTGACTGAGTCCAAGTTTTACAGAACAAATCCTTTCATTAAGGGGATTTGTTCTGTGAAGTTTGGATGCAAAGGGCTGCACTTGAGGAGCTGGAGGGCCACATGCGGCCTCGAGGCCGTGGGTTCCCTGCCCCCGGGATAGTGGGTAGACAGGGCTGGCTTTGGAGTCAAGAAGCTCTGGGTTCAAATGCTACTTCTGACACTTTCTGATTCACAGCATCACAGATTTAGAACAGGGAGGAACTTTACAGGCCATCAAGTCCAGCATTTTCATTTTGCAGCTTAAGAAACTGAGGCACAGTGCTTTTCCCAGGGTCACACAGCCAATACATATCTGAAGTAGGATCTGAACCCAGGGATTCCTGGCTCCTATTTTACCCACAATGATATGTTGTTTCTCACTGGTTCTCTTAAGTAAGATTATACTTGCTCCTTGCACATGTATCCAGCCTAGAAATAAAGATAGTACTCCATAGAATCTAAATGCATTTTAAGGAAACTAATGCGCACATATTGCAAGAGGTTCAATCTTAATTATCTTAATGGGGCAGCTAGGTGGTGCACTGCATAGAGTGCTAGGCCTGGAGTCAGGAAGACTCATATTCCTGAGTTCAAATCCAGCCTCAGACACTTAATAGCTATGGGAGTCTGGGCAAGTCACTTCACCCTGTTTGCCTCAGTTTCCTCATCTGTAAAATGAGCTGGAGAAGAAAATGGCAAACTATTCTAGTATCTCTGCCACGAAAGCCCCAAATGGGGCCACAAAGAGTGAGACATGACTGAAATGATTAAACAGTAGCAACCACCTTGATAGAGCGTAGAGCCTGGAGTCAGGAAGAGCTGAGGTCAAACCTGGCCCGAAACACTTACTAGCTGTGTGACCCTAGATGAAGTTACTTAACCTCTGTTTGCCTTGGTTTCCTCCTCTGTAGAATAGGAATAGTAATAGCGACTAACCTCCCAGGGTTGTTGTGAGGATCAAATGAAATGATATTTGTATAGCAAGTGGTGCTTTATACTAAGTACCTGGCGCATAGTAGGACCTAAATAAATGTTAGCTATTATTATTATTTATTAGATTCTATAAATTGATTCTAATGCATAATATAGGTTACTTTCAGCCATCCAGGCAATTCTCTGAGACTTTAAGTGAAAGATTGCAAATCTTTACTGGTGGGATTTTCTTCACCTTCCCTGATGAAATCGTAGGTCTATATCCCTCTTCTCAGCCCAAAGCAAAGGGTACCTACCATAATCAAGGAACTGAGGAAGATAAAACAATGAACAGGATATAATCTTCCTCCTCAAAGAGGTTACAGTCTAGCGAGAAGAGAAGATGTGTGTGCCAATAATTATAATACAAATCACGCTATAACGAATGTGTAGGAGAAGTTTAACAAAGGTTCTGAAAGTCTTCCTTTAGGAGCTGTCTCTCCCAATTAGAATGGGAGCTTCTTGAGAGCAGAGAATGCTTTGATTTTCTATTTATATCCCCAGTACATAGAACACACAGTACTTGGCACATTGAAGTGCTTAATAAATGATATTCCATTCCATTCCATCCAAGGAAGGAGAAGCTACTTCCAGCTGGCACGATCAGGAAATGCATCGTGGAAGTAGCACTGGGGCTGGGCCTTGAAGAATAGGTATGAAGGATTGGCTATGATGACCATATATCCCCCACCCCTGGGGATTTTCTGATCTAGGATGAGAGGAAGATAGTGAGTGGAGAGAGAGCTGGTGACCTCTCTGCTGAACTCAGTTCAACTCAACAAGCATTTATTAAATACCTACTGTGCGCAAGAGACTGAGGGGTATAAAGACAATATAAAAAATAGTCTCTGCCAACAAAGGGCTTACACTTTATGGGGAGGTTGTTTATAACATTTAAACATATGAATAATACATTATGACTTGAGCAAGGAGAGAGCATGAGGAAATAGGACCTCAGGGAAGGTTCAAATATTAAGTGGATGTTCCAGTGGGGGAGGTTGGGCAATCTGGAGTCTGGTTCTGACTGGGCTGACATAGCTGTGTTCCTCATCTGTAGAATGAGGAAGTTGGACTGAATATTGTCCAAGGTTCCTCCCAGTTGTAACGTTCTGCACGTCCACTCTTAAATAGTAAAAATTATCAACCACTTGGTCGAGATACAGCATTCAATCATGTTATATCTTTGATTGTAACCTTCCCCTAGTCTAACCTGTGGAACAAATTGATATCTGCATCTTCACTTGCCAAAAAAAAAAAAGTTAGTTAGTGGAACTGTAACTAGGAATTTTTTCACCTAGGGCAAACAAAAAACAAAAACCTTAGAAGCGGGACAGGTGGGGTGGCAGTACAGAGGATGATATAACATAGGCACGATCAAAATTAATATAATAATAGTAACTAACATTTATACATCACTTTAAGGTTTACAAAGTACTTTGGAAATAGCTCATTTTATTCTCCCAACAATCCTGGGCAGCAGGTGCTATTATCGTCCCCATTTGCAACTGAGGAAACTGAGGCAGACAAAGGTTAAATGACTTGGCCAGGATCACACAGCTAGCAAGTGCCTGAGGCTGGATTTGAACTCAGGTCTTCCTGACTCAAAGTTTAGTGTTCTGTCCTCTGTGCCCTCTACCCACTTAAGAGAGATGGCTGTTCCAGGTTGGTTGCACTGACTCAAATGAACTTTGACATTTCAGCTTGGGGTGGCAGAAGACTATAAAGTAAGGCTCACGGCAATAACTATAGGAAGCATAAACCACCCCTGCCAGATGTGAACACTGTGGGACAAAGCCTCATTTATTCTATTATAGTTCTATGAATCAGTACTGAAGATTGAAAAAGGCTAACTCTTCAGAGCTAAGCATAAACAGAATTCAATAGAAATATGGCAGCCAGAATCCCAAGAGCCAGTCACAGTAATACTATCTTTCTTGCTGGTTTTTAATAGTCACCTGCAAATAAGCAAAGATATTACATAAAATCACTTTTCTTTCTGTATTTATTTATAGCACTCCTAATAACAATCCCCAAATTCCATTTTCAGGATATCAGAGGCAGGATAACGTATTAATGTGTTTTATTGATCATAATAATGCCTTACGACTATAGAGTTTTGCAGTTAGGCACTACTTCATATGCCATTTATTTGATTTTGACAACGACCCCATTAAGGGAGGTAGTCTACTTCACATATAAGAAAACTGAGTCTTATAAAGGTTAAGTAACTTGACCAAGATAATATACTAAGTGGCAAAGTACTCACTCGATGCCCAGTTTTAGCACTTTGGCACTTATTAGGTATGTGACTGTGTGCTAGTCACTTAACTCTTCTGCCTCAATTTGCTCACCTCTAAAATAGAGATAATAATACTTACTCCCCCCACATGATACTATTGCACTGTGCAAATTTTAAAATGCTATTTAAAATGAGTGGGATTTTTTAAAAAAACCCATTGTTGTTATTATTCTGATTCCCAACTTCATGCCCATACCACATCATCTCAAGTACCTTCTATGGAAGGCTCCCCCATCTCTCAGCCATGTCTGCATTTACAGGCTCTGGGCCCGTGTCTGTTGGTTACCTTCAATGTAGCTAGAATACACATGTGTTCAGCTGGGTTTTGTTTGTTTGTTTGTTTGTTTTAGGCAATTGGGGTTAAGTGACTTGCCCAGGGACATACAGCTAGTTGGTCTGAGGCCAGATTTGAACTCAGGTCCTCCTGACTTCAGGGCCGGTGCTCTATCCACTGCACCACCTAACTGCTCCTTTGGCTAGTTTTTAAAGTACCTTAAGTGGCCAACTCATCAATCACAATCTATGTGCAACATCATAGATGTGCAACAGTGATGTATTTAGACAGTCTCTTGGACTTCAAAGAAATGCACTGAGGTGTTCTCTTTCCAAAAGTTGGAAAATAATGGTTTTTCAATCCAGTAGCCTGCTGATTGTGTTCTCTTTGTCACTCAGAAACAAATGGAATGGTTCAGAACAGATTTGACTTGTCATTGAATGACAATCTTTGGATTATAGCTATAGGATAGCTTCCTTTGTGGTTCATATTATTTGAAGGTTGGAAGTCTTGTATAGATTTTGACATTTAAATCAAGTGTCAAATGAATCATTTGCCTGAATTAAGTGACAGTTTTTCTCTATTTTGTTGTTCATCTTTTTGTTCTTCAACATAACCTAGGAAAACAAGATTTACTCAGAAATGATTGGTGTGTATGGATTCTTCTTCGAAATTAAGGGAATCAAACATGGTGACTCCTCTTATAGTTTTTACATGCAGGTAAGAAGTGAGTAACATCCAGGAAAGTAAAATCTGTAAAAGTCTTGCTTTTGCATAACTGAAGACTGAAAAAAAGAGACCTTTAAAAAAATCACCCTTCCATAATGAGTAATACTTGGTGTCAGACAAATGGAAAAGAAGACTAATTTTGTCTGAAAGGGGGAGTGTGGTGTAGTGGAAAAGAGCCCTGGAAAGTCAGTCAGGAGGTTTGACTTGTGATTCTGTCCCATGCCACTAACTGACTATGTGACCTTGGTCAAGTCATTTCATTTCTCTCAGCCTCTGTTTTTTTTTTCTAATTTGTAGAGTGAAAGGAAAATGGAATCTCTAAAGTATTAATAAAATGTATTTGACAAATTACGTCAGTGAGTTTGACTTTAAATCTTGGTGTAAAATTCTAGGAAGTTTAATTAAAGGGACAGTGAAGATCAGAGTCAGAATTGCTTCATCAAGAATAAGCTATGCCAAATTAACCTAGGCAGCAGTTACGTAGCACAGAATGCAGATAGAGGGCTAGCTACACTTAGAGTCAGGAAGACCTGAGTTCAAATCCAGCCCCAGACACTTACTGGTCGTGTGACCCTGGGCAAGTCACTTAACCACTAACTGCCTCAGTATCCTCATTTATAAAATGAAGTCAATAAAAGCACCCATCTCTCAGGCTTGTTGTGAGGATGAATGAGATAGTATTTATAAAGTGCTTTGCAAACCTTAAAGCAACATAAATGCCAGCTATCATGTTTAGCATCAGCACTGGGATTGCTAGACCAATAGATCAGGGGATGCTGTGGGTGCAATACAGTAAGAGCTTAGCAAAGCAGTTGACAGTGTCTCAAAGACTGTTCTTGTGGAAACATAAAGAGATGTGGGCTAGATGACAGCATAGCTTGGCAGATTGAGAACTGGTTAATTGGCCAGCCCCAAAGGATGGTCATGTATGGTTTGAGATCAACTTGGAAGGAGGTTTCTAGTAGCTCTAGGGAGTCTGAGTTGGTCCTATGCTATGTGACTTTTTTTTTTCAAAGACTTGGATTAAGGCATAGAGGTGCACTTGTCAAATGTACAGCTTATGGGAAGGTAGGAGGGAAAGCCAACTTTGGGTGACAAAGTCAATATTTTAACAGATCTTGACACACTGATATCAGATTAAATCTCTTAAATACTCAAGTATTCAGACTGATCTGAGATCTCATTGATAGAGGATCCCCTCCAACAATGAGGATCACAGTCTATCTCTATCTGCCCATCCTGCATGACTCTTAGTTATACCTTCTGTGCCAGAAGCCTCCCTCTCTTTCTTTTGACATCACAAGGATGGCAGTGGAGCTTTCAAGTTCTCCATCTATCCTGTCCTTCATCCTCACCAATCCATCTTCATTTGCTACCAGACATTTCCCAGTTGACATCATTTACTTGTGTTCTTCAAAGTTCCTCATTGATTATATATTGCCATTTGTTCACACCTACCATGTGCCGCCTCCTCTACAGTGCCCCATATGTGCTGTTCATTTTCACTTCTTCAGAGACTACTGTGTTCCATCTTTCATTGCCAGAGTTATGCGAACTCTATGGACTGAATCTAATGAGAAGAGATCTCAGGAGGATAAATGTAGACTTAAATTCATAAATACAAGATGGGGAAGGCAGTTATGCCTACATGAAGAAGATCTAGGGGGTTTAAAGGACTGCATTCTGAATATGAGTCACCAACGGAATATGGAAGTGAAAGAAGCTAATGCCATCTTAGCCTAGATTGAGAGGCATAGTATCCATGACTCTAGAGATGTGAAAGTCCCAGTGTACTTTGCTCTGATCAGACAACATTTGGAGTACTGGGTTCAGTTCTATGTTCCACATTTAGGGATAATAATGATAATCTGTAGAGTGACCAGAAAAGGGCCACCAGGAGGGTGAGGGACCTTGAATTCATGCCATACAAGGATTGCTGAAGAAAACTGGGAATGTTACGCCTAGTAAAGGAAGATTGAGGGCCTCATGTTAGCAGTCTTCAAGTATATGAAGGGCTGCCCTATGGAAGAGGCAGTAGACTTGTCTACTCAGCCCAAGATCGAAAAGCTAGGAACAATGAGTGAAAACTTGATAAGGTAGAGGTCAGACTAGATGTTCTCCTGGTCCATCCCACTTCTGAGGTTCTATGATTCAGGTTACCCCAGAGAAATGAAAATACTTACCCAGGGTTACATACCAGCAAATGACTCGTTTGGGAAAAGGCCATAGCCACCAGAGAAACCATTGAAATTCTAGTAGACACAAATAGTTGTCATTTTGTCAAGCTGTTTTGTAATTTTTACTCAGTTAAATTAATATCCTTTCAGAGAATCAAATACTCAGACACGAACTTACCCACCATCGTTTATGAGCGGAGCCCAGTTAGCCTCAGACAAGAACGCCTAGTGAAATATGAGATCAGAGCACAATCCCTGGTGGACGGAAATTGGCAGGAGTTCAGTACTAATACACTGACCCAAAAGTTTGGACTTATCAAATCAACTAGCAAAAGCCATGTAAGTTTCTACTTTCAATAATAATAATAACAACAATAACGATCAGCATTCATATAGTATCTTAAGGTTTACAAAATGCTTTACATAAATTACCTCACTTGATCCACAAAGCAACCCTGTGAGATAGATGCTATTATTATTATTCCCTTTTACAGATGAATCAACTGAGGCTAAGTGGTTAAGTGACTTGCCCAGGGATGCACAGCTAATAAGTATATGAGGCAGGATCTGAGCTCATCTTTTTGATTCCAACTCCAGCACTCTACACACTGTACCACCTAGCATCAACCTTGTAACTCTGAAGTTGATGCTGATCTACGGAGTAAAGTTTTCTCAGTTATTCTGAGCTAGCAATCTCATCTCTGTACAACATCAGGAGTTCTCTCCAATAATGAGTGGTCAGCATCAATTAATACAATCCAAAGTGGACACACTCAATATACGACCCAGATACAAGGGTTAACGTTGTACAAGTGAATCTTTTATTGTCCTCACATTAAGAATGAAAAGGCAAAAAAAAAAAAGTGTATGGGGTTGGGGAGGTGAAAAGAGTACTCACTATTAGAAATTTTACAAATAACAAAGAGGAAGGACCCCCTGGGTAAATTTTGACACAAGGGTCCAGAATTTAATTTGGTTTTTGGTCTTTTCAGTCATGTCTGACTCTTCATAACCCCATGTGGGGTTTTCTTGGCAAAGACACTGGAGTGATTTGCCCCGTTTCCATCTCGAGCTCCAAATGACAAACTAAGGCAAACAGGGTTAAGTGACTTGCCCAGGGTCACACAACTAGTAAGTGTCTGCAGCCAGATTTGAACTCAGGAAGATGAGTCTTCCTGACTCTAGGCCCAGCACTCTATTTATTGTGTCATCTAGCTGCCCTGAATTTAATTTACATCACCTCTATTTTTTTAATTTATTTTTTTTAATTTTTAGGCAGTTGGGGTTAAGTGACTTGCCCAAGGTCGCACAGCTAGTAAGTGTCAACTGTTTTGTCTGAGTCCGGATTTGAACTCAGGTCCTCCTGACTCCAGGGCTGGTGCTGTATCCACTGCACCACCTAGCTGCCCCATGTCACCTCTATTATTAGCAAAGTAGCACTCCCTCGTTCATTTATTTAGTTAATCATTCAAACAGTCAGTCAGTCAGTCAGCAAATGTTCTTTACTGTATAATGTGGGGAAAAAAAATTCTAGGCACTAGGGGAGGTAAAAAGATCAGATATGACAAGGTCTCTGCCCTCAAAGATCTCAGAGTCTGGTGGGACAGGAGGCAGAGCAGAGCACAAACTTAGGTAACTGATGCACAGTTATTATATGATAAGTGCATTACAGTAATATAAAAACAAGTGTTGTCTGAGGCTAGAGGAACTGGGTTTATTGATGGGTGAATCTGTGAAAGCTTCATAGAAAGTTTCAGGTGGCACCTGACTTGGACTTTAACAGATGGGTAAGATTTCAAAAGGTAGAAGGAAGTGGGAGGGCATTCCTGGATTAGGGAAGAGTTTGAGCAAAGATTCAGAGGAGGGAGAGTGTAGGATATATTAGAAAGATACAGTAGTTCAGTTTAGCTGGAATGAAAACTATTGGAAGAGATTAATATGAGGTAAGATTATAAAGGTAGGGTAATACCAGAAAGTGGAGGTCTTGACCACCAGGTAAAGAAATTCAAACTTGACTGAATAGAAAATTGGAAGACAGAAAAATGTTGGACTTTGAAGTGACATGAACAGATACATTTATGCATAAATTAGCAGTGATATGATGGTTATATTGATGAAGTAGGAAAAAAGGAGACAATCAAGACAGGATGACTTTTTAGGAGGCTATTGTAGTAGTCCAAGCAGGTAGGTAATGAGGGCTTGAACCATAGCGGTGACAATGGAGATGCGGAAGTATGGAAAAAGAGAAGAATGTCAATAATGTTACAGAGGTGAAATCAATGAGATCTGACAACTGATAGCATATGAGGGATGAGGGAGAGGAAAGAATTAAAGACAGACCTAAGACTTTGAATATGGGAGACTGTATGAATAGTAGTGCCAGTGACATAAGCAGTGAAGTCGGGGCAGGTTGAGTGGAAAAATAGTAAATTCAATTTTGGACAGGTTGAGTTTGAGGTGTTAGTAGCAGCAGCCGGATTTAGGTGCCCTGTAGGCAGCTGGGGATGCAGGTTTGGAGTTCGTGAAAAAGAGCAGGCCTGGAGTCACCTGCATAGAACTGTGTTAGTAGAAGTCGTGGAAATGAATGAGATTGCCAAGGAAAAAAGAGGACCAAGGATAGTTCCCTGGGAAATAGCTACTTTCAGGGGCCAAGAAGACAATGTAGACCCACAGAATGGGATAGAAGGAAAGGAAATCTCAGAGAATTTGAAGTGACTGATTGTGACTAATTGTGTTAAATGCTGCTGATTGGTCAAAGACAATGAAGATTGGGAAAAAAGTATATTGCATTTGATTGTTGATACTGGAGAAGAGCAGCAGAGTTGTGGGAGTAGACTCCAAATTTTAAGTGGTCAAAGAAAAAAATGAAAAGGCTGGAAGTAGTAGTATTTTGCATACATGAATGTATCAGGGAGTTAAGTAATAAAAAGGGAGGAGAAAAAATGGGATAGCAGCTGAGAGGAGTAGAAGGATCAAAGGGGTAAGTAGGAACATCACATTTAGTGAAAAAAATGAGAAAGTGGATGAATATGGTTGATTAGGGCAATTTAAAACAATGTTTATAGGCAGATGGAAAGGGGCCCATAGTAAGGATGAGATGAAAGATGCATAAGGTAGAGGAAATGGTTGTTGGAACAAAGTTAATGAGGAAATGGAAGGAAATAGGGTTAAATAAACAGAGGGATTAACCTTGGTGAAGAGTAGAGATATCTCTCCTGGGAATAGAGAGATGGAAGAAAGAGTGGGTATTAATACTGAGACTTTCTGAAGAGTGGAAGAGTAGGGACTGAAAGGTTTCACATAGGAAAACCTCAGTGAAAGAGGACTCTTCTGTAAGTGTGGAGTTGAGGTAGGGGAAGGGTTGGATATAAGAGGAGAAAGAAAAAAGGTTTAGAACAGCTAGTCTGGAGAATGAGGAAGGGAATCTATAGGGGTATATCAGAAGATTGTCAAATAGAGGCAAAAGAGACCCACTGAGGTACCATAAATTTGTAGTGAGTGAAATCAGCTCAATTTTGTGACTTTTTCTAATGCTATCCAATGGATCTAATGCTAGCCCTGGAGAAGAATTAGAAGAATAAGAAGATAGAGGATACCAAGATACAAGAACTCATATTTTTGGGACCCTATAGGTTCAGGAGACAAGGGATTGTAGGGTAGCAGCCAGTGAAACTTTCAAGTAGGATGAAAATGGTATAGAGTCAAACGGAGCTGAAGCAAGGGATAGATTAAGAAAAGAGGAATGAGTTAGGAGGCCAGAGGTCACAGCAAGTATGGAGACTGGATTTAGTGGGAGAGGTAGAAGAATAGGAGGTTACGGATAAGGATAATATAATTTCCAAGTTCTACAAATTTCAAGAGATCTAAAGTATATCTATATTAGCAAGTGGCTGAAAGTAGGGCAGAGAAGAAAGTTAATAGAATTGCTGTTCTAGAATAAGCCATTATAGATGAAGAAGAGAGGATGACTATGAGCCCTGTACTAAAATCAGGACTAGACATTCCCTAAGGTGCCTCCTAGCTCTAAATCTTATTAGCTGTAGAAATTACCCAGAGGTGGGAGGATGGCAGCAATCCAATACAAAAAAAAGTATTAAATACCTTCTATGTACAAGGCATGGTGCTAGGCACCAGGGCTATAAGAACAAAATACAGGGATACAAAGCTAGCGATATAAATAAGGAGTGGTAGCATGGGCTTCAAAAAAGGAAAGATCATTGAGGGATGATATTAGGGAAATGGTCTGGAAGTATTAATAGAGAACAAGAAATGTATCAATCCTCCTTCATGGTCTTGTATACTGGATGAATAAGTAACCTCCACTGGTGAGGACTGCAAAGCACAGTGGTATCAAAGGAGAGCCAGGGTTTTAATTTAAATGAAGGGTGAAATAGGAGCAATCAGGTGGTACAGTGGATAGAGCACTAGGCCTGGAATCAGGATGACCTGAGTTCAAATCCAACCTCAGACACTTACTAACTGTGTGACCCTGGGCAAGTCACTTAACCCTGTTTGCCTCAGTTTCCCCACATGTAAAATGAGCTGGAGAGAGCAATGGCAAAGGTGAAAATAGATATTAGAATTTAAGGATCTTAGGGAGCATGTGGAGAATGAAATGGGGATTCCAGTGGGGTTCATTCATATGCACCAAATAATGGGTTAACTGAGTTGAAATGGGCCTGAGCAAGAAGAATAGTGCTGATTAAAATATGGGATGATAATCTGAGGGGAAGCAATGCAACCTGTAACTGAGGCAGTGAGCTCATATGACCAGAACGGAGAACCAGTACCCTAGGAGGTAAGTTGATGCCCTAGTTCATTCTACTCAACTATATATTGGCATGTACCCAGTTATTTGGTTAAACAGAAACCAACATACAAATACTTCAACTTCAAATGATCTGTGAACAGGTGTCTAGCAGCAGTTCCATGCACAGTAGTTGATGAGAGGACACTAGGGCTTGCAGTTCTGGTAGGAACCTATGGGCACATGGATTAATATGATGAAATAGTGACCACAGAAGCCACAAGCAGAATGAACATGATTTTACCTGATACAGGTGAAGGCAGGGCCTTCCTTTTGTTTCTTTCTTTATTTCTTTTTACTTCATGGAGGTGTTGCTTCCATCCTAAACCCTCCCTATGTTTTGTTTCCCATTTTAGACCTTGAAAATCGAAACTGTGGGCAATCCTATCTTTGTGACTTTTGCATTCCTTTTTCCGGTATCATGACCATTTCCAGAAGAAATGATGGAATTTCTACTACCACTGATCAACATAAAAAGCAAAGCAAACTATTAAAGAGCTCACTCAAGTGAAAACTCCATGTTGCTGGTTGCTATTTGTCCCACTTTGACCTTTGCCTCCATTCAGCTCAGTTTAAGGTGAAGAGTCCACTAGACGTATGTTCATTCACCATCACCGTCTGCAAGTTGGCAGGAAGTAGTGAATGACTCTATTCTATATTATTCCATTCTAGGTTGGGGCATAAAGACTTGAAAAATGCATTAGCCAATGTATTATCAGACTGTACTTAACTCACTCTCCATTTCTGGGTTACTGTGCAGCCATGAAGACATGGCAAAACAAAGTTTGTGTCTGCATTGTAGGCACCTGAATAAGATAACACAACTGCAGGGGGAAGGGAAGGGAGTGAGTAGATTGTGTTCTGTTTCAACCACAGGAATGCAAAAATAAGATGATCTGTCCTATTTATCACTACATTCACTCAAAGGTATCAGGATGTCTTCAGACCATCTCATCTACTTCTTCCCCCATTCCTACCCCCCAAAAAATAGGATGACCATCTTCTCCACCTTTGTGTGGCATTTAATTCTGAAAAAGAAGACATCTATCATGGTTGTGGAGAATTAATAGATATTAGAAAAGGACAATGCTGAGAATGAGATGATGTTACCTAAGTTTGGTATTTTACCCTGGCTTTGGGGAAAGAGGGGAACTATGTGAAAGGAGCCAGGAATTGTGTGTGATTTCCACATCTTATGGCAGAGTTAGAAGATTGATTGTAAGTAGAGATGAGCAAATGAGGATCAAACAAAGAAAAGAGGGCAGAGGACAGAGGGCAGAGGGCTGGATTTTTGAAGGGTAGGTGGATATGATCTGGGAGGAAAATTATACTGGCTATAATTTGTAAAATGAATTAAAGGGAAAGAGGTCTTTGGAGAAGGTCATTATCAAAGAAAAGATCGCAGTAGTTCAGGGCCTAAATGAGGATGGTTACATAGAAGAGACATAACGTGCTGAAAGTGTTCAAGAAGAGGCCAAATAATCATCTATCATGGATGATGTTAAGGAAATTCCTACATTGGGTGGGAAGTTGGACCAGATGTCCTCAAAGATTCCATGATACTGTCACATGTGGGCAGAAAGAAGCACAACTCTATCAACGCCACACAAGGAGTTATTGTCAAAGGCCTGCACTATCTGGGGCCCATCTTAGTAAATTCTGACAGTGCTTCCAAAGCAGGATAAATGGTGATCACATGGAGAGGCATTCAGTTCACCCACTACTTGGAGGCCGCCATCCTCTGGCAAACACATCTCTAATTACAGAAGAAACTGTGCACAAATTGTTTTAAAAAATCCACTTCTTAGAATTTCTTGGTGAATGTACATCACTCACTGTGAAGAGATGACAAAGGTTTCCCCGTAAGCTGGTAGCGAATGTTTAGTAACATGTCACTATTACTCAAAGTAATCAAAATGATGAGCGCTGAGAGGAGGCTTACACATAGTCTGCTCCTCCAGAAGAGAGAGAGATGATGAGTCCCTACACATGGTATATGGATCTCTATTTCATGGATGTGACTTAAGTTGGTAAGACTTTGAGAAGACTTTGTTGTTTGTCTAGAAAGAGGAAAGCTCAGAATAACTATTTCATAAACCTTTAGAATTAGAAGGGATCTTAGAGGTCATCTAGTCCAAATAATCTCATTTTATAGTTTAGGAAACTGAGGCACAGGTTAGATGACTTGCCTAGGATTATTCAGCTAAAATATAATGGAATCAGGCCTCAAACCTAAATTTTCTGACCAGAAATCTGATACTCTAACTACTTTTCTCACTAATAATGAAAATCCTTCATTAAAATTTGTTTACTCATTTGGACCTTGTATGTGCCTGAGTTAGTTTGTCTCTCTGGGTATAAATTAAAATTTTCTTCTTAAGTTCTAATTCTTTGAAGAATCAAGTACAGAACTTTGTGACCTGAAGGGGACTGAGCTTGAAGATAAATCTAAATATGACTCTGGGACCTTGAGAGATGGACTCTCCTATCTTCAAGCAGATATGTTCTTTGAGAGACAGACTAGCTGAGGATTCAGTAAGTCTTAGCAGAACTGAGTACTGTTGGACTGTTTTATTTACATGGTACTTAAAGTGTGCTTACTGTTTTAAAAGTTCCTCAGCATATGCTTCTTGTCAATTGACTTATAAAAATATATCTATTCATATAATATTTTTTCTGTTCTACTTTGTATATGGAGACATTCTTACACACATGTGCCTATTTGTTAAATTCAGAATAAAAAATTAAATTAATTAAATTAAAAATACATATATAGTTATTTATCAATACGAATCATTCATATCACATTTATTTCTTTTATTGGTGTGTACTCCTTTTAATCTCCAGGAATCCTGAAACAATCACAGAAAGGGCTCATATATCAGCTAGTCAATGAGTATTTATTAAAATGCACTGCCCTAGCACTGGAGATAAAAGTCAAAAATCCAATGTCTGCCCTCAAGGAGCTCACATTCTAATGGGAGAGACAACATGAAAACAATTAGGTACAAAGAGGTTATATTTAGAGTGAATGGAAGGTGATCTCAGAGATAGGGCACTGTGGGGGTGGGGGCATCCAGAAAAGCCTCTTGAAGAAGATAGTATTTGAACTGAGTCAAAGGATGCCAAGAAGTAGAGGAGAGAAGGGAAGAACATTCCAGATATTGGGGTTGGAGGTGACGGGGTACTTGGGTGCTTATGTTTAGGTGCTTGTACTTGGACCCCAATTTCTCCCTAGCCTCAGAAACACTGTCCCTGACAGTTCCTCCCCAGCCCAAGGACCCTGTGCTTACCAATTACTCATGAGTGGGCCCCAGCAAGACCCTTATCTCTCTCCCTGGTGCAGTTCCAAACAGCACCTGAAGGATTTATTAGTTTAAACTGGCTTTGCACTGGGTCATAAAGACATTCTTACCCACTAGTGTACTATCCTACCGCCCTACCTTATTATCTACATCCTGGCCTCTTCATTAACTGTGTTCTAGACTTAAGACATACGTATACTCCCTACATCTATCTTGTCAAACAAGACATTGATTGGTGGCAGACTGAACAACTCTCAGTTACCCTGAACTCTATTTGATTTAGTGATGTAGCAGGCCTAAAACCACACTTCCATGTGGCCCCCCTTGTGGGCTTTTCCTAGTGAATTCTGGGTAAAACGCTTGCACAGTAGGTACAAGAAGGGCATGTTCTTTTAAGAACTGACCACTCCTTAACCACTCCCTCATCCCACCCTGAATCCCCTAGTTAGCATATTTGGCACATGTTTTTATTGTATTTTATCCTATGTAAACTTTAACTGTACCTCTCTAAGGTTGCAGGATCCTTTAAGAACCCTTGCCCACTGAAAAGCATAACAATAAACTTTGCCACCTTGGCTTAAAGAATGCTTAAGTCTGTGAATTCATTCCAGATGACCCATCCTGTACTTCAGTCTTTGAGGGGTCACAACCTCTCAACCTCTCAGCCTGCAACAGAGAGGCCAGGAGAGCCGATGAAAAGGCATGGGAAAAACAGCAAAAAGTCCAGTGTCACTGAATTATAGATTACACAAAGGGGAGTGAAGTATAAGAAGACTGGTAATGTAGGAAGGGGTCAGGTTGTGAAGGGCCTTGAATGGCAAAAGAAGGATTTTCTATTTGAACATGGAGGTCACAAAATGCCACTCAAGATTTTTGCCTGCAGTAGGGAAAGGGTGGCACAGTCAGACTGGCATTTTGGAGAAATCTTATGTCTTTGTTAAGTTTCTGCACCTGTAGAACTCCCTACTGGATTAATATCTGGCCTAAGAATAACTTGGGATATGTAAACACATCTCTCTGCAAACAGAGAAAAGCTTTAGTGGGTTGGCCCTCCAAGGCTTGATGAGAGCCCCCAAGAAGAGCGCAAAGATGATTAATTTACAGTTGTGAGACCTTGGGAAGATTTTGTTCGTTTTCTGGAATAAGGAAAGTCCATATTAGCTCCCTTAATCAATATTTGCAGAATGCTTAGCCATGATCACATACAATAACCTTACAGGCAGGATGAAAGGGATATCCTGGGATGTCAGGGAAAATTCCGCCACAGAGTTGTTGTTTTTTTCATACGAGGCAGCAAGATGCTAAAAGCAAATGGCCTCTAAAGACAGTGGAAACTTGGCTTCCCAGAAGAGGATCTCTTCCTAAAGGGTAACTGAGTAATAATGCTAATCCAGCTCTACTTGTTAACAACTTTTAAGTTCACAGGTAAGAAAATTTTAGAGAAATCAAGTTTTACCACTAATCAGCTACAACCATGGAGAAGTAGGCCTTCCTCACATGGGCAATATGATGCATTTCTTTCTCTCTGTCCCTTTTTCAGTCCCCTCTACTCATCTATGTCTTCTCTATCGCTTCATATTTCTCACTCCTCTTCCACTTTCTATGAATGACTAGTGTAGTATTCTAGAGAAGACGGCTGGGTGTCAGTAAATCAGCTCAACAGGCATTTGTGGGGAAATGAGGAAAGGAAAAAAAGTCTCTTCTTTCAAGGAGCTTCACAGTCTATCGAAGGACACAACACATAAACAGCTACATACAAATAAAACGTCCACAAGATAAGTTAGAGATAATCTTAGGGGACAGCACTAGCATAAGGGGAACAGGGAAAGGCTTCTTGAAAGAATGTGGGTTCTTAGCTGGTTCCTGAAGGGAGTCAGTTAATCTAGCTTCCATAGTTAGATGACCTATTCAAATAATTCAGCCTCTCTGGGCATCTGTTTCGTCATTTATAAATTGTGGGGGTCAGATAGGATGACCTAACCTAAGGTTGCTTCCAGTTCTAACATTGTATCATGATAAGTTTTTGGGTAACCCTATAATTCCATCACTGCCCACTAGAGGGAGTGGTCCCCCCTCAAAAAGTAAAAACCCAGCACTTCATAGCAGAAAGTAACCACCAAGAGATTAATTTGTGTAGCAATAAGGATAATTAAGTTAATATGTGTTGTTACATGCATCAAGTGTCAACTTTTCTGCATCTCCCCCTGGGGAATTTTGAGAGTGTGTGTGTTCATCCAAATAGCCTCAAACATACGTAATAAAAACATCTGAATTAAATCATTTGGATTATGTGTAAATAAAACTAACACAGAATCATAGACTGTTAGCCCTATTAAGGACCTTGGAGATCATTTAGTTCCACTCACCTACCCCATGTTTTACAAATAAAGAAACCGAGGCACACCAAGGGGAGGTGGTTTGCTTAAACTCCCACAGCTTGTTAGCTGCAGAGCTGGGAGCAGATGCTTGGTCTCCCAACCCCTACTTTGTGTTTGCTTTCTTCCTCAGCAGATGAGTCAACACGTGGAGGAATAGAGCTGCTTAGCAGCAGGACTCACCATAAACAAAACAATGATACCATCAGGGGTGTGCTGGAGCCAGCTCTAACAAGCTCAGAGAGAGGGCTCAATTGTTCAATTTTCAGTGTGAGGACTGATGCTTCAGAAACTGGCAACCTACAAACCAGGGCTTGTTTCATTGTTTTGTTGATTGTCTAGACTTAAGAAAGTGTTAATAGTACTGATTAAACTTAAAAGTGTAAGTGCATACTTTTTTTTTTTGAGAGCCTGGGTGTTAAACATTTACCTGCATGCTAGTATTGCTCTCTAAACATTGCTTGAGTTTAACAGGAGTTCAGTGGAAGGTTCAGGGAATGAAGTCAGCACTATCCTGGAGGCTAATGATAATATAATAATAATTATAATGTTTACATAGCATTTTAAGGTTTGTAAAGTGCTTTCCCTCTGTTATCTCATTTGAGCCTCACTTTACTCCTGGATCTGGCACGCTTGTCTTCACAGCTTTCGCCTACAACCTTCTACAATTACTTCCTCGAGGTACAATGCCTTTCTGCTGCCCTCTTACACTCTAGGTGTTGCCTAGCAACACCTCCCCAGATTCCCTTTCTCTATAATGTTCTTAATCTAATCTGCTTCAACAAGTATTTTAAAGGCTTACTATGTGTTAGTAACTCTGCTGTGCTCTGAAAGTTCAAAGACCAAAGAAAAGATTGTCCCTATCCTCCAGTGGCTTATATTCACTTAACCATTCTTTACTTTCTTTACAACTCTACAGAGTATTACAGAATCGCTGTCAGATGAGACTCCATTCAGGCCTCAACATGCATCCCCTTTATAACAACAGTCAATCATTCAAGCTTCTGTCGAAGACCTACAGTGATAGGGAACTCAGTGCTTCCCAAGGCAGCCTATTCCATTTTTAGATAGCTTTAATTGTTAGGATGTTTTTTCTTATATCAGTGCCAGGCCCAGAATCAGGAAGACTCATTTTCCTGAGTTCAAATCTGGCTCTGAGACCTTTGGCAAGTTACTTGCCTCAGTTTCCTCATCTGTAAAATGGGCTGGAGAAGGAAATGACAAACCACTCCAGTATCTTTGCCAAGAAAACCCCAAATGGAGTCATGAAAATGAGATACGACTGAAACAAATGAACAACAAACTTGCCTCTGTGGAACTTCCATCCATTGGTACATGGCCCTGAGACCAAGTAGAACAAGTATCCTTGTGCATTTCTTCAAACACTTGAAAACAGATTTCCCCTCTAATCTTCTAAGAATGGGTTAATAGGTTCAACCAGATTGCCAAAGAGGTACATGACTAAAAAAAAGTGATAGCTTTCTGATTTTGAAAATTCTTTTTTAACTCACCACAGTAATTTCTGCTTTTATCATCACAATTTTTTTCCTGAGAGCAGCCTAACCTTTCTGGGATGACTTACCCTTGTAGAATGCAAGGCCATGGGATTATAGGACCAGAGGTTTCTTTCTCTCACCTTCTCAAATCTAGGGTGCACATCAGACTATTCCCATCTTTATCTACCACAGATTCTCAGATGGAGGGGTCACTTCTTCCCAAAGTTTCTGTCATTTCTGCTTTAGCAACCAGTTCCTCCGTATTAGTTATAATGAGGTACAGGTGAGCCATTCCCTTCATTATTTCATTTACCTTTTGAAAAATGCAATCATCATTGAGTCAAGTCAAAAAACATATAAGCTGCTGTGCTCTGGGTGAAGAGATAACATGTACACCACACTTTACACATGATTGTCGAATTGGGTTGAACTCAACTGTGAATCTAGGTCTCCAGCCTCTTATAACAGCATTGCCATTGGAACATTTGGGGCCGAGAAATTACCCCATTTAGGGTTGCCTCCACTCCAGTTGGGAGGGCTGCATCCCTCCCTTTCACTTTCTTGCCTGTTACTGACATCTTGATGCCCCATAACAATTCTGAAGCCCCATGAACGCACTGTCTATGAATAATGCCCTACCTGGTTCTTTCCATGATCCTAGTTGGTCATTCTCAAATGGTGTGCCACAGTGGAGTGTCTTTAGGCCTACCCCAAATTTTATGGAACTTACCATATAATATATAGGTTGGGGTCTCCTTTTTTGTATTCTTACGTCAGTTTCTGGGAAGAAAAGAGTTTGAAAACCACTGCCCGACGACAACTGCCTCTCAGAGACAGAGGGAAAAGATTCTGATCCTAGAGACCGAACACAATCTTACAAATAATCCCTGGCCTACTAATGCTTATACTAATTTCTACCCAGAGTTGTAAGGAATATACTCTGTAAGCTTTAAAGTCTTAGGATAAATGTATACTATTATTATTACAAAAGACTAAAACTGCCTGGTATTTGGGGAAGAGCACAGTCCTGAGCATTAGAAGAAGTGGGTTGAAGCCGAATCCGGACTTTGCTGCTAACTTATTTTGTATTCCCAAGCAAAGTAATTTCCCTTTTCTGGGCCTCAAGATTTTAATCTATAAAAGAAGGGGGTTGGAGTCAGTGTTTTCCAATAACCTATAACAAAACCAGTCCAAGAAACATTTACCTCTATAGGTTCCTGTATCTTAAATTTATCAAATTAAGCCCTCCTCCTCATTTCCCCCAACCCAGGCTCACTCTTCCTTATAAGCTCTCAAGCTCAGCTCCCTGAATCTCTGAGAAAGAATGATCTGAAAAAAAAGAAAGAAAGAAAGAAAGAATGAAAAGGAAAAAAAAAAAAGAAAATGATCTGAGGCAAAGACATGTGAGATTTTACCAACTAGGAGTACAGTTTAGGTTAGCAAACACTAGGCTATTCATAAGGTTGCTCCTTGCCAGATGGGTCTATTAAAGGGTGACCTGCCATCTGTGTGACCTTAGATGAGTTGTTTAACCTCTCCAGATCTCAGTTTCCTCATCTGTTAAGTGGGAGGGTTGGACTCCCTACCCTCCAAGAGTCTTTCCAGCTCTAAATCCACAGTCTTATTACTGCTTCTGCACTGACAAGGATATCAGAATCTCACCCCCTCCCCCCCAAAAAAAATCCCAATATATCCATTCTGCTCATTAGTCTTGAATCTTATTGAAATCTGAGTAGCTACAATATATCCAATATACCAGTCCAGTATAGTAGACCTTCCAAAGAAACTCTAAGTAGGATACTTTCTATTTATAATGGCTTCCCTTCGTTTCAGATCCCAGTCACACAAAAGTATTAATCTGCTCATTTCTGGAATGAGGAAGCCCCTCCCTTCCCCCCATAGTGCAGGATCAAGTAGATAAGAACTCACGTCTTCCTACCCCCTCCCCCATCTTTTTTAAATCTCGTCAGTTCAGCCTGTGGCAGTCATTGTGATGTCCAATAGTCCAAGAGAACCTGAAAGCTTGCTACATCATAAACTCATGATGACTTAGTTAATCCAGAAAATTATTGACCAGAGCTGAGAAGATTATCTATACACACTCTGTGCCAGCAGCCCTTGGACTGTTATCAAACTAGAGAATCAGATACGACAATTTGAACTCGGCCTGTCGTCTTTTTGCTCTTTTCTCCTAATGTGGGTCACTCTTTTAAGCAGGGCAGTTTGCAGATGGATCCCTTTGTATTCCAGACAAACAGTAGCTTCTTAACCCTTTGGAGAAAATAACCAGAAAAAAGACCTTTTTAAGCACATTAAAGACATAGAGTTTTTACAGGGAAAATAGAGTCACCTTTTTTTTTTCAAATGGCAGCCCATTCTCAAGCCCATCCTTTGGTCTCTCAGCATCTCTCAGGTACAGTTTACTTGCTTACAAGCAGTGGTATTCTCTAGGATTTCTGTTTTTCACAACGCCCTTTCCTCAAGGAAGCCTTTTGCTACCTTTCATTCCAGCCCTTCCATGCCCCAGATAGTTGTACTTCATTTTATGCCATAGCTGTAATCCCGAAAAGGTGGTAATATAAATGGAATCCTAACATAAATGTACTGGAGAAAACTATTTAAAGGAATCCTCAAGTAGGCTCTCCTCTAAAAATTAGAATCCTTTTTCAAGTTGTAAAATGCTGTGCAAAAGGGCCTTCCTTGAACTCTAGGTCTTAGCCAAACTGACCTACTTGCAAACTGAGCACTCACACCTTTGCAGAGGTTATCCTCTAGCCAGGAACACGGTCCCTCCTCACCTCTGCTTGTTAGAACCTTTAGGTTCCTACCAGGCTTAGCTCCTGTCGCCTCTTCTGTCAATGTTTTCATCATCCCCTTGGTTACTAGCTCCTTCCTCAAAGTATCTGCTATTTACTTACTCATACATGCCATATATGTGAATGTAAGCTCCCTGAGGGCAGGAATAGTTGTTATTCTTTTAACTTTTGCTTCATAGCCTCAGCACCTAACACAGTACCTTGTATATAGTAGGCACTTAATATATACTTGTTGAAATAGCCTAAGTCTTGCTAGCCAACTTGCTCCATAGTACTTCTAGGCCCCTCAATAATGAGTGAGAGGTGCCATATTTTAATATTTATTGAACACCCACAGTAAGGTAGGTGTTTTCTCCCATCATCCTTTTACCTCTTTTCTTCTCTTCCCCATCTCCTCTTCCCCCCATCCCCTTGCTGGCCCAAGCTTTAAGGTCCAGGATTGTTTTTGCTTTTTTTTTTTTCAGTCTCCAGGGCTTGTCATATACTAGGTGCTTAATAAAAGCTCATTGCCTGATGGATAGAACTAATACATGAAGCCTCTCATCTCCATACTTCAAGCTACAGTTCAAATGCCATTTTCTCTGTGATATCTTCCTGGATTCCCCCAGCAAAAGATAATCTCTCCCTTACCTGACTTTATACAACGCTTACCAGTCTCTCATATTATTTTCACATTCTACCTTGGTGAATGTGTCCCTAGGCAGCTAGAAGGCCAGCACTGTGGCACAGTCCTAGGCCACCCACAGGGAAGTTTTCCTTACTATCTAGTACATTCTTACACCAGAAAAACTCGAGATGGAAAACCAGAAGGCAAGATCAGCCAGTCAAATCCTGGAGCTTGTGGGTAGAAATAGGTAAAAGAATAATAAAATAGTCTTGTTAGCTCTTTAAATTTTGGGGACAATAGATGGCACAGTGATTAGAGTGCTGGGTCTGGAATCAGAAAGACTTGAGTTCAAATTTGCCTCAGACACGTACTAGCTATGTGACTCTGGACAAGTCACTTCTGTTTGCCTCAGATTCCTCATCTGTAAAATGAGGGTAATAATAGCACCTATCTCCCAGAGTTGTTATGAGAATCAAATGACTTAGTAGTTGTAAAGTGCCTAGCCTAGTGCCTGGCACAGAGTAAGCACTATGTGTTAGCTCTCATCACCACCACCACCACCACCACCGTCATCATCATCATTACAAATGCTTTATCTATGTTAGCTCATCTGAGGGAACAGTAAACCAGTCATTATAAATGCTATACCATATCATGTTCCTGTTCAAAGGTTCGGAGGATTCAGAGCTGGAGCGGATTTCAGAGATTAGCCTAATCCTTCCCTCTCATTGTATACATGATGAAGTGACTTGCCCAAGGTCACACCAGCCAGGAATCAAACCCAGGTCCTCTGAATCCAAATTCACTTTCTTGTATTATGCCACACATATGCTCATTTTTCTCTCTCCTACTAGACTATACAATTTTTGAGTGTAGGGATGATGTCTTATTCAATTCTTCTGCAACCCCCACAAAACTGAGTACATAATATAGGTTCAGTAAACTTTTGATGAGTGAGGGAATAAATGAATGAAAAGTGAAAAAAATCACCATCTTATCCCTATCTGTGTAAATGAGGACAGTGCACTACAATATTAGTTGGGTTTTTTTAAGTGGGGTACACCTGTACATGCCTGTTACTTCTCATTCTCAAGATTCCTCAGAGTTTTTAAAAGCCGTGTTGGATTTAATGGCAATGAGAATGAATAGAGGCTGCAACCTTGCATTAGGACTGGAGATCATTCTATTCTATTTGTTAGTCCAATGTTCAGTTGTCTGATGCCATATTTCTTTTAGATCCAGACCGTTTTCTTGCAGGCCTATGTCAGTTTTCTCAGATGTACCCGGTAAACTTCAATATTCCATTGGCTCTGGGTTGGTACTCCCTTCAGTGATGCAGATCACAAGGCATCAGTGCCTTTACATATACTGTAACTCTTACAGTATCACACAAATTCCCCATAGGGATCCTCCCTGAGCGTTGGAGGTCATCCTCTAGGTCTTTTCATATCTGAGGGCTACTACTTCTGTACTCATGCTGCCTATTAGCTTCACCTCCTTTTCTAATCAGATATTTCCTGAGTGATATAACTCCTACTGCCACATGTTTCTCTACTGGCCTTGGAATCAATCTGTCAATGACCAAGCATTTATCTAGCACCTACTTAGCACCAGACACTTTGCAAGGCACCAAAGATATAAAGGCTAAGGGGAAACAGCCCCTGCCCTCAGAGAGCTTACATTCTATCAGTGGCAAACTCCTGACTCTCTCATTTTACAAATGAGGAAACTGAGGCCCAGAAATTAGCCCAGGGTCAAATAGCTGGTTAGTAGTAGAGCTGAGACCAAAACTCAGATCTTCAAGACCATAGTTTCTTCCACCATGCCAATATACATATATATATATATATATATATATATATATATATATATACACACATACACATACACACACACACATATAATTTGCACAATAGCCACAGAACATTATATTTGACAGATATTATCTAAATAATGATTTATTGTTGTTCAGTCATGGTAGTCATGTCCAATTCTTAATGACTCCATTTATGGTTTTCCTGGCAGAGATACTGGAGTGGTTTGCCATTTCCTTCTCCAGCTTTTTTGACAGATGAGGAACTGAGGCAAACAGGGTTAAGTGGCTTGCCCAGGGTCACACAGCTAGTGGGTGTCTGAGGCCATATTTAAACTTAGGAAGATGAGTCTTCCTGACTCCAGGTCTGGCATTCTATTCACTGCACCATCTAGCTGCCCACTTAAGTGAGAATAACCTAAACTAATTTTTAAAATAGTTTCAACATAAGGTATTTTAAGCCCAGTATAAAATAGTGTTGCTTTTTAAAAACCAGAACCTTCTACATAATGCTTATTACTGGACATAAAAAAAATTTGAGAACCATATGGTTCTCTCATATTGAAACAGCTATATTTACTTTTCTAAGTAGGTTGTTTGTTAAAATACATCCTCAAATATTATGCCCCACAATGAAAATGTTCTATGTTGCAGAAGATATTATCATTATCATGTGGATGATTATGTCACTGAATTTTTTTTCTATTAATAACATTAACAGGGAAAAAAATCCAACACTGATTTCATCATTCATCTTGGGTTGAGAGATTCTCCATGACAATGGCGATCCCCTTCAACAGATGATACAAGGGTTAGCTATTACTGTTGTGATTACTATTATTTTATTGCCTCTTTAAGTTTTGTGCTTCACTTGCTATCAGAAGACAGTTGCACTGTGGTTAAACCTCTCAAAGAATCTTGTGACGATCTTAGGATATACCTGAAAGACATTTTACTGCAGATTCTTCTCCTTCTTCTGATAAATATATGTATAAATACACATATATAGCAATCAGCAAACAATAAACACAACAGGATCTTGTATTCTGTATATCGTTAAGTAGATTATGTGGCTAAAGATATGCTATCCTCTAGAAAATTGTCTGCAAAAATCTGCTTTTACTCTCCTCATATTTTCATAAAGATATCCTCACTCAATATACTGGCAAATGCTTTTAAACAAAGACTTTCTAGAAATAAAAACATAGCTATATTGGTTCTATAATTTTTGCCCTTTCCGTTGCCTTCAGTGGGTAATAATACTGTTCATAACTTTCTTGGCCACTTGATATCTTCCATTCCCTGAGCTATCTTCAAAACTGTTCTTTTGGTGTTTTCAGAACTGTGTTGTTTCTATTGTCAATTCCTTCTGCGCGTACTTAGTCTGGTCTAGACACTCTTTCCAAACGTGTCTTCTCATATGCCACTTTCAGTTCATCATTTTAAAAAAATTTTAATTAATTATTCAATTAATTTTTAGTTTTCAACAATCACTTCTATAAACTTTTGAGTTTTAAATTTTCTCCCCCTCCTTCCCTGCCTCTCTCCCCAAGACGGCATGCAATCTGACATAGGCTCTACATATACATTCCTATTAAACATATTTTCACATTAGTCATGTTGTAAGGAAGAATTAGAACCAATAGGAAGAATTGCAAGAAAGAAGAAACAAAACAAAACAGAATAAAAAAAAAGAGTAAATACTCTGCTTTGATCTGCATTCAAACTCTATAGTTCTTTCTCCGGATGTGGATAACATTTTCCATCATGAGACCTTTGGAGATGTCTTAGATTCTTGCATTGCTGAGAAGGGCTAAGTCTATCAAAGTTAGACAATGCACAACGTAGCTGTTACCGTGTACAACATTCTCCTGGTTCTGCTCACTTTACTCAGCGTCAGTACATACAAATGTTTCCAGGTTTTCCTGAAGTCCACTTGCTCATCATTTCTTATAGCACAGTAGTATTCCATTTTCAGTTCATCATTTATTGTGTTGGATACTGAGTGTCCAAAAATGGAGGTTATAATGTCATTAATGATGATAATAAATTACTATAGATGTCCTGGCACACTTCTATTTATTTTGTATATATTTAGATACAAGAATATAGATCTGTACATGTTGTCTTCCCCAATAGAATGTAAACTCCTAGAGGAAACTGACTGTTTTGTTTTGTCTTTCTATCCCCAGTACCTAGCATAGTGCCTGACACATATTAGGTGCTTAATAAATGCTTTTTGGGTGGTTTTCTTGACATGTCAGTGTTTAATCTTCCATGTAGATCATGGCCAAGATCATTTTATTCCATACTACTGCATCCTACTTTAAATTATTTTTCTATATTTGTCATATTTATAAGGTCCTCCTCTAATGCCAAGGTTGTTATACATTAAGTACATTAAGTCATACATTAATTATCATGTACATTAAGACATTTGGAGTTATTTTATTTGGGGACCTCTGGACCTTAGCTGAAAGTCCTACTTACTTGCACCCTATCTCTATTTCTGCAGTAGGTGTTGAGGAAAACACCTATCCTATTCCCTGTGGATCTGAAGTTTCTAAAGAAGCAAAAGACCTCTTGCATTCTTAGGCCTAGAGAATTCTTCTTGTGTTGAATCAGCAGAGAAAAGATATGGGAAAAACATTCAGTCAAGTCTGAGTGCTTCTATTTTTCTGGTCACTGGCAGGCAACATATTAATCAGTATCTGGTCAACCAGAGACTATAGCAATCATTTAAAATCATTGCTGATCTCTCTCCCTTCATTGCTAAGACTACAGGTGTGTAATATTCTATATGGTATCAGTTATGGTCAATGTATTGGGTGGTTTTGCTGATCTGGTTTTTTTCTTCTTCTTTTAATCTTTATCACAGAGATCTCACTGGGTGAGAAAGGGAGGAAAGCCATATATCCAGAAGCGAATGTGAGATAAAAACAAAAAGAATCAGCAAAAGTTTAAGACAAACCAAAAAATTTTGATTTAATATGGGATTGCCTTACTCATAATGGTGCTTCAAATTCCAACAAGGGCCATATTCCTTGTTCATTGGGTAAAGTTTCAAGAGACAGAATCTCTTGAGGATTTGTGTCTGGATACAGGGGTTTCATCAGGAGACAGAATGGGAGCTTCTTTAGAAAAAGAAGGGGAGTTTCTAAGAGGAAAATGTATATAAGAGAAAGGGAAAGGATATGTCCATATGGAATGGGTGGTCCCAAGGTATTCTTAGTAGCCGTGAGTGGAGGGCCAAACTGTAGCAGTCTAATATCTAAGACATTTTCTAGTGAGCAGGAGATATTATAGCTGAAGCTATACTCAGAAGACAGGTGTTCAAGAGATCAATTCCACACAGAAGAAAGGGGCAATCCAGAGCCATGACATGAGACAATTCCAGCCCCAAGAGTCTATAGTGGATTGTGTTGCTCACTGAGAACAGACATGGGAGTAACTGACACTTTCCTCACCCCATCCAACCACCCACATCTTACCCCCTTGGAAGTTTTTCCCAGGAGTTTTCCATCCCAATCATCCCAATAATTTGAGTATGTGAAATTTCTTCTGTTTGTTGTTCTTTTTGTTAAGTTGGGTTTTTTAAATCATTTCTGACTCTCCATGACCCCATTTGAGATTTTCTTGGCAGAGATACTGGAGTGGTTTGCCATTTCCTTCTTTGGCTCATTTGATAGATGAGGAAAACGAGGTAAACAGGGTTAAGTGACCTTCCCAGAGTCACATAGCTCATAAGCGTCTGAGGCCAGATTTGAACTCAGGAAGATGAGTCTTTCCAACTCCAGGCCCAGCACCCTATCCACTGCATCTGTTTATGGGATTGTAAATGATGATGCTTCTGATTACCTTTGCTATTTACATTAATTTTTATGTCTTAAGCAAATGCTTTTACTGTAAGATTTAGGGCTCAAATAGTCTGCAAATAGAAATTTTACATCAATGGGGACTCCAGCTATGATTTACAGAATTAGTTACCAAAAATAAGCTGAACTTGAGGAAAGTAGCAAGGGAGTCCTGATTCAGAGTTCTCATCATCTGCAGGGACCTACTGTTAAACCAGCTCTGACTGTTAGATCAGATAGCCAAAAATACTAGAAGAGAGGAAAGGGAATTGTATGTGATATTCAGGCTTTTGCCCCACAGATTTTAAAACATTTCAGATCAGCACATTATTGCCTTTGCGTGCATTTTCACGTGCCCATAAGTAACTATTTCTGGGACTTCCATGAGTACCAAATTACCCAAATTTTCTTTCTATGTACCAGTTAAACTTCTCTTTCCAGCTTATCTTCTTTACATTCTCTCTGCTGTCTTCTAACTTTCCCTTTGATGGGGTCAGCAATGAGGCACAAATGTGGCTAGTGAATTTTCAGTGTACTTCTGAAAACATTGTCGTTAGCCCAATTTTTTCTCCTTTATCCCAAAGCTTATAAACATGAACATCCTCAAGTCCTTCTAGCAGGCATAGGACAGGCTCCCTTTATCTCTGGATATCCACCTCTGAATACCTTTCTCAGGGCACAGTTTCCGGAGTCATTCTATAGCTTTAGAATGTTTTCTACAGACCCATTTATCTTTTTTGGATACAACACTTAACTACTTCCTTTCAACAACGGCCACCAAGCTACTCCCCAGTGAAGTAGTCTCCCCTCCTCAGATTGTTCTTGAGGCCAGAATGCTAAAGGCTTTTATTGCTATTTAGGGTATTAATAAAGGCCCAATGAATGCATTGTGGAAAGGGAAAAGGAAAATGACCACTTCTGGGCCTGTGAAGTTCAGAAAACAAAGATAATCTCCTGGTTTTTACATGGAAGGAAAATTTGTTTTCCCTGAGATACAGATTTAGCATATTAGAGATCAAAGAATCAGCTAGGAGCTACCTACACTGAAAAAGCTTTGGGAGTCAGAGCTGGAGGGGGTTTAAGACACTAAGTCCTCTCCTTTTACTGATGTCAGCCTGTATTACCTCCCGGATGGAAACACTGAGGGAGAATCTAATTTAAAGCAGCTGGGCTATTTCTGGGAGGTCAGAATGAAACCTGCTTTTCCAGCAGTAACCCAGACCAACGAAATCAGTGAAAGATCTCAATGCCAGAAAGAAGACGGACAAGGAAATTACTTTTGAAATCCTGGATCAGAGCACTAGCCAAAGAGCTTCTTACTATGCTGGGCAGGGATGAGAGACCTCTTTCTGCGTGATGCTTATTAAATTAATGGGCTATGTGTGGGGGAAATGGGGGATAATGCCCAGGGGAGATCATAAGGAAGCAGAGGGAAAGGTGAGCTTTTCTGAAACTCTTTCTGAAGGACCTATATTTGAAGTATGTTGCCACTTTAAGAAAATGAAGCAGGTATTCTTAACTTTTGGTCCTGCACCTCCTTGTCCCTCTGAAAGGAAGCTTGACACACCAGGTGTAGCTTCCAATAGGCCTGGATCCAGCCGGATTTGGCAAGACCTGGCTGATTAGACTCTAAGAAGCATACACCTCTGGCAATGGTGTGCCGGCAAATGTTTCACAACAGGCTCTCTGGGAGAAAATGTATGCTGGATACACTTTTAATTTTAACCTACCTTATTAACATCTTCTTTATCACTTTCTTAAGTCTAGATAATCAATAACACACTATGTCAAGCCCTCACCTATAGCATACGCTGATTTCTAATGTGTAAAGGCTCACACTAAATATTTACCAATAGACTCTTGGGAGACGCCTATTTTTGCTGACTATGAGTACTACCTATCCACAAGAGCTGTCTCTAGCTCTCTGACTAACTTGTTTTGAGTAGCTGGGGGAGTGCTCTCTACTGGCATAGGTTCACCAAGAGAAAATCACCTTCTCGAGGCCGTCTGAGCATTTGGTGGGCATTGTACCTTTGATAACCACCCTCTGTTATAGATCCTACAACCTCAGGTCAAAGTTAGAGGATTTCTCTCTCTCTTCTTGAGAGAGGCAATTAGAAACTGGAAAGAGGCATCCTCTGCACTCTCACAGCCATCCAGCTCTCCACAAACGTTCAGTGCTGTGACCTGGGGGTGTTACATCTTCAAGGTCCATATAATGACAAAGGTAGGTCCCCAGGCTCTAAGATAATCACCTACATTTCTCTGACTCACTTCTCTATCATTCCCGGTATCATAATGGTGAGATATTCTAGAAAAGTATCAAAGACCTTTTTTTTTTTCCAGCTAGGCACATAGGATATGCCACACACCATGCCTTCCTCCCCAAATATGATTATCCATAGTGGGTCTCTTAAGACTGTACTGTTTGGCTAACAGCCTGTCCCCCTAAGCGGGGTCATTGGCTCTTCTGGCATGAAGCCATTGTCCAAAAAAGAAAGGGGTGGGTCTCCCCAGTAGTCTCCTTATCTAGTTTTAACTTGGTCCAATCAGAAGTTGTTGAATGTGATAAAGCTCCCACTGCCCCCAAGAAATATGCTATTTTTATTACATTCAACAACTTCTGATTAGAAATAAAAATATACAGTAACTAATTATCAAGCAGCACTCTTTCTGGATATCTTTTACTAGACCAGGCAAAGCTCCAGGGTTTCAGATAGCTGGCTGAAGACATTGTCACCATTCTGAATATTCTGAGTACTTTTCAGCCCCCCTCAAGTGCCTGCAGAACTTTGATCCTTTCAATGGCATCCTGATTATAGTTCATAAATATGTCCCAAATCACCATTCTTTGGTCAAGATCTACAGCAAACGTTATATTCCAGTTCTCCAATAACTAGACCTCATGGTTGCTACTCCATTAAATGAAGCTGCCTAGTGTTGGTAGCCTAGAATACTCTGAAAAAAATCAAATAAACCAAATGAGTCTCTAAAATGTGACCTATTTGGTAAGTGAAGGCAGATGAACTGGTTTCAGTCTTGGAATCTCAATAACCATACCCTCTTTGGGCTTCTGTATTGCTTCCACCTAAAAGGTCTACCTCTGTCCCTTTTGGAACCTAGCTTGCTTCTAGGATAAGGTTTTGATCTGAAGTCCATGGACTCAGATTTGTGGATAGATTTCAGACAATCTGTAAACTTAGATGAGAAAAATAAATTGCATCTTTATTTTCACTAACACTTTATTGAAATTTAGCATTTCCTCCAATTATTTAAAAGCAGTATTGTGAAAGGGGTCCCTTACTGTTCATCAAACTACCAAGAGGTCCATGACACAAGAAAAAGTTAAGAATTCTGTCCTAACTATGCCCAAAGGGCTATAAAACTGTGCATACCCTTTGACCCAGCAATATCACTTCTAGGTCTGTATCCCAAAGAGATCATAAAAATGGGGAAAGGACCCGCATGTACAAAAATATTTATAGCAGTTCTTTTTATGGTGGCCAAGAATTGGAAATTGAGGGGATGCCCATCAATTGGGGAATAGCTGAACAAGTTGTGGTATATGAATGTAATGGAATACTATTGTGCTACAAGAAGTGATGAGCAGGCAGACTTCAGAAAAACCTGGAAAAGTGTTACATGAGCTGATGCTGAGTGAAGTGAGCAGAACCAGGAGAACATTGTACACAGTAACAGCAACATTGTACAATAACTAACTTTGATAGACTTAGCTCTTCTTATCAATGCAAGGATCTAAAACAACTCCAAAAGACTCATGATGGAAAATGATATCCACATCCAGAAAAAGAACTATGAAATCTGAATGTGGATCAAAGCACACTATTTGCGCTCTCTCTCTCTTTTTCTTCTTTTGTTTCTTCTTTCTCGTAGTTCCTCCCATTGGTTCTAATTCTTCTTTAGAACATGACTAATGTGAAAATATGTTTAATATGAATGTATATGTAGAGCCTATGTCAGATTGCACACCGTCTTGGAGAGGATGGAGGGGAGGGACTCGGAGCAAATTCAGAACTCAAAATCTTATGGAAGTAAATGGTGAAAACTAAAAATAAATCAATTAATTAAAAAAAGAATCCTGTCCTACAGCATTCAAGATGGCTTACCTGATATCAACTAAGGCCAACAAGAAGCATTACGAATATCAAGTCATAAGCATTTATTAAGCACCTACTATGAGATGGAACTGCTCCAGTTTCAATTAATATATTTATTACAAAACTATCATAAAGACATGAACGGGATTCAAACCCAAATTCATTAGCAAGGAACAAACTCACAATAATCATAGGAAAGTGCCTACAACATTGACAGAGTTGGGGTTTATTTACTGATGACTATATTAGCATCCCTTTGCAGTTCTCTGGCTGTCTCTGTCTCTGGTTTCACAATGGGGTGAAGTTTTCCAGGTTTAACCGTATCTATGAATCTAGTCTACATCTATTGGCTCCATTTATATGCACAGCCTAGTCAGCTCAGTTAGCTCACTATAACTCCGACCTTTGCTCCAGAAACCTCAAGGAATCAGGAAGACCTGAGTTCAAATCCTTCCTCAGATATTTACTATCTGTTTGACTCTGGGCAATTTACTTAATAGCTCAGCCTCAGCTTCGTCATCTATAAGATGGGAATATAACAGCATCTGACTCACAGGGCTGTTGTGGAACTCAAATGAGATTACATGTGTAAATTGCTTTGACAACTTCAAAGTGCTGTCTCAGTGCTGCTTCACAGTCCCAGCAGCCAATGTCTCTGCCACTGCTACTATTCACAAATATTGTGACACCTCTAGATCCAGCCTTGTTTGAATGTTTTTTTCTTTTCTTTTTCTTGTCTTTTGCTGCCCATCTTTGTTCTCCCTAATTCTACTCTAGTACTCTGAGCATCCTTTCTTTCACCATGAGACAACAGATTCTGGGAAACATCGTATATTCTCCAATCTGTACGTTCACCCTCCTGCCCTTCAATAAATGAGAGAAGGAATATAAATAAGGGCTCTCACCCATATCTGCTAGAGATAAAGGTTTCTCCTAACTGGTCTTCTCTCATCCAATACATTTCTAGCTTCATACATTTATGAATGATTTCACTTTAGAGCACTAAAAGAAAAGTGGTTTCACTTTAATTTAGCTGCAGCCCCAAGTTTTGTCAGGCAACACCAATAATCTTTCTCCACTTCTGTTTTGTAACATTTACAACACTGAATACTTCTTTATTTTTCCTCATTCCCCAACAGCAATCCATGTTTCCACAGCATATGATGAGTTTGGTTGGTGAATATGATCAGACAATGAAATGGGGGTTAAAAATGTGAGTCATTCCTATTTTCTGCCCTGCCTAACCAAAATAGCCCTGAAAGAAAAAAGAAAATCTCATCTATTTATTACCTATCTATGAATCACATACTCAATCAAATTTAGGAAGAAGGTAAGAGATCACTTGTGGGAGAACAGTCAACAGCTCCAGAATGTCATTGTTAGAACTCTTGGCATTAATAAAATTTATGTCCCATATCCAATATCTAAGGACATCATGTTTCAGCCTCTAAATAAAGAACCATTATAGACTTTATACCTAGAAAAACCTTTAGACATCATCTATTCTAAACTCCTCATTTTAAAAAAGAAACTGAAGCTGAGATGGGGGAGGGTCTTGACTAGGGATCATAGGGTCATGCACATAGAGCAGGTAAGGACCTTAGAAGCCATCTAGCCCAAACCACTCATTTTATAGATGAGAAATTAGTAGCTGAAAAAGGAACAGATGTCTAGAATTCTGGAATATGTGGACATTCTACCTGTGTTAAAGTATTACTGAAGGTTAAGCAAGAGCTATGTAGCACATTAACGTGTGGTATGATGGAAAAGAGCTTTATGCTGGAAGTTAGAACACCTAGTTTCTAGGTTCTAATTCCTGATTTGTTGTTAGCTAGATGGGTAACCTACACCTCTCTGATTTTAATATGTTTGATGTGGCATGACACATTGTGACACGATGTGATATGGCATGACATGTGTGATGTAGCATGGCACATTACAAGGCAAGGCATGGCACATGCATGGCGCTGTGGTTGGCATGGTACATGCATGATTGGTATCATATGACATTGTGGTATGGTATGACAGTGTGATGTGGCATGGTGTGCATGATGTTGCATGATATGGTGTGACACATGCACAATATGGCATGACACCTGTGTGACATGGTGAGATGTATTATAACATGATGTGCGCATGGTGTAGTGATGGCACATGCATAATGTGGCACAAGACATATCTGGGGTGGCATGATACACGAGTGATACGTTATATGGCACAACATACATGACATAGTGTTCCATGTGTGACATGAGTGGTAATGTGTGGCATACCATATTGTGATGTGATGTTACATGGCACTGCATAGCATGGCACATGTGTAACATAGCATGACA
The DNA here is from genome assembly GCF_003287225.1 of Phascolarctos cinereus. Classification (NCBI taxonomy): domain Eukaryota; kingdom Metazoa; phylum Chordata; class Mammalia; order Diprotodontia; family Phascolarctidae; genus Phascolarctos; species Phascolarctos cinereus. The sequence continues at coordinate 85,985,693 of NW_027555736.1, read as the reverse complement.
TTTGCATAACTTGGCTGAGTGGCATGTACATGATATTGTGTGACAGGCACGGAGAAGGGCTCTGGCAAGACTCTTGCCAGCATTGATTGAGAGATTGTCACAGGACAGCTTGTCTCCTTCTTTATAGAGATGGACAATGGAAGCAACCTTGGTCTCCTGGGGGGTTTTTCCTCTTGCTATATAATCCAGTAGATTTTAGTCATCTTCTATATAAACAGTGGACCTCCTGTCTTGTAGAGCTCTACTGGGATGGAATCAGGGCCAGGTACTTTGCCACTCAGGAGGACCCTGATGGCATTCTGTACCTCTTCTTTAGTTAGAAGTTCAGCTAGAAAGGGATTGACCACAACCTGAAACATATGGTCAATGGCTTCAGCATTGGCTGATGATGAGAACACTACAGAAGTATTCAGCCCATTTCTCCAGAATCATGTCCTTATCACTGATCAGTGTGGCTCCATCAATGCTGAGTAATTGAGATGCACCAGAGGTTTCGGCTCATAAGTACTCTTCAAGGTATCATAGAAGTGCTTTGGATTCTTTACGTCAGTGCAGAATTGAATCTCATCTGCCTTCTTACTGAGCCAAGAATCTTGCCTCTCTCTGAACTCCATTCACACTTCACTTTTGATGGTGTTAAATGCTACCTTCTTAGAGATAGACAAACTGTCCTCCTGGCAAACCCTGTGGAGTTCTTGTATATTGTTTAACAGCTTCTGAATTTCCCCATCATTTTCATCAGTTCAGTCCAGAGGTTTGCAAATGTTCTGGCCCAGATGAGCAAATGAGGTGCTGTACACCAAGTCTCTGAAAGCTGCCCGCTCCTTTTCTGCTCCACTGTTGCTGCATGCTGACTCAACTTTCCCATCAGATCAGCAAAGTTCTATTCATACACTAAACTCTAATCTCATCTAGCAGATCTTATCTGTTGATGTTGAATCTTCTGACCATTTTCCTTGGGGCCACTACTTTTGCTGATTGTGAATGTTTAACTTGGAGATGATAAGACTATAAACTGTTCAGCACTCTGCACCACACATCGCCTTTATCACTTTCACATCCTGTCTGCCTCTTCTCCTTACAACGACATCATCTATTAAATGCCAGTACTTGTTTTGAGGGTACACCCACAACATTTTGTGGCAATTAGGTAAGTGAAAAATAATGTTGGTGATGAGAAGGTCATGAGATGCACAAGTCTACTTACTATTACTTATTCCTATTTCATTTCAATCCTATTCTTCAAGGTCCATTTTGTGGGAAAACAAAACACTTGACATGCGTTCTCTTGTTTAAGCCTCTTAGCCCACACCAGTTAGCGGGGTGGGGCAGATATTATTATTAAAAATAAGAAAAGTGAGACTCAAAAAGATGAAGTGATTTGCTCATGCACATACTTCTAATAGATTTGGATTCAAACCCAGGACTTCTCTGCTCTTTTCAACATACTACCCTATATGCATGTTGCCATTGGAAATTGGGAATAGCTGGATGTTAATGCTGGAATATTTAACCCTCTTATTTTACAGATGAGGAAAACCAAGGCTGAAGAAGGTAAATTGACTTGATCAGTGTCATATGGCAAAGTGTAGTGGAGCTGGGACTAGAATCTGTGTTTCTTGCCTCCCAATTCACTGCTCTCTCTACTACCGCTGCAATGCCCTGAATAAATAGGGATTTTTGAAACCGGATGGAGAAGAGGACACTGAACAGGACATTTCAGTGGACTTATCATTTTCAGGGTAACACTGGCATGGGTCATTACAGTAAACTCAATACTGACAAGAAACAACACACCTCTTCAAACTTTTGAAAAAGTAACTGCACCAGTGATAAAAGAGCCAGTTGAGAGAGAGCCCGAGGGAATTCAGGCTCTAGCCTAACCTCAGCTACTCCCTCCCCTGAGCAAGAGTAAACTGTACTTTGCCTTAAAAGCTGGAGGCTAGTGTTTAGCAGACAAGAGATATTGGGCCTGTAGGCTTCCTGGCTCTCACGGTAGGTAGGAGGGGGATGGGAGAAGCTTCAAAGGGATGTTTCAAAGCTGGTGAGTAGCAAAGGGTGATTCTTAACTGAAATAAAGAAGAGAGAATTTTGATAATTCTGATAATTCTCATACTTTGGAAAAGAGGAAACACCACCCAAAAGTGGAAATGACAGATGGATTTTGGACATAGAGCCTAAAGAATTTTTTAGCTAATTAAGAAAATGACCCAAGTAAAGAATTAAAATGAACTCTAGATAAGTCAGAAAACTACATTTGGGTCCTATCTGTGGTATGTCTTAGCCCATGGCAGGCAGATCATCTAACCTTTCTGAGCCTCAGTTTTCTCATCTGTCAAATGGGGATGATACTTATTATTATCTGTTTCATAAGAATTGTTGTGAGATAAGTGCCCTATAAGCTGTAAAGTGATTTAGGAGTATAGAATCATAGATCTAGGCTTGGAAAGGAGCTCAGAAGTCAAGATACTCATTTTACAAAGAAACTGAGACTGAGGAGGTTAAATGATTTGCTCATGATCACCATATAAATGTGAACTAGTATTACTATAATTGTTATCAAAGTAATTAGGAAGACACTGGGAAAGTAGTAGGAACATTTTCAAAAAGAAGGGTCCAACTCAGGACTGAAGATGTCTTCTCACTTTTAATGGAAGACCCTTCCTCCTAATGATAAACCTAGACTCCCCTTGCAAAGGTCCCACAATAGCTTCACTGTAATCTGTGGCTTGTTTCTGATCACTATCACTATAATTGCCTGGGCCCTTGCATCGTAGTGTCAACCCTCTATTCTTATTTTCAGCCAGGAGGAAATTGGAGGCTTAGAAACAGAATTGAGAGACCCCATGTTGTTTAGGTTACTGATTTAGATGATGGCCAATATGAAAACCAGTGGTAGGTGGGCCCATAAAAGGGTCTGTGATTACCACTCTGGAGACCAGGGTTAATTTCCAGGGGTGGAGTAAACAAGCTGAGGTTGGCTGGTTAATATAGTCATTGTTGATTTAGACAAGGGAATAGATAGGATTTTTGTTAACTTTCAGGTGACCCTAGTATCAGGCCTGAGATGAAGGACTTTGAAGGATAGAAATGAGATGAAATGGGACACCGAAAAATTGGAGAAGTGTCCAAAAAGAAAACAAATGCATTTCAACAAAACTTCGATATGTCTTCAACACTTTAATGGATCTGAAATTTTATTAATGTGGATGTGTTCTCCATCAGATCAACAAGGACTTGACAAGAAGCGTCAAGATCCAAGATCACCTCTCTCTTTTTACTCTTCTCTTTACTACTATTAGGAGATACCCTGTTTTCCAGAGCTAAGGCCTAGCAAGCAAGCTGTGCCCAGAGCTTGGCATAACAATAATCCTTTGAGCTCACCCTCTGGATGAACGCTGCTACAACTAAATCACAGAACGGATGGTCCCAGAGCTCAGGCAAGCACCAACAGACCGAGACATGAAGCCATGCTATGAATGGGCTTTTTGTCACTAGACAACCTTGCCTCACCGTTGCTGTAGCTGTTGCTACATTACACTGTTTGATTCTTTATCTAGCCACGAATATATAAATCAAAGTTTGGCTCCACTGTCTCAGATCTCCTGTTAGAGGAGGCCCCAACATGTGTCTAATTTCTCTCTCCCCCAAGGGAATAAAGAAAGCTTTTTGCTTTTGACCTGTGTGAGCAATTTGGTACTTTGGAGTTAACAGTGGTTGCAAAACCTCAGTGATGCTTTGGTCATTTGTTACCAGAGTTGACAGAAGCCAAGTCGATACAAGATAGGGCAACAGTTATTGGCTCCCAACTGATATTGGGAGATTTCCCACGAAGCCATTCTCCTATTTTATGTAGAACTGGGCTAATTAGAATATTATATCCAGTTCTATCTAGAATCTGAAATGAAGAAAAGACAACGACAAATTGCAGAGAGTCCAGGTAACACAAAGATGATCTTAGGGTTGGAAATGAAGATCTATAAGAAAAGGTTAGTGGAATCTCTCATTTTGGAGGAATGAAAGACAAGACGCTGATTTAATAATATATCTTCAGGTGTATGAAAGGCTGTCATGCTGAAAACCAGTTTTCCATTTCCATTGAGGGTAGAACATGACAATTCAGCTTATACTGTGGTATGAGGACTTTGTTACAGACAGGAAAGGACTTCTTAAGAGCAAACACTGATAAACCCTGAAATGGGTAACCAAAACCAGGATAACTTTACCTGTAACTGCATAGAACTGTGGGCTGCCTAGGTGAATAAATGAGTGAATGAAAAAAAAAAAACATTTATCAAGCTCTTAACTGTTCATCAAGCATTGTACTAAATGCCTCCTTCCCTGCCTACCACTCTCAACTCTTTCAGTGTTACTATTTGCCCTATCCTCATGTCCCTATCCCACTCTCTTCTCTTCTTCCTCTCGACTCTCCTCTACACTCTATGACAAAGTTAGAACTTGAAACCAAGTCTTCTGTCTTCTTTCTTCTTCTGGAAGGTTCTGTGTCTACTGTGCCAATGGTTGTAAAAGTGTAGTCTCCAAAACCTTTTGAGGGCATACACAAAGTCAAAACTATTTTCATAATAGTACCAAAACATTTAATTTTCTAATACAACAAATATTGGTAGCTATGACCCATAAAACATAAGTTCTTTGGGGGGGGGGATTCTCAATCATTTTTAAGAGTATAAAGTAACCCTGAGACCAAAAAGTTGCCTCTCATATTTTATCTGTCTTTGTATTTACTTACTTGCATGCATGTTTTCTTCTTCCAGTAGGGGAGGAAGCTATGTTTCATCATCAGTTCCCTAGGACCAAGACTGTTCATTATGATTAATTAAAGTTGGATTGCATTTTAGCATTGTTATAGTCTACATTTTTAATGTAACCATTGTATATTTTGTTCTTTTGAATGTACCATCTTTCCTTTGCATCACTTCATACCTGTCTTCCCAAGCTTCTCTGAATTCCTCATTTGTTCTATCTTATGAATATATATATATATATGTATATATATATATTATATATATATATGTATATATATATATACATATATATATATATGTATTCTATTATACTCATATACCATAATTTGTTCAGACAATTCGCGGTTGGTGGACACCTACTTTGTTTCTACTTTTTGCTACTGAAAAGAATATCCCTACAAATATATATATATAGTATTATTTCTTTTGGAATATTAGGCCAATAGTGGGATGTCTAGGTTAAAGGGTATGAATAGTTACTGATTTGATTCATGTAATTTCCAAATTGTTTTCCAGGGCTTTTAGATCAATTTGCAGCTACACTAACTGTGCATAGGTACTAAGCTATAGTGATTTTACCAAGCATAGGGTCCCTTTTCGGGTCTATGAATCAGTCAAATGCTTACAGATTCAAGGCTTCTGTAATACTTCATAAGGATATTGATTTAAGCCTTTATTTTTTCAACCACAGGGAATTCTTTTTTTCCTTTTCTCCCTAAAGACATGAAACTTTTGAGTTGACTATTGCAATGTGAAAAAGTTCGCTTCAACTTAAAAATTCATTCATTAAGCATTTTATGAGAGACTATGCTAAGCACTGGGGATACAGAGATAAAAACAAACAAACAAACAAACAAAAAGGAACAGCCCTTGCCTTTGAGATTGTTGTTCAGTTATTTAGTTGTGTCAGATTCTTCGTGTCCCCATATGCATTTTCATGGCAAAGATACTAGAGGGGTTTGTCGTTTCTATCTCCAGTGGATTAGGCAAACAGGGTTAAGTGACTTGCCCATGGTCACATGGCTAGTAAGTGTCTGAGGCCAGATTCAAGGTCAGGTCTTCCTGACTCCAGGCCCAGTGCACTATCCACTGAGCTACCTAGCTGCCTCTAATCTACCTTAATCATTTGTGAAATCAAAGGGGTTTTGGTAAATTCACAATGGTCCCAATTTGCCCACCAGTAAATGGAGATTATAAACTAACTGGCTCAAATCAAAGCACCTAGATTTAAATCCCAGCTCTGCCACTTACTATTTGTTTGACCTTGGACAAGTCAACTAACTGCTCTGGGTTTCAGCTTCCTCATCTCAAAGATGAGGATCTTGGACTAGATGCCCTCTGAGCTCCTTTCTAACTTTAAATCTGTGTGACTCTGCCATCCTCCTCTTTGACTTCCAGGAATGTCTAAAGAAAAAGCAGCTTGCAAGGAACTGTGGACTCCTTCTGAAACCATGCCTTTAAGTGAATGCTGAATTTATATGTAAACAGCCACTCTTTCCAGGTTGACTAGCCATCATTCTGATTGGGTAGGTTGCCCTGGTTATATGGATACAACCCATACATTATATACTGCAGACAGGGGTGTGTATGCCTTCTCAGGCAAAGTCCAAGTTAGGAATGGTGTTATTTCCTGATGTGTATTCTCACAATTAGCAGGATGGGAGCTACATCCCGTCTCCCCTCTCTATTTCCTACTCCTTAGGTTCAAAGTACCCTCCCCAACCCTGTTGACGTCATTGCTTCTCCAAACAGGAGCATCTTGAGACAAACAAAGCCAGAGTTTGAAGATGGTAATGTGGTTAATATCAGCTGTTCCTCTTCCATGAACATTTTTGACATACATTTATATAGAAGATCAGCTGATTACATGGCTGATGAATGTAATATATTCAAGTCAAGACAATGGGCAAGAATAGTTCAGTGACAGGGCCCTTTAACTGGAAAACTGAAAATGGCTTTGTTTATAAGGCATTTAGGATGGAATATACTTTGATAAGTATTTCAATGAGCCTAGTTTAAGGCAACTGGAATATCACTCATTCCATTGATTATTGGATAATGTTGGATAACTCCCAGACCCACCTCACTTGGTAACACCCAGTGTTCTCTTCTCACTAAAAGGATGTTCAAGCCCATTAGCACCTTATTATCTTTCCACTAGTGATCGGCTTCCTGCTAGGCATTATGAGGTAGAGTCTGGCCAAGACCAGTCAATAAACATCTGTTATATGCAAGGCACAATATTACTGTAGGTGAGAAGAGAGCTCTAAGCAGATTATAGCACTGTCCCTGTTCTTAAAAGGGGTTATAGTCTAGTTGAGATAAGATACATGTCATGTAACAAAGGACAATAACAGCCAAGATGGAGGCAGTGCTTGGAGGAAGAGTACAGACACACTGAGCTATAGTTCAGAGAACAGAGGGAGTAATTTGGAGTGATCAAAGAAGGCTTCCCAGAGGAGACTGGCTTTGAGCTGAATGTTGAAGGAAGCCTTAAAAGATTTCAGTAGGTGAATAGAAAGGTGGAGAGCATTGTAAGGAGGGGAAATGGTGTCAGCAAAACTGTGGAACGGGGAAATTGCAAGGCACACTTAGAACAAATGGTCACTAGAATGAATAGGTCAGATTGACCTCTGGAGCAACAGCAGGAGATAAATTTGGAAGCATAGGTTGAGAATCTGCCTTCCCAATACAGTTTAAACAAGACAGGGTAGAGAGGAATTAGCAGTGAATTTGGAAATAGAAGACCTGAGTTTCCGTCTCCTTTCTGCTATTTATTGCCTGAGTGGCCTTGGACAAGTCCCTTCCCAGCTCTGGACTCACCAGTAAAAATGAACAGATTAGATTAGACAATTTCCATGTTCCTATCTAGATCTGCAACCTAGGATTTTAGAACAGGTGAATAGAGAACTCTGGTGAGTAAATGCCCACTGAATTCAATAGAAATATAAATGTAGGTTGTTGTTGTTTTTATTTTAGAGCTGGAAAGGATATTACAGATTTTAGCCATGAAACTTTTCCTTCCATTCCTATTGAGCCTGAAATTCAATTTAATTCAGTGGCTTTCAATTAATCTTATATGTTATTGGTGGGTGTGGGAAAGAGGACCTTCACAACTTTATGAAAGAGACACACCCCAGGAGTTGGAAACCATTTAACTATGAAACTCAGCAATATTGAAATTGCAAGCACCTCTTTAAGATCAGAATCACTAGCTTATTTGGAAGTAGGTAGTATTCTTTTGCTGACAAGTTGGAGCAATGGAGTACACAATCCTTCCCACTGAATACTCTCCTATATGGGGTGAATGCTTATAAACTTGGGTGCCTTGTGTGCGGGCGGGATGACTCAAGGATACATGCATTGTTCGAGAGAATAGAATAGATAGGCCTGTATTTCTTGGCCAGGCCTTCTTTACCTAAAACAAACAATGGGCTGGTACTGTAGGACACTGTTATGTGTGGGTGCTGGGGGAAAGAAAAGTTTATAACAGATTTCAGAATAACAAGACAGGAGCACTCCAGGCCACCATAGAAAACTGAATTTGGATTTGGGAAGATAAGAATGAGGGGGAAGAGGGTGGAGAGGAGGGCTCCCTGTGGCTGTTGAACCAAGAAACACCAGATCATAAAGATAGGAATAGTCACTTGCTTCAGCACTTTGTGACTTTAAAAGAGAGCCTTTTTATGTAATATTTGGAAGATTTTTATTTTCAAATAATTAGTGGCTACATCTTTAAGATCAATCAATCTGTCATCCAGGACTTATTAAGTGCCTACTGTGTGCCAGACCGTCTGCTAGGCAGAGGCTTCTCTGAGGAGACAGACAAAAGTGAAACAGTCTGCAATGTAGCCAGGAGAGGTTAGGTGTACATATTTAGAGAGATACAAAATAACTTTGTCCGGTTAGGCACTGGAAGCTGGGAAGATCACGAAAGTTTAATGTAGAAATCTAGCACTTGAGTTGACCTTGAGGGAAATGAGGGACTTTTTTTTATATATTAAAAGTTTTTTGAACTTAAATACCAAATAAAATAAAATTTTGCATTAATGTAGCAGGACATAAAACAAGAATTGAATATGAAACCATGACTTTCTATTTCATACTGCTGGCTTTAGAAAGAATTATATAATAAATTTCTCATTTTATTTTCAAAACTCTCCTACTTGTCTTTACTTCTTTCTGAAATTCTTTCTATTCTCTTCTGTGAACTAAAAAAACCAACCAAACAAAAAAACATTTCAATGGATCTCTTAATGGGGGTGGGGTGTGGGTGGAGTGTCACTAATGCTAACCTTCCTCCTCAAATAAAAACCGAAAGAAAAAATGCAAACTCATAACAAATAAGCATATTTAAGCAAATTAAATTTGCACAATAGCCACATACAAAAATGTATGTTTATTTCTACATTTGGAGTGGAGGAACTTTCTGTCAAGAGGTGGTTCCTCTGGAGACGCGGTCAGTCATTATACTAATAAGAGTTCTTAAGTCTTCCAAAGTTGTTTTTCTTTACAGTATTATCATCCTTATAAAAGTTGTTCTCCTAGATCTGTTCATTTCACTATGCATCAGTTCATGCTACCAGGATTCTTTGAAATTATCTCTTCCTTCATTTCTTATAGCTCAATAATATTCCATTGCATTAATAAACCACAATTTATTCAGCCATTCCCCAGTTGAGGGCACCCCCCTAGATTTTAATCCTTTGCTTTTCTTCTACCTTGCCTCTTAGATCCCTTCTTCTCTCTCTCTCTCTCTCTTTTTTTTTTTGGTTTCCCAATGAGGTTTTATTAGTAGTGAAACTGGATCTATTGATAATACAACTTATGATAATATTATTTCCTAACAGCCACATTCCTCTCCTCCACTCAAGACTCTTCTTGTTTAATTAACTTATTTTTAATCATCAACAATCACTTCCACAAACTTTTGAGTTTTACATCCTTCTCCCCCTCCTTCCCCACCTCCCTCCCCAAGATGGCACGCAATCTGAAATAGGCTATACATATATATTCCTATTAAACATATTTTCACATTAGTGATGTTGTAGGTAAGAATTAGAACCAATAGGAGGAAACACCAGAAAGAGGGAAAAAAACACAACAGAAGAAAAAAAATAGCAAATAGTATGCTTCAATCAGCATTTAAACTCCATAGTTCTTTCTTTGGATGTCGATAGCATTTTCCATCATGAGGCCTTCGGAGACATCTTAGATCCTTGTATTGCAGAGAAGGATTAAGTCTATCAATATTAGTCATCGCACAACGTGGCTGTTACTGTGTACAAAGTTCTCCTGGTTCTGCTCACTTCACTCAGCATCAGGCCATACAAGTCTTTCCAGGTTTTTCTGAAGTCAGCTTGTTCATCATTTCTTACAGCACAATTAACCTTCCCTTTCCATATCACCAATTATTTCCCCAATGAGTCTGGCATATTTTTATACCAAATTGTGTATATGTATCCGATGCTCCAATTAGAGGTGTTTTAAAGAAGTGAGAGTTGTGAGTCTAGGGCTCAGAGCTAGAGAAAAATAGATTTGGGAGTCATCAGCATAGAGATTGTGACTAAAGTCAAGAGAGTAAATAACTGACAAGAAGAAAGAAGAAAAGAGGTGTAAGGATAGAAACTTGGTGTACACTCGCTTTAGTCAGCAGAAAAATAAAGAATAAGGAACCAATTAAGGAGACAGGGAAAGATCCAATTCCAGTCTATTCAAAACAGACTACTTGCTGTTCCACAAGCACATTCTATTCTTTCCTGATTCTATCCACACTCTACTTTTCCCTTACCCTCAACTCTGCATATCTAATTCTTACCATCCCTTAGGGCCCAACTTGAAAGCATCCTTTTCCACCAAGCCTTCACTGATCTCCAAGCTGCAAGGGACCTCTCTCTCCTTTGAACTGCCTTGGTATTTTGTTATACTTACTTTTGCATATGTCCTGTCTCCAATATAGACTATGCCTCATTCAACCCTATACCTTTCAAAGAACGTAACACAGGGTCTTGAACAAAGTAGATGCTCAACAAATATTTGTTTCAATGAATGATAGGAGCAAGAGAGTAAGACATGAGGGGACTCAGCAATAGGGGAAGAATTGAGAACATCAAACAGGATTCTTATCTTTTGCATGTTTTGTTTTGTTTTTTTTAATACGTGCCCAAGCTTGGAGAAGCAAACCAGGAAAAGATGGGGAATGTCAAGCATTCTTGTACTCAAGTGAGTTGGGAGAACTCAGCTGAGCTTATAATAGTCCCCGCAGCACATAATACAGTACTGTAGCCCTGAAACAATCACGAGTCTTTTATTGAAAGGAAATCTTGCATGAAATGCCGGTGCCAAAGACGACTATATTTAAGTCTCCCAGCCTCAGGGGTGGTCCTGCTCAGCAAGGCTTGATATTTCGAATGCTCCATGTGGTGCTGCCCCCGCCGTGCACACCTGCACTGGTTGCCTTTGGCAGGCAAAGCAGCTTTTGATCTCTTCTTACCCCCTCAAGAAGGCAAAGGAAAAAGGGAAGGAGTTAAACAAGCAAGTCTCATTAAAATGGAGCGAATAATTGTGAATGGAGTTCAGGCTGGAAACTTCTGGGTCACACAGCTGTGGATTGTGTGGCCCATTGAGGGTTGATAGGAAAAAAATTACCCTGGGAATTTTAAGTATTGTTCAGAACTGACTGCAGCTTTCATTGTTAGACTCTGATTACAGCTTTTGTTTTGATATAAAGTACAGTTATTAAATGCCAGGCTGGAACAAAGATGTATTTACATGCAAGGAGTGAATAAAAGCACTCTATTTTGGGAGATGTCACAGCTTTAAGCTTGGGGGATGGGGCTCAGTGGAACTGGAAAGGATTGATGCCTAGAATGACATTTAGTTTTAAGTGAAAGGAATGTGGGATGGGAACTGAAGATATTAGAATTTAGTACTAATTCAGACACTAAATAGCTGACCAATCTTGGCCAAGTCATTTTGCTTCTATGAAACCTTAGTTTTCCTCCTTTGTTTAAAGAAAAAAAAATGGTTAAACCAGATGACTTCTAAGTCTTCTTCCAGCTCTTGCATTCTGTGATTATTTGATTTTAACCAATACTAAGCACTTTGGTACAGTATAATGAGAAGAAAACTGGAAGAAGATCTAGGTGCTAGTCCTGGCTCTTAAACTAATTTGTGTGATCTTGAGCAAATTACCTTACCGTTCTGGGCCTTGCTAATTTCCCTATATGCCACTTGATCGGTTTGGACTAGTGGACTAGATCCAAGGTGCCAAACATGAAGCCAGTGGGCCATGCAGTACAAGAACATAGGTAATGTTAATACGTAGTTTTCTAAATCAACATGTGGCAATAAGGGGCCCTTATGCATGGTTTTTTTGTTTAGTCATTTTTCAGTCTTGTCCAACTCTTCATTCCCCCTTTTGGGGTTTTCTTGGCAAAGATACTAGGGTGGCTTGCCATTTCCTTCTCCAGCTCATTTTGGAGATGAGGAAACTGAGGCAAACAGGGTTAAGTGACTTGCCCAGGGTCACACATCTAGTAAGTGTCTAAGGCTACATCAGAACTCAGGTCTTCCTGACTCCAGGCTCAGTGTTCTATCTGCTGCATCATCTAGCTGCCCTATGTGGTTTAGCGGTTCTCATTTCTATTTGAGTTTGACACCACTGGGGTAGATCATCTCTTAAGCTTCTTTCAGATTGAACACGCGATATGATTCAGAATGCAAGTAGATAATCACTATACTATGGCAAAGTCTTATTCCTTACTCCTAAAATTAATCATCTATAGTATGTCTATATGTCTGAGAGTCATGTTTGTCATTTTGGATTTTCGTTCTTAAAAACACAGAGAGAATTTTACATTGAAATCAATTAAGCAAGCAATATCGAATGTAAAATTATGAACCTAATAGACACACTCCATACATATTCATGAATAACGAGAATAATGTACTGTCTTTAGATTCACTGAAGATTTTAGTTTCTAGCCGTTCTTTGACAAATGATTTTTTAAAATTCCATTGTCTTTGTCAAAAGGAATCCCTTGATTCCCCCACCTCCTACTTTTATACTATAACTCTAAGGGATAAAAGCAAGATGTATTTGTTTATGTTTTTAGCTTCTGGTACTATGCAGCATGTCCCAAAAGTCTTGGTGCAGTTTTAAGCTTTAATAACATCAGAAGTGTAAGGAGAAAGGAAAAATGAGAAAACTGAGACAAACAGATTCTTGACTAGGGTCACACAGCTACCAATGTCTGAGGCTCGATTTAAACTTAGGTCTTCTAACTCCATGCCCAGTGCTCTATCTATTGTGCTACTGGCTGCCTAAAGCACAAGTATAAATGCTATAAATTTAAAAAGAGCAACCTTTGAAAAGTTAATTATTTAAAATTTTAAAGTATTTATGTGTTTCTTGTTAAAATTCAACATGACACTGTTGAGCTATATATCACTCTGGTTGATTTTTGAACTAGGTAAAAACTTTCATCAGCTGTCACCCAGTGACTGAAAGGACTGCATTTGTAATCATAGCCTTAAGTCATCCGAAGAACAATGTTTTGATGTATACATGGCTGTTTTGATGTGCTCTGACAAGGACAAAGCCTAATAGAGATAGAGCAGGTGACTGAAGTTGCCAAGCAAGAAGACCTCTTCTACTGATCTATACTTCTGTTGAAATGTCATCCAGAAACTGTCACACACTCAATGAATAATGACAGGGTGACCCATCTTGCTAAAAAATTTTAAAATGTATTATTCAAAACTCACAAACTAGATAAGTGCAAAAGAAATATAAATAATTCAGCTTTCAAAAGATATTCTTATAAGTTTGTAGCATTTGTATTTCTGAAGTTATGAAAGCTTAAAACTGTACTAAAGCTTTTGGGACATGCTATGCATGTGTATGCATTATAATATATAATATATATATTTCTGAGAACAGTTCATAGCAAAGTGCCTTGCAAGAAGGTGTTTAATAAATATTTGTTGAATTGAAGAATGCTAATGAGATGTATAAATGACATTTATAGTGCAATTTAAAGTTTACAAAAAACCTTTATATTTACTGTATCTTATTTGAGCCTTGTAATAGATGCTATTATCCTCATTTTAAAGACGAGGAAACCAAGGCTCAGAGTGGTAAAGTGATCACACAGCTAAGAAGGTTTAAGAGAAGGCATCTGCATCTAAGTCCAGCATTGTAGCCACTATACAATACTGTCATCCTTCATCTTTTCAGCTGTGCTGTTGATATTCAACCGTTAGAATCAGTAACTCTCACAACTAGAAGGGAGTTAAGAAGTCAGTCCAACTTCTCATTGACAGATAAAGTCAGTAGTACTGGGAGTGAAAGTAATGAGTGATGCAATGAATAGGGCACTGGACCTGGAGCCAGGAAGAGCTTAATGGCTCCATGCCTCAGCCTCCTCATCTGTAAAACAATGGTTGGTCACTGTAGCCTGTAAGTTTCCATTCAGCTATAAGGCTATGATGAGGATATCCTGACCCGTCTTCCTAACTCCCTTCATCACTCTCTTCTTTATTCCATCTATTGATACAAGGTGAGAGGGGAAGGGATAAAACATTTAAAAAGAACAGAATAGTAAATGAGTTGCTTGTTTATTAAAGCAAATGGTTGGAAGATCCAGGACTGGATCTCTTGGCTCTCTCAGTTCACTGCTTTTTTCACCATGCTAGGCTTCAGGAATAGGTAGGATTCATCAATCAAGAACTCTATTCTAATAATTCACGTAGTGAGAAACATTTAACTATGCATCCCATTTCTCAATTTTGAAATGGAAAATCAGAATAAATCCCAACTCAGTATTTCCTCTCATCTCCTCCCTATCCAACCTTCTCTCCCACAGCTCCCCAACATAAATCTGTCTCCTCAATCTCTTACACCATGTCTATTCTTGCCTTTACTCCTGCTGTTTCCCTTTTCAAGACATTATTGCTTAGTAAAAATGAACTCTTACGGCAAGTGGTAAAAAGAGAGCACGTTAAATATTAATGAAAAACCTGGTGACCATTCATTCATTCAAGAAATATTTATTGACTGCCCACTAGGCATAAGACTTTTGAAGTAAAAGTTCATATGGGGAGCTAGAAGAGTCTGGAGATGAAAGACACACAGTAGAAATTAACATGGGTATAGAAAGGAATTGAGCTAAAAACAGCAACAGCCACAAATCTTCAGAGATTGTAAACTATGAACTTGGGTTTTCTAGGACCCTCTCCTGGGCCCATTAGGGAGTGGCCATCATAACCTCAAATTGTAAACCAGCCAGCTGTGGCCCCGGATGAGTAGCCTGGATTCAGAAAATCTTGCTTTTCAAGTTTTCAGGCCACTGGAGCAAGAGTTTACATGTTTGAATGATAGCAGACATTCTGTGCAGGGCAACTGGAGGGTTTACAAGCAGTGAATGAGAATTAAACAAGGAGGCTTCGGATAATTAAAGCCTGATCTAATGAGAGAGCGTTTAATGGGTCTGTGACCCTCACTCACCAGGACCCAGAGACCACCTCAATGTAACCAGGGCCTTCTCAGCTGGCCAATGGATTTTGTTACATACTTTCAGCCTTAGCCTGTATCATGTGCTACGTGGCAGATTAGAGTCCTAGTGAGAGCAAAGAGAGAGAGGCAAAGCCAATTCTCCAGAAGTCTAGGACAGAATTATCTCCTCTACATTTTTTAAAGCTCCAGGAATTTGGGCTGTCGGCTGGCCTGATGAGAATTCCTTTCCCTTGGCTTTAGGGAACATGGATTGGGAATGATTTTCCATATTCCCAGGAAACTGACGTAGCTGCTTCTTTGCTGTTTCCTTAGGGCAGGTCGCATTCCCAGCCCGACTGCCACAGGCATTAGTAACGCTTATGGAAGGCACTTCAGTCTCCTGATTGGCTGTGTAATCTGGGCAGGTCACTTAATTACTCCCTACCCTGCAAATAACTGAGGAAGGCAATGGGGGGTTGGCGTCCCTTTCCCTATCTTAAAACAGCTCACATTTACATAATGCTTAAATTCCTAGAATCACAGACTTACAGCTGGATATTTGCTCAACACGAATTTTTTAAGTACAGACTACATGGCAGGTACTATGCTGAAGATAATAGATCATAGATCAAGAACAGGAAGCATTTTAGAAGCCTTTTAGTCTAAGCCCCTCATTTTATAGACAAGGAAACTGAGGTGCAATAAGGTAGTGTAAGGGGCAGGATAAGAGCCCGAGTCCCTTTGATTCCTGAGCTAGTGTTCTCTGTATTATACACAAAGACAAGCTCAGTCAGTCAATAAACATTTATTAAGTGTCTAGGACGAACTAAGTGCTAGGGATAAAAAAAAAAAAAGCAAGGCACAGCCCCTGCCCTCAGGGAACTCACAGCCGTCAGAGAGAGACAATAAGCAAACAAGTACAGACCAGCAAGCTATACACAAGATGAATAGAAAATAATTTCAGAGATTAAATTTGCATTCCCTTTGGGCACAGCACACCCTATGTGGAGAGAGAAGGAAAGAAAGGAAGGAAGGAAGGGAAGGAGAAAGAAAGAAAGAAAGAAAGAAAGAAAGAAAGAAAGAAAGAAAGAAAGAAAGAAAGAAAGAAAGAAAGAAAGAAAGAAAGAAAGAAAGAGCAGTCCCTAATGGGCAGCTCCTTCTCTACTCACAGAGGTTGCTGTTTGTCCTTCAGTCTTGAAGAGGACTGTGACATCAGAGAAGTGATGCCATGACATGCAAGTGAATTGGATTTAAGTTTTCTTTTTTTTTTTTTAGGCAATTGGGGTTAAGTGACTTGCCCAGGGTCACACAGCTAGTAAGTGGTCTGAGGTCGCATTTGAACTCAGGTCCTCCTGACTTCAGGGCCGGTGCTCTTTCCACTGCGCCACCTAGCTGCCCCTTGTTTTTTTCTTAAAGACCAGCCTTAACCCTAAATCATTCTGGTTCCAGACCAAGCACTACTTGGTCACTGTTTGGGCCCTTGATTGGCTCAGAATGAATGTAAAGAATAATTGTTTCTGCTGTTTTGGCCAGAAACCCTGAGGGTCTTCTCCCCCCCATTTTTTTTTAAAGAGGCTATTCTTTGCCTCATTTTTTATTAAGCCTTAATCACTGAATGGGCCCTGCCTCAGTCAAACTGAGACCTTATAAAGACCTTAGCTTGAAAAAGCCAAGGTCCCCCACTGCATTCTGGGCCGTCTCCAGTTGTCCTGATCTATATCTGGCCACTAGACCCAGATGGCTCCAGAGGAGAGAGTGAGTCTGGTGAATTTGCACAGCCCTCCCTCACTTAAATCCAATTCACTGCATGTCATGGCATCACCTCTGTGATGTCATGCTCTTCTTCAGAATAAAGGACAAATAGAAAATAATTAAGAGAGGAAAGGCACTAGAATTAAGAGGGATTTGACAGGGCTTCTTACAGAAGATTAAAAACAAACAAACCAACCTAGATGCTTAATAAATTCATGTTGATTGATTGATTTAAAGAAGTTTTGTTATTCTGTGCCCTTAGAGTGGAGATTCTAGTCTTGCCATTTCATTTGTGTAGGGGACTGCAAGGGAAGGAATTCCCTCTAGCAATGTACCTTTGCACCTGTGCTACAATTTAGTTTTGAGTTGTCTGGGTCACTGAGAGGTCAAGTGATTTGGCCAATGTGACTTAAACCCAAGTCTTCCTAACTCCTAGGTCACCACTCTCTCCATTACTCCATCTGTTAATATGAGGTGGGGAGGGGAACATTTAACAGCACTTAGAAAGAAGAAAATAGTAAATACATGAGAGGTACAAAGTACTAAGAGAATTCAGAACTTTAAGTTAACAAAACACTTCACACATACATCATTTTATTCAATCTTCCCAACAGCCCTGTGCTAGAATACATAGTTATACCTTTTACATCATGACTTTCCTTGTCTTGGTTTCAACATATGGTGGTCCGGCATAAGAAATTAAATGGGAATTTTGGGGGAGTTTCAGACGATATTCGAAGGCCAGTAGATGACAGAGCCTATGACCAAATACTTAACCCAAATTTTACAATATGGTACTGTAAACACCCCATAAAAGAAAAAATTCAGACTCTGGTACGAAAAGAGGGCCAAAATTTTTTGTGTGGATTTTCCAGATCCAGATTGTCCAGTCTCTGTCCCTGTTACCCCTGAGATGTGGAAGAGATAACTGTATTCTTATTCCTATGAGTCAGTTGGCCAATTCTTTGGCCAACATGAAAAGGCCAGGTACTGGATCATTTAGTCTTCTGAAGGTCTGCATTCTCATTGACAGAGGTTTCCAATGTGGAATTTATAGATGAGATAGCTGAGGAGTCAGAACTCGTTCAAGACTGTCCGGCTAATAAGTGACAGAGCTAGCTCTGTGCTCAATCACCCTACTCTTTCCACTATAGCATAATCACATGATGAATGATCATAAGCAGGGGGGATGCTGGAGCTGGCTTGCACCAACCAACTCTTTTTTTTTTGTTTGTTTGTTTTTGGTTTTTTAGGCAATTGGGGTTAAGTGACTTGCCCAGGGTCACACAGCTAGTAAGTGTCAAGCGTTTGGTCTGAGGCCGGATTTGAACTCTGGTACTCCTGACTTCAGGGCCAGTGCTCTATCCACTGCGCCACCTAGCTGCCCCTCACCAACCAACTCTTGAGAGCCAATCTTCAGATTTTTCAGTATGAGTATTTACACCTCAGAAATTAGCAAATTTCAAATCAGGATTTATTGTTTTGTTGATTGTCTAGATTTAAGAAGTGATGGGAAAATGTTAATAATGCATATTAATCTTTAAAATGTGCTGTGGATACATCTTTGTTTATCTAACAGGGTTGCACCTGGCATTTTCCTAAATTGAAGTAGAAGACACAAAACCAAATCTGTGTCTGAGAATTTTTGGGAAAAAAATCAGAACACTCATTGAGATAGTTGGAGATGTTGACAGCATGATACAGAGGAAAGAATTGTAAAATAAGTACTAGGAGATTTGAATTCTATACCTTAGGCAAGACAATTAACCTATCTGTTACTCATTCTCCTCCACTGTAGCATAAGGGGTAGGACCCAAACTTTACCACTCTCTGATTCAAGGCCAATAATAGGATTAACTGGGTGAAAAATAGTCTCCATCCTTCTTGTAGATTGTGGGAGTAGACCCTTGGCGCCAAGGACTATGAGAGACCAAGTCCCCTTCCTCCCCATCTTAATCCACTCAGTATTAACATTTTGTCCTGGGGCTAAAACTTTCTGATTGGTTGGTGAATGAAGTGAATATGAGTGAAAACTTAACTGACACCCTCTATCTGATTGACCCCAGACCACACTTCATAACTGAGCCAGCCACTCAATGGCCCCAGCCAGTTCGGGCATCTTGCCATCTTCCCCTGCCACAGAATGTATACTGACTGTCCCACCCTCTTCTGTATCCTACTCTTGCTCTGGAAAAAATAATCAAATTAATATTACCATTGGTATCTGAAATGGCATGACAATCTGAATTCCCTATGGAAGGTAATTGGTGGCACAGTGGAATGCAGAGTCCAGCCTAGATTCAGGAAGACCTAATGTCAAATCTGGCTTCAGACACTTACCAGCTGGGTGACCCTGGGCAAGTAACAACTTCTACCTGCCTCAATTTTTTCAATTGTAAAATAAGGATAATAATAGCACCTATCTCCCAGGGTTGTTGTGAGGGTCAAATGAGAGAATATTTGTAAAGCATTTAGCACAGTGCCTGGCACACAGCAGGCACTATATAAATGCTTATTCCTTTCCCACTATGGTTCCACTCACAATCCCTGTGACTGCTAGAGTCTAGACCAAATCTCCTTTTCCTGGTAACTGCTCTTCTATATGTATTGCATCCTTCTAAGGCGGGGGTTTTTAATCTTGTGTGTGTGTGTGTGTGTGTGTGTGTGTGTGTGTGTGTGTGTGGTGTGTGTGTTATGGGCCTCTTTAGCAGTATGGTGAAGCCTGTGGACCACTTCTCAGAATAATGGTTTTTTTTAAAGTTTAATTGATAAATTTTGGTTTTATATTACATTTACAGATTGTTCTCCTCCCTGCTCCCCTCTCCATGAATGGCCTCTTGTAACAAACTACAACAAATAAAATTAACAGTATGGTGACCTCATCTAAAGTACATGTAGCATTCCACATCTGTAGCTCTTCTCAACTTTTCTTTTTTTTGTTTGTTTTTTTTAATTAATAGAAATCTATATTCTCTCTCACCTCATTGAAAAACAGAAAAGAAAAACCAACTTATTGACATATATGCAGTGAAGTCCAACACATTCTCTCACTATATACAAATATAGATGTGTGAATATGTATATACACATATATTATATGTACATATTAGATAGATAGATAGATAGATAGATAGATAGATAGATAGATAGATAGATAGATGATAGATAGATAGATGATAGATGATAGATAGATAGATGATAGATAGATAGATAGATAGATGATAGATGATTGATAGATAGATAGATGATAGATAGATGATAGATAGATAGATAGATAGATAGATAGATAGATAGATAGATGATAGATAGATAGATGATAGATAGATGATAGATAGATAGATGATAGATGATACATAGATAGATGATAGATAGATAGATGATAGATGGATAGATAGATGATAGATAGATAGATAGATAGATGATAGATGGATAGATGATAGATAGATGATAGATGGATAGATAGATGATAGATAGATAGATGATAGATAGATGATAGATAGATAGATAGATAGATAGATAGATAGATAGATAGATAGATAGATAGATGATAGATAGATGATAGATAGATGATAGATGATAGATAGCTGATAGATAGATAGATGATAGATGATAGATAGATAGATGATAGATGATAGATGATAGATGATAGATGATAGATAGATGATAGATGATAGATAGATGATAGATGATAGATGATAGATAGATGATAGATGATAGATAGATGATAGATAGATGATAGATGATAGATAGATGATAGATGATAGATAGATGATAGATGATAGATAGATGATAGATAGATGATAGATGATAGATAGATGATAGATGATAGATAGATGATAGATGATAGATAGATGATAGATAGATGATAGATGATAGATAGATGATAGATGATAGATAGATGATAGATAGATGATAGATAGATGATAGATGATAGATAGATGATAGATGATAGATAGATGATAGATGATAGATAGATGATAGATAGATGATAGATGATAGATAGATGATAGATGATAGATAGATGATAGATGATAGATGATAGATGATAGATGATAGATGATAGATAGATGATAATAGATATTCCCCCTCATTCTGCACTCTAAATCCATTGCCTCTTTATGAGGCAGTAGACGGTGTATTTCCTCATCAGTCCTCTAGAGTCACGGATGGTCATTGCACTCACTGATCTTAGTTACAGTTCTCAAAGTGTCTTTACAATTGTTAGTGTATAAATTGTTCTTGTTTTGCTCATCTCATTCATCATCAGCTTATAAAAGTCCTCAAAACTGTTCATTTTTCTAATATTTGATGTTACCACATAAGTAGTTCTTCCTCGTGCTGCTCATTCTATTCTGCGTCAGTTCATATGTATTTTGCCATGCCTTTTTGAAACCATCTAGTTCTTCATTTCTTACAGCACGATTGTATTCCGTCACATCCTATACCACAAAATATTCATCCATTTTTCAATTGATGGGCGTCCCTTCAAAACTGCTATAAATATTTTTGTACCTATAGGACCTTCTCCCATTTCTTTGATATTTTGGGAGTATTGGTTTGGAGGGGGGCATACCAGAGTCAAAAGGAAAGTACTGTTTAATGACTTTTGATATAGAATTCCAAATTGCTTTCCAGAATGATGTACTCGTTCACAGGTCCACCAACCAGTGAATCAATGTACCAAAGCCTCTTCCAACATTTATCATTTCCTTTTTTTGTTCATCTTTGCCAATCTGATAGGTGGGAAATGGAACTTCAGAATTGCTTATAATTTGTACTTCTCTAATTGGTATCATTCCCCCCCCCATAAAGCTATAGATCACCTGGGTTTCTTTCCTAGAGAAGTTAGCACCTGTTCATATCCTTAGACCATTTATCAATTGGGGAGTGGCTTTTTTGTTATAAATTAGATTCAGTTCAATATATCTTGGAAATGAGCCTTTTATCAGAAAAAAAAAATGCTACAAAGATTCCTGCCCTCCCCCCCCAGTTGTTTTCCTTTTAATCTTAGCATTGTTGGATTTGTTTCTGCAAAACTTTTTAAATTTTACATAATAAAATTCTCTTTTCCCTCTTCTACAATCTTCTATACCCTGTTTTGGTCATTAAAATTTTTTTAATCCATAGATCCGACAAGTAATTTTTTTTCCATTTTCTCTAATTTGCTTATGATATGACCTTTGGAATTTAGGTCTTGTACCTCTTTGAAGCATTGTTGTTGTTTAGTCATTTCAGTTGTGTCCAGCTCTTCATGACCTCAATTGAGGTTTTCTTGGCAAGGATATTAGAGTGGTTTGCCATTTCCTCCTCTAGCTTATTTTACAGATGAAAAAACCAAGGCAAACAGAGGTTTAGTGACTTGCACAGCTAGTAAGCGTCTGAGACCAGATTTGAACTCAGGTCTTCCTGACTCCAAGCCTAATGCTCTATCCACTGCACCACCTAGCTATCCCATCACTTGGAACATATCTTGGTTTAAAGTGTCAAGCATTGATATAAATCTGATTTCTCCCATACTGTTGTATGGGAGTAGTTTTTGTCAAATAGTGAGTTCTTAATCTAGTAGCTGTTATGTTTGAATTTATTAAATACTAGATATTTGCTTCCATATATTATGTATCTAATGTACCTCACTAATTGATCCCTCAAATTGTTAACCAATACCAAATTGTTTTGAGAATCACTGCCTTCTAGTGTTGTTTTGAGATCTGGCACTGCTTGGCTCCTTTCCTTCTCCCCATTATGATCCTTTGTTTTACGATAAGATAACTTATATGTGTATACACATAACCAAGAGCTATCACTGTATGTATAATAACCAAAGTAGAATTCTATCTAATAGAAAAATAAACTAGATAAGCTAGAATCCTTTTGAATAAAATCAAGGTTAGAACAAGAATCTCCATTGTCATCTCTTGTATTTGACACAGTACTAGAAATACTGGCTATCCTAACTAGCATAGGTAAAGAAGAAACAAATATACCACTTTTTGCAGATCGTCTCATGTTGTAATTTAAGGAACTCTAAAGAGTCAACTAAAAATTAATTGAAAAATAACTCTTAACAAACTTTCAGGATATGAAACAAATCCCCATGTCATCAGCATTTCTAAATAATACCAATAAAACCCAGCAGAGGGAAATCTCATTTTAAAAAATTACAGAATTCTAATGTACTCGACAGTCTACCTATCAAGATGCACAAAAACTAAACAAACATAGCTTCAAATCACTGTTTATGGACATAAGACAGCACTAAATAATTGGGGAAATATTAATTGCTCATCAGTAGTATGAATCAATATAATAAAAAACAATACTACCCATTTAATTTAGTTATTTAATGCCATATCAAACCACCGAAGGTTTACTTTACAGAACTAGGAGAAAAAAAAAGAATAACAAAATTCATAGGAAGGCAGCACAGCCTCATATTTGTCATGGGGCACCTAGCATGATGCTTGTTAATTTATTGAAGCAGTCCACAATTCAAGCAATTAGCTCCTTTACTTGGTGCATTCTCATGCTACACACTGAAAGTCAGCAGACCTGGGTTCTTTCTGAGTTCTGCTACTAACTAGCTGTGTGATTCTGAACCAAATCACTTCTGCTTTCTGGGTCCCTATTTTCTTCCTCTATAAATAGCATGGGTTGGATCAGATATTCTCCAAGTGTCCTTCCATACGATGCACTCTACTCCTTTAACTGTAGAAGGCTGTGCCTGTGGAAGGACTCCATGATACAACAATATTTGGGGCCAAGAGAAAGCTTTGCTGATTGGGGAAAATTCTCATTCTGAATCCCTCAAAGGGTTACATTTAAATTTAAATAAGCCCCACAGCCTGGCTGCCTTACCACTTCACTAACATTGATTGGCTAAATACATTTCCAGTGCAGGCAGCTTAAAGAAGCTATGAGACTCTTACTGAGGTAGTTGTAGCTTCCTATGACAATTATGCAACACAGTTGGTAGAACAAGGAGATGGGATGAGAGTGCCTACTTCTACATCATGCTGAGGGCATGGATGGAGGCCATAAAAGCAAGGCTGGCATGGAAGCCAAACAGAGGATTTTGTATTTGCTCCTAGGAGGTAATGGAGATCTGATGGATTTATTGAATAGGGAGGTGACTTGGTCAAACTTTAGGAAGTTCAGTTTGTCAGAGGAGAGGAGAATGGGCTTGAAGGTACAACTGAGTGGACATGGTTGTGGGGGGGGAGTAAGAGAGAATGAGGAGTGGAGGATGACTCCTAGGCTGAGAGCGTGGGTGACTGTGAGGATAGTGGTACCCTTGGACAGTAATAGGAAAGACAGGAAGAGGGAAGGGCTGACGTGGGGAAGATAATGAGGTCAATTTGGGACACGACAAATTTAAAGTGTCTGTGGGTTGGAATAGCTACTGACTCAAAACAGTATTCAGAAGTATTAAGGGGTCCCAAAGCTATATGGAGACCTGAGAAAGTCCCTGTTGCATAGCACTTCCTCATTTACAGAGCATTTTATGACATTATTTCCTTCCATACTTACAGCAGCTCTAAGAGACAGGTACTACAAGTATGATGATTCCCATTTTGAGCCAACAGACTCAGTGAAGTTAAGACTTGCCCATGGTCACACAGAGCTAGTAAATATCAGAGGTGAGATTCCAATCCAGGTCTCTCTTGCTTCCAAGTATATTGATTTTTTTGCTCACTATCCCATTAAAGCTTTTTTAAAAAAAGCATGATTGAAGAACATCTCAGTTATCCTGGATTAATTTTTCAAACTATTTACCTAATCTTGCTGTACTTTGCTGAGAGCTATGATGTAACATCTACATTGGTCTTCCTAAACATCCTGAGCAGAGTAGAAACTTGAAGAGATGATAGAGTTAATTGGAGAAGATGATTGGGAATGATATCCAACTAGAAGAGATTTTCTTTGATTAAAACCAGCTACTTTCCAGCATATTCCAGAGAGAAGCTCATTATCAAATCTTCTGTGGTATATGGCCTTTTGGATGACTCATTTTTGAGTTCATAAACACAGTGTGGACTTACATCTTCCCAGTCTCCGCTCACCAACCCCAGAAATATGTAGTGTACAGATGCATAAATTTGCTATTTGAAATTGCCCCGCAATGATTTAGGGAACAGTTCTGTATAGTAAAAATAATATTTTTAGATTATTTGAACACCAGGACTCCTCTTTTTCAGGTATATGTGCATGACCTCCTATGCATAACTTTCACATAAGTGACTTTTCCCCTTGGGTCAATTGACCCTAAAGGGCACGAGAGAGATTTTGTACTTCCTGTTAGGCTCCTTGAAATATCTTTATCTTCTTAAACGCAGAGGACAGTCAGTAAGTGTGGTTGGTTGACTGGCTGACTAATTCTAGAATCTATTCTTTTCCCTCCCCTTTGCCAGAGGCAAAGTAGGTTGATTAGACTGTCTCCTTGCCAGTTCTGGCTGGCTGGTAAAAGCATTAAAAAAAAAATCCACTTCCTGTAGCCTCACCCAGCTCTGGTCCCTAAAGTTACTGGAAAAAAAGAAAGTGCTGACCAAGTATTTGGATGGAATAGAAAGGAGAGCCGACATCTGGAATGAATGGCATTAGTCTGCTGGAGTTGCAGCTCAACCTGAAAATTCATTACCGAACCCTGAGTCAAACCAAAGCTTAATTTTTCTTTTTCTTTTCTTTTCTTTTCTTTTCTTTTCTTTTCTTTTCTTTTCTTTTCTTTTCTTTTCTTTTCTTTCTTTCTTTCTTTTTTTTTTTTAAGGAATGAACAGGTTCAAACTGGAACTAAAACTATGTATTTCTAAAACTAACAAACCAGGGCAAAACTGAGACACGAAAATATTGACAAATTGAATTGATGTTTCATTCATTCAGTTCAAATGTTTGACCAGAAGAAATCAAAGACAAGCAGAAGCCATTCTGCAAAGTCATTGTCCTTCATCTAAATTGATCCAGGTTTGTAATGTAATTTTCTTTCCTGTCCATTAAAATATAATCAGTTTCATTCTTTGTGATGTTATTTGGTGCTCACCAAGGAAGCACCTTCTTATTCTTTTTTTCCTCTTTTTTGACTAGGCAATCAGGGTTAAGTGACTTGCCCAAGGTCACACAGCTAGTGTCAAGTGTCTGAGGCCAGATTTGAACTCAGGTCCTCCTGACCCCAAAGCTGGAGCTTTATCCACTGTACCACCTTGCTGCCCCTTCCTATTCTTTTTTTCTGAAGAAAGTACATGATATAGAGGCTTCAGGTTTCTGTATAATCTATAAGTTTTTGACTTTTCATTTCTTTCTCAGGAACCGTACTTTCCAATAGGTTTCTCTTCTTCTTCCCTCTTCCCCATCTTTGTGTTGGAATCATCAAGTATCAGAATATATATTGATCTGCTGGAGGGTCTTATCATTCTGTAGAATTTGTGTGCTACTTTGACTCCAGCAACTGATAGTGAGTAAGCAGTGATCATTCTCATTGTGCTAAAGCCTCAAACAGGGCAGTACTATGTGTGACTCAGGAGACTGCCTTGACTTGGGCTGACCCATAACATGATTATCACGGTACCTCTGTCTCTTTTTGAAAATGCTTACATCAGTATTGCAATATGTGATGACTAAATGCCCCCCAAAACAATATTTCTTGTAGCTTTTGTGAGTACAATAAAATTGATTTTGCCAATCCTTTTCTTTGACTCTCTGAGACATACTGGTGAGCTCCCCTTCCATTAAGCTGTAACTTCCTTCCTTCTTCTGATGCTTACATTAAGAATGTGTCAAGATTGGTATAATTCAGCTCCTGTCATATGTCCACTCATTGGTTATTGGATGAGGATCTCACATTTACAGTACTAACACTCAAATGGAAGTTTCTTGGTGGTCTAAAAACTGTGATTCTTAGCGCCCTTTACCCCCTGTCCTGCCCCTTTGTCACCACGACCACAGAAGTGTTAGTTGGGCACACATGGCTGAGGTCATTTTTATCTGTCTTTGTTTCAGGGGTTGCCATGGTCAAAACAATTTCATCACTAGTGGTGGCCAGCCTTTCTGTGGTGGGTCCTGGGAAAACTGGGCTATACTTGAAGTCTTTCTACTCCAGTAGAACCTTCCAGAGCTTCTAATCCACTGACATAACATTCAAGAACCCAGGGTCACCTCCATGCCACTATGAGGGACTGGAATAAGACTTTTTGTAGGCTTTTTTTTCCCTTCTGAGTTATCACTTGTTTTTCTCTTGAGTCTCCATTTTAGCTAATATCATGCCATTTTAAAAGACAGTTGGGCTTAAAGATGTAGTGTTAGGTGAAAAGCAGTTGCCCTGCCTTTCTTCCATTCCCATGTGTAAGTTAACTACTCTGTCTTGAAAGAAACCAATGACATTGTGACATTGGACCTCACAGTGGCTCTAAACAAATTAGCTGACCAGTCTAGACATTTTATAAAATAGAATGGTGTAAAAGTAATATACAGTTATCCCTTCCACATCATGGGGGTGAAGGGGCATGGCACTCCTGTGATCTGGAAAATCCCGTAAAATTTTTTGGCCTTTCCTTCATACCAGAGAAGTCTGGATTTTTTTCTTTTTCTTTTATGGGGTGTTTGCAGTACCTTACTGTAAAATTTGGGTTAAGTATTCGGTCGCAAGCTTTGTGTCCTCTGCTGGCTTTCATGTGTCATCTGTGGCTTCAGTAAAATGCCCAAAAAATTCCCATCTAATTTCTTATACTGAGCTGAAATATAGTGAAACCTCAAGGGGGAAAGTTGGGATGTGGAAGGGAAAACCGTATAATTGACATAATATTTGTAAAGTGCTTTGCAAACCTTAAAGTGCTATATAAATGCTATCTATTATTATTGTTGTCGTTACTAAAGGTTGGGTTTTTTTTTTTCCACTATAGCTTTTTGTCTTGAATAGTTGATGTAATATTGCAGAAAGAACAACGGATCAGGAGCTGAGCTGTAACTAGGACAGGACAACTAGGACTTTTCTGAAGGTTAAAACCTCTCAGGAAGCAGTCCTCTGGCTCACTCACCGAATTTCTTCCGTAGTCTGTGTCACAAAGCCCAAGTGGCCCTGCTCCTTCACCCAAAACTGTGCAGCCCACGCTTATGCTGCCACAGCATCTATCTCACGCTCCCACTGACCCCCTCCCCCAATCTCCTCTTTGGATTAGGGGAAGAGAAGCTAGTATTGCCTGTGCAATGGGGGCACCAGCCAGTCTCTCTAGGGTCTTGTCTGTCCTATCTTGGTGCAACTGTTTCTTGGGCAGCCTGTCCTCCATACATTCCCTCCAAAACTACAACAACGACAGCCCCAGCAGCAATAAAAACACTGATTTTTTTTCTGCCTCAGGCTAAAAATTCCTTATTATGGCTCTGGTCTATAGATTTGGGTTTAATTATTGGCTTTTACATTCAATAGTCATTGGCTGTGGTCTTAGTCATTTCCCTTTTCTGAGTATCAGGGGTTTTTTTTCTGTAAAGCTGGGATAACACTGCTTAGGTACTATTCCACGGGATTACTGTCAGGAAAGTGCTTTGTAACTTTTCAAGTGATACTAAAAATTGGGTTGTTATTACTCTGTCTTCTTCTTCTCCTTCTCCTTCTCCTTCTCCTTCTCCTTCTCCTTCTCCTTCTCCTTCTCCTTCTTCTTCTTCTTCTTCTTCTTCTTCTTCTTCTTCTTCTTCTTCTTCTTCTTCTTCTTCTTCTTCTTCTTTTGTTATTACTCTTTCTACTAAAATTACAGGAGCCAAATTGATTGAAATGAAATGGGAGCTCATTTGAATATGCAAAATGCCCCCCCCCCATTCTGGGCCAGCAGAAGCTTGGGAGAACATACATATGACACCGACTTAGTTGGTTCCCTGAAGAAGAAATACTGTCCAAATGCATCATCTATTATTGATTCTATCACTCTAGGGGGATTTTCAGAGTTAATAGAACTTGTATGGCTCAAGCTAGAATGACTTTTGTCATTATGTGATTTTATCCAGGATACTGAAAAAAAAAAGTCACACAACACAGGTCTTCACATAAATCCCTGCAGCACTTTGCTAAAATCCTCCTTTGAAGCTGGAATTGAATTATTCATGATTAGTCCTTGGGTCTAATCACTCAACTAGTACTAAATTCACCTCACTTGTCAATTGACTCCAGGCCACATCACAGTGTTTTTTCCAACAAGAATTGTACAAGACTTTTTAAAGTGCTTTCCTAAAATCTAGGTAAACTATATCTCCATAATTACCCTGTTCTAGCAATCAGTAAACACCTGAAAAAAAAAAAAAGAACGTTAGTCTGACTTGTTCTCGACAAAGCCACACTGGCTTTCTGTGATCACCTTTTTCCTAGAGGTTGATTAACTCTTCTTTAATAATATATGCTAGAATTTTACCAGGCATTGAAGTTAAGCTCAGTGGGCTATAGTTTTCAGGCTCTCTCTCTCTCTCTCTTTTTTTTAAATCAAGTCATTTTCCCTTCTGCAAATCCTGAGGTACTACTTCTGTTTTCCATGAATGTTCAAAGGTCACTGTTGCTGACTCAAAAATGAAATCCACCTGTGCTTTCTGCACCAGAAGACATAGTCCTATCCTTTCTTTGATGTTTTTCTCCTTCAGCCAATAAAACTAAACAACGAAACCCTCTTTTTGGTTGTTGTAGTTTCACTGCAAGCTGAATTCTGAATCTTAGTCCTTCAAAAAATTTTTAAAAATTAAATTTAAAAAAAGGAAAAAAAGAGAAATATTTCTTATAGGACCATGCCAGGTGTGATAGGACCACTATCTAATAAAGTTCCCCTACCACATATAACAGGCTAGTTTTCTTCCCTGAAAGAAAACAAACATTCCTTAGTACTGAACTGGCTCAGAGGTCTAAGGCTAAATTGCATCTACCTTGAAGGAAGTTTCCTGATGGTCTCTGGCCAAAATTGACATGGCTTCTTGGTTACCCAAGGACATTAAAAGGCCCAACCATGTGGAATCAGAGTCCTTCACAGTTGATGGACATCTTAAGACTCACCACACCCTTCCCTACAAATCAGATACATTTCTAAATTTCCATGTAGAAGCAAAGTCTACCTAGGCTAAGAGCTTCAGCAAACTTGTCCACTATCCTTTCTTTGCTACTGCTAAGTAAACCTTGCTTTGTTAACCATTGACCTACCTATGAGCCTCATATCATTCCAATACGGAACCTAAACTAACAAGAGATTCCTGAATCAAGCCTCCCCATCATACCACACTTTTGTATTTATCCTCTATTGTCTGCCTTTGTTTCCATTTTCTTCCTTTTTCATATTTAGGTTGATATCAGTGTTTCATGAGATATAGGTAAAATGTTATGATTATTAACCCATGGATAGTTACTGAAATAGTGCCTAAGTTGAGAGTATAGACGTGATATTCAAAAACATGGAATTGTTTTTAAGTTTGGATGCCTATGATTTTTGGTATCTTTTGGGTCACTCTGAATGACTTACAGAATTTGACAGTTGTAAAGGAGTTTTTGTGTTTGTCAGTTCAGTTCTCTCTTTTCCTGTGCACAAATCCATTTTATAGCATTTTTGACAAGTGGTTATCTGACTTCTGTTTGAATGTCCCAAGTGATGGGGCATTTATTATCTTTCCCAGCAACCCACTCTAATACTTCTTGAGGAAGTACTACTTTATATCAAAGATGAACTGTTTCTCTGTAGCTTTTATCTGCTGTTGTTGTTAGTTCTACCCACTTGCACTAAACAGAATAAATCTTATCCCTCTTTTACACATGCCCCTTTGTATTAGAAACTTCCTCCTGGCCTAAATAACACTTTGGGGACCTTTTCACTTCTACTATGGGATTTATCAGCGTTTGGTTCTTCCCCAAAAGTCACCTCACTTCTCCTTAAAAGTGCTCAATCTCATAAAGCTCAAAGCAGTTTTATTTACAAAGTCTTCAATATAGAAAAAACTCATCTAAGCCCCCAAAGAGTCATCACCTTCTCTCATGAACAATGAATGGGTGACCCTCCTCCCAGAGACAGGTGAAATCTCTATGACTTATAATAGTGGGCTGGGTGAGGCTTCAAAAAATGAGGAGGCTGGGGCTTTCTCCAACCTGGTCCTCTTCACTCTTTGCCTCTTGCCTCTTAGCTTACAGCAAGTGCTTTTTGCAGGGCTGATGTTTGTCCTTCATGCTTCTGCTTCTTGCAGCACGTCACCCCCCTACTCAATCAACTCTGATGATTCCCCATCACCTCCAGGATCACATATAAATTGCTTTTTGAATTGGCATTCAAGCTCCCTCCTTTCTTTCTAGCCTTCTTACTCCTATTGCCCAGCACATGCTCTCTGATATAGTGACATGGGCCTCCTTGCTGTTCCAAAAGAGGGTCCTCCTCTTAGCTATGGGCATTTTCTCTTGCTGGCCTCTGTGTCTGAAATGCTTTCCTTCCTCATCTTTTCCTCCGGCTTCCCTGTTTCATTTTTTGTCTTTTCAAGTACCAACTAAAATTCCATCTTCTATAAGAAGCCTTTACCAACCCTTCTTAATTCTAGTGCTTTACCTCTGTTAGTTATTCCCTATTTATCCTTTATATAATTTGTACGTATTTGTTTGCCGATTGTCTCTCCCATTAGATCATGAGCCCCTTGAGGGCAGGGGCTATCTTTTGCCTTTTTTGTATCCCTAGCTCTTAGCACAGTGCCCAGCACATAGTAGGTGCTTTGTAAATGCTTATTGACTGACTGCCCGCAGCTTAGGCCACAACAACCAAAGCTCCCCTTGGAGGTCAACAGGACACAGTGGAAGACATGCCAGATCTAGAGTCAGAGGAACTGAATTCCAGTCCTGTCTTGGCCACTTATTACTTGCTTGATATTGGGTGGATCATTTAACTTCTCTGGGCCTCAGTTTCTTCATCTGTAAAATGGGGTAGATGGCTTCTAAGATCTCTTCCAGTTCTAAATCTGTGATCTTATGACCTTTGTTGCTGGCTTCTGTCTCTTCCATATGGAAATCTTCGTTTTCCATAGGCAACAAGCCTCTTCAATATAGAACTACTCTAGCGTTTTTTTTTTGCCAAATATATTCTATCTGAAAATCACACCTCCAGGCCTGAGCATCTCTATTCTGTTGAAACTTTTTTGTAACTTAGATCCTGTAGCCCTTCGCTTCTCATTCCAAAGGTCTCTTATGATTTTGGAAGACTTTCTTCTTTCTTATTTATTTTTAGAATGGATTTATTATTATTAGAATTTATTTATTTATTATTTATTTGTTATTATTAGAATGAATGTTTTTCCCTCTAGCTTATGGTAAGTTCATGCTTTTTCTCGTTTCTTCCTAGTGCCTGGTGCTATATCTCCTGCTTGCAAAAACATCTCCCAACAGAATCAGAGTTTTAGTGGAACATTCTCGCTCTCTCCTTCCTTGTTTGTACCCCATTTTCCATTGGGGTACTTGGGTCAGGTCATACAAATTACCCTAGAGCTCCTGTGGGAAAGCTCTCTAAAAGGCAGTCAGGAGGAGGTAGAGCCTGCTGCTTCCAGGCCAAAGAAGAAGGTGTACATTTGTGGTCTTTGTTAAATCCATGATAGCCCTTCCCCTTTTTGACAGAATGTCCTCCCAAATCATCTCTTCTTTACATGACACACCTCCCACTTCTCCATGCTCCCACTTTACAATCCAGCAGTTCTTTGAACACAACGCTTCATCTTCCTTCCTGGCTTTGTACTGACTACCTCCCACACCTGGAATGTTCTGTTCCCCTCACCTCCACCTCTTAAGTTTCCTGGCTTTCTTTAAGACTCGGCTCAAATCCTGACTTTTAAGGCCTTTCCCAGTCCTCTCAGTCCTTAGTGCCTTTTCTTCTCAGATTGCCTTCCATCTACTCTGAATGTATCTTCTACATATCTAGTTACTAACATGTTGTCTTTCTCATTAAAATGCAAGTTTCTTGACTGCAGGTACTTTTTTTTTTAAAAGCTTTTTTATCTCCAGCACACACCTGGTACATAGTAAGTACTTAATAAATGCATGTTGCCTGACTGTTTGACTTCCTCCAAAACTCCTGGAATGCTTTTACCCTCTTCTGTATATATTCCAGCTTGTTAACATCCCTCTTAAAATATAATCCCCAGACCTGAACACAGTATTTCCAGATGTGATCTAGCACAGAATATAGTGGAACTTTTACCTTCCTTATTTTGAACATTATACTTTTATTAATACAGCCTAAAATCACATTAGCATGTTTATGTTTATTGACTAAATGAATTTGTTCTCAACTAAGCTAAAACTTTAGACTATTTTTTCTTGGTGTGTGCCTCTAACTATGGTGAGAAACATTCATTTTGATTAACAGTTCTCAATTATTTGGGCAATAATATTTACAATGTAGGGGAAAGAATGCTGGATTTAATGTCAGAGGACCCTTGTCAAGTAAAGTAGTCAACAAGCATTCATATTAAATATATATGGCTGGGGATACGGAGAAAGGTAAAAACAGCCTCTGCCCTCAAGGAGCTCACAGTCTAAAAAGATTGACCCCGTGACAAATAACTAAGTACCCAAATTGCAGGTAATCACCTAGAGAAGTCGTAACATTAAAGGAGACTGGGAAAAGTTTCTTGGGCAAAGTAATTTTCCTGCTTGGGGGCTGCAATTTCCTCACCTCCCTTCTAGCTCCAAATCTTGTGAGCTTTTCTTCAGAGTCCTAAAGCTCTTTATTACTCTCTTTTGTATCTTGCATCATTATGGCTTGGGGCGGGGGGAAGGGATGGAGATGAAATTGAATTCAATCTAACAAACATCCATTCCCAGCGGACTATTTGGAGATAGAGACCCTTAGGAAGAATTAAGGTATAAAAAAGTTACGAAGTTTATTTCCAAGGGTCACTCATATCTGCTCTAGCCACGGCTCTCTTCTCCCAGTTACGGGGCAGCGCGCAAAGCCCCGACACTGATGACAGACAGGTCCTTGAACTCTGTGTTCCAGCCAGGAATCCAGCCGCCTCCTTCCAGCAAAACTACAAATCCCGGCAGGCCAGGCAGGCTTCAGCGAGGCTCTCCTTCCTAGGGGATAGGAGGGGTAACACCCTCTGTAGGGCGGACTCCGACTCCCGAACAGACCACATGCTCCCTCGCCTTTTTCAGGGCAGGGAACTACAGAACCCAACAGGCCACGCCGGCGGGATCTGCGGCCTCGGCGCCGCGTTGCATGCCGGGACTTGTAGTTTCTTTGGAACGGGAGCAAGAGGGCTGGAGGGAGGAACCGGCTTTGGAATCTCAGCTGCTGCCTGAAGTAGGGAGGCGAAGAAGAGAGCCGGCGCGCCTGCGCAGCTTTCTGGGTTCGGTCCGCCGCCGCCGCGGCTCCTGCTCGGTGCCTGTAGGACTCTGGTGGGGAGGGGTGGGGGGGACTCGAGGCGGAACGGATGCTCCCGTGAGTGCGGAGGGAGCTAATAAAGTTTTTGAAGGAGGAGACAGCGTGGGGGGGGGAATCCATACGGAGGGGCGGGGCTGGGGCGAGAGGGGCCGGAGGCTAAAAGAAGAGAGCCCACGGAACGCGAGCGGGAGGAGTGCCGCCGAGCCGGGTCGAGGCGCCGGGAATCGTCCCTCTCGTCCCCCTCCAGGAGAACCGGCCCGGGACCCCTGGTGAGTGCCGGGGTGGGGGCGGGGGGCGGCGGCCGCGCTGCCCTCCCCTTCTCCTCCTCCTCCACCCCCTCCCTGCCGC
This sequence comes from Phascolarctos cinereus, assembly GCF_003287225.1. Lineage (NCBI taxonomy): Eukaryota > Metazoa > Chordata > Mammalia > Diprotodontia > Phascolarctidae > Phascolarctos > Phascolarctos cinereus. The sequence goes on along the minus strand of NW_027555736.1, from coordinate 85,950,975 downwards.
TCCTGAGGCGAGGGGCGGGCCCTTCCCGGGACGCGCCGGGGCCCGGGGGAATGGGGGGAAGGTCGCGGGCGGGGCCACCCCGGGCGGAGCCGCAGCCTCCCCGTCTCGCTCCCGGCCGGTCCCCGGGATCCTCCCCCGGAGGAAGCAGCCATCCCTCCAAACCTCCGTCCCTCCATCCCTCCCGGCACTCTTCAAAAAACTCCTTTTCTTCCAAAAACAAAACAAAAACTTTGCAACTGCGGTTATCCTTGAGAACGGGGGGAGGGGGCCGCATCCCGGGGACGGAGAGCTTGTTGTTTTAAATCGGATACTGTAGTCCCTGCGTTTTATTTTGTGCTGTTAAGTTCCGAGGAGTGCCCGACTGCCGAAGGAGAGCACGACCCCTTCCCCCGCCTCCAAAAAATAAAATTAAACGAAAAGGTTCAGAGCCCACCCCTGCCCGAGAGGCTGCAGTCTGGACTTCCTTGAACCAGGTTTGTGGAAGTCCAGGCGAGGGTTGGGAAGCTCCCGGAGAGCTAGCTGCCTCTCGCCTTCCCGATCCACCAGCGGCGGTCTTTATTACTACTATTATTATTATTCTGACATCACCTCTCCTAGCTGGCTTCTCAGAGACTAGAATCGGTGGAGAGGAGGAATGGGGGGAAAATGACTTTTTCAGCATAGAGCTGAGATGGGCAAGAAAGTTGGCAAATAACTGCGTGAGAAGAGGGTTTTGTTCTCCCATCAAGGAAATACTGTTAAGTACTGTATGCTTGTTTTTTTTCTACTTCACTGACAGAAGGTTCTCTACGTGTGTGAATTTTCTGGAAGGTTGTATTACGCTTATTTTTATTTTCCTGCTTCGTTGACAGAGGGTACCTTAGGTGTATGAATTCTGCTGGAAGCTGTTAAGTTTTTTTTCCCCCCTACTTCATTGACAAGGTTCCATAGGTATATGAATTCTACTGGAGGCTGTATTAAGCATTTTTTTTTCCTATTTCATTGACAGGGGGTTCCTTGGTGTGTGATTACTGATGGAAACAATCCCCCCCCTTCATAGTATGAATGGTGGTGGAAGTTGTGTTAAGCTTTTTTTTCCTACTTCGTTGACTGAAGGTTCCTAGGTGTATGTGATTGCTGATGGAGCTGCTTCTCCACCCCCACCCCCCACTTCATGGGTGTATGAATATTGATGGAAGTTTTGTTAAGAGGGTTCCTAGGTGTACGAATTCTGAAGGAAACTGTTACTCTAATTTTTTTTCCATTTCATTGATAAAAGATTTCCTAGGTGTATGAATTCTGCTGTTAAGTTGTGTTAAGCTTTTTTTTTTTCTATTTCATTGATGGGATTCCTCGGTGTATGAGTGCTGATGGAAGCTGCTTCCCCCCCCCACCTTCATTTATAGAGGGTTCCCAAGGTATATGAATTCTGCTGGAAACTGCTGTGCTTTTTTTTTCCTACTTCATTGATATGAGAGTTCCCTAAGTATGTGAATTCTGCCAGAAGCTGTGTGGTGGAGCAAAACTTGTCTTCGAATGTGTAGGTAACCATGAAACTTTTTTTTTTCATTTTAGGGCATTAGACTTGTAAGTAAACTCTTCTTTTAAGCTTTGATTTTCCTTTAACAGGTCCAAAATCCATGCCATTTCTATTTCATGGGAGAAGATAGTCCTAACTCAGTCCTTACCCATTTTACAGATGAAGAAATCGAGACCCAGAAAAGTTACTCAATTTGCCCAGGCCTGGGCTCTTCCCAAATGCTAGAAATAGAACGAATCAATTCAGGTCTCTTTACACCTAACTGAGATGTGCTAGCATCTTCCTCAGTGGTTTGTGGTTTTTTGAAGCTGTCTCTTGATCTAGGTAAATCAAGACAGAAAAGGCATTATGACTGTCAGAATGACCTTAGAGGTTTTTTTGTAGTATTTTTTGTTTGTTGCAAAACCTAATATCTGTACCATGGATCATATAAATATTGGTAATATTGGTTGTTGATTGATTGAGTATTGGAGCAATCAATTTTTGAGAGCAGGATAGAAAAAGAAGATTTAAGGAAGGAAAATTGTTAGCCTTTTTTGGTCTTTTTTTCCCCCTTACCCATCACTTCTGCTCTCTTGGAAGTTTGCTATGCTTGTATATATATATCTTGTGGTTTCTTTTCTCTCTATTTTTATTAAAGTGTCTTTCTGCAGTGATTTAACAAAATGGCCTTTATAAACTGGGATTTTTTGTCATAAAGTTTTTGTATGTGTCCAGTTTTTAGAATAAGTGACATACTGTGGCATTTGTACAATTGTCTTAAACCTTAAAACTACTAGTCAGTCAGATACTTTTTGTTTGGTTCCCATAGAAAGAGTTGGTAGATTTAGGGTCGGAGGACCTGGGCTGTTACATCTTGCTTCTGATATGTTAAAACCCTAGATGTAACCTTAGGCTAATCATTCAACCCAGTGATCCTTGGTTACCATATCTATAAATGTGAGGGAGGGAGTTGACGGCTTAACTCTCCCAACATGCCTTCTAGCTTTACATCTGTGATCCTTAAATACAGATTTTTGCGTACTTTTTCTGTTGTGCACAATTGTATTGAAATTCATTGTAAGCTTCAAATAAACATTACGTGATTAGGAGAAAAACAAATGAATTTGCAAAATTTTACCTTTCCATTTTTAACTGTCCCAAACTGAGTATCTTTGCAAAAGGACATCTTAAATAATATTGGACTTTAAGCATTATTTTCCATACTTGATCAAAACTGATGTACTGATAGCAAGAATGAATTGCATTCAGCAGAGATGGTTTCTCCAAACATGGTCGGAATTCTTTTTTATTTCTATAACTTGCTTCATTATTTCTAGTGAAGTTCACTTTTGGAATACTAGTAGTCAGTCATCTAGCATTTATTAAATACCCAAGTGCCGTGTGCGAGGCACTGTGCTATGTGTTGGGGATACACGTACAGAGGATGAAACTAATACATTTCAACTTTAAAATGTTGTCTACTTTAGCAGAATTTTGGGTGATAAACTAAACGTTTAGTTCATTTATAATGCCGTCTGCCCCCCAGATATTTCCATTAGCCAGTTTTTGGTAGGCAGTATATGTTGTACCAAGTTCTTTCATATGTTGAAATGAATGTGTATACATATACATCTAAAATACATTTTACAAAATTAAGGAGTTGGAGATTCCAAGTTATTTAAGCTTATATTAATTTTACTCAGTTCTGTTAATTTTATTTTCATTGCTGCTTTAGAAAAAAGTTGAGTAACAGGTCTATTTTTAGTGAAATTTGGATATTAAAAGTAGAAGGGTTATATAAAGCTAAAGCAGGTTAGTTGTGTACGAGTTGGCTTTTTTTCTTATGCAATAGTTTATCAGCCAGAATAAGAAAGACAGTAAAACAGAATAGCGATACAATTGTTAGGAAACTCCCATGAGCTCATAATCAGGAAGGACTTTTTTAGAAGGGCTTAAGGATGTTGTATTTTTTTGTAAAGATAGCTACATATCAAGTGCTACTTGTGAACATAAAGAATCAGTTTTAAACCATGGAAAGTTCATAGGAAAGAAACTGAACATTTAAAAATGCTATTAAAAATCATAAAATATTCTGGAGTCTCTTAAGAGCAGCTCTTGTCTGGTGTCTTTAAAAGTATTATGTTATAAATCTGACAAGTAGTCAAATACTGATAATTCCACAGTTGTTTTGACATTGTGATACTTTGTGATACTGAATGGCATTACACGTTATGATAATGTACTTGGTTTAATAATGTGAGAGACTTTGACACTGAAATGCATTATTTGTAACTAAACAAATCCTTATACTCGCTGTTGTCTTAATTCTCTTTTGGAAATGGGAAAGTTTGGAATATAGCAGTTATTCGAATGTTAGTCACGTGGTCCCTGTTATATACTAGCAACTACAGAATTTGGGATTTTCAGTCTTACTGCAGTTTTTACAAGGAATTAAGTTCCTTTTGAGTATGAAATTGTTGATAATCCTAATATTAAAAAAAAATTTTGAATTCCCCAGTTTGTTTTTTACTGAACTTCATTTCCTAGATACAATAAGTAATTGTTCCAGCTTATTTGTATTTAGGTATACATATTATGTTTTTGCTTTGCTTTAGTTGTAATTACATAACATTTAGAAGTACATGAAACTGAATATGAAATTAGTGTTTGGGATAATGGAAATATTATTTATCAGGGAGTTAGACCTAGAAGCTTTGATATGTATGTGATGCCAAATTATTTTTAGAAACATAAAAATATGAATGGATATTTTCTTTGAAAAATAAGATCTTCCTGTTGGGGTTGGTTAGAGCTAACAGGAATCTGTTACTCTAATGAGAGGAAGGAAACTTTTTTTTAAAACTGCCTTAACCCAAAGTATTCTTTCCTCCCTTAAAGTTTCAGGGTGATGTAGAATGCATGGGTGTTTAATTTCTAGAAGGAAGTATAGAAGCATATTTTCTTTTGCACACAGGCCCTTTAGGAAGTCTTTTGTTCAGTTCTGAGTTGCTCTGATTTAAAAAGTTACTCTGCCAAATGAGTTCTACTTTTAGTCTCAAAAAAAAAAATTGATGGCTCCCCGTGTGATAGTTATACTACATTAGTGTACTTTAAGAAAACACAGAATGGCAAAAAAGCTATTGTGAATTCATTTACTCTTTTAAAATGAAATTATATTTAATTCATTGTAATAGTGTTTGGTTGCTTTAAAAAAAAAGCAATATTTTGTTTGTGTGAAACAGTATTCAGTCTGTGGAAGGTGTATTTGCTTGATTATTATACTGAGTTATTTAGTAAGCTGACCCATGCAATAATTCTGTACCCCATAAGCCTTGACCCACAAACTGGGAAATAGTATAAGTTTTCTTTCTTTGGATTGAAACTTTTGGTGAATGTGAAGAAAGCCAGAAAGTTTTGGGAAGTTGCAGTAGTTTTAAGTAAATGTGAAATAAACATTTTAAATACTTTAAAACCTTGGACGTATTAGTTATTTTGAAATAGTTGAGTTTTCCTGATAGCAGAACACAAAGCCTTTAACTTTAATCTCTGTGGATGGAGATCTTTTTCAAATGTTATGCTTTTCTTTCCTTTCCTTTTAAAAATGTTGTACTGGCTTTTTCTTTTGATGTCTCAAGGTCATTAATCTACTATTTAGTGATATGCTTAGGGCTTATTGGGATCTAAGAGGACCTTTTGCTCCCAGGCTTAATGGCCCTAAAATGCTGTCATTTTGGGAGATACATTTTTAGAGTATTCTCCTCTTCTCTGTCCCCTCCCACCCCCTAGTTCTCTCAGTTCTTCATTGCCTCTAGTAGTTTGTATATCCCCATCTTCTTGGCTGCTTTTAATCTGTGGTAGACTTAGGAACTGAAAACCAGTAACAATAACTTGTATTATGCTTTTTACAGAGGGCTTCCTTACAACAGTCATGTGAGTTGGAATAGTAGGTGTAAGCATTATCATTCCCATTTCACAGAAACCAAAGCTCAGAGAGCTTATGTGACTTACATATGCTGTGCACAACTAGTGCCTCTCAATTCTGGGATTTAGGACTCTACTGCTTTGTCTACTGCGTGCTGCTGCCTGTCAAGCTCCAGTTGTTTCTAAAGCTACAAATAACTAGCTTTTTCAGGTATCTCCTAAGAGTAAAACCACAGAGCTTTAGTGTCTGGACTTTGTGACATCCATTTTTGCTGCTTAGAATCCTTTTTTGATTAATTCCTGTTTCTGAACTGTATTCCATATAAATGAGATTATCACTTAACAGCTTTGTATGGGTGAGCCATTTCTGTGCAGTCTTCTTCATCTCTTTAATGTAATCCATCTGCCTTCAGTTTTCTGATTTCATTGTTTACTTAGATCGAGGTTTGGATGAAAGAACTCCAGATAATTCTTGTATGGTAACTGTGATTGTGGATGACACTTAGAATCATGGGATCTCACAGATGTTGAGATGGAAGAGGTCCTTAAACATTATCTAAGCCAACCCCATTGTTTTAAAGTTGAGGAAATTGAGGCCCAGAGAGGTTAAGACTTTGCTTGCTCAAGGTCACAGACCTATCCAAAACCAGGATTTGAACCTAGGCCCTGTAATTAAGGTCCTAATGGTCTTTTATCTTTTGTTGAACATAGTTCAATCAGGAATAGCATATGATTATTCATGTCAGTAAATAAGAGCTTAGAAAAAGGAAAATAATGAATAAACTTCTTGACTGAGTAGATTTTTAACTGAATAGTAACCCTGCTCCTTCAGAAAAGGATCCCTTCTCGGCTGGATTAGGGTTTGCTTCCTCTGACAAGATTTTGGTCAGAAAGGACTATTGTGATTTGATTGGATGGCCCAAGAATTGAGTGACAGTGAGTGGCTTCCAGACCTTGCAGCCATGCCCATGTGTAGCATTTTGTACCTAGTGACTCACTTTGTTATGTGAAACATCGGGCAACACTGTTTTAATGTAGAGTTGGAGTATTTATGTAGGCTTCTCTTTTATAAATACATATTTGTATATGCCTCCTTTATAACTGATTACTTAGTATTTAAGATTCTCCAAATTATTCGTCTAAAGGGTACAATGGATAGAGTGCTGAGCCTGGACTCAGGAAGATCTGAGTTCAAATTCAATCTTAGACACTTACTAGCTGTGTGATCTGGGCAAGTCACTTCACCCTGTTTGCCTCAGTTTCTTCATCTGTAAAATGAGGAGGAGAAAGAAAGAGCAAACTACTGCAGTGTCTTTGCCAAGATAATCCATATGGGCTCACTAAGAGTCAGACTGAACAGCAGCAACAAATTATTCAGGGCAAAGTGGCAAAGATTGGATAAAGAACCAGCTCTCTATATAACAAAAATATCTATAACAGTTCTTTTTCCTTTTATATAATGTAATTCATGATCTGTGATCTGATCTGATTGTGACTTAACCATGTGAGGTCCCAGTGCTTTTGCACTCTGGGAACCATTTTTGTTTTTTTCTCCTATACTTTTAAATGGATGTTAGTGTTTAAGAAGTCACTGTTTTGCATGCTCTGTTTGGGGAGACAGTATGAGATGAGCTGTCATCTAAAGGATTTTATAGTTGTCTTTTTCAGTATAAGAACAATTATGTTTGGAGCCACAGAGACCACTGCAGAATTTTGTCATCAGCAGGCAACTGCTTTGTTGTTTTCTGTCAGAAACTCTTTCCATAGATGTTCAAAATGTAACCCTGAACCTGAGATCTTCTGAGATCTTCTGTTCATCGTGACCAACACAATTCAATTCAGGGGATCCATTTAGGAAGTTTATTGAAAAACTGGAGTAAATGTAGAGGAGAGTAACCAGCTTGGTGGGGGGGGCTCGAACCTGTGTCAAAGGATGGTTGCTTGAAAGATCTTGTGAATAGGGGGCCAGGGTCGTATCAGTGGTCTCTGAAGGCAGTTGAAAGACTGTCATATGGACAAGGGATGAGTTGTGCTTTTTTGGTCTACGTGGATAGAACTAAGAATAGTGGATAGAAGTCATATTGAAAGGCAGATTTTCTCTTTGCTCTGCGAGGAAAAATTGAGCTTTACAAAGATGCAGTGGGGCTGCCTTGAGCTACTAGTTTTCCCTACTGTTGGGGAGTTTTAATGTGGAGTCTGGGATTAGACGCCACCTCTGAAGTTATCTTTCAACTCTTTGATTCAGCATTTTCTGTGTTTATTCATTATAAATTGCTGTAAGTCAAATGGTATAGGCACATTTCCATTTCAGGTCCCCAGATATGACTTGAGGATCCATTATGTACAGAGCACAGTTCTGAATGTCAGAATTGAAGATTTCCTATACTTACAAATGGAGTTACAGGTTTCCTTTTCTTTTCCCGTGGATACTGCTCCAGAGTAAGGAAGTAGGTTGCCCAGGGCCATAGGCTCGAAATGAGGGGCCATTCTGTAGGCTGTGAAACCCAACAGTCATCTCCTTTTTCCCTTTCTGGGAATTGTACACATGCTCTGTTCTCACTCTTCTCTGCTTTTTATTACTCCCAGCCCAGTCAGGTTCTTCACAGTCTTTCTTTTACATGAACATGCACATCTTGTTTTCCTCGATTTTTCCTCCATAGATCCTGAGTTGGAAGGAACCTCAGAGGCTGCTTAGAAGAATCTGGACTTAGACAATAAACCTCTGAAGAACTGTCATCAGTTAACAGTTATTTATTAAAATATCAACTATGTGTCAGGAACTGTGCTAGGAGATGGGGGATACAAAGATAAAACAAAATGATTCCTGCCTTTAAAGGAACTAATATTCCACCTGGGCAAGTAGCCTGCCCAGGAGGGACAAAATCCGTCCAAAGTAAATAACAGGTGATTGAGGGCAGGCGGCTGTCAGGAAAGGCCTCTTGTGGGAGATGGAGCTCAGGCTGAGACTTCAAGGAAGCTGTGGCTACCTTCCAGTCAGGAGGAACAATTTTATGCAGAGTCATGGTTGTGAGAGATGAGAGGAGCCCAGTGTAAGGGGGAGACTGGAAAGGTCTTTGATCCCAGGAGCAGTGGGCCAAGCATGGAATTTCTTGAGCAGGAGAGTGGCATGGTTGTCAAACTTGTGCTTCAGGAATATCACTTTGGCAGCTATGTGAAGAGGGTAGATGAGTGAGGGAAGAGGGTATTGGAATAGTTCAGACCAGAGGTGACAAGGGCCTGAACTAAAGTGGGGCAGGAGACATAGGAGTAGAGAAAAAGGGAGATATTTGAGAGATGTGGAGGTAGGATGGACAGGGCTTGGCAGCTGCTTGGATATGGGAATTGGGGAGGTGGGTGGTGAGGAGTTGAAGTGGACTCCAGGTTGTAAATTTGAGTGATTACGGAATGGTGTCCTTGACAGAAATAGGGAAGTTAGGGGATGGGTTTTAGGTGAAAGAAAATCAGTTCTGTTTTGGATATGTTGTTTGCTTTAAGGGGAAAACCCACTTCCCTTCTGAGGCAGGCCCCTTTCCACTTTGGGGTAGTTATAATTGGTGATTTCATTCTGGGTATCTATTTATCAAAGGTGGAGAGTCCTGTTACGATTGCTAGGTTCTCCTTGAGGTCTATGTCTTTTTATACCTCTGTATTCCTCAGAGAGCTGAATGCAGAGTGGGTGGTCCCTAAATTTGCTTGTTGACGTAGCATGGTATACCAAAAGAACATGTACGAAAGAGCACGTAGCTCATTTTGGATGGGACATAAAAGTGGTGGTGGTGGAGAAAGTGTGTGAGGTATCTCAAAAGATTAAGCCAGATTGTGAAGGCTTTTCATTGCTAAACTGGGGCATTTGTATTTTATCCTAAAAACAATAGGAAGCCACTGAAGATGAGTTTAGTTTTAGATATGTTGAATTTGGAATGCCTATGGATTAGCAAGGTTAAGTTGGAGAGATGAAGACTAGGTGTGTAGATTTGAGACTCCTCTGCATAGAGATGATCCTTGAATTCATAGGAGCCATGAAATGATAGAGAAAAAATGAGAACAATAGATTTACTAGTCTCGTGGTGTGAACATTGCAGGGTGTTGATAAGTGAATGGGAGGTGAGAGTGGACATCGTGTAGAAGACAGCTTTTTTCTAGGATTTTGGCTATAAAAAGTAGAAAAGATATGATACAGTATCAGGAATCTAAAGTACCTTGATTGTTTTTCTCTGAAAAGAATTGTATTGGATTTCATGATATTTTTTTCTTCTGAGAGGAAAAATGTTTATAAATATTTCCATATAGCACTTCAACAAGTTGCTAGATTGGCCAACAGAGCTTTTATATAGAAAAGCAAGATGACTTATTGACTTGGGAATGTTAGAGTTGATCCTATTAGTAACTAAATCTAATTTTTGAATTCAGTTAAATATTTAGACATTTGTAAGGCATTGTTGTGCTTGTTGTTTTGATGGATAGAAACAAAAGAAAGATAAAGTCTTTGCCCTCAATAAGCATATTAGGGGAGATAAGATGAATACATAATGTATTCCAAGGAGGAATATAGTGGTAGCAGAGAGTAATGACACAAAGGACATTCAGGAGAGAGGTGGCTTTTGAGCTGGGCATTGAAGGATGAGTTTAATTTTGTGGGCAGAAATGGAGGTAAGGAGAGTAGGACAACATTCCAAGTGTGGGGAGCTGCAGAAGTAGGCCAGATACCAGTCTTAAGTTGTTTTTTGCCGATAGAATGGTAGTGAATGATAACAAATTTGATCCTATTTTAAGTAAAAAATAAAACCTCTTGAGCATTTATCGTTGCTAAATACAAAGACAGAAGCCAAACAGTCCCTGTCTTTAAGGAACTTCCACTCAACTAGAGGAGAAAACATGTACACATGTATTCATGTACCAAACACATATAAGGAAGATATCAGGTAACCTTGAAGGGGAAGGCATTTACTACTGGGGGGAGAGGAGGAAATAGGAACTTTGTAGATCATCTAGGGCAGCCCCCTCATTTCTCCCATGATCCAGCAGACCCAGAGAACCAAAATGACTTGTGTAATTTATAGTGGGCAAATATGGCAGATGGGAGTCTCACCCCAGCCTCCCAATCCCAGCCTTTTGCTTTCCCTATTCTATCATACTACATTTTGAATATGAGCTTTACTGGGTTTGTATTGCTGGGTAGAGGGAAACAAGCTTGCATAGAACACGGGGGATCACTTTGTGGAGCAACTTAAATGCCCCTGAAAAGATTTAGACTTGGTCCAGTGTAGGTAGCTGTTGTACTGCTTTGGTCCGGAGAGTGATAGCTGCCCTAAATTTGCTGTGTTATGATGTTTGAGCAAGTTACTTTTCTCAGGTTTCAGTTTCCTCTTCTGTAAAATGAGGGAATTGGGATAGATCTCTGTGGTTCCCTCTAGCTCTAGGCATTCCTTATGCCTGACGTGAAAGCAGTGTTTTAGGAAGGGTAAGGGAGAGCAGCTGCGGGAACACCATCATTGAAGTAATCCAGGTTGTGACCAGGCTGGCAGGCAGTTTTAGAGGCGGGGAGAATTGGAGTAGCTTAAAGTGATAATCATTGAGACTTTGTGATTACACGTAGAGAAAGACAAAGAATAGGAGTAAAATATGAGGCCCAAGGTTTTGAGCTCCTTGGACTTGGAATTGATAAGCCTTTGACCAAAAAACCATTGTTAGGAAGTGAAATTAATTTTAATGTGTTCCTATAGTCTTATGTTATGCAGAACGTACAAAAGACATGTTTTCTTTACTCAAGGAGTTTACGATCTAGTAAACTGAATAAAAGTGATTTTCTTATTTGTTTAATTGTTTGCAGAGAGAGATTTTAGGGTAATTAGCTTTCTTCTTTTTCCTTCCTAGAATCTTTGTCTTGCCCTACTTGATCCGAGTGGACTTTAAAACTGAATCTCTGAACAGAGGGAAGTGAATCTTGAGGCTCAATAATAAAGTAGCTGTGTTTTTGCGATAAACTGTGTTCTTTGGAGTTTGTGAACTGTTTATGAATGAAAGGGACAGTAGTAATTATTTTTCAGAATGCAGTAGAATTTTGATTGTTGAATGTCAATGGAGCTGGACTACCATAGTTGATGGAAAATTTGAAAAATGATGAATTCTGCTTAAAAGTTATGTGAGATGAGAATTATGGTGAAGCTGAAAATCATGAGTGACATCATGGTGCAGTGGAAAGAGTGTTGGATTTGGAGACCTGAGTTCAAAAGCAGTTTCAGCTTCTTGCTGCCTGTGTGAGGTTTACTACTGAAATTGTTGAATGTGTTGTTAGAATGTAAGCTGCTTAAGGGCAAGGACTGTCTCTGTTGCTTTTGCTTGTATTTCTAGTAGTAAGTAAATGTTCTATCCCTCTGCCTGTCTATCTCTCCATTCAAAAACTGAGAAAAAATTTTACACACAAATAAACCTTTATAGCAAATAAACATAGTCAAGCAAAATGAATCTTCACAGTGGCCACATACCCCCAAAATGTATTTCTCAACACCTTGTTTCACTCTCTTGTCTGTCAGGAGGTAGGTAACAGGTTTTTTGATAGGTCACCTGGAGATGTGGTTGGTCATTGCATTTTTTCATAGTTGTTTTTCTTGGCAGTATTGGTGTCCTCATATAAATTGTTCTCCTGGTTCTACTTTTTTCACTCTGATTTAATTTATACTACCCAGATTTTAAAAATGTGGTTTTTTTTTGGTCATTTGTTAATGATAGTTACCATATTCTAATTTGTTGAGGCAGTCCCCAATTGATGGGCACCCCTCAGATTCTAATTCTTTGTTTTTCTTTTATCCTTCCTTTTAATTTCTTCTTTAGGATCAGGAAGTTTGTCCAGTTTGATGAGTTTCTGTAACAAACTGTGTCTGTGTTAAATATTCCTTTGTCTCTTTCAGGTAAAGAGTGAGCTTCATCTGATCACCACTGCCCACATGCCTTCCTCCACATTTGTTCACTTTTCTCACCTGCCCCATTTGAGATAACTGAGGTGTTCCACCCCCCTCTTCCACTTGCCTAAATGATCACATTCTTTTTATCTTCTTTTTCCCCACTTAAAGCCCTCAGAGTAAAAACAACTCCACCCCCAGGACCTCCTTTTTAAAAAAAATTTTACTCCCTCTGTATCTTTTGAAGACATTAAGGTTCTCAAGTGACACTTTTTTCTTTTTCCTCTATTCAAATGTTAGCACCAAATCATTATACAGTTCCTTCTAATTGCTCGAAAATAAATGTACCTTTCTAGGGTTCTCCTGACTTGTCTGCTTCTGTCTTAGTATTTCTAGTAAGTGATGATCTTTTCATCAAAAATATTTGTAAATCCTGTATTCCATTAAAGGTTAAGTTTTTCCACTGTAGGATGAGACTTAAAACTTTTCAGGGTAGATTATTGGTTGTGAACCTCTCTCTTTTGTCTTTTGTGATACTGTATTCCAAAAGCTCCTCTTTGGGAGGATTTTGCAGATCCCATCAGTTATTAGATTGTGAGCCTCGTCAGGCCGCGGGGATTGTCTTCTGCCTTTCTTTGTAATGCCATTCCTTAGCCCTGTGCCTGATACATAGTAGGTGCTGAATAAATGCTCATTAACCAATTAACTGATCCTGACTCTAGTTTCTTGGTAATAGAACAACTTTAAAAAAATTTTTTTTATTAATTTATTTTAATTTATCAACAATCACTTCCATAAGCTTTTGAGATTTAAATTTTTTTCCACCTCCCTTCCCTCCCCCTCCAGAAGACTGTATGCAGTCTGATATAGGCTATACATATACATTCCTATTAAACATATTTTCACATTAGTTATGTTGTAAGGAAGAATTAGAACCAATAGGAGGAACCACCAGAAAGAGGAAACAAAACAGAAGAAAAAGTAGCAAATAGTATTCTTCCATCTTCATTCAGACTCCATAGTTCTCTCTTTGGATGTGGATAGCATTTTCCAGAATGAGACCTTTGGAGATGTCTTAGATCCTTGCATTGCTGAGAAGTTAGTCATCGTTAGTCATTGCACAACGTGGCTATTACTGTGTACAACATTCTCCTGCTTCTGCTTACTTCACTCAGCATCAGTACATATGAGTCTTTCCAGGTTTTTCTGAAGTCTTCCTGCTCATCATTTTTTACAGCAAAATAGTATTCCATTACATTCATATACCACAACTTCATCAGCCATTCTCCAGTTGATGGGCATTCCCTCAATTTCCAATTCTTTGCCATCACAAAAAGAGCTGTTATAAATATTTTTGTACATGTGGGTCCTTTCCCATTTTTATGATTTCTTTGGGATACAGCCCTGGAAATGCTATTGCTGGGTCAAAGGATGTGCACATTTTTATAGCCCTTTGGGCAGAGTTCCAAATTGCTCTCATTTCACAACTCCACCAACAGTGCATTAGTGTTCCAATTTTCCCACATCTTCTCCAACATTTATCATTTTCCTGTTTTGTCATGTTGGCCAATCTGATAGGAGTGATGTGGTACCTCAGTTGTTTTGATTTGCATTTCTCTAATCAATAGTGATTTAGATCATTTTTTCATATGACTATAGATGGCTTTAATTTCTTCATCTGAGAACTGCTTGTTCATAGCCTTTAACCATTTATCAATTGGGGAATGACTTGTATTTTTATAAATTTGATTTAATTTTCTATACATTTTAGAAATGAGGCCCTTATCAGAGACACTGGCTGTAAAAATTCTTTCCCAATTTTCTACTTTCCTTCTAATCTTGGTTGCATTGGCTTTGTGCAACAATATTTCAATTTAATGAAATCAAAATTATCCATTTTGCATTTTGTAATGCTCTGTATCTCCTGTTTGGTCATGAATTCTTCTGTTCTCCATAAATCTGAGAGGTGAACTATTCCTTGCTCTCCTAGGTTGCTTACAGTATCAGACTTTATATCTAAATCATGAACCCATGTTGACTTTATTTTGGTAGATGGTGTGAGATTTTGATCTATGCCTAGTTTCTGCCACACTCTTCCAGTTTTCCCAGCAGTTTTTTTTCAAAGAGTGAGTTCTTATCCCAGAAGCTGGGGTCTTTGGGATTATCAGATAGTAGATTACTACAGTCATTGACTACTGTGTCTTGCATATCTAACCTATTCCACTGATCCATCACTCCATTTCTTAGCCAGTATCAACCAGTTTTGATGATTGCTGCTTTATAATACAAGATAATAATATGATATAAGATCTGGAACAGCTTAGGCCACCTTTCCCTGCATTTCTTTTCGTTAGTTTCCTTGATATTTTGGATCTTTTGTTATTCCAAATGAATCTTGTTATTATTTTTTTCTAGCTCTATAAAATAATTTTTTGGTAGTTTGGTATGGCACTAAATAAGTAAATTAGCTTAGGTAGAATAGAACTGCTTCTTTTTAGAGGCTTATTTTAACTTTTCTTTGACATGGAAGCCACAGTGCTTAGCACAGTGTGCCTAGTAGGTGCTTAATAAATACCTGTTGACTGACTCTGGATTTTTTGACTATGACATTTCTGGTCAGTCAGTCAGCAAGCATTTATTAAGCACCTACTATGTAGGAAACACTGGCTTAACCTTGAAGGATGCAAAGAAAGGCAAAAAACCGTCCCTGTTCTGAAGGAGCCCAGAGTGGAAGGGAAGAGACAATATGCAAACAGCTATGTACAAACAGAATGGATACATTGGGAGTAATCTTAGAGAGAAGACAACAATAATTATAACAATTAACGTTTATATAGTGCCTGCTATGTGCCAGGTACAGTGTAAATGCTTTACAGTTATTATCTCATTTGATCCTCATGACAGCCTTGGGAGATAAGTGCTGTTATTATCCTGTTTTACAGATGAGGAAATTGAGGCAGACAGCTTAAATGACTTGTCCAGGGCTGTATTTGAACTCAGGTCTTCTTGACTTCAGGCCTTGCTCTCTATCCACTGTGTCACCTAGTTGCCTCATAAGATTAAGGGGTCTGGAAATGGCTTCTTGCAGAAGGCGACTTTAGCTGAGACTTGAAGGAAGCCAAAGAATCCAGGAGGTGACGATGAGGAGGGAGAGCATCCCAAGCATGATGGACAGCCAGTAAAAATACCTGGCACCTGGAGATGCCCCCGTGGGAGGAGCAGCAGGTGAGTATGTCGAGAGGGGAAAGGTAGGAGGAGGCCTCATTGTAAAGGACTGTAGAAGCCAAGCAGGTTTTTCTATTTGGTCTTGGAGTGATAGGGAGCCATTGAAGTTTTTTGAATAGGGAGTGATGTGTCTCTGCTTAATGAAAATCAGTTTGATAGCTGAGTGAATGATGGACTGGAGTGGGAGGAGACTTGAGGCAGGGAGATGTACCAAAAGGTTATGTAATAGTCTAGGTGTGACACATTCAGGCCTGAGCTGGGGTGGTGGCAGTGTCAGAGGAGACAAGGGCTGTTCAGGAAGTAGTATCTGTAGTACTTGGTAATGACTGGATATGGGGAGTGAGAGTAAAGAGTCTTGGGACTTTTTTTCCTTTTGGGTTTTTTTTAAAAGGGATATAATCCGTAGATTCTATCTTCACGTAGCTCTTAGAGATCAAGCAGTTTTTGTTTATAATTTCTTGATATACAGTGTCCAGGCTTCAAAAAAAAATATTTTTCAGGATGTCCAGTGATACAGAAATTTCCCTCCTTGACATAGCTTTTGGATGGGGTGGTTGGCCCTATATCGTCTCATCCTGTGTCCCTTGGGTTCCTGCACTGACCTCTACTTCCTGAGAGTAGTCCCTCATAGGTCTTTGAGGTTCAGAGTTCTGGATCTCTATGGGGTCTCTGGAAAGAGAATTAGGGGTCTTGGAACCTCATGTTCTGAGTGCTGCTGCAATAGTGCTACTGTGGCCACTGCCGCTCCCCAGAGCTTCCAGGGTCCCCACCCTGAGGCTGTCTGACCACCCTGAGATCTGCCCATTTGGGGGCTCAGCCCTTGCTGCTTCCAGACACAGAGCCCTATAGTCAGTGTACAGGTTTCTCACCATTTGCTGGTCTCCCTGGAGCTTGTTTGCATGTCCTGGTATCTCCCTTTCCTGTTGTCCACTGGTTTCTGGCTGATAACTTTGTACAGTTTGGGAATAGACGTCACTATAGATACTTATCAGATTTTTTTTTTAATCATTATTTGGTCTGGTGCAGATTTCAAGTTTCAGCTAGAGTAGATATGTCAGAACTGCACAGTCTGCTTTGGTTCATGAAGACTTCTTGGCCAGAAGTTGAGACTACTGACTGTTTATTATTTTTACTACCTGGGTTTAAAAAGAAAACTGAGATGAGGCCAACGTTTATTATTAATTTTACTACATTTCTTATAGTTTTATATTTATTCCAGGTTCATATGTTTAGCAAATATTTAATAATCTACCATTTTCAAGGCTGACATGTAAATAGCTGTTTGTAACTTTTAATAAAAATAGGTTAGGGAAATAGTAAATACAGATTTTATGTACTTAATGTTTGTATCATTTTTTCAGATGGTGAAGAGGTAGACAGGTAAAATATTTGAGTAGGCATTGAATCATAGAACTTTAGAGCTGAAAAAGAATGTAGAGATTATTTTGTATTTTCGAGGTCTTATTTGCAAGGGCTAGTTAGTTTATTTTTCTTTTTTCTTTAAGAACTTTTAAAAAAATTCTGAACTGAAACACAAATAAAATGAACATTTTGATGAAGTTAGAAAAGAAAAAAGGATTCTACATGAAAGTGTGAGTTTCTTTTATATGCAGCTTGCTTTTCTTTTAAGGTATAGAATAAATTCAGTGTAACTTTCTGAGCTGTTCTGGTTGAATGTGCTTTCTTTTTGGCCTTCTCTTCTTTCCTTTGCATTTAAAATGTTTCAATGACCCTCCTGGTTAGTTTATTTGAAAACCAATCATCAGATTTTTAAACACTGGAAAAATACAGGGTTCACTTTTAAATATTCTTAGGGAGTGGTTGGAAGTTAGAATGAGTTATAAAAGGTGAGATGCGACTGTACATAGCAGGGTCACATCCAGCAATCTCACCTATGTGGAACCTAGTGGATAACTAGGAAGTAAGCCAAGAAAGGTCTCTGAGCAGTCAAAATAAATGTTCAAGTAGAACCTAAAGCTCGTTCACTTTACTCAAATGAAAGACTCATTTAGACCATATTTTTTCTTACTTTTTACATAAGTCTAAAAAATTTGGTTATCTGATTTCTAGTCCTGTAGCATTTTTAAAGCAATAAATAAAATCTCTCTGAAAAGGCAGTGGGTTTATTTTTTATTTTTTCCAGTTGCATGTAAAGACAATTTTTAACATTCATTATTTAAAAAAAAATTGTTCCAAATTTTCTCCCTTCCTCACCTCTCCCCTCCCTAAGATGGTAAACAGTTTTGTATAGGTTATATATGTGCAATTATATAAAATATAGTGTTAGTCATGTTGTGAAAGAAGAAATAGACCAAAAGAAAAAAAGACTATGAAAAAAAATAAAGTGAAAAACAGTATGTTTCGATCTTCATTCAGACTCCATCACTTCTTTCTCTGGAGGTGGATAGCATTTTTCATCATGAGTCCTTTGGAATTGTCTTGGGTCATTATATTGCTAAGAATAACCAAGTCGTTCACAGTTGATCATAGTACAGTATTGGTGTTATTGTGTACAGTATTCTTCTGGTCCTGCTTACTTCACTTTGTATCAGTTCTTGTAAGGTTTATTAGGTTTTTCTGAAATCAGCCTGCTTGTCATTTCTTATAACACAATAATATTCCATTACAACTATGTAACACAGTTTGTTCACTCATTTCTCAATTGATGGGCATCCCCTCAATTTCCAGTTCTTTGCTACCACAAAAAACTACTATAAATACTTTTATACACATGGATCCTTTCCTATTTTTTATGATTGTGGAGGAGCTTTGACTTTCTAATTTATACTTTTTTCAATGGAATACTTTTTTTGTAGAAAGAATATGTTAGTTTGATAATATTCTTTTACTGTATTAAAGCATTAAACATACATTATCTCCCCAGAAGTGTACTGGGAATGGAGTCTTGTCAGTTCTAACTGCATGACATCTTCTGTATCTGTTTCTTTCTCTCCATTTGCACTCCACAAACCTCCCTTTTGTTCCCATCTAATTCATCCTTCACACTATTGCCTCAACTACTGTGATTTTGTTTGTCATATGAGTGTGGAGAAGGGGGTAGATAAGAAAGCTTTTCCAGAGGAGGATTTGATAAAACATGTTAAGATGGTGGTGGTGAGTGAGAAAGAAGAGTTGATGATGCTTCTGGGTTTTGAACCTGGTTGACTGGAATAATGGTAATACCTTAAACAGAAATAGGGACATTAGGAGGGAGGGAATAGGTTTAGGGGAAGAAATTTAGTTTTAGATTGTTGAGTTTGAGATACCTATGAGATAGCCAGTTGGAGATATGAGACTAAAGCTCAAGAGGAAGCTGAGTGCTGGGTATGAATATTTGGGAGCTGGCTACATAAAATTGGTTGAATTAAGAGGAATTGATGAGATCACTAAGAGAGAAAGTGTAGAGCAAAAGAGGAGAGGGCCCAGGACAGAACCCAGAGTGTACTCATGTGTAGGGAGTGTGACATGGAAGATGAACAACTGCAAAAAGAGGGGATTTAACCAGATGGCCTCTGACATCTGCTTCAGCTCAGTATCTAAGATCTTGTGATTCTTCAGTGAAGACTGAAAAAAATTAGGCTGACAGGTAGCAAGAGAACCATGGCAAAACAATGTTAGGAAAACCAGAGGAGGAGAGATAGAGAAAAGGCTTTAGAATTTGCAATGAAAAGATCATTAGTGTGACCTTAAAAAAAGATTGTTTTCAATTGAGTGGTGTGGAGGAATCCAATGATTGGATACAAGGAGTTGAGAAAGGAGTGGGAGATGAGAAAGTAGAAGCAGTGAGTATAGACAGCTCTTTCTAAGAATTTGGCTGTGAAAGAGAAAGCTAGAGGTTGATAGCTTGAGAGGATTATTGGGCCAAGTGAAGATTTTAAATTTGAGAGAGAGCTGGTCACATTTATAAGTAGCATGCAAAGGAGCCAGTGGATAAGAAAATGTTGACTATATAAGGAGAGAAATGATGATGGAAATGGAGTTCCCTGAAGGGGACTGGATAAAGGGTACAATTGGGGCTGAGGTGGTATTGATAATAAGATAGAATACCCCTTTATCTGAAAATAGACCAAAGAAGAATTGGAGTATAGTGCTGAGTTGATTTATGGAATTGAGGAGGAGAGGGAGCTTGGGATGAATGTCCTGAATTTTTTCGGTGAAGGTCTTCTGCTAAGAGGGAGGAGGAAGAAGCTGTTGTAGATGGCTTGAAGAGAATAGTTGCTTTGGGGAGTTCAGTAGAATCAAGAAGTGAAGGAAAAAAAGGATGATTTTGCAGCACTGAGAACCCAGTTGAGATGAGATAGTATAAATTTGTCCTGGCCCCTCTCTACTGACTGCCTCTCTGCTCTCTACAGACATAAATGTCTGCCCCAGCCTCAAAAAGCCTTTCCTTGTTCGCTCTATCCCCACGACTTGTCTTAAGAAGATTGTCTGTAAGCAGTTCTACTCTGGCTATGTGCCTCTTCATCCAGCTGAAATTGTTCTCTCCAAAATACCTCTTAATTGTCAAATCTAATGACTTTTTCTCAAACCTTTATCCTTGACCTCACTGGAGCCTTTGACACTGTTGATCACTCTCTTATCCTTAGGCTTCTGTGGAACTACCCCATCCTGATTCTCTTCTTATGGGCTAGACTTCTCCTCACTCCCATCTGCTGGATCTTCATTTAGGTCATGCTTCCAACCATAGATGTCCCCCAAGGCTCTGTCTAGAGCCCTCTCTTTCTGCCTCCTCTTCTCTGTTCAAACTTTATATGCTGTGTCACGTAGCTTTCTACATGCAACACTGACATCCTAAATTCAACATGTCCAAAACTGGACTCATCTTCCCCTGCTTTCCTCTCCCCCTCTTTCCATATTTCTTGTTACTGTCCCCGGTACCACCATTGTCATGGTCACTCCAGGTATTAACCTTCACTCCTTGCTTTTTGTCTCATTCATTCTATTGGCAAATCTCGTCAGTTTTATTTTTGTAACACCTTTCCTCAATCTGGCCCTTCCCGTCTTTCCAGTGTTCTTCCACCTTACTCTTCTCCGTGCACTCTGTGATCCAGTGATGCTGGCATCCTTGCTGTTCCTTGCGCAGGGCACTGCATTTCCCAGCCCTGTATTTTCTCTCACTGTCACCTGTGCCTGGAATTCTTTCTCTCCTCATCTCCATCTCCATCTCTCATCTCCAGGCTTTCCTGGCTTCTTTCAAGTACCAGGTAAAAGCCCATTTCCTATAAGAAGACTTTGCCACACCTCCTCAGTCTTAGTTCCTTCTCTCTGAAATTACCTCATTTATTGTGTGTGTGTGTGTGTGTGTGTGTGTGTGTTTATATATGTCTGTCTGTCTGTCTGTCGATCTGTTTATCTATCTTGTTGTTTGCATAATGTTTTTCCCATCCTACTGTCTTCTCTGGCAGCAGGGACTGTCTTTTGCCTCTCTTTGTATTTTTCCAGTGTCCCATTGTGTCTGGCACATCGGAAGTGCTTAATAAATGCTGATTGACTTGACTTGGCCCAGTCAATGTGGTTGTGGACTTCCTCCAGTGGTGTTCTGCTGTAAAGCTTTTGTAGTAGTCATAGTATTGCTATACTGTTAGCTTATTCTAGTGGGACAGAAATCATATGTAATTTAATTTTACTATAAATGTTTGACAGTTACATTTTAGAATAAAAACTTTTCCCAGTGGGTAAATTTTCCCACAGATCTGCTTGTCTCCTTTAGATCTGTATCTATATAACTAGTGTTCAAAAGTGTCTTGGGTGTTTTGGAGTATGCCTTTGGGATATTAGACACCATAGGAGTCCATTTGGAAAGGACCATGAAAAATAGTGTTGGGCCAAATACTGCTCACAGGTTTGAATTTTTTAATTGTTTTAATTTTTGCCTACCATGAAGATTTCTTCCCTGCCCTCAGAACTGGTCAGTACTCTGTTATAGTTCCTCGCAGCTTTGCAGTCTTCCTATAGGATTGCCACAGGCTTCATCTCATAAGGTATTTTTTTAATATAAATTCATTTATTTTTAGTTTTCAACATTTACTTCCACAAGATTTTGAGTTCCAAATTTTGACCCCATCTTGCCCCTCATCCCCACCCCAAAATGGCATGCATTCTGAATACCCCTTCCCCTAGTCTGCCTTTTCTTCTCCCCCCCTCTTATCCCTTCCCCTTCTGTTTTCCTGTAGGGCAGGATAGATTTCTGTACCCCATTTCCTGTATTTCTTATTTCCCAGTTGCATGTGAAAACATTTTTTTTAAACATGTTTTTAAAACTTTGGGTTCCAAATTTTCTCCCTTCCTCCCTCCCCACCCACCCTCATTGAAAAGGCAAGCAACTCAATATAGGTTATACATGTGCAGTTATGCAAAACACTTCCATAGTAGACATGTTGTGAAAAACTAACTCTATTTCCCTTAATCCTATCCTGCCCTCCCATTTATTCTATTCTTTCTTTTGACCCTGTCCCTCCTCAGAAGTATTTGCTTCTGATTCCCCTTTCCCAATCTGCCCTCCTCTCTATCATCCCCCTGCTCTCTTGTCCCCTTCTCCCCCTATTTTCCTGTAGGGTAAGACAGATTTCCATACCCAATTGAATGTGTATGTTATTCCCTCCTTAAGCCAAATCCTATGAGAATAAGATTCACTCATTCCCTCTCACCTTCCCCATTTCCCCTCCACTGTAAGAGCCTTTTCTTTTCTGTTTTTTTTGTGAGATAATTTACCCCATTCTACCTCTCCCTTTCTTCTTCTCCTAGTATAATCCTCTCTCATCCCTTAATTTTATTCTCCAGATATGACCCCTTAATCTTCAACTCACCCTGTGCCCTCTATCTCTATCTATACATACATATAATTTTTTCCTCCAACTACCCTAATACTGACAAAGGTCTCATGAGTTATAAATATCATCTTTCCATGCAGGAATGTAAACAGTTCAATCTTAATAAGTCTCTTATGATTTCTCTTTCCTGTTTTCCTCTTCATGTTCCACTTGAGTCTGTATTTGAAAGTCAAATTTTCTATTCAGCTCTGGTCTTTTCATCAAGAATGCTTGAAAGTCCTCTATTTCACTGAATGACCATTTTTTCCCCTGAAGGATTATACTCAGTTTTGCTGGGTAGGTGATTCTTGGTTGTAATCCTATCTCCTTTGCCCTCTGGAATATTATATTCCATGCCCTGTGGTCCTTTAATGTAGAAGCTGCTAAATCTTGTGTTATCCTGATTGTGTTTCCACAGTACTTGAATTGTTTCTTTCTGGCAGCTTGTAATATTTTCTCCTTGACCTGGGAACTCTGGAATTTGGCTATAATATTCCTAGGAGTTTTCCTTTGGGGATCTCTTTCAGGAGGAGATCTGTGGATTCTTTCAATTTCTATTTTGCCCTCTGGTTCTAATATATCAGGGCAGTTTTCCTTGATAATTTCTTGAAAGATGATGTCTAGGCTCTTTTTTTGATCATGGCTTTCAGATAGTCCAATAATTTTTAAGTTCTCTCTCCTGGATCTGTTTTACAGGTCAGTTGTTTTTCCAATGAGATGTTTCACATTGTTGTCTAATTTTTCATTCTTTTGGATTTGTTTTACAATGTCTTGATTTCTCATAAAGTCACTAGCTTCCAATCACTCTATTCTAATTTTTAAGGAAGTATTTTCTTCAGTAATCTTTTGGACTTCCTTTTTCATTTGGCCAATTTAGCTTTTTAGGGCATTCTTCTCCTCATTGGCTTTTTGGACCTTTTTTGCCATTTGGGTTAGGCTATTTTTTAAGGTGTTATTTTCTTCAGTATTTTTTTGGGTCTCCTTTAGCAAGCTGTTGATTTGTTTTTTATGATTTCCTTGCATCACTCTCATTTCTCTTCCCAGTTTTTCCTCTACTTCCCTTACTTGCTTTTCAAAATTCCTTTTGAACTCTTTTAAGGCCTGGGACTGATTCATATTTTTCTTGGAGGCTTTGGATGTAGGAGCTTTGACTTTGTTGTCTTTTTCTGGTTGTTTCTTTTGATATTTTTTTGTCACCAAAGTAAGATAATATAGTCTGACTCTTTTTGCTAGGTTTGCTCATGATCCCAGCCAGTTCCTTGAATTTTAAACTCTTTGTTAAGGTAACAGTCTGCTTCCAGTGTGAAGAATGTATTGTCCCAAGCTTCAGAGGTTTTGTGCAGCTGTTTTCAGAGATACTTGTAGGGACCTGTAAATTTTCAGTTCTTCCAGGGTGGTATGATAAAGGGCGAAAAGGGTGTTTACTTCTTTCCTGGCCTGTGCTGTGGTCTATGAGTGACCACAAGCAGTCTTTTCTGTCTTGGAACTGTGAGGAGAATTTCCTCTTCCCAGCCACTACAGACGCCACCATGCCAGTGCTCCTCTTCGCCCCAGGATTGCTACCCAGAACTGTGACCTAGATCTAAGCACAGGTAAAGCAAGAGATTCCTGCCTCAGCATCAGCAAAGAGATCCCTCCAACCCCCCCTCTGATCAGCCACAGGACTCCCCCTCAGTCTTTGGTTTTTGTTTGTTTGTTTGTTTTTTAGGCAGTTGGGGTTAAGTGACTTACCCAGGGTCACACAGCTAGTAAGTGTCAAGTGTTTGGTCTGAGGCCGGATTTGAACTCAGGTACTCCTGACTTCAGGGCCGGTGCTCTATCCACTGCGCCACCTAGCTGCCTCCCCCCCCCCCTTAGTGTTTGGGCCGGAAGCTCAGGACACAGCCACTGCCCCAGGGGCATGCTCACTCAAGAACTGAGGCTGGGACTGAGCTACTCTCTCACCACAGAAACAGACTTTTCCCACTGACCTTCTAAGTTGTCTTTGGCGTTCCTGGGTTGAATCCGCCACAGCAGCTTGCGATTCAGTCCTCTGAGGCCTGCTCCAGGTTCGCTGTGGCCTGTGTGCCCAGGCCGAACTGTTCCTCTTCCAGCCCAGCGCGATACACCTTTCTGATCAACCATCCAGACTGTCTTGGGCTGGAAATTTGCTTTAATCTGTCTTTTTGTGGGTTCTGCTGCTTTAGAATTTGTTTAAAGCCAATTTTTTACAGGTATTTGGGGGGGGGTTGGAGGAGAGTTTAAGCAAGTCACTGCTTTCACTCTGCCCTCTTGGCTCCCCCCCCCCAGGTAAAGTATTAATGTTAAAGCATCCATAATTTGCAAGGCAAGTTCTAGAATGTAGAGAAGAATTTTTTTTAACCTTACAGAGCTTGCATTCTAATAGAATGACTCTTGAGGGCCATTCAAAGCATTTTGTGATGTCAAATATAGTTTTCTCTCTATTAGAAGTTGTGCCTTTTATAGAGAGACCTATCATTTTGCCTCTCACTTTGATCCATAAAATATTTTATAATTCACTTCAAAAGAGACTGTTTTTTTCTCATTTTCCAATTGACATACCTCTTGCTAGTGGTTTCATAATGTTAGAAACTATTTCTATGCAACTTACATATTTTATTGGAAGTCAAATAAATTAGATAGATACAAGCTAATTAGATTAGAGCTAAAAAATTGCCTCCCTGATTTTCTTGGAGTCCTCATGAACTCTGTTAAAGATGTTTCTATATCTCAGCTGGTTCATTTGTAGACCAGATTTTCGAGTTCAGTCTCGTTTTGAATAGAAGGTCAGATGCCACCTTGTTTTTATGTATTCGCTTATAGTTTTCACATACTTAAAAAAAATTGGACTTGTGATTTCATAGAATACTTCCTTGTCCCATGCAGATCGGTACCTGTTCAGTGACCCATTCTTAGTGAGGTACCTGGGCCTCTGGAAGCTTACATGTCTTTCCCAGAGTCCCACTGCCTGGGTTCTGTGTCCTCACTTAATGTCTTGTCTACTCTAGCATACAGTCTCTTGGTTACGTAAACAGCACTCACGCATGGTAATATTTAGGATGTTACATGAATCATGGCATCATAGGATTCATTGCAGAAAATGGACCTGAGAAACAAACCATCTAGTCCAACACTCATTATAGAGGATGACATTTAGCACAGGAAAGATTGGGACTTGCTCAAGGTCATCAAAGTATTTAGTGGCAGAGACTGGCCTCTTGAATCCTGGTCAGTCCATATGTGTGGTTGTCCAAACTTTTCTTCAATGTATGGTCTTAGGGAGTTGTCATGGGGCACTAAGACTTTTCTAAGGCCACACAGTCAATAAACATTTAAGTGCCTACTGTATGCCAGATGTTGAGTATCAGTCAAAAAGAGGGACTTGAACTTGAGTCTCTGGGACTGCACAGTCCACTTTCTATCTCAACTGCCACATTACCTCTCTCATATGTCTAGAGAACTCTGTCTGTAATGTTTAATATAACATCATACGACATGGATGACTTCTTTAAGGCTATGTTGGTTAGCCCTGAAAAGAATCATCTAAACCCGGGTTGGGGAATCTGTGACCTCAAAGTCACATGTGGCCCTCTGGGTCCTGAAGTGCAGCCCTTTGACTGGATTCAAACTTCACAGAACAAATCCCCTTAATAATAAGATTTATTTTATAAAATTTGGACTCACTCAAAAGGCTGCACCCAAGGACCTAGACCTAGAAGGCCACATGTGGCCTTGAGGCCGCAGACTTTCCACCCCTGATCTAAACTGTTTAGTATTTTATCACTATGGGAAAAATTCATTTTTGTTCTCTTCCCATGGGAGGATAGATTTGAATAATCCAGTCAGTCACAGAAAATGTAATCCATAGAACTGGAGCTGTGGTCCACACCTCAAATGTTCTAGAGTTCTGTGTTTTCAAGTACATTGAACATTCGTCTGTTAAATAGTTCCTGCAACATGTTTCTGAGTCCACTGAGGAAAAATTTTAATAGTTTTATTTCTGGCATTTTATAGGAAGCTAATTCCTGGTTTTATTTTTCAGTGTAATGTTCAAGCTCAGAAATGCCTTATGTGGATCGTCAGAATCGAATTTGTGGTTTCCTAGACATTGAAGAAAATGAGAATAGTGGGAAATTTCTGCGGAGGTACTTCATCCTGGATACCAAGAAGATAGTCTGGTCTGGTACATGGATAATCCACAGGTTTGTAAAGTTCAAAGGAGAATCTTTTAAAGCAATTTGCAGATAAGCATTAAAACCCTCAGACTAATGCCATATGTGTCCATTAATTCTCCCTACTGCCACATTATCATTGTTGTGACATGATTGTGACCCTAGGTTATGGAAGGCTGTGCTGAGGGGGCGCAGGCTCTGGTGGCTTATCCAAAACTGTGAACACTTTTCTGGGTCTTGGGACAGATTGTGTATCTGTCATGAGGCCTGGCTTGGTGAAATTCAGAGTCTCTTCACCAGTGTAGCTGATGAGTTATAGAATTTTTGGCTATAGAAATTCACGAAAGGTCTGCCCATGAAGTCATTAAAAAGGTTGTGAGATGTGACAGTGCATGGGGTGCTTTCTCTGCTGAAATTACGGAACTATGAAGTATTTAATGTCTTGCTGGGTATCATAGCTATAATAAATAATAGCTAACTTTTATATGGCACCTTAAGGTTTGCAAAGCACTTTTACATATATTATTTCACTCGATTCTCACAAAATACTCTGTGAGGTAGGTGCTACTATTATCTTTATGTTCTAGACGAGGAAATTGAGGTTTAGAGTTTGTCATGTAGCAAGTAAGTATCTGAGGTAGGAATCAGACTCTAGTCTTCCTGATCCATATCATGTGCTCTGTCCACTGTGCTCTACAAGTTCCTTGCCTTCATTTGCCTTCTTTGCATTAATACTTTGTTTCAGAATCAGGAGATGATTAAATGCAAGGATAACTATTTAAGACTTTTTGTCTTTTAGATGGTACTACTGTTTTTCAAGCATGTTCTAAAATTTGTAGTGACCTTATAAAATGGTTGTGATCTATTCACAGATCAACCACTTATATCATAATACTTATGAGCTTGCCCTTTCACATTCTCATATGAGATTTGTATCTTTATTGTAATAAGTCATTAATGTTAAATATTTTTGTTGATGCCTTTTACTTTTTTATTATATTCATTTCTGATTATATTCCTCTTATCTTTTTTTTTTTTTTGCTAGGCAGTAGGGTTGAGTGACTTTCCCAGGGTCACACAGCTAGTAAGTGTTATGTATCTGAGGCTGAATTTGAACTTAGGTCCTCCTGAATCCAGGGCCAGTGGTCTGTACCACCTAGTTGCCCCATATTACTCTTATCTTCCCTTAGCAAGCAAATACTTCCTTTTGACAAACACTTACAAAAGAAAGGGGAGGGGGAATTTAGCAAAAACAACCAACATATTACCCCTGTCCAATAGTGTATTCAGTATTCCACACCTGTTACCCCAACTTCTGCAGTGAAGGAAGAAGGAAGGTATATTTTTTCAACTCTATAGATCCAAGCTTGGTTATTACAGTTACAGAGCACATTGCATCATTTAAAGGTTAAAGTTTACTGACATTCAAATCATTCAGGTAAATTTCATAATATTAATCTGTAAGTTAAACGCTTGATATAGAATTTTAGGTTGGAAGAGATACTACTCCAGCGTCCTCACTTCAGAGATGAGGAGACTCAGGCTCAGGAGACTTGTCTGGTGTCAGCCTTCCAGGTCATGGTCAGGAGGCTAATAGAGTGGTACAGCCCAGGTCTTTCAAGGCTCTTTTTAAAAAGGGCTTTTTCTTCTACTGTTTCTCCTTCTACTATTTTTCTTCCAAGATTGTTCTTTCAGAAAAGGACACTTCCAGCAATAGGAATGCTCTAGTTTGTGGATGACTTTGACTCTGATTGTTAGAAACCTACCTCTGTAGCTTCCTACTGCCATTCTTTGTTCTGTCCCGAGGCACTGCTAAGAGTAGGGATAGTCGTTTTCAGGGTATGGCCTTTAAGGCATTTGAAGACCAAGTCTTTTGTTTTCCAGACTAAATCTCCCCAATCACTTCAGCTTCTTACAGCGTGATCTCCAGCCCTTCCTGCCTCTTGCTGATATGTTTTTGTTCTCAGTGCTCTTCTTAACATTTGGTGTCCAGAACTTAATGTAATATGACATATGGTTTTAGATTGATATAGAATTGCAGTCAACTATTAGTTTCCTTTTTCTGAACTCTGTTTCTGTAGGAAGTATGTATAGCCTAAGATTTGAAGGCAGCCATATCACGCTTTTGGCTCGTATTGCAGTTAGCTACTGTTAAGTCAGTTTCCTCTAATCATGTTTGTGTTCTTGATTTCTTGAATCAAAATACGTAACTTAAATTTATCCCTGTTAAATTTTACTTTATTTCAGCCTGTAGGTCTGCTCTTTCAAAAGCTGAATCTTCTGTCATTCAGTAGTTCAGTTCATGTAGTTCAATAAATGTTTTTAAAGTGCTTACCATGTGCAATGTCCTGCTAGGTATTGGGGATATAAAAAGAAACACAACAGTCCCTGACAGGAAGCTTACTCTCTGTAAAATTTTGTTGTTTGAAGGTTTAGTACATATGCCTTCAATGTCTTCATCTCAGTCATTGATAAAAACTTTGAAAAGGACAAATCTAAGCATAGAGTTCTTATGAATATAACACTAGAGATTTTCCTTTTGGGTTGAAATTGATATAATAAGTGACATTCTTTGGGCATAGTTTTCAATTGGCTAAGAGCTATACTTTTATCTGAGCAACATTTTTGCTTCTTGTCTGTAAGTATATTATGAGAAACTTTATTAGGTGTCTTGCTGAAAGCAGTTATACACTGTTAATGGTGTTCCTTTAATGTATCAGAATAAATTAATTTAGTTTGGCCTAACTTTTTCTTAAATCCATACCGTCTCCTAGTGATCATTGCTTTCATTTATTTAATAATCTGTTCCAGGATTTTGCTAACATTTATGACTTCATCAGCATTTAGTGACAGTTGGAAAGATTTATACTTTTGGCTGAATGTGAAAATGAAGGGATTTGAAAAATATAATTTTGATAAAATGTGGTGGAAACTTGCTATTTGTTTTGGTATACCAGCTCATTCTTTTCTTCTCTATCGTCAGTTTTAAACAGAAATCTTTGCATTTGAACTTAACAGTAACTATAATGGTCATAAAAACTAGGTGTCTTTTTTTTTTTTGCATTTCCTTTGTATCTTAGCAGCTTACGTTTTCCCTATGCAACTTGGCTATTTTAATCTGTGATCCTTCATGGCATTCTGTGGTTTTTCATTTCCTTCTCACACATAAAAGCTTAGGGCGCTATTCAGTGTGTTAGAATAATAGCCTGTGAGAGATTTAAAAGCTAAACATTTTGGTATTGAAAAGCAACCAACATTTGGAAAGATCATTTTGCTTGTAGTTTGAGCTCAGACTTTTTAATATTTTAGTTAAGTATTCTGGGAATGAAAGGCAGAGAGGATGGGTGGGAGGAACAAGATAAAAATCTTTGACCTTGAGACATAATAAATCATATATTTAAAGGGAATAAAATAAAAATGATAATAGGAATGAAAGCTACGATAAAAATAGGCAGGGTAAGAAATAAAAATAGTATTCTCTCAGATGAATAAATATATGTTTGAGAAGTAATAATAGCTGATATTCTGTAAACAGTATATCTTACAAAGCTCTTTACAGTTTTTTCATTTGATGTTGCCTTGGCTGCTCAAAATTAACATGTCTAAAACCAGATTCATCTCATGCTAGTCCCCATCCTGTTAATGGCATCACCATTTTTCTAGTCACCTGTGGGAATTAAATCACTATCTTCTTGACTAGTATGCCTGCCTTTTGTTTCTTTCTCTGATTTATCCTGTACTCTATTGCCAGATTATTTGTTTTTTCTAGATCATGGATCAATCACATTACTCCTTGTGACTCCTCACTGGTTCCTCATAGTCTGTGGAATAAAGGCCAGAATACCTCTGTTGACTTTTAAATTCTGCCAGAATTCAGCAATAGCTCACCTTTTCAGACTGATTGTCCTCTGCTTTTCCTTCATTGATCCTTTGTGCCTGCCATACTGAGAAACTGTCATTATTAAAACATTCCCCAAGAGGTTCTTCCTTCTACATTCTTCCTGTCTTCCTAGGTCTGGTTCAGATGTCACCTCAGTAATGAACCTCTAGTTCAAATGTCACTCTCATTACCACCACCCAGAAGTGATCCCTTTTCTGTAACATATAGCACTTTATACCATCATTTTAGCTCTTAATGTATTCTGCTTTGTATTATAATATGTCTTATCTCCCTTACTAGAAAATGAGCACTGTGAGATCAGGAAGCATGTTTTTAATTCCTATTTCATAATGCCGTATTGATATTTATAAAATTTAAGTCTAATCATGTAATTTCTGTTGCTCGAAAATGTTTATTCTTTCTTCATTGTTAGTTAAAATGTTAAGTTTGCTTCTTTTTCTACCTTGAGCATAATAGGCTTTTAGTAAACATTTGCTGAATGAATAGAAACAAATGAAGTTTAGTAGGGCTTATGATCTTTAATGTCAAGCTCATTAAGTTCTCAAGTTAGAATACTGATCAAGTCAGGGGTGGTGGATATCTCTTGAGAAGTGTGTAGAGTATTGTAAGGAAGAATTAAAGGCCTCTTTTATTCTAAAAGTAGTTACTATCTATCTATTGATCGATCTATCTATACATAATGAAATGAAAGCAGTAATTAGACATTTGAGCCAAATTTAATCAGAAGCTCACTGTTCAGGAAGCTATATAGAAAGTATGAAAAAGCTGTGTAAAATACTCTTTATCAGGATAAAATTTATAGTCACTCAAGTTTAAGGTTTGAAATTTGAGAACATTCAGGAAAAAAGAATAGCAACAGGTTGAGTATGAAGGGATCAGTCAGTTGCTTTCTTTCTTTACTCCCTTGCTTTGAATTGGATTAGTGATTATTTTTCAAATTAATGACCTTTAGATTTTCCACCTTCAAGGAAGCATCATTCATGTTTATTCATGTGCTTGGAATGCCTTTCCCTACTCAGATGCAATATTCTTCATGAATCCTTTCCTTATTCTCATCCCTCTTCCCCATGAATATGTTTTTTCTTTTTTCTTAGTGACCATAGGCCTTTTTAAGCTCTCTCATGGCATGTTATATTGACTTGTATGGTTATTTTGAAATTTTTCTTATCTCCCTGGTTAGATCTGTAAGTCTGTAGAGACTGTTTACATATTGTTGAATTCCCCATAACACCTAGTACTTACAATTTTTTTTTATGTTGACTTGAGGTAAATTGAATCATAGAGCTCTGAATCTTGTCTTTATAGCATGAATCACAATTTATTGGCTAAAAATTGGTATCACTGGTTATTTTTTTAAATAACACTGTACCGTTCAAACAAAAACAAAAATAGATTTTTCAAACCCTAAATTTATGTTTGTTCTCACAAAAGAATATTAACAGACTGTTTCCATTTTTGTCAGCGACATTTTGACATGTATGTTTATAATTTTTTTCTGCTCATTGCATTTAGGACCAGCATATTGCATTATTTATAATTATGCAACTTGGTGATTAATTAGTGCTGCAGAAGAAATATTTCAGCTTTTGGGTTATTTAAGAAAAGACTAACTTAAAGATAAAAAATATTCAATGATGTCTTGTAGAGCACTTTTTGTTAGAATTGTGTAGGGTTCCTCTTATAATAATGGAGTGATAATCTTTAGAGCTTAATAAGAAAACATTTGAAGTGCTATTGTATCTAGAAAGTGCTCAATCTTAAATTCCTCATAATTAAGAGTATAAATGTGGAATAGTAGCATGAAGATTTTAATATATGTAATATTTGATATTAATCATAATCCTTTTTGTCCCCTAGAACCTTCCTTCTGGATCCCCACCTGTTGGAGCTATTAAACTCACCTACATTTCAAAGGTATTTATTTTCACACATATCTTATCTAGTCCAATAAATAAAAGGAACCACTATGTTTTTATTTCACAGTATTGACAATAATAATAAGGCTCTAAGGCTTACTAAGAGAATTCAGGTCCTACTGAAAGCAGAGCCTGATTATGGTTGGGAAGTTATTAATATCAATATAATTAGAGATTTATGGGACAAAATGAAATTATTTCATGGTGGGTGGGACAGATATAAAAATTGTCATTTTTGTGAGTCTCATGCAGAAGTATCAAGGAAAAACAACTTAGTTGTTTCCTATTGTCATGCTTTATAGTAAAGATTTCTTTGAGTTTATGGTTATGGGTTTTAAAATTATTCCTATCATTAGGTGGCTATGACCTTTTGAAATTATGTTGTGAAAACATTACTTTGGTGAAAACATAGACCCTTTTTATGTTATAAAAGATAGTTTTGCCCTACTTTATTACTCCTTTACATTTTTCCTTCTGTTTTTTCATTTTAATTTCTTATATTACCATTTTAATTTTTTAAAACTAGATTTATTATTACCAAGGTGAATGCAATCCTATTTATTTCCACTATGTTTTAGGAACTATGACTGAGAGTTCAAGGGACCCTAGTCTTATATATTTTTAAATGAGAGGTTTTGTTTATATATTTATATATATCTGTATGCATATATACATACATACATACATATCTCCTTAGTAGAGAGTTACTTCAAGAATGGAACATTAGGGAGAAAGATAGAAAGGAGGGAAATAAAAGAAAACAAGTTAGCAGCTTAACACAGCAAAAGAGGTGTGTGTGAGCTATGGTCCTTTGAAATTCACCGGGCAGCTTTTTAATTTTACATTTTTTTATTATCAATTTAAATATCAAGGAATATTTGAATGTACAAAGAATAACAGAAAGGTGATTGAATGTGAAGCTGTGAACTTTTAATTATTGTTTTTTAAGTGTATTCAATTTAACACAGTTACAAAATTATCCTGCTTGTCTCTGTCCCCTTCTAAACTTCCTTCTACTCTCTTCTGTGTTTTTTAAAATGTTTGATTGATGTTCTGTTTTTTTCTATCACTATCCACCCATCCCTTGTCCATAAGTCCAACCCTCAACCAATAAAAGCCCTTCCTTGTAACAAATAAGGATAGTCAAGTAAAACAGTTGTTCACACGTTGGCTGTGTCTGACGGTATAAGATCTCATTCTGTACCTTTAGACCATCACATCTCTGCCAAAAGGTATGCTTCCTTATCAGTTTCCTGAGATCATGATTGATCATTACATGAATCAGATTCTTTCTGATGAATCTTAACTCTTTCAAAGTTGTCTTACTTATCATTATTATAATATCTGTAGAAATCATTCTTCTAGTTCTGTTCACTTCATATTGCTTCACTTTATACAAGTGTTCTAAGGTTTTTCTGAAACAGTGGCTTTCATCAGTTTCTTTGGTGCAAAAATATTTCATTACGTTTGTGTACCAGTATTTTTTTAGCTATTCTCCAATTCATGTGCACCCACTTTGTTTCCTACCATACTTGCTATCTGTCGTCTTATATTTCTTCTGTTTCTCAGCTAAATTTGAAAAAGCCATCTACACTAGGTGTCTCTATTTCCTGTAGATTTCTGAACTGTCCCAAGTCTGACTTCTTACTTCATTGATAATTCAATTGAACTGCTCTCTCCATAGTCACCAGTGGTTTGGTTTCTTAATTGCAAATCTAATGGAACCTCTTCCCTGCATTTGTCACTCTTGACCACCTTCATCTCCTGGATACTTTCTCTTCTCTGGGTTTTCCTGACGCTGCTTTCTCTGGTTTTCGTTCTGCCTGTTCCCTTTCTCCTTTGCTAGAGTTTCTTCCTCCATGCCATGTCTATTAACTGGATATATTACCCAGGGCTTTCTCTGGGGCCTTCTATAATCTCATCAGCTTCTGTGGCTTCACTGATCTCTATACAAATGACTCCCAGGTCTATGTATCCTAAGCACTAATTCCTCCTTCTCATCATCATAATAGCTTTCATTTCAGCATTTCAAACTGGATGTGCTATAGACAAACACAGCATGTCCACAACACAACTCATTATGTCTTTGAATACAGTCCTTTTCTGGACTTTCTGTTATAGTTGAGCATCATCACACTATCTTTCCAGTCACACAGGTTGTCTGGCTTGGTGTCATCCTTGCCTCCTCTATCTTATTTATTCTACATATACAATCAGTTGCAGATGTTTTATGCCTTTTGTAGTTATTTTAAATGGAATTTCTCATTTTTTTGCTGTCAGCTTTTGTTGATAACATGCAAAAATACTGATAATTCTTATGGATTCCTTATATGTCCTGACAGAACTACTGGTTTATCTTGATTAGTTTTTTTCTTGAGTTTTCTAAGTAAAACATGATAATTATCTGTAGATAGGGATAATTTTGCTTCTTCATAAATGCCTATTCCCTCAATTTGTTTTTCTTATTTTTATACCTAGCATTTCTTGTCTATGTCAACTGAAACATTCTTGTTTTACCCTTTAGTTGTACTGGTAAAGCTTCTGGTGTTTGCTAGTTAATTGGAAGTGATGCTAGTTAGTGTTTTAAAATAAATGCTTTTGGTTGTGATAAAGAAAAATTCTTCTATTATTATATACTGTTTTTTTAAACATAAATGACTACTGCATTTTGTTAACCTTTGTTCATCTTTTTGTATATATTTAATATGATTAATGATGCTAATTATTTTCCTAATATTGATCCATCCTTGCATCCCTGAGGTAAATCTCACTAGGTCATAATAAATACTCTTTCTTTTTATTACAGTAATCTCTACGAATACTCAAATGAATATTTGATTTCATCAATTTGGAAAGCTTTCTCCAAACAGACAGATCTCAATGTATCCATGCCTGAATTTTGTGTAACTCTTGTCCTCCCATAAGTTCACCCCTGGGGAGTGGTTGGGGAGGGTCCACATCTCATGTACTTCACTACCCATGACTCCTTGCACCTCTTGAACACATTTTCTTCATAAAATACAGTTTCCTTATCTGTAAAATGGCCTCTGAGATCCTTCAAACTCCAGATCTATGAACCTATGAAAAATTTGTACTGTCTGTCATTCACTGATGGGCAGGCTGTATAAGTTGTCCATTCAAATACATCTTAATACGGTCTTCGTCCATTTTGTCTTTGTTGTGTGGATAGTTAGGTCTTTTACTATCCAGAGGATGACTAGCGATCTCTTCTAGGAGACTTTACTGTGTTCTGAAGCTTGATCTGCTAATAGATACTTTAGATGAACCTCACCATCTGTAGGAATGAATCTCTTTTCAACTTGAACTCTACAATGGATCTTCTCCATCAGTGGTGAATGCATGTCCTTGTTTTATGCTTCATCTGATAGTTATGATCAGAGGATCATTGAATAGGGTTATTCCTTTTAGGGCTTTAAAGAAATTTTAAATGATTTTGATGTTTGGATGAGAGTCACCTTGTCTTAATCTTGCAACGCAGCATTTTGTTTTAGTGAATGAAATGCTTTTTTATAATCAACAAACAGTAACCAGAGTGAAATTTTATGTTTGCTACATTTTTAGTTCATTTGTGAAATGGTAAAGATGGTTTCTCGGATTGTTTACAAAAGCAGACTTTCCTTCCTAACACTGTTATGTGGTAGATTGGTAGCTATTGGTATTCTTCCTTGTAGTCACCTTTTCTTGCTATTAATAAGGTTCAACATTTTTTCCATTCTTTTGGTACCCTCCCCTCCTTCAGTTGTATTGTAAATCACCACCTCAATAAATGCTCACAGTTGTGTCACCTCCTGCATAGACAGAAATCGCCTCTATATATTCTTGGGCCATTCTGGCAGCTTTTCCCATCTTTGTTCTCTTCAGTGACATTCTTCTTTCCCTGTAAGCACCACTTTTGGAACTGTGATGTTAGAGGCCAAGTATGGTAGTTTCACAGTTCTTGAAAACAGTTTGTTATAATAATTTTTACAAATCTTGCCCATTTTTCTTCTATTTGTTATCTTTCCATTTTCATCTTTAATTCCCTTTGGGAAGATTTTGCTTGTTGGATGTCATGCCAAGCTTTCTTTAAACTGGTTTTCTCCTCTGCTGCTTCTCTTGGCTTTAAATTTTTACTCTAGTAGTATTGAAATTTTATATTAATAATATTAGTTTATCATTGTCTTTCTCTGCTTTATCCTTAATTGGTTTGGATATCAGAGCTGTACTTATCTCATTAAAGGAGTTTGCTATATCTTATTTCTCTAATTTTGACAGCAATTTATGTATCAGAGGGTTTAATTACTCTTTCACTGTTTGATAGGATTCCCTTATTAGTTTATGTAATGTGTGACTTTTTTTAGTTCATGTCTGGCCTGTTCAGTTTCTTTTTTTGAGATTGGGCTATTTGCCATCTGTTTTCTTTGCTGTTGATTTTGATATTTTATATAATATTCATTTTTTACATTCTTAGATTTTGCTATTTAGATATAGCAGTTTCTGTTAATGTCCTTTGTTTCCTCTTCATTCATTGTAAACTTCTTCTCTTTTTTATTTTGCCAGTTGGTTTTAATTTTTCTCTTTTAAAAAAATTTCACATTAACTAATGGCTTATTAATTTTTAAAAAAAAGTCTTTTATTTGGTATATATTCCCAGTAGTCTTTTTTGCAAGTTTTATCTTTCCTTGGATTTTCAAAATTTCATATTTCATTCTTATTTTGAGATTGTTAATTTGTTGAGGAGGATGTTGGTCTGGGGGAGGGAAGGGGAGGGCGGGGAAGTGGCAATGACAACTGGGCAGATGGCTAGGTGACCTTTAGTGCTTGGCTTATTCTGGAGGTCTTTGAAATTTTCAGTAAAATTTTATATTATGTACTTGGATGCAATGCCATTCTGGGCATGTGTATTTAATATTGAAAGTCTTTCATTAATTGATAATGTTTTCCTGTTTCATTCTTGATGGTGCTTGTTTTTTGTTATTGTTATTTAGTCTTTTCAGTCATGTCTCACTCTTTGTGACCCCATTTGGGGGCTTTCTTGGCAAAGATAGTGGAGTGGTTTGCCATTTGCTTCTCCAGCTTATTTTAGAGATGAGGAAACTGAGGCAAACAGGATTAAGTGATTTGCCCAGGGTCTCAGAGCTGGTAAGTGTCTGTGGGCAGATTTGAACTCAGGTCTTCCTCACTCCAGACTCAGCGCTCTATCTATTGTGCCACCTAGCTGCCTTGTGTGAAATCATGATTGCTTTGATACTCTTACAGTTGACTGAAGAATAGTAAATTTTTTTTAATCTCCTTGTTTTACTTCCTTGTGTCCGAATGTTGTATATAGAATATTGTTGGTTTCTCCTCCTAATTTCTCCTTTTCTAGTGCATCCTGATGCTTTGTTCTCTAATGTGGACAAATTGAGTCCATTAACATTTGAGATTATAATTGTTTAATTTTTACTTTTTTCTATCTAATTCAGGTATGTTACTTTTAAAAATAAATCTGTACTATGTTCTGATTGTTTTGCTTACAACAATCTGATCATAGTATCTTTTCTCAGACTGTAATCTTTTCTCTTACCCACCCTGCCCAGATTACTTCTTCTACTTTTTATTATGTTTTCTTTTTTCTTCCCTCCCTTCCCCCTATTTCCTCTGCTCAGACAAGAATGTAATTCAGGAGACTGCTCAGCCCTCTGATCACTTAGCCTGTTTGAATGACCCTTCTCTTTGGTACTCCACATTCTAAGAAATATTCCATTCTTCCTTCTTCCTTTTTCTAGGTTATTCTAGTATCTGTCCCCCTTTCATGGCCTTTGTCCATTATGTTTTCCCCTTGTTCTCTCAGTGACCTTCCTGGAAGGTGAGACTTCTTAAAGATAATATTTTTGTATTTTGCCTTGTTCAGATAAGATGAGTGTGTGGTATGAATCTCCTCATCATCCTTTTCCTGCATGTTTGAATGAGTTTAATTTATATAGCTCTATCCCCAGAAACATTCATGTAGAATATAGCATGGTATCATTGAAGTAATATTATATTTAGGGTTAGCTGAACTGGTTGGAATCTAGGCTCATCTATACGCCTTGAAGCCAGCCTCTCTAGTATCTGAAACTAAGAGCCAGCATTAACTGCAATGAGGATAAACTGGGGCCTTTCCGATAAAATTAGGAGTAAATCAACAATGTTCACAGTGCTAGAAATATTAGTTATAGTAATGAGACAAGAAAGAGAAATTGAGAAAATAAACATAGGCAAAGAGGAAACAAAACTTTTTATCAGTTTTTTTTAGAGAACCCTAGAAACGATAACTTCAGCGAAGTTGTAAGATATAAAATAAACCCACAGAAATTATTCGTCTTTCTGTATATTATCATCAAAAACTCAGCAGAAAGAAATAGAAAGAAATTACGTTTATAGTCGTTGTGGAAGGTATAAAATACTTGGGAGTCTGCCTACGAAGACACATATAGAACTATATGAACTGTATGAATACAACCACAAAATACTCTTTACGTAAGGCTTGCACTATTATAATAAAAAAAGGCCATACTCCCTAAAATAGTTTTCTTATTCAGTGTTATATACCAGACTATAAAAGAATTACTTTATAGACTTAGAAAAATACTAACAAAATTGATTTGGAAGAAGACAATGCCAATCTCAAGGGAAATGATGGGGGAAAAAAGCAGGAAGGATTGGGACCTAGCATTATCAGATCTCTAGCTCTAATCTCTAACTCTACAACAAAGCAGCAGTCATTAAATGATTTGGTACTGGTTAAGAAACAAAGATGTTGACCATTGGAACAGATTAGATGTACTAGACATATAGAGAAGCAAAGGAGCCCAAATAGCCTGTTATTTGTTAGATCCAAAGAGCCCAGCTACGGAGTAAGAACTCATTATTTGACAGAAACTGGGGAAACTTGAAAGTAGTCTGGCAGAAACTAAGTATAGACCAATATAACACACTGAATACCAAGACAGGTTCCACATGGGTACATAACTTAGACATAAATGATGACATCATAAATTAGAGAAGCAAACAAGGAAGAAATTACCTGTCAGATCTCTAGATAGGGTAAGAGTTCATCACCAAACACGTGATAGAGAAGACCACAGAAGATAAAATGAACAAATTGGATTATATGAAATTAATAAGTATTTGCACAAACAAAATCAGTGCAACCAAAATTAGAAGAGAAGCAGGTAACTGGGGAAAAAAATCTTTGCAGTGGATTTCTCTGATGAAAGTTTAACTTCCAAGATATGTAGAGAATGTATTCAAATTTATAAGAATTAGAGCCATTTCCCAACTGACAAATAAGCAAATAATATGAACAGCAGTTTTTAGAGGAAGGAATTTCAGTTAATAGTAGCCATTTGAAAAAAAAAATGATCCAAATCACTAATAGTTAGAGAAATGCCAATTAAAACCTCTTAGGTTCTATCTTACTCCAGTCATATTGGCAGATTTGACAAAAAAGGAAAATAGCAAGTGCTGGAGGGTCTTTGAGAAAACAGGTACATTAATACAGCATTGGTGGAGCTGTGATCTGGCTTGCCATTCTGCTGGGCAGTTTGGAACCATGTCCAAAAAGCAACCAAACCGTGCAAACCTTTGCCCAAAGAGTTCAAAGAAAGAGAAAAATGTTCCCATGTGTACAGATCTGTTTATAACAACTCTTTAATGGTGGCAAAGAACTAGAAACTAAGGGAGTTCCTGTCAATTAAGGAGTGGCTGAAGAAGTTACAGTATATTAATGTGATGAAGTATTGTGTTGTAAGAAGTGATGAAGGGGATGGTTTTAGAGCAACCTGGAAAGACTTGTATGAACTAATACAAATTGAAGTGATTAGAACTAGAACAATATGTACAATAACAACAGCATTGTAGGGAGAGATAACTTTAAAAGGTGTAACTGATTAACGCAGTGCCACAATTCTAGAGGACTTATGATTAAAACAGTCTGTCCTTCCCCTTACAGAGAGGTGCAGATTGAGACATATTTTTTAGACGTTATCAGAGTGGGAGTTTGTTTTGCTTGACTGTGTATTTGTTACAAGGTCTTTGAATTCATTTATTATTTCTTCTCATCCAGTACTGTATTCATGTCTACCATGACTTGTTTAGACATTCCCCAGTTGGTGGACATCTACTTTATTTTTTTTCCCTACCACAAAAAGTAGCACTTTAAGAATTACAGTTTGCTTTCTAATGGGTGAAGTGATTAGTTACAGATATTCTGATTTTCTATATGGAGAAACAGGCTCAGAGAGAGCAAATGACTTAATCAATGGTTTCACAGCTAGTAAGTGTCAGTCTCAAACCTAGGTATCTCCTGACTCCACAGTCAGCATTTTAGCCATTCACATTTTCTCATGGTAACTTAAGATGAACCTCAGTTTCTTTTAAATTTTGACCCCAGATGTCAGATTTCTTTTTTTACAAATCTTTAGCAATTCAGTTCATTCTAGCCATTTATTGAGTGCTTACTGTGTGTTTGGTACTGGGGACAAAAACAAAATCATTCTTGCTTTCAGTGAGCTTATATTTTACTGAGCAATAAAACATATTTACAAATGAGTAAACATAACCTAGCATGAGGAGGGAGAGAGAGCATTAAACACTTGGCAGGGTCTGGACGTAGGGGGCATAGGTGGCTATTGGCTGAGCCATGAAGGTGGTTGAAGATTCTAAGGAGGGTCGTAAATATAGGTTTCAAGAAGTGATCGATGGACTAATTTTCAAACTTTCTTCTAAATACGAAATATTTATGCTTAATGTAAAGTTTGCTTTATTCCTCCCATTCAGTTTTCCTTTGAGAAATAAACAAGTTTGTCTTAACAAAACATTGATGTCATTAAAAAAAATTCTTAGAAATGTAACCTAGCATCTGCCACGTTACTTTACACTTAAAATAAATTCCTTAATTAACTTTGCATTAATTGTATTTAAATTTCATTGTTATTTTTTGCTGCCTTCAAAGTTGAGCTTTAGATTGATCTGTGATGCCTTTGTCAAGATTGAATGATTTAAATCACTTTGTAAACCTTTACGTGCTGTAAAAATAAGAGTTGTGTAGGGAAATAATTTGTTTGTGAGTTTATGGTGCTTAAAGTTTAACATAGCTAATACAAAAAGATACAGTGTGACATTTCTGTTTTTCTTGTTAGGTTAGCGATGCAACTAAGCTCAGGCCAAAGGCAGAATTCTGTTTCGGTGAGTAAGTACCATATTTTTACATCTCACTTTAGGTGAGGCCGGCATGATCACATCAGTTATTAATTTGGGGAATTGTTTTTTATGAACAGTTTTGTTTTCTCTGGGTATTCTTTCTTCCTCTCGGCCAAGTTCCTACAGCTCTTTTCTGTAGATCCTTTATCACTCCTCTCCATCTTACCCCCACCTCTTGGCTTCCCTGACTTTCTTCAAGTGTTAACTCAAGTCTTATCTCCTGCAAGTAGCCTTTCCTGGTCCCCCTGAATGCAGTTGCTGTTTCTTTATCCTATGTAGATCATGAATGTACAGTTGTTTGCACTTTGTCTCCCCAGCAGACCTGAAGCTCCTTGCGGGCAGGGACCATTTTTCCCTTGCTTTGTATCTCTAGTGCTTAGCTCAGTACCTGGCACGTAGTAGGCTTAATAAATGCTTGTTGACCAGCTGACTGACCATCTTACAATGTGCACGGAGTGGACAATAAGGATGGTGGAAGTTTGTATGGATTTATAAAACTGGAAATTTAAGAAACAATAAAAGAAGGTGGCAACATTATTTTTTTTTTTGGCTTCACTCCTTATTTCTGCTCTAGTGTAACTTGCTGGCAAATAGATAGTTTCTGTTGGGTAAGACCAAATGATTTTACTCAGTTCTTTTATATTTTATTTAAGACTTGATAGTTGGATTTTGGTTATGGATTTACTTCTTGCTTTGAACATCAGAACAAATTAGGCTAACCATTGGAATTGACTTTTGTTATAATTCCAAAGTTGCAAGTACTGTTTGTTATTAAGGTTTAAACTGGTAGATAAAAAAGGTGACATAATTGTAATTTCCTAATAGAGAAAAAAGAGTAATTCTCATGTTGAGATTTTTAAAAAAGGTTTTATACTTGATTTATCTATACTTTTCTCTTTTTCTTTTGTTCCGAGTTCTTGTTTATGGTATAGTTAGATGTGGACTCTTTTTCTGTTTTTTATTTTTTCATTCATTTGGTGAGCTAATTTGGCTATCTTGCTTAGTGGGAAAATTTAAAGTACCCATAATTGATATTACTGTGTATAATATGCCATTTATATTTATAACTTTTTGTAGGAAGAACACAGAAGTAAACCATTAAATTTAATGGACAGAAAGTAGTTTAGTCTACCATATTCTTCTTAGGCCTTCTTTACTAGATAGTTTTGTCTAGCTAGTCAAGAAAGTTAACTAGATAGAATAATAACTAGTGATAACTGTTAGAGCAACTTGGTGGTAATATCAAAGTTTAGTGAAAGTTGGTATATTTAAAAGTGTTAGTTTACTCATTCATTCCACAAATATTTAATTTTTAAAAATTATTTAATTTAAAAATTTTAATGTTGAAAAAAAGACTTTTCGGTATGTGCATAAGAATAAATTAGCACTAAAGGCTTGCCTACTACATTTATTCTTAATAGCATCTAGTGTGCGGCTGGAGTTCTTAGTCTCCCATTCTTTTGGAACTACTATTCCATTAACTGTCCCAGTCAGGAATTTGCAGAAAGTTTTGCAAGCACTTGATATTACCTTGGTCATACGCATAGTAGTAGTGACCTTATAACCAGGGTCTGTGGGACCAGTCAGGGCTGAGATGCTGGACAAACTGGTGTTGAGACAATTCTCAGAAATTTCTGAAGCTCAAGAGTTCATATTAACCTGTTGCATGTTGTATTCAAATTGAGGATGTATTTCACCCTAGTCTTCTGTTTTGAATGTCCCTGGAGCTCATTCTTGGTCCCTGAGAGCTGACCTCCTGGTCAGCTTTTCTTCCAAAAGCTTTATATCTGCACTTGTTGCTTTCAGGGCAGAGTTTCTTGTTTTCCTTGACTAATAGTTGAAGACAGTGGTCTCAGTTTTCTAAGGAATTCTCTTCTCTAGCCCCCTGACAACTCCGTGGTGTTATTCTAGCCCCTAAGTTCTCCCTTTTTATCAGTAACACTATAAGGGAAAGATGAAGTTGTATCTGGGTATCTCAGTTAGGCCTGAGGGCCCCTGGTGTAGGTTTGGCACTTCCGTAACAGTCTACTATTACTCTTTTATTGTTGTTGTAGGCGTTCAAAGATACGTGGAGCTGAGAGCTGTGTGTGGCTTCATGAGGCCCTCTCTTCCTCGTGGAGGCTCGCCTGAGGCTTCCAGTTATAGCAGGCTGCATGGAAATGATTCTGCCTGGTTGGGGAAGTCCTCTTCTCTTCTGAGACTGTTTTCAGCCCCCTTATATTCCAGGTGTCATGTCAGCCGAGGGCTATTCACACAATTAATAGAAACACAGTCATTAAAGTAGACACCATGATGTGTGCTTTATGTGTTTCCATGTAAATTTCTCTAATGCATTACACGGCCCTTGGGGTATTTCCTTATTCTGATTCTATGTAATGTCACTGGGACTTAGTGGTCTTAAGCAGAGCCTGGCCCAAATCTGACAGAGTACCTAATGCAAGATCTTTATGTATAAGGGCCGGAGTAAGTTTTGGCTACTTTTAGAAGTTCCTATTATCTATTTCACTGGATCCTTACAGCTTGCTCAGTTTGGCCCCAAAAGGTAGATCTAGATGCAATGGGAAGAGGTGACAAAAAAATAGATTTAAGCCAGATGTCAGAACTATCCAAAAGTGGAATGGGAAGTGATAGATTCCCCTTAGTGCTCTATAAGCAAAGATTCAGTAGATACTTGGGTATGTTGCATTAGTTCTTTTTCAGGTGTAGGTTGAACCAAATGAGGCCTGCACAACCTTCATCCTGAGGACTCCCTGAAATCCTTTGGTAGGCTGTTGTGCAGGCCAGAATTAGATAATTGCTGAGGTTTCTTGCAACTCTGAAACTTTGTGCTTCTGTTACATGACTGTTCTTTTACTCATCACCTTTAGGCTTTCTTTCATATTCCCCACAGTAGCTGTTTCAAAACCTTCTCTTTTTGCCCCACTTGACTACTTGCACCTTCCCACGTCTGAGCAAATCACCTTAGTTCCCACTTTAATAGGGAGCAAAGAATCAAGACCATCTGCATTGAGTTTCCCTCATCTCTTCTACGTCATGGTTCCACTGCTACCCTCTACATTTTCACCTTTTCTTCTCTAGTATCTGAGAAAAAGATGACTCTTGAACTGCTATCC
This sequence comes from Phascolarctos cinereus, assembly GCF_003287225.1. NCBI lineage: Eukaryota > Metazoa > Chordata > Mammalia > Diprotodontia > Phascolarctidae > Phascolarctos > Phascolarctos cinereus. The sequence continues at coordinate 85,906,293 of NW_027555736.1, read as the reverse complement.
TTGATCCCATCATTTCCTGTTTCTTTCAGGAATGTTTCATGCTCATCTCCAGTCTTACCTTTCTTTTTTTACTGATTCCTTCCTTGCCACCTACAAGGTTCCCCCAACCTGCATCTTTAAACAATAAAAAAGGAAAAGAAATGAACTCTGCCACTCTCAAACTACAATCTTCTGTCTCTCCTCTGGACTGTTAGAAAAACATGATCTCCTCTTGCTATCTTTACTGCCTCACTGCTTACTCACTTTTCAGTCACTGACATAACAGCTTCCAACTCCTCAACTCTACAGGACCTCCTCTCTCCTCTCTGAATTTACCAACAGTCTCCTGCTGAATCCAGATTGTCTTTTCTCAGTCATTTCTCTACTTTTCTGCAGCTTTGGACTCTGTTCACTACCTACTGCTCCTGAATATTCCCTCCTTCCTTAGCTTTAATGATGTTTTTTTCCTGCTCTTCCTTTTGTTTTGCTGTCTCCTTTGCTAGTTTATTATTTTCAGCTCAAAGCTTTGTCCTAGCCTCCTTTTCTCCTTTATGGTGATCTGGTTAGCTTCCTTGTATTCATTTGGTTGTCAGTTGTGATTGTCTCGAGTCATAGTTTCTATAGAATTGACATTTGGAGCCTTCTGGCTAGCCCTCATTTCTCTCCTGAACACTCCACATGCATATCCCATTAGGATATCCAACTCAATATGTCCACAACAGAACTAACCTTCTTTCCCCCAGGCCTGCTTTTCCTCAATGTTGGTCATTTTCCTGTCGAGGTTACTAGTATTTTTCCACCTAGCTGCCCCTCTTGAATTCATTTTGCTTCAACAGATTTAACACCTTTAAGGGCCTATTATGTGCAAGACATATCCAAGGCATTGAGTTCCAAAGGAAAAAAAAAATCAGAAACAGTTTTTGTCGACATGGAACTCACATTCTTCCCTCACATTGTTTTTTTTTTTGGTTCCTGAAACTAGTCCTAAAGCAAACTAACACTGATTGATGCTCAAGCCTTTCATATAGTAAATATTCAGTATTTGCATGGATAATGAGAAGGCTTTGTTTTCTGGAATGAGGAAAGATTGTAAGGATCTCTTGATTCAGTGTTTAGAAAAACATTTTTTTCCAAGCATATTAAGTAAAATCCTAGTTAAATTATTAATATATCTTTGTGTTTTATCATGAATCTTAACAGCCTCACTGCTGCGCAGCCTTCCAGGAAGCCTTAAAATCTGATCTTTAGGAGACTGGTTCTTCTTCAGTACTTTTCTCAAGTTGTGTCTGTAGTCAGATTTCTCCCACAGCTTCATTTTTAAGGCGTTTAGCTCAATTCAAGGAAGCTCGAAGTGACCTGGTATAAAGTTGGTGAGAGGACGTCAGAAGAACTGTAGTAGGTCATGGGAAGGCTAAGTTGTGATAGAGAGGGAAGTTTTTGCTTATGCACCTGGCCTTTCAGTTTCACTGGCATTGGGAGAGCAGAAGGTGGTGGGAGTTTGCTGCCCTAGGACACTAGGCCCTGAAGAGCACCAGAAGATCCAAGCAGCTATTGCTGATGGCAGGGAACACAAGACAGAGAGCTTAGGGTGTGATGTTTTTTAGCTGCACTCATGTAGGACCTGCCCTCGGGGTCTCTCAGGCTGAGCAGGCCCTGCCCTCAGAGACTTTAGCAGTGGCATCCCTATGTCTGTTCACATGCCTTAGGCTTATTCTAAAAAAAAAAGCTGTTTGCCAGGAAAATGCATGTGCTGTAGAAAAGTTTTATTTCCGTGGTAGACATTGATAATTTGCAGATAACTAACTGTGTAGCAGTACTTTGGTTTATGCAGCAGTTATGTTTCTGAAAAGGTTTGTATAAATAAAATCATGATGATTTACATTATATTTTGTGAGATAGTTTATAGTAATTTCCAGTTCTTATCCCAGCTTCTCTGTCATATAGTAAATGATTTACAACCAAGCCATTAAACATAGATAACTGTTGAAAGTAACACTGCAGGTTTTTTTAATTGAAAAAAACTTTCATAATGAGAAGACTCTCTCCCTTGAAGCTTGGATTTTGGTATATTTTGAGTTGTCTCACCATTCTAAGTGGCAGTTAATTGAATGCATATGAGGCTTTTTGGAGGGAGGATTCTGAGCACCAGAACTGGGGTCAGAGTATTGTGTTTGAAATTCCAACTCTGCCACTTGCTCCCTCTGTGACTTCAGCAAGTTGCTTTACCTCTCTTGGTCTCAATTTCCTCAATTGTAAAATAAAAGGGGCAGATGAGATGATCTGTAAAGTCCCTTCCTGCTCTGAATATATACCTCGCTGCCCTGGCCCCTTCACGTCAAAACCTATTAGTGAAAGGATCAGTAGCTTTTGACAGTTTGCTTGAAATTCCCAGGATCATAGATTTAGAGCTGGCAGGGGCTTCAGGGATCCGTTAGAGCAGCCCCTCCATGTCATAGACGAGGAAGCAAGCCTAGCAGGGACTCAGGACGCTTTCAGGGTCCCACAGGTTGTCTCAGAGGTGGGATATGGTGAAACATTGCAACAGTTTTTCAGTTGTTATATTAACATAGACTTTAAAGTAGCTTATTTGGTTGTAATTTAATTTAGTCCTTCTTTTTGTCTTAATAGTTATGAATGCAGGAATGAGGAAATACTTTTTACAAGCCAATGATCAGCAAGACCTAGTAGAATGGGTAAATGTTTTGAACAAAGCTATAAAAATAACAGTAAGTATTCTTATTCTTTCTTAAATGTCTTAATGTCCAGAAGAATTCTACACACCTTTTGAAATTTCCTTTGAAAAATAGTTGACTACTGAAGTACATTTTATAAACCCCTTGCACTCTCTAGTTAACATCTGAAAAGTAAATAATTTCATATATATATGAAAAGCATTTTTCCCAACAATGAGTTAATATAGCTCGAGCTTTTCTCAGAGGTTAAATTGCATTTTTTGTCTTGCACTAGAACAGCTTGTTACCACACGACAGCAAACACCCACACACGGCATCTGATCTCGACATGAAGCACAAGTTATTTTTAGGATTTTTTTCTCTGTGTAGTTTTAGGGAAGCAATTTCATGGACTGATTCAGAAGTACATATTCTCCTGAGAGTCTGACCACACAGGACAGATATTCTTTCAGCAAGTGTTTGCTCATTTTTATTTAGGAAAATAATTTCTAGTAACTTTCTGTAGAGCTTCATTTATTCAATTTGTCATGTTAAAGCACTGGTTACATAGTCATACTTTAGATTTTTAAAAAGCAGTAAATGATCTTAGAAACTTTTTCTGCTACTTTAGGGTTCTTTGCGTCTGAACTCCTATAATGTCTGATATTTTCTAAGTCACATTTTGTAGTGGGAATAATATTTTAAAATATAATTAAATAGATATTGCTATCACTTTTCTTGCAGCTTTATCTTTTTCATGTTCAGAACTTTTTTTTAGCTTTTAAGAGGCATTTAGTAGTGATTGATATTGATGTTTTTTATTGTTTCCATTTAGAGATTAATATAAAGCTTGAGACAGGTAGGTGGTGAAATGGATAGAGTGCTGGGCCTAGAAGTCAGGATGACTCATCTTCCTCAGTTCAAATCTGGCCTCAGATACTAGCTGTGTGACCCTGGGCAAGTCACTTAATCCTGCTTGCCTCAGTTTCCTTATCTGTAAAATGAGCTGGAGAAGCAAATGGCTCCAGTATCTTTGCCAAGAAAACTCCAAATGGGGTTGTGAAGAGTCCAAAATGACTGAAAAATAGTTGAATAACAACAAAACATAAAGTTTAGGAAACTTGGCTCCCACAAAAAGTGATTCTAGTTGCATTGAAATGGTGTATCAGGAATATTTTTAGGTAAAATTATTTGACAGTGTTAAAAATAAAATAACTTTGTAATGCAAAGTCACCCTAGAACAGTTAGACTAGTTTTATTAGTGTAATGACAATATACATTGAGAGGTTGCATATGTTTTTAATTAGCTGTATTTTGTTAACTTTGTTTCTTTAAAAAAAAACCATAATAAATCTTGTAATTATTTTACCTTATACATGTATTATATATGTATGGAGAGAAAAAGAATATAATTTGGATCTGTAAATATGTTGAATTATGAAATATACAAAATCAGACTTTGCTTTTGAGAACATTCTTTTAAAATGAGAAGTTCATTGTTGTAACTACTGTGGATTAAAATAATATGCACAGTTTAATAGACTTTGGGATTTACTTTTCTGTGGGAAAATTCTAAATAAAATTAGCAGTGTAACTTTTTGTTTTTTAGTGATCCACAGATATTATATAATATAAATATTGAAATTTTTTTCAAAACTTAAAATTTCATCTGTTTTGGAAGTGTGTGTTTAAGGAAAGGAAAAGAGAATAGTTGATTGTTTGACCATATTTTAATTACAGTGTCTTGCCATCCTCTTGGTCTGTCCACCTACATAGTCTCCTGGTATCTTTTCTTAGATACTTTATGTAGGCCTGTGTGAATGCTGGTGGGTGGTTACCTTTTTTTTAAAAATTTCTTTCCTCCTTATAAAATATGTGAGAAAATAAATGAGTTAAACTTGAAGGCATAAATATCTCAGGAATTTAAAGTAAATTGGCCTTTAGCTAATTCCGTTTATATCATAATGATAATTTTTTAAGTGGGCCATTTCCAAAATGCCAATCACACCAATCAAAAAAAATTTTTTTCATTTTAATCTACATTTTGAAAGTCTGATAATAAAGCTTTTAAAAATGTTGTCATGATTTCCCACTCTGGCAAAAAAATAAAAAAACCCAGCAAAACAAAACCCACCATTAACTGCTGGGTATTTTAATTTTGTCATAGAGAAATGGAAACAGAACAGGGGGTGGATAGTGTTAGAGTTGAAGTAAGGAAGATGTGGGTTCAGATCTTGCCTCTCATGCTAAAATGTATGGTTCTCCACAAGGCAGCCTCTTTGAACCTAGTTCCATCATCTGTAAATTGTGGATGAAACACATGGCTCCTACTTTGAAGGGTTTTTGTGATTCAGATGTGATACTACATGAAGCACTATGCGAACTCAAAAGTGCTATGCAAGCTTCAGTTATTGTCGTAGGTAGCCTGCCTGTTGGGCCCTTGACCCTCTTGTCATTATTTTATGCCTGTTCTCTCCACTGAGGGTGTCAAGCCTGTAGCTCTCCTAGCGATCTGACCTACCTGAGGAATAAACATTGGAGTACTTTGATTTTGCTTTAGTGATTTTGGTTCTTAATATTTAGCCCATTTACTATGCAGTAAGCTGTTTCTAAACAAACCTTTCTAATAATGTTCGAAAGTCATTGGGTCTGCAAAGCTGTCTTTCACAGCGTAGATCCCCTCTGCCTCTAAAGCTATGATCCTAAAATCTTTCCCTGCTCAAGAATGCTTTTTGTTGTTCATTTGTTTCAGTTTATGTCTGACTCTCTGTGACACCATTTGGGATTTTCTTGGCAGAGATACTAGAGTGGTTTGCTGTTTCCTTATATATTCCCTCATTTTATAGATGAGGAACTGAGGCAAACAGTGTTAAGTGACTTGCCTAGGATTTCAGAGCTAATAAGTATCTGAGGCCACATTTGAACTCGAGTGTTCTTAACTCCAGGCCCAGCACTATATCCATTGGGACAACTAGCTGCCTCAACAATGCTCATTGGTTCCAAGAACACATGAAACTAGGTGAAAGAACTTCAGTGGGGGTGGGTCAGAGGGATTAGTTTCATAGAGACAGTGTCATAAATATAACTGTTGTGGCATTTTATAACTTTATTGTAGGGTTTATTTTATATATGTATATAATATATAAATATATATATATATATATATATATATATATATATATATATATATATATATAAAACATAGTATATTATGAGGCAATGACTTTAATCAGAAACATCATTGATTAGGGTGACTTTGTGAGACATAGGGTGCCTATGTAGCATGATTCTTTTTTTTCCTATCTTTTTTGCTGTTTACTGTGTCTCAGGGTATGGAAACAAGCATTTCTTTGTAGAAAATACTCATTTTTGCACACAATCACAGATTTGCCTAGCAACTTTTTAAAGGGATTGGAATGAAATAGAATTAAGGTACATTTCTTTGATGCTAGCTAAGTAGTTCTCGGTAAGGTTATTTTCTTATTCTCATTAAGCAGATGTTAAATTTCTTTTACTTCTATTTTAATGAGTGACTTAAGACTTTATTTGGAGGTATTTTCTGATAAAGATTGAATCATAGTCAAAGATTATTTCATTGATGTAGTCCCCTTATTGATTAGGAAATAAAATGATCAAAACTAGTTTATTTCTTACTATAAATTTGCTATAAGATTGTTGCCATGGAAATTGTGCTTTATTTAACATAAGCTTTTTATAATAAGGACCCATAGGAGAAGCACCGGACTTAAGTCTATTGTTTCTTTATTGTATCTTTTTTTTAAATGTAGCTTTACTATGGATAAAGGGAAAATAAGAAGGCAATTTGAAGTTCCCAAGATATCAAAATATTTAAGTATGTTAAATGTATAGTTTGGAAGCTCCTTTTCATATCAGATACTCAGATCTAGAGTATGTGTCTGCTTTCAATGTAGGTCGTCCATCTTGTCTCTTAATAAATACATGTATGTTCTAGAGTTGAATAGATCTTTCTGGGATAGGTTTCTAGTTACTCCATTTTCTGTTCTCAGGAAATGAGTTCCTCACTCTCCACTCTGAACAATCAAAGGCCATGAAGTATCAATTAGAAATTGTTCTGACTTACATCAATGAAAATAAAGTGAAATCAAGTATCATCTAGCAGCAGGATACTGATTTTCAGAAGCACTCTAAAGGTTCAGCCTCTTAGAATTACTGCAAATTGTTCTTTGGATCCAAGAGTCTTTTAATAAAAATTTCCAGAAGTACCATTGGTACATTTTGTTTTTGTAATTAAAATTATTGTACTGTGACCAGTGGATGGACAGAACTTTTGCTAATTTTTTCCCCCTTAGGAGTTAAGAAGCAAATTGATTGATTTAAGTTTCAATGTTTCTTATACCAGCTGTAAAATTATACGAAGCTTTCATTGAAACTTTTCTTAACACTAAGTCGTTAGGAAATGCTGGAAAAATTGTAATGGCAGAGTTGATTTTATCTAAATAAACTGTTCTCCTTGGCAAGTTGGCCCTTTTAAAATGGGGGCTTCTACAAACAGACCTGTTTAATTCTGCAAGCCCTTATTTAAACCACTGATGCTTGTCATAAAACCCACAAAAACGTTCTGGGTACCAATCTAAGCCCCTACACGAACTATTGTGTCCTGTGCTTTTCCTCCTCTGCATCAGGCACTTCTGCCTGTTGAAATTCTACCAGTCCATCAATACCCAGATGGCATGATCTGTCTTTGGTGAAACCTTCTCTGATCCTATCCTGTCAGTTGTAAAAGCAACAATACCATGGTGTCCCCACAGTTTTAGTGTGTTTAAATTTTAGTGTTTTTAAAGTTTAAATAACTTACACAGTCTAGATCTACAAACTTACAAAAAAAATTTCAAAGGTTATTTATTTAAAATTTTAAAATATTGATATTTCTTATTATAATTCAACATAACCACCATTTTGTATTATATATCACTTTAGTTGATTTTAGAACTTTGTAAAATCTTTTATCAACTGCTGCTCAGTGATTGAGAGAATTGCATGTGTAATCCTAACCTTAAGATTGTCCAAAGAATGTGGTTTTGATGCCAAAAACGGTTTTGATGTGACCCCACAAGAAAAAGTCTCATGGAGAGAGAGCAGGTGACTCAGGTGGGCAGCTTGAGATAGTGTCCTTTAGAAACTATCACACGCAATGTCTTGTGACAGAGTGCTCTGTCTTTTTAAAATGAAAATTTAAAAATATATTGTTTAAAATCACAAACTTAAATAAGTATTAAAGAAACTTGACTAAGATTTTAAATTATTTTTGGGGTAAGTTTATAACGTATATACTTCTGAAGTTATTAAAGCTTAAAATTTCACTAAGCCCTTTGGGACACCCTATATGTGTAACATATTTAAACTGAAGTTCAGTTTCTTTTAAAAATGTAAAAATGTTATCTGTTTTATAATGTTTCATGTATTTTCTAATCACAAAGAATAGAGAAAAATGCCTGGTACCTCTTCTAGGGGCAATTGTTAGGAATAAGCTCTGCCAACACATACAGAAATCACGGAGGTAGATTCGACAAAGCTTTTTAGCTCAATATGAGGAGAGGGGAAAAATCAAAGATCACAGACAGAAACAATCTCATACAATATTTTATCATGTGTTTGTATTGTTTTCTAGTATATTTGTGCAAGTGTCTTCTTACAGAATAGATTTTTAATTCTGTGAGGGCTAGGTTTGCATCTTGGCCTCTCCCTAAGAACATATAAACATAGTATCTGTGTGTTGATAAAACTTTTGAGCAGGACTGGGTTAAAACCAGACCCTGGTGGCATTCTACTAGATACCTACCCACCTTCGGCTGGACATTGATCCGTTCCAGGACACCTAGATTAAAGTACAGCCTCTGCCACAGACTCTGCTGTGTGAGCTTGGCTTCACTTTCTTCGTTTGTACTTGAACCTGGATGAACTCTGACAGTCCCTTCCAACTTGAACATACTATTCATTTGTGGCATATATGGTCATTGTATTTACTTGAGGGTTCCATTACCAGAGCAGCTTATTTTGAGACCACAGCCCTACAAAATACTAAATACAGAATAAACATGTTCAGCACCTCTGAAAGTTTGTTGGGATTTTAATTGCCAAATTCTGCTTTAACTGTTATATTCTGGTCTAATTTGAGAATGAGTTTCATACTCATTATAAAATGTTTAATTTATCTGCCTTGTCTCAGTTCTTAATAAGAATTTTCTTAGAGTACATTTTTTCACTGTTTTAAAAAGATACGTAAATATTTTTTATTATTCCACCATCACAACACCCCCCCCCCCATCCAAAAGGCTCCTTGGGTAGGTTCCTGTAAATATTCTGTAATTTTAAATATACCTTTTAGTATATTTTTATCACATAAAAATGTTTAATAATAATAGTACTTAAATGTTACACAAATTTTATCACTTCCAACAACTCTGGGAGAGATATGCTATTATCATTCCCATTTTTCAGATGAGAAAACTGAGGCAGACAGGTTAAATTACTTGCTCCATCTAGTGTCTGAGGCTCTATTCGAACTCAGGTCTTCCTGGCTCTGGGTCAAGAATTCTATCCACTGCATCACCTAGGTGCCTTCAAAAATTTAGGATTTTATTAATGTGTCAAGATTACAAAGACTCTGTGCCTTTTCAAGTCATGAATTGCTCAATACAGAAAAAAAATCATTCCTTGTTGACCATCTCAGAAGATGTTAATTGAGGCTCATCCTCCAAGAATAGGCATTTCATGAGTTGTTGGAATATGCAGTTTAGCTTGTGTTCTGCTGGCATACTTGGAGAACCCAAAATCACTTCCAGTTCATGATGTGTGGGACTTGACTGAAGGAGAATGTATTACTAATTAAAAATTCTAGCTAAAAAAATGTTGTCTTCATAATAACACAGTTTTTTTTTTTAAGGTACCAAAGCAATCAGATCCACAGTCTCATTCTGATAGCTTAAGTCGCCAAGTTGAAACTCCAGGTGGAAAAAAGCAAGTGTCTTACAGGACAGAAATTGTGGGTGGTGTACCTATTATAACACCAACTCAGGTAAATAACCTGAAACTAATAACATTTTTTCTTCTCTGTGACTATTCAGTTTCTGAATTCATTTTATAACACTAGTAGAAAATTAGCTACTTCTTCCTCATCTTATTAAAAGATTTGTATAACATTGCAGATTATATTTTGTTTTTTAACCTGTTTTTCTGAAGAGTGCTTTCAGTGTGTTTAAGTGAAGAAAATCTGTGATATCAAAGCTCTGAACTTTGTTTCTGACAGACTTAATTGTCCCTACGCAAGAAAACGTCATCTCTTCTAAAGTGTGGCTATTATAGGCCTCAAAAGGAGATTGGGAAGTGTGTGTTTTGGAATGGTTGGAGAATTCTTTTGTTTTGATGCGTGTTCTAAGTGCTTAATGATCCTAATATCTGGGTGTTTGTTGTATATTTTATTGATATGCATACATAATGATCTTTTTATTATCTAGATGTTTGTTGTATTATTTCATAACTATATTGAATATTTTCTTGAAATTACATCTGGTTCTTGTATTGCTTCATGGCATAAAACATGCTTTAGAGTTCAAGTGAAATTATTAGCAGTAGAGAAATTATAGATTTAGAAAGGGTTGTTTGACCTAGCCAATCTTGATATGTTAATATTCTTTCATGAGGTACCATGAAAAAGAGAGGAAAAGTGTCATTTACTCTTCAGAGGCCTAAAATTTTGGAAACCCCGTAATAACTCAAGTTTTGTTACATATTAGATTTTGAAAGTCTTTTGGCAGGGGAGAGAGAGTGGCTGAAAGAGAGAATTCTTACTCTGCCTATCTTCTCCAGGATCTGGACCAGACTGGGCCAAAATTATGTGAACTCTTTTATAGAATTAGTGAGCTAATATGATGTTAGAGATCTAAAGATGCAGTTGACTAAGCTTCTAACAGCTTTGCACTTTGTCCTGCTTTAAAGTGAGAAGAAAGGGTTTTAGTCTATACTTGTTAGGAGGTTTAAGTACTTCATGTTCTTGAGCATTTTAATTTTGAATAGAATTAAGGATTTTGATGTATGTCAATTATAGTTGTTTGGACTCTGTGGCAGGAGCTCTTAAGAAGTCCAACTAGTTTTTGTTTTTACTTAATTTTAGTTTTTTGTTTCTTTTCTACCAGGGAGGTGAGAAAAGAGATGGATAAAGAGATGAGAAATTTTTAAATAATTCAAGTGAAGTTATTTGGATGATGATAAACTTTCTGGATCAAGAAATATATAGGAACCTTTGGGAATGGCTTAAGGCCCCATGTTAAGGTTTAGAGTTCTTTAGGGAATAATATCTTTTGGTATGTGTAAATGGATTAACTGGGAAAAGCTTAACCTAAAATCTGATACACATCTAAATGAAATTGAGATGGGATTTAAGGAATGTTTTATTGCTTTAAAATATGTATTAAAAATAACTTTTGTGCCATAAATACATAACAAAAAAAACCCCTCTGTCATCTCTGTTTCATTTTAGAAAGAAGAAGTAAATGAATCTGGTGACATTATTGACAGGAATAATCTGAAACGGGCACAAAGCCATCTTCCTTACTTTACTCCCAAGCCACCTCCAGATAATGCAGTTATCAAAGCTGGTTATTGTGTTAAACAGGGGGCAGTGGTAAGTAATTACAATTAAGTAGCCTGCTCTAAGTAAAGATGGTAGTGCAAAATAAGTAGCCTTTATGACAATAGATCTTAATGCTTAGCTTATGCTGTCATCTAAGTTATTTCTTTAAAGTTGAAAAAAATTTTTTTCACATTTGCCTTTCTGCTTTAAGGGACAAGGACTCAAATAGAAGTGCATGCAGAGAGGAAGTAGAAAGTGCTGTAGCTGTGGTGGTCTTTTTTGGTTGTTGGGAGGGCACGAGGGAGGAGAGTGTGTTCTTTGGATCAGTGCTGTGACCTCAGGGGGTTGGGTGAAAGGAAGCTGAGGGCTACAGGTTCTCAGCTTTTAGTTCAGACACTAAAGAGAGAGCCCAAGCAGAATTCTCTTTCAAATATCTGCCGAGTTCTAAGTAGAACTTTTTAAGTGAAATTTTAGTATGCTTTGGGGGACCTTTATTGTCCTGGCTCTCTTTTACTTTGCAAACTAATAATATGAAATACTTAATGGCAAAGTTTAAGCAATACATAACACTTTTGGAGGGGGGGCTCAAAAAGATCCCTGTGGTATTCTTTATATTCTTTCAAGAGATAATTATTGAGGTTGTTTTTGTCAATAATCTGAATAATATGAAATAATATGAAAGGGTACAGGTGAAGTAAGTTTAGAATAATTTTATTTTAAAAAATTTCCTTGTTATTTCAAGAGCCTAGTTGCAGCTCAGATCCTTCCAACACATAGGCACCTAAGTGTTACACTGAATATAATGTTTGACTTGCTGTCAGGAAGACTTGTGTTCAAAATCCTGCCTACTACACTTCTAGCTGTGAAGCCCTGTGCAAGTCTTTTAACCTATCAGCTTCAGTTTTCTCATAAAATGGGGTTGCTAATAGTACCTACCTTACTAGATTGTGGTAAGAATTAAACAAGGTAATATAAAGGGCTTGGCCATCCTTAAAGTGATTTGTAAATGCTAGCTTTTATTAGTCAGTCACTAAACATTTTTCAAGTGTTTCTTATGTGTCAGGCACTATGCTAAGTGTTAGGGATACAAAGAAAGGCAAAAGATAGTCCCTGCTCTCAAGCAGCTCACAGTTGAATGAGAGAGACAGTTTAGACAAGACAACAGAGGGAAGGCACTAGCATCAAGAAGGATTCTTAAAGACCTCCTGTAGAAGTTGGGATTTTAGCTGGGGCTTGAAGGAAGCCAGGGAAGCCTGAGGGTAGAGACTAGGAGGGAGGAAATTCTAGGCATGAGGGGACAGCCAATAGAAATGTGCAGAGTCCTGAGATGAAGTGTTGTGTGAGGAACAGCAAGGAGGCCTGTGTTCCTGGATTGGAGAGTACTCGGTGGGAGAGATAAGGTGTAAGAAGATGGAAAGATAGGGGCTGGGAGAAGTAGGTTTTGAAGGCCAAACAAAGGCTTTTATATTTGCTCTTGGCAGTGATAGGAAGCCCCTGGAATTTTGGGCAGAAAGGATGTCATAGTTAGACCTGACCTTAGAAAGACACTTTGACAGTTGAGTGGAGGATGGGCTGGAATGAGGAGAGATCTTAGGCAGGGAGATGGACGAAAAGGCTATTGCATTAGTCTAGGTGTGAAGTAGTGAGGTCCTGTATGGCGACAGTGTCAGAGAAGAGGAGGTATGCATGAGAGATCTTTCTGTGGTAAAATCAACGTAACATGGTAACAGACTGGATGTAGGGGGTGAGAGAGAATGAGGAATCAAGGACGACCCCTCAGTTGTGAGTCTGGGTGACGGAAGATGGTGGCACCCTCAGCTGTAATAGGGAAGTTAGGAAGAGGGGAAGAAGGTTGGGGGGGGAGGCAAGAGTTCAGTTTTAGGCATGTGGTTTAAGATGTCCATATGACATCAGTTCAAGATCTCAATAAACAGTCAGAGATGGGAGCCTGGAGGCCAGCAGAGTTGACTGTCGGATTTGTAGATCTGAGAATCATCTGTTTAGAGATGACAGTTGAGTCCATGAGAACTGATGAGATCACTAAGTGAAATAGTGAGGAGGAAGAAAAGGGCCCAGGAAAGAGCCTTAGGGTATGCCCGCGGTTAGCAAAGATGATGTGGATGAAGATCCAACCAAGGAGACTGAGAAGGAGCAGTCTAACAGGTAAGAGAAGAATCAGTATAGTATAGAGTCAGAGAAACTAGAGAGAAGAGAGTATCAAGGAGAAGAGAGTTATTTACAGTGTCAGAGGCTCCAGAGAGGCCAAGAAGGTTCAGAATTGAGAAAAGGCCATTAGATTTGACAGTTAAGAAATCACTACTAACTTTGGAGAAAACAATTTTGGTTAAATGATGAGGATAGAAGCCAGACTATGGAGAGTTAAGAAGAGAGTAAGAGGAAAGGAAGTAGAGGCACTCATTGTAGGTGACCTTTTCCTTTTTTTTTTTTTTGGCAATTGGGGTTAAGTGACTTGCCCAGGGTCACACAGCTAGTGTCAAGTGTTTGGTCTGAGGCTGGATTTGAACTCAGGTGCTCCTGACTTCAGGGCCGGTGCTCTATCCACTGTGCCACCTCGCTGCCCCTGTAGATGACCTTTTCAAGGAGTTTAGCCACAAAAGACGGGAGGAGAGATATGGGCCAACAGTTGAGATGGATGGAGCAAGTGAGGACTTTTTTGAAAATGGGAGAGATGTGCATGTTTGTGAGCAGTGGGGAAACAGGCAGCAGACAAGTAGTTGAAGATGAGTGATTGGGGGTGATAGAGGGAGCCAGCTTTTAGAAAAGATAGGGTGGAATGGGGTCCCTAGTGCATGTAGAGGAATTAGCCTTGGCAAAGAGAAGGGCCACCTCTGCCTGTGAGTGAGAGGTAAAGGAGGACATAGTGACAGAAGGTATCTGTGATTTGCTGTGAGGAGGGGAGAAGAGGGAACTATTGGTGATTGGCTTTTTTTTTTCCAGTGAAATGTGAGGCAAGATTGTCAACTGAGAGGGAAGGGGGAGGGAAGGTCATGAAAAGGTATAGGAAAGCCACTGTGTGGAGTAATAAATCAAATAGGATTACCTTACTTCAGTTAGGGCCCAGTTGAGATGGTGGGACTGAGGCTTAGGAGGGCAAAATAGATGACAAGATACAGAGACAAAGTACTCAAGGGAAGAGGGCGGTGAATTATTGAACTGACTCATTAAGAGGTACAAATGGGGAAGAGAGGAGAGTGTAGCCTAGTGGAGGGGTGACAGCCTGGGAAAGAACTGAGAGAGGTCAAGGGATTGGAGGTCATGGTGAAGAGGAAGAATGGGGTTTGGGGTTGCATGGCAGAGAGAGAAGTGGAATGGCTACAGACTGATCAGATAGGGAAATGTCAGAATTTATGAATGTAGAAGTGGTGCATTTGTGGGTGATGATCAGAGGTATGACTATCTCTGTACGAGGTGGGCTGTAGAAATAGGTCATGTGAAGAAGTCTGAAGTTGAGGACCTGTGAGGTTTGGTGTTTGAAGGAGTTGTCAGTACATATGTTGAAGTCTTCTAGTATGAGGGCAAGAGTTGGGGAGGTGAGAGACACTGTGAAGCATTCCCTCATCGAATAAAGAAGGGGAGTCCTGAGTGGTAGTGGAGGAGTTACTGAGAGATGATGGTAGAGGGAGAACCTGGAAATGACAGTGGGGAGCAATGAGTATTCCAACAGTAGAAATGAGTAGAAGTGCAACTAGTGCTCGAATGGGAGGCCATCAGAAGAGAGTCCGGTCTCAAGGAGAGCCAGAAGGTGAAAGGAATGGGAAAGGAAAAGATTAAAGAGGAAAGCAAATTTGTTGCCTATGTAGCAGACATTTCAAAGGGCACATTAGAAATGGTGGATAGCCCTAGAGTGGACATTGGGGAATTGGGTTGAGACAGATAGGAATAAGGGAGTGTACAATGGAGGGTGGAGAACAGGGTTTTGAATAGTGGAATCTGGGGGGTTCAGGATCATTGAGATAGGGAAATTATGACTAGATGAGAGTTTGTTAATAGTTGATGAATGAGTTCAGGTCTGTTATCAACATCACTATGGGTTTGGCTTCAAAGTGTTGTAGGCTTTAGGGTGAAGGAACCATTAAGAGGAGCTAATGTCCTAACACTTCTTTCCTTTCTCTGTAGTCAGGCCAGGAATCATTATACCCAGAAAATCCATTATACATAATACAGTGTACTAGGCATAGGGAGGTTTTCAAAGAAAAATAAGAAATAAGTTCTTGCCTTCATGTAAGTTAAGTAGGTGGTTTTGTATTTCAGATGGAAAAACTGAAGACTTAGTGGTTTAATTTCCTGTACTTGTTCCAATAGTATATGTTGAGGAAGGAGGAGGTGGAGGGAATCTGCTTATTAAAGTTTGGAAAGTCCATCAAATTTCCAGTTCAGTTAATTCTCTAAACCGTTTGTAGCATAAGAACTGAAAACCGGCATCTTTTACTTTTCTGAGTTTTATTAAAACCTCAGGCTGAAGTAACATGAAAGATATCATTTGTATCTCAGTTTGAATAGAGAAGTTTTTCAGCCTTTGGTATTTCTGACTTTTGTGTTCATGTTGGAATAATTAAATGACCATCAACATTTGACATTCTTAGAAACAGAAGTCTTACTGTTTGTTTTCGCCTCCGGCAGATGAAGAACTGGAAGCGAAGATACTTTCAATTGGATGAAAATACTATAGGCTACTTCAAATCTGAACTGGTATGTTTCCCCATCACAAATTTTGATGTAAAAAGTAAATATTTAGAACAGATGTTCCTGATCTGAGGTCCATTGCCCCTTGGAGCGATCTGTAGATAGATTTCACAAGGTCTGCAAATTTTTTTTATATTGCAATAACTTTTCTGTATTTAAAAACATTATTTTGAGAAGGGGTTCTTAGGCATCATCAGACTGTAGAGAAGTCTATGACACAAAAACGGTTTAAAAAAAAAACTTATTTAGAAAGAGAGGCAGTTTGGCATCGTGGAAGAAAGTCAGTCTTGAAGCCAAGAAGAATTGAGTTCAAATCCTGCTTTTAACACATACTAGCTTTGTGAGCTTGAGCAAGTTCTAATCTCTCAGTACTCTAGACTAGAGATGTCAAATTTGCTTAGACCCCCACCCCCAAACTCTACCAGATTAAAATGTAATTGGGAAATATTTAACAAATAAATAAAAATACAATATAACATAGATACTGTTAACATGTGGTGGTCAGTATGGGTTTACAGCTGTCCTTTTGTATTTAACTTTGACATCACTACTGTAGATGAGTTGCAAAGACATGTCAGCTTGCTTTGGGAGAGGGAATTTCCTCTCCCAGGATTTCCCTGTACTATGAATCCCTGTCCCTATATTGTAATGGCCACACTTCTTATTTCTTGTGCTTCCTTGGCATTCTGAGTAACATACTCAAGCCACTTTTGAATGTTGTTATTTGTATGTGTTTTGCTGATGTTATTTATATTATATATCTGGTAAAAGGATCATGAAAACACAAAGGGCAAGACAGGGTGGTATAATGGGTAGAGCCAGGAGGAGCTGACTTTGTATCTACATGACCATGACCGAGGCACAGCTTCCCGGTACTTCCCTTTAGCTCATTGTAAGTTACACATGAATTGGCAAATTTCCTTTGATGGGGGGGATTTTTACAGTGTGAGTTCCTCATTCCAATAAATTTATAGATCCAAACCAAAGCAAAATTGAAGAGCCACACTGGAAAGATAAACCTGTATAGTAGGTCCACAGAAGGAAAAAGAATAATTATCACTGGGAGCCAGTATTGGACACAAGGGTTATATTGCCTTATCTTTACCCTCTTCCTTTTTCTTCCAGCCCATAAATCTATCCATTTGGGAAAAAATAGATGAGATTTATTTTAGACTATTGAAGCTTTCCCTCATTTTAAGTTCTTGGCTATTTATCCTGAGATGGTTTTAGACATGTAAACAAAATTATAACTGTCTTTTGACACCCTTGAATAATCTTATTTTAAAATACATAGTGTGAGATTTACTGACACATTGAATAGCTAGTTTATGTTTTGTATGTTTAGGAAATATCTCTTAACAACTTAGTTTAAACATAAGTGGATTTATACCTTGTTAAAGCAACTGATTTTTAGAAATAGTGTGCCATGTCTGGTTTGCAAAAAAAAAAACCCAAAAAACCAAAAGTTAATTAAGCTTAAAATTTAACTCAGTTAACAAGTGGAGTGGTCAGTATTGCTTGACAAAGTAAAGCTGCTGTCTCACATTTCTGTAGGACTTCAAGGTTTACAAAGCACTTCATGCTCATAGTCCTGTGATTTATGCGCATGATGTCGTGCAGTAGCATCAGAAGATGTGAGGTTGAGTCCTGCTCCTGGTGTTTTCTGCTTCGGTGACGGCGGGCAAGCCATTTAAACAAGCTTCCCTTTCCACAGCTGTAAAATGGAGATAGTATTTACATTACTTAACCTCCCAGAGTTGCTGGGAGAAAAGTGCTTGGAAACATCAACTTCACTGAACTGATGGCACCCAGATGGAGACTCCCTTCAGTGATGGGAGTTACCCCTTTCTGTGGCTGCTTTTGCTCCTCTTCTGTGTTCTCCTACAAGTTTGCCACTAGAGTGTCTTTGACATTATATAAGGGGACCTTCCTCGCTTTCTCTTGATATCATGAGGACTCCAGTGGAGCATGTGGGCTGTCCGTTGGCTATTAGCCCACTCTCACTACATGACCAACTCACATATTTCACTTATATGTTTCTTTGAGACTTGTTTTTGACTCTGATTCTACTTGGTAGTACATATTTGTAATGTGTTATAAGCCTCTTTAATGAGAGCTACTATTTTAAGTTTGTGATACTCAAAATTTAAAAAAAAAACACAAATTTTTTTATAATTTCTTAAAATTTACAAGCATTTATCTTCTCTTCCCTCCTATTCCTTTCCCCCCATTAAGCAAAATGTTTAAAAAAGAAAACCCTTGTAATGAAGATGCGTGGTAAAGCAAAGCAAATTCTTTTATTGACTGTCTAAAAAATACGTATCACTCTGCATCTTACCTTTCTGTCAGAAGGTAGATAAGATGGTTCATCCCAGTCCTTTGGAATCATGGCTTATAATTGCATTGTTCCAATCTCAAGTCTTTCAGAGATGTTGGGAAAAAACCCTAATTGGTTAATTTAATAGTTCAAAAGTAAGCCAGGCTTTCATTAAAGGCAGGCATAAGACATGTGAGGGATTATGTGCCAGTTTTCCCTTCGTAACATGAAGTTTTGTATTAGATTTGTAGTGATCATGTTTTAGATGGCTAATAAGATTATTAAGTTTTAATGTAGATTCCCAAGGAAAATAGCTAGTCCTGAACATGATCTTAAAAGAAAAGTGATATATACGTTGGTTTACATGTTATTTTGGCAGGAAAAGGAACCCCTGCGGATAATACCACTTAAGGAGGTTCATAAAGTCCAAGAATGTAAACAGAGGTGAGCAATACTGATTTAAACCCCATTCAAATGCTCTGTTATAGTTGAATAGATAATGTGTCTTTGGGTTGTGATAGCCAGTTACTAGCTTATTTTTTTTTAATCAGTTACATAATTTAGTTGTTTATAATTGAGACATTTACTTCATACCTATTTTAAAAATCGCATTTAAAGGATTAGATTTTCCCATGGTCTTCATGATGAAACAAAGTATTAGAAATCTATTTTCAACTTATTTAAACTCTTAGAAAAAATAATTTTAATAAAAATAGTCTATAATTAGCCAGCTTGATTGGAAGATTTGATATTTTCGATTATTTTTAGTACTCATAGGCACTGCAGATGTGGCTTGCTTGAATAATTTCTCATCTCTGCTGATGTTTCTCCAAGGATAAAATAGAAAACCGCTTTGAAACTGACACGGACATATGGAGGAGGGGGAGGAAGGCATGCTTAATCAGCAGATTGGGCCACACACAGCTAATCAGGAACTTATGTAACAACTTGAAAGCTGAGGTCCTGAAACATAAGCATTTTTATTTGCATCATAAATGTAATATAAAAAGGTACCACAACTTTCTGTTCTTCAAATGAGATATTGGTGAGGCACTTGGCACCAGTAGGCCCTATATAAAAGCTTATTTCCTACCCTTTTTCCCCAAGACAAAAACTGAAATGAAGTTGAAGTAATAGTTGCTAATCTGAGTTTGTTTATATTTATCTAACACTTTCATTATTGACATTTGTTTATTCTTAAGGAAGTTTTCTTTTTAAAAGTCTTGGTTTCTATTTACTTATTGAAACTTGATGAAAGATGAGCAGCATGAAGAATCAACTGTAAATACATTTGGATGTTTTGTTTTCCCAGTGACATAATGATGAGAGACAATCTCTTTGAAATTGTAACAACGTCTAGAACCTTCTATGTGCAGGTAAGACAATTATTTTGAGATTCTGCAAGAAAATATAAGGCAGCATTGCATATATTAGAATCTGTCATTTTTGGGGTTCAAAAATTATACTCCACAAACACAAAAAGATTTTATATGGAAGGTTGTTTTTGAGCCGTATCCTTAAGAAGTAGAAAATAATCTTTCCGTTATTAATAAAATTAAGTTACATTAGAATGGGAAAAATGTCATTAGAATTTGAATTTTGTGATTTCTTTGCTGCCTAATGAGTGCTATTGATTCATAAGTCCTGAAAACTATTTCTCTTAAGTTGGAATGCGTGGTATTACTTTGTTCACTTTTTAATGGGCCTTTAGTTTTCCATTTTTCCCTTTATTGTAATTTTATAATAAATTATGATTCATATTAGAGTTAATTACCTTAATATTATAGAGTAATTGATTGGCTTGTTTGGTTATCTTATGTTGCAAAAAATATTTGCAAAAAGACCATCATTAAAATAATTACAATTTATGTACTAATATCCATTTCAAGTGATTTGGATATAGAAGAACTTGATGTGACTTTCCATATTAATGCAGAAGTGGGCATAGAGGCATGATGGTGAAAAGTATGATGAAAAAATGTGGTTCAGGAGTAAGAAACAAGAAAAGCCCAAAGCTTATGTACCATACAAGAGGCTTGCAACTATTTCTTTTAAAATATTTTTAAAAGAAGCAAGTGGGAGGCATGGGATATGTCAAGCATCAAATAACATAAATATTAAATTGGTCATGTTTTAACAGAGAGAAAATGATTCTCTCCTCATTAGGAATCATTCCTAAATCAGCCATCTCTATATAGTCAAAACCACTGACTTGTTAGACCAGGTATCAAAATTAATATAAAATGAGGAGGGAGAATAAAAATTAGAAAAAAGAAAGGGTATACTATCAAAGTGACTTCAATCTGAACTTTTTAAACTGCCTTTTGACAGCCTAAATTGGGAAGTGGATGGAAGAACAAACATAGACACAGATTATTACATTTCCTAGAGCAGTTTAGCCAATGTAAATCAGTTGCCATAATGAGGAGACAAAAAACAGTTTAGGACCTGACTTAACCAGCATGCTCTTGATCTCTTTTCCAAGTAGAGAGATAGGATAAAGGAGGGGAAGGAAAGGGAATAATACCTAATAGGTGCCAGGCTCTATGACACTAACAAAAAGGTGGAAAAGGGGGAAATGGCATCAATTAATCATTTTAAAAAATAAATAGAAGAAACTGAAAGAAAAATTAGAAGGGGACATAGAGCAGTGTTGGAGCTACCATGTAAAAGTTGAATTTAATAAAGTGAAACACACCCTCCCCAAAATGTAATGGAAAGAAAGAAAACTGCACATAACAGAATTTCTCATATGCAGAGTCCTTTTTTTTCATACTAAAATGTTTACATTTGAAGTTCACAATAAAAAAAGAAAATTTATTAATTTTTTTGTCAGAGAAGAGTGGGTTCAGGTTGTGCCTTTGACACAAAATTGACTGTGAGCTCAGGCAAGTCACTGAATCTTTCAGTACTCTAGGCAACTTTCTAAACAGAATGTTCAAGAGAAGAAGCCAGCCTGTTTTAGTAGAGGGCTTTCTTCACCTGGGAATTCCCTATACCCATGAAAACTACAGGTCCAGTCACTGTCTCTGGCCTTTTATTTCATAAAATAGAAGCATTAGAAAAAGATAGGTTGGCCAGAGATCCCAACTAAGAAAAGAAAGTCATTCCAAAGCCATTTAAGGATGAAGTAGTAAGGAACACAACAAATTAAAAATATGAGAAAGATCTATAAAAAAATTGTATAACCACTGTCAAGGGCAGTGCTCCTACCACATTTGAACTCTTAACATTACAATCCCAGATGTGCTTCATGAGGAAATGGAAATGGTACTAAAGAAAACAGAGAGAGGAAAAGCAGCTGTTTTAGATCAGATCATATACAGAAGACTTTTGAATTGAAAACAATATAATTGTGAAGATAATGAGGAATTGATTTCTGGAGGTATATGAAAGAGGAAGATCTCAAAGGCATGGAAAAAAATTTTGAACCTTATTATTACCAGAAATGTGACTGAGAAAACAGTCATAACTATTCATCTGTATACCCTTTCCCACCCATTTCTGTAGTATTTTTATGAGAACAATCTATAAACATCAAGGGCATCTTTGTTGAAGTCCATTATATGGAGGGATAGGCAGGTTTTCATAAGTAATAGTCCAGCAGACCACAAGAGAAATTAAGATATCTCTATGCTTTTATTGTTGGTTGACTATAAAAAAAGTAATTTGCTAGGTGAAGATGCTGTCTTGAAGGTTCCTCTAACAAGGTGTGTCTCGTACGTCTATCAAAATCATACAAAGTTTCCTTAGAAGATGTTAGAACATATATGATTGACCCTCAGATTAAAATGGTACCTGCCAAATCTTGTATCATGTTGATAGTGGCACCTGGCTAAATGTTCTTGAGACTTTGTGTTTTAGGGGTTCTTTCAGAAGGTAACTGCAGCAGAATAACCAGGATGGAAAATCTAAATCTGTAGAGCTTTCCAACTGACTAGTGGTAGCTGAGCCCAGGAGTACTCTACTGGAGCTCTATAACTAAAGGAAAGTCCCATAGTTGTGTTGCTCAGACCCAGACCTGTCAGGAACTTGCAGAGCTCAAACTAGGAAAGCAGCACTCAGGCTTTGTTCTGGATCGTAACTCTTTTGGGAATGTTGAAAACTTTCAGGTGTTTAGCCTTAATTATCCCTGATATCCTTGATTATATAACACGCGTTACCCTGAGAAAGCAGTAGGATCCAAGAAGGCACAAAAGGATATTGAATATGACCTAGCCATTCCCTCCAGAAAAGCACAGAAGCTGGCCCTAACACAGAATCTGAAGTCAAGTAGTAGGCTGGAAGAATGAGAAAACAAAACAGAAGTTATAAGGAACATTTTGGTGTCCTGTTTAGTACAGGAACATGTCCTAAACAGTGTTTAGAACACAAATCCAGAAGAAGAGAAATACCCCAAAGTATTTATAAGCAAAGTCTCAAATTAAAACACAGCTTGCATACAAGTTCAACTAGAATTCCTAGAAAAAACAAAGCAGGAGGTTTTTATTTTTTTGTTAAAAATGATTTTTATAAATAGAGTGAGAGTGCTAGGGGAAAGAATTAGAAAAGAAATGAGAGCTGTGGAAGAAAGAATTGGAAAGAAAATTGAGTCCTTGAAAATTAGAATGGACCAAATAAAATTAATAGCTCTTGGAGATAACAGGAAATATTAAAGCAAAGTCAAAACTATGAAAAAAAGAAGACAGTATAAAGTATCTCATAACAAAATAACTGACCTAGAAAATAGGTCAAGGAACAAAGTTGGACTACATCAGACTCAGGGTCCAACTACAGGGAGAATCACTGAACTACTTGAAAGCCATGATGGGGGAAAAAAGAGTTGAGAACAGGGTATTTTAAACAATCATTATTAAAAATGTTGCCCAGATCACATAGAATTAGAGTTCAGATTGAAGATAGAAAGACTCTACTAGTCATCTTCTGAAAGAATTTCTCAAATGAAGAGTCTCAGGAACATTTAGCCAGGTGTCACCATTGAGATCACACAAGATTTAGCAGGTACCATTTTAAAGTAGTGGGAAGCTTGGAATATTACATTTATGGTGGTAAAAGATAAAAAGCTTGCAACCAAGATATCTTATCCAGCAGTCTCAGTATTATCCTATACGAGGAAAAAATGGATTTTTAATGAAATGAAGGACTTTTAAGCAGTCCTAATGAAAAGAGCAAGGCTGAATGGAAACTTTGAAATACAAACATGGTAAATGAAGAGAAACACAGAAGAGTGCATGTGAGTGAGCATCCATAAGGAACTACACAAAATTGAACAGTTGGCATTCTGGTGTGGAGAGTTGGCACTAGATGTGTCCCCTCAGAGCCCTGTTATCAGAAAGGTTCCCAGAAGTCTAATAGACAGGAGAGCCTTGGGAGTATTTTGTTATGTTTTAATAAATTTAAAGGATTATACTTGAGGGGGCGGCTGGAAGGGAGAAGTATCTTACATAATTTCAGTGTGCAAGTAGAAGTCTGTACAGACTAGGAGAAAGGAGTGAGAGGAGCAGGTGGACACTGGAATTCACTATCGTGTGAAATGGTTAGGTGAGCAAAGAATACACCCAGAATTGCATGAAGAAAGGTATTTCAGCAGGGAAATGGGGGAGAGCAAATTAAGGGAGACTTTAGTCCTAAGCAAAGCAGATACTAAATACAGAGAAGTAGATCTCAACAAAGGATTTAAAAGCAAAGAAAGAAAAGATAAGAACCTGTGGTTAGGCTCTGGTTGAATAAGAAAAAAAGGAGTGATAGAGAAGAGGGAGGGAGGGAAAGCAGGGGAGCAGAAATAGATTACTTCTGGCATATAGTTCATCACCTTCATTATAAAGAGTGGGTAGAAAAAAGGAAAGTATGATAACAGGATGAAGAGAAACATAGCATTAACGATCATAACTGTGATGTGAATGGGATGGACTTTTCCATAAAATTAGTTAGAAAGTAGAATCCAATGTGTGTTGTATACAGAAAAAACACTTGAAACAAAGATACATAGAGTTAAAACACAGGGCCAGACCAAAATCTGTTATGCTTCAGGTAAACTAAAAAAGGTAAGGTTAGCAATCATGATCTCAGACAAGTCAACAGCAAAAAATAGAACTAAGTAAACATGATAAACAGATAAACTACATTTTGCTGAAAGCTTACATAGGTGATGAATTAATGTTAATACTAAAGTATTTGTATTTAAGTATTTAGACATCTAAATACTTAAAAGTTATGAATTACAGGGAGAAATAGACAATAAAATTATAATAGTGAGGAACCTCATTTTACAAACCCTTTCAGACTTAGATAAGTCTAACCAAAAATAAGAAAGGTGTTAAGGACTTGAGTAGAATTTTAGAAATGTTAACATCTGTTACTTCTCTGGTGGTTACTAAATGGGCCTAGAAGGAAGCATAGCTACTTCTTAGCTGTTTATTGCACCTTTACAAAAATTGAGCTAGTATCAAGACATAAAAAGCAATGCAGAAAAGTGTAAGTATTAAACATCTTTTATGTGCTACATAATGCAGTAAGAATTAAATTTCATAAGGGGAAACTGAAGAAACAATTAAAACTTCATCAGAGATCATTTTAATCCTTTAAAATGGGTGCATCCAAAAAACAAATTATGGAAATATCAGTAATTTCATTTAATGAAAATGACAGCAATGAAAGAACATATTAAAAATCTTTTGATACAAAGTATTCCTTATGAGAAAATTAATATTTTGAAACATTTTCATTAGTAATAACAAATCAACGAATTGGGCATGCAGCCAAAAAGATTAAAAAAGCAGGAAATTTAAAACTCCAATTAAACACCAAAGTAAAAGTCTTGAAAATGAAAAATAAAATTGAAAGAAAACCAAAACAAAACCCCAGACCATTGAATTAATAAAGCTAGGAGGTAGTTAAAAAAAAACAGCAATAAAAAAGAGAACTTAATAGCTAATTTAATTACCAGAATTTAAAAATATAAAAGGTAAATTTACAACAAATGAAAAAAAATAATTATTAGAATTATTTGCCAATAAAACTGACAATATAAATGAAATGGATAAGTATTTTAAAAAATATAAAATGCCCAGATTAATAGAACAAGAGTACTTAATGGAGGACTTAACCCAATCTAGAAAAAGAAATTGAACAAACCCAAATTGAGCACCCAAAGGGGAAAAAAAAAATGAAACCAAACCCAAAACCAAAACATGGGACCAGTTGGATTTACAAGTGAATTTTACTAGACATTTAATGAACAATTAATTTCAACATTACATAAGCTTTTGGGGAGAGTAAGAGGGTAGGAATATGCTAACCATGGGAATGACTCTGATCTTGTGGGGAGAGGTCCACTGGAGAGGTGGACAATGTTGCTTCGTTCTGTGAGGCTTCCAAAAGCCCTTCTTGGGAGGGATGAGCAGGAAGAAATATGTATGTCCTGGCAAGTTTGGTAGCCTAATCAGAAGGCTAGAGGTAACATTTCCCTGGCCAGTCTCTCCAGCTGGCACCAATAGGACCCAAGCCTAGCTTATGACCTGGAAAGCCTCTGGAAGTGACCTAGATGCGGAAGATAGAATATCTGGCCCTACATCCTGGCAGCCACGGGCAGGTCCTATTCTGGTGTTGAGGGGATGAGAAAGTCTCCAGAAGCAGCCAGAAGTCATTACAAAAGAAAAGTTATACAGGTGAAAGTATTGTAAGATTGCCATCGAATGAACAGATGCTGAGTGAAATGAGCAGAACCGGGAGAACATTGTATACAGTAACAGCAATAATGTACAATGAAGAGCTGTGAATGACTTAGCTATTCTTAGCGATACAGTGATCCAAGATAATCCCAAGGGACTCATGATGAAACATTCTATCTGCCTCCAGAAAAAGAACTGATATTGTCTGAATACAGACTGAAGCATTCTTTCCTCCTTCCTTCCTTTCTCTTTCTTTTATTTTGTTCAAGTCTTCTTGTACAAAGTTACCAATGTGGAAATGTTTTATATGATTATACAATGTATATAACCTGTATCAGATTGCTTGCCCAGTCCAGCACATGGATGAATTTTCTGTAGATTTCCTAGAGAATATGGATAAAAGTAATAGAAAATGGACACGGATAGGTTTTAACTATAGTAGTGGAGTACTTAGTACTGTGCATTAAAGAAATTCATTAAGTGATAACAAAGTTATCTGAAAATATGATTATTCATCTAACATACTCTTATGTCTGTGGTGACTCACTCCTCAGGATCTGGACTTAGAATAGTAATTCCGTTGTGTGGGGAAAGTTAGGGAAGGGAGCCTTGGCATGGAAAGCCAGAAGGGAATTTAGAGATCTAACTATTAATACAACCTCCTTATTTTAAAAATGAGGGAATTGAGGCCCAAAGATGGGAATGGCTTATCCAGGATTATCCAGGTAGTAAGTAGCAGAACCAGACTTGTTCCTGAGCTCTAAATCCAGTGCTCTTGCTCTAGTATCTTTTGATCATTGCTCTTGATGAGGACACGATGTAAACTAGTTCATATTTTATTAAGATAGAAGCTTCTCTTGAGAAAAACATGACAAAATATTTTCTTCTCTTCTCTTAGGCTGACAGTCCAGAGGAGATGCATAATTGGATTAAAGCAATTTCTGGTGCCATAGTAGCACAACGGGGACCTGGAAGATCAGCAACTTCTGTATGTTTCTGAGCTTTTATTGCTTTCCAAGGTTTATTTCCATTTTATGAAGTTGTATATCCTTTCCTTCTTCTTAATCCTTCTTGTCTTCCTATTGTAGTTAAAGTATATTGCATGATAACTGTCATGCCAACTAGACTTGCAAAAATAATGCATTTCTAATTTAATGCTTCCTGTTAGTGTTATGTATTTGTACCTTTTTGTGTGCATTGTATTGTCCTAAATGCACAATCAGGAAAACATATTTTCCCAGGTCCATTGATCTTAGGAAGTCTGAGGATAAAATTTTAATAGCTATAGATTTAGTACAACCAACTAATTCTTAGCATAAAATCATTTCTTCAGATTTTTTAAGGCTTATAACTCATTTGACCAATTGTATGAATTAAGACATTTTTACTACCAGGGAGTTTTTACTATCCTGAGGACCGGTTTACATCTGTCCTGAGGTCTTTATCTTCTATGCTAGAGGTACCAAATTTTAATTCAAACACTTGCAAATTTGTGTCTTCCGGTGTAATTGTGTGAATTAATTTTTCTTGTTGGGGATCTGTTGTCACTTTTCTGGGTGCAAGTCTAGCCCTAATATGTCCTTAAGTCCATGAAAAGAATTAAATTGTTTATTCAATAGAGTCTCCTTGTATAGAACATTTCAGTTAGTTTGCGTTTTGATCAATATCCAGTCAAAATCTAGATCCATAAGACAAGTGGTGGGGCATCTCAATTCATATATACAGAAGTAGAATTTCTTCTTCATGGCGATAATTTTAAATCATTTTTATGTTATATAACATATGACTATTTATTTGGCAATATCGTAGGGTATTCTTTGCCTACAGCAAATAGGTTTGCCTAGTAGGTAGCCTTATAGTGATTTGACAATTTTTTTTCATATATTTTCAAGTAGACTTAATAATGTATAGAGAAAAATTAGGTCTAGAGCCTCAAATACTGCATAACTACTAAAAGATACAGTATGGGTTTTCCCCTTCATCAAAAACATTGAAACAAACCCCAAAAACCCAAGTCATATTTTTTTATTTGTAGTAAAAAAATTTTGTTTTGGTGAGGCAATTGGGGTTAAGTGACTTGCCCAGAGTCACACATCCAGTGAGTGTTTATGTGTCTGAGGCTGGATTTGAACTCGGGTCCTCCTGACTCCAGGGCCAGTGCTCTATCCACTGTGCCACCTAGCTCCCCCTCACAGTAAATTTTCAATTATTTATTTAACCTGAGTAAACAAGGAATAAGATTTAGTCAGTGATTAGGAAGTCTAAACTCTGCTGTGGAAGAGTTTCTTAACTGTTCTTGAAATACTGTACCCCAATCTCAAGAATTCTAATAGTGTCGTGTCCTTTATATGTAGATTTATCAGGTAACGATCGCAGCTCAAATGTTGCTTTAGTACGAGTTTGATATTTTCCTGGTGGTGGTGCTTTTCTTACAAGCAGATCAGTGCTTAGAAACCAGTTTTTGCTTGTTTTTCAACATTCAAGTTATCAGATATGTATAGGTTTTTTAAAATATGAAAGTGAAATCTTATGTAGGTAGTAATTTTTTTGAATTGCTTAATGTTCCATGTGAACTTTTCAGCATTGAAGTATGAGTCTTTCTGCAAAAGCAATGGGTGTTGGGGCAAGGAAAAATTGGAGAAGGGTGTTTGTGCTTTGTGGTGGGGGCAAATTGGGCATTCTGGCTATTCCTATCTCTCAGCAACACTTTTTCTCTTTTCCTCCCTCTCTTAAGTATAGGTTAACTCTAATCTTAGCTTTGCACTGTGTTCCAGATGCGGCAGGCCAGAAGGCTGTCGAATCCTTGTATACCGAGGTATACATCAAGAACTGGTGAATGCAGCACGTATGTGGGCTCTCATATAAACTTGCCTTCTTAACAGAGGGCTAGGACTTGCACACTACTCACCACTTATCATAGAAAGTTGAGTTAAACTAAACTACCTCTTGCAGTTATCATAACTGCTTTTGTCAACACTAACCAGTCATCAGGTTTCATATATGTTGGGAAACATTTAGGCAAGCGATGGAAGACATCCATACATTAGTTAGGATATACAAAATGTACATCTTGATAGATAACAAACTATGATAGAGTTTAAGGGGTAATTAATGTAAAAATAGTTTGATGAATTCCCATGGAAGTTTCAGTTTTTACTCTGTTCTTCGTGTCTCATTCACTTCTGACCTAATGACCAGATATGTGCAAATTTGTGCATGCACATACCTTTGATAATGGAATGTTATAATAATTGGCATGACATTTTAAAAGCTTAAATGGAGCCGTAATTTTTATCATCCTTTTGTTTTCAAAGCCATGAGTGTTGTAAATGAACATAGTATGTTTAAGCTATACAGTTTTAGCTAACTGAATGGCATTTTTAAGCATATCCACTGATGAAATTTAGTAAGAAATGTATGAAATTTGTTTTAATAAACATTTTACTTATCTGCTTCTCTATCACTTTAAAATATGTCTAGATACATAATTAATAATTCTAATAGTAAGTGGAGTAAAAACTCACAGTGAATCGGGTTGCCAAGTAATAATCACCTTTTTAAAACAAAACAAAAAAACAAGAACTGATGATTCCTGCTTGAAGAAGCAGTGGAACTGTATTTCTCTAGTCTGTGTTTTTATGTTGAACTACAAAGAATATTTTTCCTCTGTAACATTGTGTAGAAGCTATTTCCCATCATCAAATTAGGATATAAAGTTTTTATTTAGAGGAGGTCATTCTGTTAGGCTCCCGTTAAAATACATTTTTCAGTTATCAATGGAACACTTAACTAATTAGAACAGCTTAAGTTGGCAAAGTTCTTAAAGTTTCTGGAGCTGCCAAGACCAGCTTTAGTGAGATATATACATATATATGTAACTGGTTTCTTAGCTGAAATGGTTGTTGGCTCTCACTGCTATATACTCACCCCTAAAAATGCATTGCTTTGGAAAAGCACCTGTTTATTTGTGCTGTCATGGCTCATGCTTCGCTTTATGTGTGTGTGTGTGTATGTGTGTGTGTGTGTGTGCGCGTGTCTGTGTGTGTTTTGTTCTTCAGTCTCACACGGAGATGCTGCCCTTGTTACTAACGAACGTATTTGACCAATACTATTCTTTACAGGAACATTCCAACTGTTCTTCAGAATCCAACTATGCTTTCCGTTCTGCCAATGCAACAGCAGCCACCTCACATTCCACAGCCTCTCGCAACAACTCTCTGGGCTCAAGCTTTACCATGGAGAAGCGAGGATTTTACGAATCTCTTGCCAAGGCCAAGCCAGGGAACTTCAAGGTCCAGACTCTCACTCCAAGAGAACCAGCTTCCAAAGTGACTGTACAAGCCGTGCCGAAACCTCAGCATCACAATGGCCCTCAGGAAAGAGAGAACGACCTAGTGGATCTAGATGATGCAAGCCTTCCCGTTAGTGACGTGTAAGAATAGAAACATTTGGAGATGGGGATCCACTTGTTAAATGCTTGATTTCCTTTTATAGGGGCTTCTAGCCAAAGATGAGACGAAAAGGAAAGGGAGAGGGTGAAGTAGATTTGGGGAAGATTTACGTGAAATATACTGCCTCTAACCTGTTTTTCTTATAAACTGGTAATCCCAGGTAATCTAGAGAATGGCCAAACTAGAACCAATCTCTTAAACTACTAAGAATGTGTTTCAGTACCAAGGATCTAAATTCAGTTCAATAAATACTGATGTAAGCACCTACTAAGAAATAAAAATGTTTTGTGTTCTCTGCTGAGTGATTAAACATCTGCATAAATCACTCATAGAAAATTTGACAATTTCATACATACCAAATTAAAAACATTCATTTTTTGAGAGGGTGGAGGGGTCATATTGACCTTATTATATTGGTCTTCTAAAAAAAAAAAGTTGATGTGAACTGTTAAGTATTTCAGTATCCATACCTTTTGATTGATCAGCATTATCTGTTGAAAAGTTACCAGACTAAGATATCATTTGCATCTTAAGTCTGTGGTGCTGCAAAATTTTCTTTAGAATGTTGATAATTTTAAAAATTAGACTTTTTTTTTCCTTTTCCTTTTTTTTTTTTCATTAAAATGCACTGGTTCTTAAGGTGAGTGGTAACTTTTGCACATTGGATATTATTGGACCATCTTTATAAGGGTTTTGGTTGGATTGGTTAAGGGAAAAAATGGCAACTCAAACTACTATATCCTAGACATCCGAACTAAATCCATTTTGTATTGTATTACATCAGGCCTTGCTTTGTTCAGTGTTGAAAATTACATTATTTGGTATGAGTTTTTTGAGAGATTTGATTTTTCTTATCAACATTTTGTGAATAATTCTTGTTTCTATATTTGGATCAGTGAAAGACCTCAAGTTTATATGTAAAGACATAATTGATGAACCTTTCTTAGTCATTCAATTGTGGCCTGTAACTTTTGTCACTGATAATCTATATTAAAGTGCCTGTGTTTTCTCATTTTGTTTTGAAACATTTTGAGATCAATGTGTTCATGACCCTACCTTACTGGTTTAAAACCTTGGGATGAGATTGTTTTTGAGTAGTATAATTTGTATTAAACTATTTAAGATAATGTCTTATGCTAGGAATATCAGAATACTGATATTACATCTCCTAGCTGTGCAATATGTACATTTCTAAAACTGAATTCTGGATATACATTATATTATACAATGTCATAAATATAAACAGTACTTCTAAGGAATCTTTAAATTTCAGATATTTAATAGTAAATCTAAATTGAGCATGTACCATTTTGTGATTCAGTTTTGAAAACATTTGCTTTAACCAAACAATCTTGAATTTTATGTGCTGCTATTTTTGTGATTAAAATTTGCCATTTTGCGGTAGCTTGTTTTCTGCAAATTAATAGATAACATGTCATGTGGGTCTCTTTTCATTTTCCAAATTGACTTCTTGTCTGTGAGATACTGAAATTTTCTACTAAAATAGCGGGATCTAAGGGTCACGCAGTCTTCAGAATGCCAGAATTAAGTGTAACAATTTAAAAACCAGAATGGATAAAGGATGCCATTGTTGAGGGGTTTTTTTATTCATAAGCTAACATTTATAAAAGTTGTACTTGTAAACTATTTTCACTTTCTTTGTCAGATTTTTTAAAACTTTACTTTTTTGGTCCAGACCTGTGATTTCATTGGTACAGAGAATTCCCAGTTCCTCTACCAATGCAAATCAACAATTGTTCTCCAATTTATAGCCCTAGAATTAACTGCCTGGGGCCCTGAGATGTTAAGTGACTGATTCTGGTCACCAGTCAGACTGTGTGAGAGGTGAGATGTGAACTTAGGTCTTCCTAGCTCTCAGGCCAGCTTTCTGTACCATGCTACATCTCTCTTGGCAAATACCTATGAAAGCTAATTACAGAATTGAGCTCTCTTAAAGCAATTTAAAATTGTTTAACTGATGTATCAAAATAGTAATTATTTTTGAAAATTTCTGGAAGCCTACCTGTGAAGAACAGTTTTAATTCTAGACCTGAACTTAACTTTCTTTGGTACAACTTTTACTTTGCATGTTCATTTTAGTATATTTCGGTATTGGCATATTGACATATTTGGTGGAGGCAAAAGTTTAGCTCCATTTTGGGACTTTTAATAGAACTACTATGGTAGTTCATTAGCATAGGAAAATGTTCTTGTGGTTGATAATTGTCAGGGTCTCCTAATATTTATCAGTACTTTTATAAATCTATGAAAATTGTTAAATTATTTTAGAACTTGTGCTGTTTCTTGTAAATATGTCACATTTTGAATTGTCAATAAATTAGTTTGGATAACTTAATAGTTGCTGCATTTTTTCATTATGTTTCATGCTTCTTTGAGAATTGGGAAAATATATTTACCTGTTCTTCCTTCTTCCTTAGTACCTTCTTTCACATGCCTAAGTTAAGGTTTTTTTTTTCCAGATTGTTTGAACATTTTTAATGACTAATAAATAGGTCAGATTGAATTTCTCTTCTTCGTTCATTTTGGTTTCCTTAGCTCTTCTATAGCATAACAGCCAGAATGGAACTTACAAAGAAATAGAAGTCGTGTTCAGTTCATTGGCTTAAATTTCAAATTTTAGGAGTATTGAGACCTTTGATAAAGTATTTTGCCTAATAAATGAAGATAAACTTCAGCTTTAAGGTAAGATTATTGGACCATAGCATAATACAAAGAAAGATAATGATTTAAAAAAATAAGCCTGCTGGTTATCTTGTTAACATGTAGAATTAGTTTCTGTCATTTTTCATAGCAGTGTATTTTGAATAATATGGTCTGGTTAGCATAACTGTTTAAGGAATTACCCAGTATAGTTAAAGTTCAAATTAAGCATTTAATTCCCGTGAGTCATTTAGCAGAAAGAAAAAACCCATTCCGGGACCACAGACTACATTCTTGTGACTTCTGGCCCATTAACTTACAAACACTCCATTGATCAAGAGGAAGACTAGATAAAAGGTAATAGTTGAACTGGTACAAGCTAGCATCACTGATACTTAAGCAAAACAAAATCTAGCATGAAAAAAGGTTCATGGCACCCATTTTACAGTACAATAAACACATATAGTGAAGGAACTTTATATTCAGCAGTCAGTGTGGCATAATGGTTAACATTCTACACTTGGAGTCAGCAATATCTGGATTCAAAGCCTTCCTCTACAAAAGAGGGTTTCATACACTCAGCATGAAAATGGGTGAAGAAATACATCAAACTCAATAGGAAAATGGAAGGGAAGGGGCTTGAGAGGAAGGCCAACACAGGTGAGGGAATTAGCAAAACACTTCCTGATCCTGAAGAAGAGGTTAAAGGGAAAGGCATAAAGAGAGGCCAAGAACTAGAATTTAAAAGGGTGTTCCCATCATTTGGGGAAATGGCAGCACAAATTGTAGATGAATGTAAGGGACTATTATTGTGCAGATATGGAATATTATTGTGGCAAAAGAGATGGTCTAAGAGAATCCTACGTAGTATGAACTGATGCAGAGTAAAGTAAGCAGAACCAGAAGAACAATTTATACATGGACAGCAACATTATAAATTAAAAAAAAACTTTTAAAAACTCAAGGGTGCTGATTAAACAATGACCACCCACAGTTCCAAAGGACCTATGCTGAAGCAAGTCACCCACCTCCAGACAGATGGTAGAGACATATTTTTTTGACATGGCCACGGTATGAACTTGTTTTGCTTGACTATGCTTATTTGTCACGAAAGTGGCTTTTTTTCTTTAGGTTTTTAACTGGGGATAAAAGTGAGGTTAGTGATAGTGGTGCCAAAAAAAAAAAGGTACCTTGGATGTTTAAAATGAAAGGCAAGGAAATACAAGAGGACAGTTTTCAAAGTAAAGTGTGGAATGTATTACACTTTAAAAAGGTATAAAATGGAAATTAATAGTCTCATATATAATCCTATTTTTATGTTCTAAGACTATGGAAATACTCTTTTTTGGCATTTAAGTTCAGAATAAAAAATAATTTTAAAATTAAAGCCTTCTCCTGACATTTATGCAGTGTATGACTTTGGGCAAGTCGTTTAACATCTCTGATCCTCCGTTCCTCATTTGTAGAATGGGGGCTGATCCCTGTAATGTTTGCTGCTTGCCTTAAAGCTCACTAATGATGAGCTGTGGGTCTGGATAGATTTTAAATGTCAATTTGATGCATGTTGTAATGATGACTGATTCGTGAAAGCGCTCTTCACTTTGCTATTTGCTTTGTATACATTTCTAATTTTACTACCTTATACCCCTTTATGCCTTTGTTTTTGGACATGACACAGATATGGCTGTCCTACTCTTCTACCAATATCATATGGTATTTTTTTAAGGCAGGTAATATAGTGTACTAATTGTATTATTTTGCCCCTTAGACTGTGGCCTCCAAGGCTTATCTAAACTGCAGCCCTCACCCCTTAGCATGGAGTAGATGCATAATATAGATGATGAATTAATAGATTTAAGTCTGTAATGTTGTATCTTTTCCCCATAGCCTTATTCCAGATAATAGTTAGTTCTTTACTAGTCTTCCCAACATCCTCCCCTTTGTGCCTCTAGTAGGCTTGAAAGACTTCATTTCAGGCATCACTTAGTTGCTGCCAACCCCAGAGGGGATGCACCCTCTGGCTAT
Organism: Phascolarctos cinereus; assembly: GCF_003287225.1. Lineage (NCBI taxonomy): Eukaryota > Metazoa > Chordata > Mammalia > Diprotodontia > Phascolarctidae > Phascolarctos > Phascolarctos cinereus. Next base: position 85,871,203 of record NW_027555736.1, on the reverse strand, counting down.
TGCTTTGATCATCCCTAAATGTCTCTTTGGAGACTCTCATTGACTTTCAGTTGCAGTATGGAGTAGAACCAAGATATATGTGGAAATAGTTTAAAAATCATAAAACAAAGGAATGTATGTATCCGTCCTGATTCTCACATTTGGATTCAAGAATGTTCTAGATTAAATGTGTGCCATGCGTTTTCCTTCTCTCTTGTATTTTTCTTTTGTCCCAGACATGTGTATTTGGTGTCCTTTGTATCTGTGTGTTCACCTTTTCTTCACTTCTCCCAAGCCTTTCCAAAGGAACCTCTATTCCTTTCTTTAACCTTTCAAAGTTTTTTTAAAATCTCAGTTTTTTTCCTGGGAGACCTCAACCAGTTTACCAAAAGATGTAGAGTTTCCTACACATAACATATATATATATACATATATATATACGTATATATATGTATATATATATATATATATATATATATATATATATATATATATATACATATATATATATATGTTTAATGCTTCTCTCAAGAAAGAAGTGCCGAGACATTCAGAATAGTCCATTTTGGTTTTCTTTGGTACTTTTAGTACAGCTTCTAGTCTACTACTGGTTAGCACTTTGTAAATATTAGCGAAGATCCCAATCACCTTTATCACCATCACTTCCTTCTGGTGCTTTGAGTGTTACTTGCAGAGCCTTGGTGCATCAGTGTCCTAGGGATGTTCTGACCAGTAGATTAGAAGATCATAAGTTTAGAGCTGTGTGTGTGTGTGTGTGTGTGTGTGTGTGTGTGTGTGTGTGTGTGTGTGTGTGTGTGTGTCTTAGAGACCATCTAGTCCAATCTCTGGCAGCTAGGTGGTGCAGTGGAAAGGACACTGAGCTTGGAATCAAGAAGAAGACATCTTTATGAGTTCAAATCTGGTCTCAGGTTCTTACTAGCTGTGTGACCCTGGGCAAGTCACTTAACTCCGTTTGCCTCAGTTCCTCATCTTTAAAATGAGCTAGAGAAGGAAATGGCAGGCCACTCCGGTATTTTCGCCAAGAAAACTTAAAATATAGTCACGAAGAGTTGGACACAACTAAAACGACTGGGCAACAATTCAGTCTCCTCATTTTACAGATGAGGAAACTGAGGACCAGAGAGGCTAATTAACTTGACCAAGGTCACAAATCTATTAACTTTCTGAGGTAGGAGTTGGATCTGGGTCTTTTCACCTTAACATTTATATGGATGGTAATCCCAAGAAGATTCCAGTGCTAATAGTGAGAGATATTTTCTCCTAGAATTTATTTCCTTTTGTGTATTAGTATTTATTTTACTCCACTTACTCTAAGGGTCCAAGAAGTTATAATTCCTCTTATGAGTAGCTATTTTTTGGTTGGTTTAAAAAAAACTGCATTTTATGAAATAATGCTTGATAAATTACTTAAAAGAAGGGAAGGAGGACATCTTGATTTCACCGTTGCTCTTCTAATCTGCTGTTGGAAAAGTAATTCTCTAGGTCCTAGGTCTCCAACTTGTAAAATGTGACTAGTCTTAGAGGACATCCCAGATTGCTTCCAATGTGAACATTTTATGACTTTATTATTGTATGACATTTCCTTAGCAACCTAATAAATCTAATCCCTATTAGGTTTGTCACATGTTAACTAGTACAACTTTATTTTATTTTTAACCCATTAAAAAGGACTTTGAAGCCATACATTTGCAAAGTAAGGCATATGAAAGGAAATATCAATCCTCAGTTGGAATGTTTAAAATAAAAAAATTCTCCTTAATTTTCCATTCTCTTGTATATGGAGTCCAGATACTTTGATCCTTAGTATTTTACTTTATGCAATACATCGATATCAAGTATATACATTTTTTCGCCTTTTTATTCAAGTAATTGAAGTAGGTGATTATTTGTATCAAACTCATCAAACAGCAGATGTGTTAAAGATGTCTCCTTTGTCTTTGAAATAATTGGCTAATTTTCCAGATGCCCATAAACATATAGGTATGATACAAGGTGTGTATAAATTATTTTTATTTCTCATACCTGCTTTTTCATATGTGCATCATCTCAAATATATCATCTGATTTTAGCATAACATAAAAAGTTACATTTGTCTAAATATTAAATAGGACAAAATTATTTCTTCCAGTGTTGCCAGATTGAAATAGCCTTTAGAATTTTGATTATTGTATCTTATTTACAAAGTATTATTCTGCTATTAAGGTGAATGGAGAGCAGATTTTTTCAATAAACTATGACTAGTACTATAATATTGTAATACTCCTATGGTAATAGCACCACCTTCTGGTCATATGACAAGTCTCCAGGTTTTATGATGTCAGAAGGTCAATTTACAGTAAATTATTTAAACTGCCTCCCAACAAACTTATTTTGCTCAATAACAGTAAAATTTAGGGACAGAAATTTTCTGTTGCCTAGCATGTAGCTGGAATTTTAAAATAAATCAGATCATATTTTCTTGAAGCCCCATTTATTTCCAATCAGGAACTGGATCTAGTGCATTCAACATTGACTTCCCTCAGAGTTGATTGGTGATTGAAGAAAGGGGCTTGAACTCGTTAGCATTAGTGAATTCAACACTTCTGGTGACAGAGATAGCCAGAGATAGACATGAAGTTGTTTATAATTAGAATCCGTTATTTCCCCAAATCCCAGGTAACTACCTGGCCCGTTAGCAATGAGCACTGGTTAATTTTTGTTGTTTTGTGGTTCTGTGGGCTGTTGGGAATTTTGTCCAGTCTTGGGCACTTAAGGGCCCTGGGTTTGCTTTCATGAATGATGAACTCATTTAGAAAATCACCAGATAAAATTTAATTTAAAATACTAAACCAGGACAGGCCTCTAGGATCAGTTTGCTTAAACCACTTGCTGACTGATCTTAGCATTAGGATCCGGGAGCTATAACATTTCTGTTTTTGTCTCATTGAAAGTCTAATCTATAGTTTCCCAAAATGTGCAATACCGTCTCCTAGGGGGCCTTGGAATGATGGGGGGGAGGGGAGTGGCAGTAGCAGCTAGGTTGCAAGGGGGGGGGTTTCATTAAATAAAAACAAGGGTTAACTTAACCTAATCCCAGGGGGTGCTGAGTAATTTTTTAAAAATGGGGCTGTCGGCCAAATATGTTTGGGAACCTCTGAATCTCTTTTTTTTTGTTTTTGGCTAGGCAGTGGGGTTAAGTGACTTGCCCAGGGTCACACAGCTAGTGAGTGTTATGTGTCTGAGTTCAGATTTGAACTCGGGTCCTCCTGAATCCAGGGCCAGTGCTCCATCCACTGTGCCACCTAGCTGTCCCTTAAATCTCTTTTTGATGTCTTCATCATTAGGGATGCTATTTGTCCTAAGTGTTTAAAGAATACTTTGAAGCATAATGGTGGAGTGCTGATACTAGTGCTGGACTTGGAATCAGGAAGACCTGAATTCAAATCTTGCCTACAGTACTTACTGTGTGACCCTTATTAAGTCAGTTACCATTTCTGTACTTCAGTTTCCTCATCTGCAAAATGAAGGGGTTAGATTCCATGCTCTCTATGCTCCCTCCGAGCCCTAAATCTGTGATCTTATACTTTCTCTTGGGAATGTATTCATTTTACAACCTTTTAGGGGGCACAAATCACTTTTTTGGGAATTAAATGATGTCAACCCTAACAACAAATGACCACAGGGCCATAGCAGCTATTAACTCTTAAAAAAACCCAAACAAACCAGAGAGCTTACACAGATTATCAAAACCACAGTTAAATGTAAAAACAAAACGAAATAAAAGGAAAGAGATAACAGTGGTTATAAGCAAAAAGATTTCTTTATGTGCTGTGTCCCAGCCCCCAGTAGGAGACCCGTATTAGTGTGAGGAGATCTCATTACTTATACCAATGGCTATGTAATGATCTGTACCCCTGACAATGAGGGGTAATAGCAACAATGAGACAAGTTGGGGGCAGCTAGGTGGCGCAGAGAATAGTGCTCTGGCCTTGGAGTCAGGAGGACCTGAGTTCAAATCTGGCCTCAGACACTTGACACTAGCTGTGTGACCCTGGACAAGTCACTTAACCCCATTGCCTAGCTGAAACAAAAAAAGAAAAGAAAAAAAAAAGAACAGTGAGACAAGTTGGATTGTCATGACCAAAACATGGGTACTATAGATGCTTGTCCGAGCACAGGGACCACCTGGTGCTGGTGTGAAACAATTCTGAGACTTTGCTGTGGCTGAGATCATCCAGAGGGTGAGCCTCAAAGGATTGTTGTTATGCCAGGCGCAGCTTGCTTCCTGGGTCTTAGCTCTGGAAAACGGTAAAAGGAAAGAAGCAAAAAAGAGAGGAGTGGTCTTGGCACAGGGGTCCTGAAAATGGTAAGCCAGATAAGTTGGCATATCTTCAACTTAAATCCAGTAAACACCAACACTGACTGTATTTAAAGGCACTGTACTTAATATTAGTATTTTTATTTTTTATTGGAAGCCTTTGTAAACTTTTTAATGTATATATGGTTCATATATCCTAAATAAATTTGTTTTTGACAAATTTTACATTTCCATTTTTTAAAAAAAAATTCCTTTCCCCAAATTACATGAAAAATAATTTTTAACATTATTTTTAAAGTTTTGAGTTACAAATTCTATCCCTTCTCCCTTCCCTTCCATCCCTCCCTGAGATGGTAAGCAGTCTGATATAGTTTATATGTGTGTAATCGTGTAAAACATTTCTGTATTAGTCATTTCTGGCAAGAAGACTTGAACCAAAAAGAAAAAGAAAGAAAGAAAAAAGTGAAAAATAGTATGTTTTAGTTGTATTTAGATGTGATCAGTTTTTTCTCTGGAAGTGGATAGCATTTTTCATCATGAGTCCTTGGGGATTGTCTTAGGCTGAGTAATTCTTCATTGTACAATGTTGCTGTTACTATGTACAGTGTTCTGATTTTGCTCACTTCACTTTGTATCAGTTCATGTAAGTCTTTCCAGAGTTTTCTGAAATCATCCTGCTTATAATTTCTTACAGCACAATAATATTCTATTATAATAACATACCACAACTTATTCAGCCATTCCTCAACTGATAGGCATCTCTTTGATTTCTGATTCTTAGCCGCCACAAAAAAACTGCTATAAATATTTTGTACAAATAGGTTCTCCTCACCCCCTCCTTTTTTATCTCTTTGAGATACAGACCTAGCAGTGGTATTGCTGAATCAAATAATACATGGAGTTTTATAGCCCATTGGGCATAGTTCCAAATTGCTCTCCAGAATAGTTGAATCAGTTCACAACTTCATCAGCCATGCATTAGTGTCACAGTTTTCCTACATGCCCTTCAACATTTATCATTTTCCTTTTTTGTCATATTAGCCAATCTACCAGGTGTGAAGTGGTACCTCAGAGCTGCTTTAATGTGCATTTCTTTAATCAATAGTGATTTAGAACATTTTTTCATATGATTATAGATAGCTTTGATTTCTTTGTCTGAAAACTGCCTGTTTGTATCCTTTGACCATCGATCTATTGAGGAATGACTTGTATCCTTATAAATTTGACTCCGTTCTTTATATATTTAAAAAATGAGGATTTTATCAAAAATTCTTGCTGTAAAAATTTTCCCCCAGTTTTCTGCATTCCTTCTAATTTTGTTTGCATTGGTTTTGTTTGTGTAAAAACTTTAACATTTTTTATATAATCAAAATTATCCATTTCATATTTTATAATGCTCTCTATATCATTTGGTCCTAAATTCTTTCCTTCTCCATAGAGCTATAGAATTATTTGACAGAGACTAGATCTTCTGTTACATGTGGACAATGAGTTAACATGCTGCTGACTTTGAATTTTTAGCTAGTGTTGTTTTTGAGCAATTTAATGCAAATCACACATTTATAAAATGAGTAATATTTCATAGAAAAGTATCATAGGGAAAGGATTTTTATCAAGGTTCTGTTGTTATTAATAACAACAACATCAAGGTGCTAATGTGTAATTGGAAACATGATCAGGACTTAATGTAGGGCCCTATAGCTCTAGAAATATGGAAATGGTATGTCCATGAGCTTATAAAAATAATTCCACATAATTTTAATAGCAACAATGAATGGTGTCATTCAGAAGGCTTATTTTTCAAAATCTTAAGGGGTCATATCTTCATATTTGTTGAGATAATAGACCTATAAGTGATTAGCTATACATAATTTTGCATAGTTCATGGGCTTTGAAATCAGCTTTTTTTTTTAAGGTAAATCTTGATTAGTTATGTCCATGAATTAGCATGAAAATTTTCTCTATAACCAGTCGGTATTTTGAGACTGGATTGGTAAAGTGAATTATGGCTTATATCAAACCACATCAAACATTTTGCTGCCATCATAGTTTATCAACTTTGGTTCTCTACCCTTTGAGGAAACATGTCAGCATTTAATCCTCTCAGGAAAGGTAATTAGAAAGGGATGCTTTAAAAATAAGTGATACACTTTCGATTGCCTCTGCTTTACTTATGCTATTGCTGGCTGAAGATGCGTAATTCTGTTCATACACAATTTTCACCACTGTTTTTGGTAGTCAAAACACACTCTCATAATGCCTATATTGTACGTTACTTACACATCTATAAAGTAATTTTGAAAAGAATTATATGTGGTTTTCTTGAGCCATCACTGAACTTTCTGGTATAAAGGAACAATAAAATGGTTACCAGCTGAAATGTATCTATTAACAGGGCTGTTAGTTTTGACTAAATTGTCACATTTAATTTGGAAAATTTACTTTAAATTATCTGATGATTCTAGTGGTACAAGATCTGTCCAGTCCCTTTTCACCGTACTTTTGTCTCTGGAGAGTAAAAAATTATATGAGGCTTTTAGAGATAGTTTGGAAGGGCAGATGTTACGAATAAAATGTTCTGTAGTTTGTATTAATGTATTACTTTGTGAGCATCTGAGCAACTAAATACTTACGAAAGGGAACAAAGTCTTGGTGTCATCTGCAATTTAGAATTCTGGATCTGGCAGGAACCTTAAATGCAATAGAGTCCAACAGTTTCATTTTACAGATGAAGAGACAAGGTCGTAGAGGTGAAATGACTTGAATAAAGTTTTTAAAAAGCTAATTAACAATATAACTTGGATTAGAATTTAGGGCTCAGAAATGCTAGCTGCTGCACTTCCACATCATAATTATACTTCTAAAAATGACTCTTCTTTGAAAATTGAGACTTCAATGTAACCAGATTTCCCATGGGAGATCAATTTTCATCAATCAGTCAAAAATTTCCAAAGCATATAGTAATTCCATTGATATGTTTCCTCAAGCATACTTTTCAGCTCATCCCAGCTAACCCTCAGGACCTTAAAGGTTTAACCTCTTAAAGGTTTTATGCTATTTAACTTGACATTATAAATTAGCAAAGTTCCTGGCTTATAGTATGGTGAAAATAATACAATGGAAATGACTGAGAGGTGGTGAATGGTGGCATTTGAAATAGCTAAGTTGTGCATGATTCTACAGGAAATGGTAACATTTATCTTGGTGTGTGTCAGCATCGATGACAATAAGCTTACCATCTCTATTTCAGGTGAGTTCAGACAGTCAAGTGTCTACTAAGTTCATAGTTCTGAGAAGGCAATATGAGGGTGTCCATCGCAGGGAGCTTAGAGGCTTACACCTAAAACTGCTAGGGGAAAAAGAACAAGACAGTATGTAAAGAAATGCTAAGTCATGTAGTTGGATCTGAAGTGTAATAAAAACAGAGAAGGAAAAAAATCACTGAAGGCTGGAAGTGTTGGGAGGCTTGGGGGAAGAAGTGAGATTTGAATGGACTCTTGAGTGATGGTGAAGGAAAAGAAGAGGGATACATGCATCCTGTGTAACTGTTAACTTTGGCAAAATCTCTATACATTTTGATAGAAAATCTAAAAGGTCTGAATTGCCAGGCAGAACTGGAATTAGAAGTTTAGCTGTCCATTTTCAGTTAAGATTTGCCATCTGATGAGGAAGTCTTTTTCTTCCTGCCTTCCATTTTCTCCCACTCCAATGCCTCTTGTTATAGAGAGTGCTACAAGACTCATCTTCCCAAGCGGTTACTATAATCATGTCATTCCTTTGTCAAAAATCCACAGTAACTCCCCCTTGCTAATTGTGTCAAGCTCATTCTTTTATGTGACTTTAAATTGTTTCTAAAGAGAGAGGGAAGAGGGATAGAATTTGGAACTCAAAACTTTAAATAAAAATGTTTAAAAAATTGAAAAACAATTGTTTCTATAATTTAACTCAGCTGGTGCTATTCACCTTGATTTCCCACTACTGACTGAATCCTCAGTTTAAGGTGCTTTACATACAACAGGTTAATCCCTACCTGTGTTCAGGTAGTCACTCATTTTTCTCTATCCAAAGTACTGTTCCCTTCTTCTTTTCTTTTATCCAAATCTTATCCATCAAATTCTGCCTCCTTCATGAATCCCAACCCAACTATTCCAGGCTCCCATAATTTATCTCTTTTGAAGTTCTGTTCTAAACTAAACTTAAAAAAGTAGCACAATTCAATTTATATCTTGGTCTCTAAGTGGTCTTCATGTCAAATGATCTGTACCTTCCTTAAAAGTAAGAATTATGTTTCCTTTTATATTTTCCAGAGCATGCAGTACAGTTCTAAGCACATAGTAGATTCTCAGTAAATTAAACAAACATTTGTTAAGCTACTATGCCCAAAAGCACCATGTAAAACACAGAGATTACAAAGAAAAAAGATAAGAGATAGTTTGCCATCAAGGAGGCTACATTATACTAGAGGTGGGGGAAACCAACGTTAAAGACAGCTAAATTAATCTGAGGTAATACTTGTTTGATTTCTGGCTTGACCTTATGGATATTTTTAATTTGGATAATTGGTACCTGAATGATTAATATTTTACCTTGGAAAATCTAGGCTGATTTAGTAGCTTTTCTTATCTCCTATCCCTACTAAAAAGTAATTTACCTCAGAATCTTGAAGGGTTAGAAATGGAAACAATCCAAGTCTAGCATTTTGTTAATCAGATTGGCATCAAAGACAATAAAAAAGAAAATCTGGCACTTTTGGGGAATATAACTTAATGGACTAATGGACTAATGAAACACAATTGGAAACATAGCCTGTAAAAGAAGACTATTCCTAATGCAGGTTAGGACCTAAAGCAAAAGGATGGAAAACACTTGTATCTTCTTTACATGTTTTCTATAGTTTATGAAAGGGTCACAAGATGGTAGGAGAGAATTGGTGGATTAAGGAAGAGCAATAAAAGCAAAAGGATTAAATTATTCTGTAAGAGGCACATGATAGAGAATCTGGAAATTCTTAAAGAGAGAACATGTATACAGGTATCTTATGTCAGAGCTAGACACTGAAGACTGTTTATAGTTGAGAAGTATAGTTGCCAAATTCACGAATGTATTTAACTTAGAAGTTTAGAGGTTTATTTTTATATATTACTAAATCATCCTACCTCTGTCTTTCTCCTTTCTACAATAATGTATTATTTTTACCCTTCTTTCTCTTTTTACCCTCTTTAAGCCTTCATTACAGAACCCATTCACTCCTAAGGCCTCTGTTTTTCTTTTTCCTTATTTTTAAATTTTTGCTTTGAAGATATTAAGATCTCTTCGGAACCTTTTTCACTCTTAAGGGTTATATACTCAGCTTTATAGATTATGTTATTCTTGATTGTAAATCTAACTCCTCTTGCATTTTGTAATATTTTATTCCAAGACCTTCTCTTGTTTATAGTAGAAGCTGTCTTGCTTTGTGTGATCCTGACCGTGTAGTTCCTTGATAATAGAATGCTTTCTTTCCATTTACTCACAGCACTTTTTTTTCTTTGATGTTGGAGCTTTGGGTTTTGCCTGTGACATTCCTGACTTTTATTTTTGTGACTTCTCTTAGGAGATGATTAGTGGATTATTTCTACTTTTGTGCTCTGGTTCTAATAGATTTGGGCAGTTTTCATTTATGTTTTCTTAGGGTATCTTGTTGTTTTTTTTTAATGTGGTTTTTAGGAAACCCAATGATTTATAAATTGTTTCTCCTTGATCTGTTTTCTAGGTCGGTTGTTTCTGCTAGCCAATAGCTTGCATCTTCTATTTTTCAATCTTTTAACTTTGTGCTGATATTCCTTACTGTCTCATGGAGTCACTGATTTCTGTTTGGTCTATTCTAGTTTTCAGGGATTCAGTTTCTTGAGTCAAGATTACTGCTTTCTCTTCTAAGCCACATATTCTTCCAATTTTTCTTCTAGGGTTTTAATTTAATCTTTTTTTAATCTTTTGCTTCATTTTTCAAGATTTTCATATGTTCTTCTGGATCACTAGGTGATATGGCAGATAGAGTGCTGGACATGGAGTCAGAAAGACCTGAGTCTCAGACACTCAGTTGTGTGACTGAGCAAATTATTCAACCTCCTTCAGTCTCAGTTTCCACCTCTGTAACTTGGGGACAATAATAGCATCTTTATCATAGCACTGCTGTGAGGATCAAATGAGATGTCTGTTTAAAAAAAACCTTTTTTCCCCCAAAACTTAAAGCCCTATGTAAATGTTAGCTATTACTACTAATTCTGTTATTGTTGTTGTTGTTAGCCAAATTAGAAAAACCTGAGTTTGAATCCAGCCTCAGACACTTACGAGCTATGTAACCCTAAGCGAAACTCTTGATCTCTACCTCAGTTTCCTCATTTGTAAAATGGGGATAATAATAGCACCTACCTCCCAAGGTGGTTGTGAGGATCAAATTAGATAATATTTGAAAGGGCTTTGTAAATCCTAAAGTGCTATAGAAATGTTATTATATTATGTTTTTTTCTTTTTATTGGGGAAGGTATTTGGTAGTGAGGAAGGACCTAGCAATAGTCATGACCCCTAAAATGAGAAAAGAAATAAGAGAATTACTGAAGCATCTTAAAAAATGCACAGAAGGGAACACAAAGAAATTCAGAGAAAAACACAGATGAGGTGGTCAGCTTTGAAAGTAACATTTTTGGATTTATTATATATTCAGAACATTAGGCTCTGGATTTACTTTCCCAATCTACCCTCATACTACTAGGCCTGTCCCCCCACAGCAAGGCTACTGTTCTGTCTCCCTTATGTGCCTTTTAATTATTAATGAACCAGAATTTAGTGTGCATTTAAAAGGCTACAATTGAGGAACTCAATCTCTCTTTCTTTCTCTCTCTTTTTCTCTCTCTCTTTGAGTGTGGGCTCAAATGAAAGTGGATGCTACAAAACATTCCTCCTACCAAGTTTACGTGTGGGTACAGCATAACCAATAAGTGGGCACAACAAGAAGAATTAGTGATAACTATCTCCAATGGGGGTGAGGGAGGCAGTTGGTGGTATATTGGATACAGTACCAGGCCTGGAGTCAGGAAGAGCTGAGTTCAAATTCAACCTCAGACACTAGCTGAATGACCCTGGCAAGTCATTTAACCTTATTTGCCTGAAGAAATGGCAAACCGCTTCAGTATCTTTGCCAAGAAAATGTCATGAATAGTCATACATGATGGAACAATAGCATTTCTAATTGGGCAGAAGATTTCCTCTGTTTCCTTTTTCGTTTAAATTCCATGTTGATAAAACATTGAAGTGATCATTCAGTGAGAATCTAGATATTAGAGCTGATAGAAGAGATCTGGGGGAATGAAATACTACAAAGACGTGATGGAGGGAGGGCTGGAGCAAAAATATCAATTTCGTATTTTCATATTTTATCTATATTTTATTCTCTGTATCAGGACTCTGGGCAGCAAGGAGTTAAAACATGTTTCAAAGGGCAAAATCTAAAACTATCACTGTGTGAAGAACAGCCCAGGTGTTTGCAAACTTGAATATGTTCTAGAAGTCAATGGAGATATTTCAGCCCACTTAAAAAAAATGGCCAGGCATCCTAGGGCATATGGGGAAGAGCAACTCAGTAGACCGCCACCTGTTGGCTGAGGCAGACATTGCAATCTGAGTTCATTCATACCCCTTTGCTACAACTCCAAGTGAATATATATTTACACCATGTGTGAATATTTGTCACATATAAAATGAAGTGGCTTGGATGGTTTTGAGAATCCCTACTAACTCTAAATCTAGGATGTTGAAATCAAACTTGTTTATTAGGAGGATTAATCTGGCAGTATTAAGAATTGAATTGAATTAAGGCCGAATTGAAGAATCCTAAAACATTGCTTTATCATGCCCTGCTACTCCCCTATTTCTACTATCAAAGCTAATTTTCAAAACCCCAAGAGGATCTGCCTTGATTGTTATTAGCAAAACAATAATAACATCTGACATTTATATAATGTTTCAAGGTTTACAAAGTGCTTTATATCTATCATCTCATTTAATCCCCATAACATCCTTATGAGATATAACTAACTAGGTATTTTCAGTAAATGAAATTATTTTTATATTTTATGAATATATTGGATTTTCAAGAGTTTGACATTTTATTGATGGGAGCCAAGATAGCTCTAAGTCAATTTCCCTGAAATCAATTGTACTAAAATCCATTTGCTTGAAAACAATTTGCCTAAAACACCAATGATGCTGTGAGTGCCAGGCTAAGGACTTTGAATTTTATTCATCAGACAATGGGCAGCAATTAAAGGATGCTGGATTTTGAGTAAGAAGGCCTGGGTTAAAATTTCAGCCCAGCAGCTTAATCACTACCAGTTTGACCTTAGTTAAATCATTTGCCTTCTCTGGGAGGGACTTAGTTTCCTCATCCATAAAATAAGAGAGTTGAGCTGACTAGTTCTCATGTATTTTCCATCTCTAAATCTATGATTCTGTCATGAGACCTGTGTATTAGGAAGGTTAATCTGGCAGTATTGTATAGGATAGATTGGAGAGGGGGAAAGAGGGAGAATGTGGGTGGATTATGGTGGTAGCTTAGTGGAGATGTAATAAGGCCATGGCTAAGATGGGCTTTGGTGAGGATGGAGCAGGGCCATGTGTGAGATATTGTAGAAACAGGAAGCATGTGACACAGTGTAAAAAAGTCCTAGATCCTAATCTTCCAAAGAGTCTTGATCTGTGAGTCAGGAAATTAGTATTGATTTTAGGCTCAGTCACTAGCCATGTGATGTTGGTAAGTCAACCACTCCAAGCTTCAGGTTCATCATTTTAAAATACAGGAATAATAATAATGCATTACCTACTTCACAGTTTGTTTATTCTTTTTGGTGAGGAAAATGCTTTTTAAGTCTTTCAATGCTTTATCAATATGCTTATTATTATTAGAATGGACTGGATTTAGCAGCTGTTTGCAGTCATATATTCAACTAGGTGGCATAGTGGATGGAACACTGAACTAAAATTTGACCTCAGATATTTCCTAGCTATAGGATCCTGGCCAAGTCACTTAACCTTACTTTGCCTCAGTTTCCACAGACATAAATCATCCCTTGCAGGGATGTTGTAAGGATCAAATGAGATAACATGTATAAAGCCCTTAGAACAGAGCCTGGCATATATAGAAAGCACAATATAAATGCTTATAACCTTCATCCCATTCCTACCTCTGGCTAACTCCTGTTTAGCTCAACAATCTTGTGCTCAATAAGTTAATCAAAAAAAAATTGTTTTATTAAGCATGTACTATGTACTTGGAACTGTGTATCTTTTTATATGTATCTTTTTAATGGATATTAAGTCAAATAATTACATTACTTGACTTTTATAGTTCCCCAATACTTACCCTCTTCTCTTCTTCCTGTGCACATATGAACACTTTTCCCTTTTCTTGTTATCCTCTCCTGTTCATGTTTTCACTAGTAGGTTCAGAATTTTTTATGCTGCCATACTTAGTCATTTGCACCTTAACATCAAGGATTACCAAGGATTACCAAGATCCTGGCATCGTAGATTTAGGATTGGAATAGACTATAAGATTGTTTTTGAACTTTCAATTCCGAAACGTCACAGAATCATAAAAGCTCAAAATTAGAGGGGACCACTAGCCCAACCCACACCTGAACAGGAATCTTTTCCATAACAGTGGTCATTTGGTTTCTTCTTAAAGATCTCAAGTGAGGGAAGAGGTACTAAAAAGATCATGACCAGCAAGAATGCAGGACCAAATCAAACAATGAAATTGAATAAGGATGAATGTAAAGTCATATCTGGGTACAAAAAATCAATGTCACAAGTGCAAAATGGGGAAGACATACATAGGCAGCAGTTTTTCTGAAAAAGATCTGGGGGTTTTAGTGAACTGCAAGATCAGTATGAGTCAACAGTGTGATATGGAACCCTAAAAAAAGTTAATGTGATTTTAGGCTACATTGAAAGAAAAAGGGGCTTTTAGGTGGCATAGAAGTTAGAATGCCAGGCCTGGAATCAGGAAGACTCAACTTCCTGAGTTCAAATCCAGCCTCAGACACTTATTAGCTGTGTGACCCTGGGCAATTTGCTTAACCTAGTTTGCCTCAGTTTCCTCATTTGTAAAATGAGCTGGAGAAGGAAATGGCAAACTACTTGAGTATCTTTGCCAAGAAAATTCCAAATGGGGTCATGAAGAGTCAGACACAACTAAAATGGATAAAAACAACAAAAGAAAAAGGCATAGTGCTCAAGATTAGGGAGGTGATAGTCCTGCCTGTACTCTACTCTAATCAGACCACATTTTAGGCTATTATGATCAGTCCTGGGCATCACATTTTAAAGAAGCTATTGGTAATCAGGAAAGTATCCAGAGGCATGGACCTTGATGTTGAAAAGTCTCAAGCTTAGTTATATGACGATTGGTCAAAGGAAATGGGGAGCTTGGAGAAGAAAAAACGGGGTTGGGGAAGGAGGGATCAGAGATGTCTTCAAGTATCCAAAGGGCTGTTTTGTGGAAAAGGGACTAGCCTTAGAGGGTAGAAACAAGAGTAATGGATTGAAGTTGCAAAAGCAAAAGTTTTTAATGTAGGATGAAGGATGTAGAATGATGAAGCAAAAGGTTTGACATAGAGGAAAAAAACCTTACATGTGATTAGACATACCCAAAGTGAAATGACCTGTTTTGAAAAGTAGAGTTTTCCTTCACTGGATGTCTTTGAACAGAGTTTGAAGTGACCATTTGTGGATTTTATTGAGATCCTCATTCAGGAACAGGGTAGGTGGTATGGAAGCTGATGTTCCTGCCAGCTCTTGAATTCTGTGGTTCTGTGAAAATTTACCTCTTGAGGCAACTGATTTCACTTTTTGGTCAGTTACGATTATTTAGTTTTTCCTTATACAAAATCTAAACACGCCTGTCATACTCTCTACTTTCCAGCCAAATAGACTACTGGCTATTCTCTGAACCCTGTATTCCATCTCCCTTCTTGGCTCCTTTGAGTCAGTTGTATCTGTCCTGCCTGGAATTCCCTTTCTCTTCCCCTCTACCTCTTAGAATCCTTAGCTTCTTTCATTATTCAGCTAAGGTACCACCTTTAACAACAAACCTTTCCTAATAGCCAGCCCTGATTGTGAATGCCTTCTCCTCAAATTATCTTGTTCTCAATTGTCAATTTACGTGGTTTATCTCTCAATAGAACATAAGTTCTATGAGGGCAGACATTTTAAAAAATTTTTGTCTCCCCAGTAGCTATTAGAATGCTTTGAATACAGAAGGTGCTTAAAATTACTTGTTATATTGAATTAAATCCTGTAGCTTTCATCCCGTTCCCCTAGTTACAATCACAGAATTTCAGAGATGGAAGGAAAACTCAATGGGCATCTGGTCCAACCTATAACTAAAAAGAGATTTCCTCTATAACATGACTAATAAGTAGTAATTGCTTGAAGATTGCTTGTGAAGGGAGAACTCACTTTCTTGAGGGAACACATTCCACTTTTGGAGAACTAATTGTTTTGTTTTGTTTTTTACTTTTTAAAAAAAGATTCATTAATCAATTTATTTTTAGTTTTCAACATTCACTTCCACAAAATTTTGAGTTCTAAATTTTCTCCCCATCTCGTCCCTCCACCAACCCCAAGACAGCGTACATTCTGAATATCCTTTCCCCTAATCCGCCCGCCCTTCTATCACTCCCACATTCTCTTATCCCATTCCTCTTCTATTTTCCTTTAGGGCAGGATAGATTTCTATACCCCATTGCCTATATATCTTATTTCCCAGGTACATGTGAAAACAATTTTTTAACATTTGTTTTTAAAACTTTGGGTTCCAAATTTTCTCCCTTCCTCCCTTGCCACCCACCCTCATTGGGAAGACAAGCAACTCGATATAGGTTATACTTGTGTAGTCATGTAAAACACTTCCATAGTAGTCATGCTGTGGAAAACTAACTATATTTACCTTCATCCTATCCCACCCCCCATTTATTCTGTTCTCTCTTTTGACCCTGTCCCTCCTCAGAAGTGTTTGCATCTGATTACCCCCTCACCTAATCTGCCCTCCCCTCTATCCTACCCCACCCCGAACTGTCTTATTCCCTTTCCCCCTATTTTTCTGTAGGGTAAGATAGATTTCCATACCCGATTGAATATGTATGTTATTCCCTCCTTAAGCCAAATCTGAAAAGAATAAGATTTACTCATTCTCTCTTACCTTCCCCCATGTCTCCTCCATTGTAAAAGCCTTTTCTCGTCTGTTTTACGTGATATAATTTACCCCATTCTACCTCTTCCTTTCTCCTTCTCCCAGTACAATCTTCTCTCACACCTTAATTTTATTCTCCAGATGTCACCCATTCATCTTCAACTCACCCTGTTCCCTCTATCTATCAATCTATCTATACAGATTATTTTTATCCCTCCAACTACCCTAATACTGACAAAGGTCTCATGAGTTCTCATGAGTTACAAATATCATCTTTCTATGTAAACAGTTCAATCTTAATAAGTCCCTTATGATTTCTCTTTCCTGTTTATCTCTTCATGTTTCCCTTGAGTCTTGTATTTGAAAGTCACATTTTCTATTCAGCTCTGGTCTTTTCATCAAGAATGCTTGAAAGTCCTCTATTTCACGGAATGTCCATTTTTTTTTCCCCTGAAGGCTTATACTCAGTTTTGCTGGGTAGGTGATTCTTGGCTGTAATCCTATCTCCTTTGACTTGTGGAATATCATATTCTAAGCCCTTCCAGTCCTTTAATGTAGAAGTTGCTAAATCCTGTGTTATCCTGATTGTGTTTCCACAATACTTGAATTGTTTCTTTCTGGCTGCTTGCAATATTTTCTCCTTGACCTGGGAACTCTGGAATTTGGCTACAATATTCCTAGGAGTTTTCCTTTGGGGATCTCTTTCAGGAGGTAATTGGTGGATTCTTTCAATTTCTATTTTGCCCTCTGGTTCTAGAATATCAGGGCAGTTTTCCTTGATAATTTCTTGAAAGATGATGTCTAGGCTCTTTTTTTGATCATGGCTTTCAGATAGTCCAATAATTTTTAAATTATCTCTCCTGGATCTATTTTCCAGGTCAGTTGTTTTTCCAATGAGATATTTCACATTGTCTTCTATTTGTTCATTCTTTTGGTTTTATTTTACAATGTCTTGATTTTTCATAAAATCACTAGTTTCCAATTGCTCCATTCTAATTTTTAAGGAAGTATTTTCTTCAGTGACCTTTTGGATTTCCTTTTCCATTTGGCCAATTCTGCTTTTGAAGGCATTCTTCTCCTCATTGGCTTTTTGGACCTCTTTTGCCATTTGGGTTAGGCTATTTTTTAAGGTGTTATTTTCTTCAGTATTTTTTTGGGTCTCCTTTAGCAAGCTGTTGACTAGTTTTTCATGATTTTCTTGCATCACTCTCATTTCTCTTCCCAGTTTTTTTCCTCTACTTCTCTTACTTCTCAAAATCCTTTTTGAGCTCTTCCATGACCTGGGACTGATTCATATTTTTCTTGGAGGCTTTAAATGTAGGAGCTTTGACTGTTATTTTCTTCTGGTTGTATGTTTTGATCTTCTTTGTCACCAAAGAAAGATTCAATGGTCTGAGGTTTTTTTTGCACATTTTGCTCATGATCCCAGCCAATTGCTTGAGTTTTAAATTGTTTGTTAAGGTAGGGGTCTGCTTCCAGTGTGGAGAATGTACTTTCCCAAGCTCCAGGGGTTTTGTGTGTTTTCAGAGATATTTCTAGGGACCTGTAAGTTTTCAGTTCTTCCAAGTTGGTACAATCAAGGGTGAGGTGTTTACTCCTTTCCTGGCCTGTGCTGTGGTCTATGAGTGACCACAAGTGCTCTTTTCTGCCGTGGAACTATGAGAAGGATTCCTTCTACATCGCCACTACAAGCTCCACCATGCCAGTGCTTCTCCTCACCCCAGCATAGCCACCCACAACTGTGACCCAGATCAAAGCATAGGCAAAGCAAGAGAATCCTGCCTCAACACCAGCAAAGAGATCCATGCAATTCCCTTCTGATCAGCACTGGATTCCCTCTCAGTCTGTGGGCCAGCAGCTCAGGAAGCAGCCACTGCCCGGGGGCTGCAGCTGGGACTGGGGCGGGGACCTAACTTCTCTCTTACTGTGGTCACAGACTTTTCCTACTGACCTTCTAAGTTGTCTTTGGCATTTGTCGGTTGAGAGGTCTAGAAACCGCCACAGCTGCCTGTGATTCAGTCCCCTGAGGCCTGCTCCAGGTTCACTGAGGCCTGGTCTTTGACTGTGCACCCTTGCTGAACTGCATTTCTCTCCCAGCCCAGCACAATAGACCTTTCTAACAACCATCCAGGTTTTCTTGGGCTGGACATTTGTTTCACTCTGTCTTTTTGTGGGTTCTGCTGCTTTAAAATTTGTTTAGAGCCATTTTTTACAGGTATTTGGAGGGGCTTGGGGGAGAGCTCAAGCAAGTCACTGTTTTTACTCTGCCATCTTGGCTCCATCCCCCCCCCCCAACTGTTAGGAAATTAAACCATATACCAAACTTAAATTTGCCTCTTTGCAACTTCCACTCATTGCTCCTACTATATAGGAGGTTATGGTTGAACCACACAAGAAGTCCGGTGAATAAAAAATAGAGCAAAATTTTACCAAAGTGTAATAAGGCCCAGAGAGTTTAAATGATTTACCTAAGATTCTAGGTACACCTAGGATCTGAACTCAGATCTTTTTGGCTCTGAATTTAGTAATGTTTCCATTATATTTTATCTACCAAGTTCTATCCTGTAGCAAAGCAGGATGGTCCCAATTTCTTCCCCACTTGATAGTTGTCTTTGAGTATTTGAAATGCTCTCATATCCTTGTCTAAGTTTTTTCTTTTCCAAGGCTAAACATTCCTAGTTCTTTCAACTCTTTGAATGGCATGGTCTCTGGGTCCCTTTGCATCCTGTCTACTCTGTTACAGTTTTTAAATGTCATTCTTAAAATGTTATGGCCTAACTAAATACCATACTACAGATGTAGTCTGAGTGAGCCAAAGGACAACAAGTCTATCACTTTTCTTATCTTGGAATTTCTGAATTTCTCTTTTTTTTTCTTTTGTGAGGCAATTAGGGTTAAGTGACTTGCCTAGGGCCACATAGCTAGTAAGTGTCAAATGTCTGGTCTGAGACCAGATTTGAACTCAGGTCTTCCTGACTCCAGGGCTGGTGCTCTATCCACTGAGCCACCTAGCTGCCCTAGAATGTCTAAATTTCAATGTAGCCTAACATTATGAGTCTTTTATTTTGCTACTAACTCATTGAGTTAGCAGCCTACTAATGTCTTTTTTTTCATACAAAACTAGCCATACTTCATCTATTTGGTACGTGTTAAGTTGATGTTTTGAGCTCAGATGCAGGTCTATATATTTATCTGTATTACATTTCATTTTATTGGATTTGGGGTCATTGTTCTAGATTAGCACAATCTTTTGGAATCTTAACTTATTCAATGTCTTAGCTATTCCTTTTGGTTTTGTGCCATTTGAAAATTTGATAAGTATTCCATTTATACTTTCATCCAGGTCATTGATAAGAATTTTGAACAGTAGAGTACCAAGGACAGCCCTGGAAAAATACTCCATTAGAGACCTCCCTCTAAGCAGACACTGATTCCTAAATGACTACTCTTTCCATTTGGTCACTCAACCAGGTCCAAATACACCTAATTGTATTATGATGCCATCCTCTAGTTGGTCCACAAAAATAATGGGAAAGATTTGTCAGATGCATAGCTGAAATCTAGGTAGACTATTTCTGTGTATTTCCTTGACCTATCTGTCAAAATGGGTCAAATGGGTCAAAAAGGAAATGAGGTTGATCTTACTCGACCTCATTTTAACAGTCACATGGCCTCTTAATCAACATTTCTCTTTCTAAATGCTCATAATTTGTTTCTTTAACAATATTGTTGTGAACATCTTGTGAAAGGTGACAATATTTGTACTTTTCTTGATACAAATTCAGTTCAACAAACATTTAAGCACATACTGTTCAATGACCCTGTAGTTGGACAAAGCTTAGATAAGACAATTTGACACTCTCATGGAGTTTACTATTTATTTGGTGGATAAAATACAAATGACTTCATTTTTTAATTAGTATATTAGGCACAAAACAAAATGCTATCAGGTCCCAGAGAGGGAAAATGTTGTGAGAGGGCAGAGAGGAGATGAATCATAGAAGGATTAATGGAGGAGGAAGTGGTATTTCAGCTGTGATTTAAAGAGATAAGGAGGAGATTCCAGTCTCTGGAAACAGCATGAACAAAAGCAGAGTTGAAAATGGTTACTGGGTTGGTTTTAGGGACAGAGAGTCTTTCCATTTGGCCAGAGTCTAGAGTATGTAGAGAGAAGTAATATGAGAGAAGGCTAGAAAGGTGAATGACAGGAAATGGGCAAGCTTCAGTTGGGAGTGCTGGTTCAGTTGGCCGATAGTATCATGTGAGCTTCTGTCTCTTCCAGTGGACCAGCTGTGAGCCAACCTTTTTGATTAGTGACAATGAAGAACATGAATCATTTCTGCAGCAGATGTCAGTGGGGAGGTTGTCTTTAAATAAGAACCCAAAGCTCTTATAAACTTGCTCAAGTAGTCATGTTGGAAGTAAAAGATGGCAGAGAAAAGAAGTTATGGAATTGGGAGGGGAAGAGAGAGAAGGGTAAAAACAAGGGGAGGCTTAACACAAGTAAGCAAAGGGCTGACTTTATAGAGGTCCCCAGAGAGCTCTCTATTTAATGAATTGAGAAGGATGGTTTGTGGTTTAAGTATTACAAATAGAAATTGGGGTGGGGGCAGCTAGGTGGCACAGTGGATAGAGCACTGGTCCTGAAGTTAGCAGGACTTGAGTTCAAAT
Source organism: Phascolarctos cinereus (assembly GCF_003287225.1). NCBI lineage: Eukaryota > Metazoa > Chordata > Mammalia > Diprotodontia > Phascolarctidae > Phascolarctos > Phascolarctos cinereus. The sequence continues at coordinate 85,850,006 of NW_027555736.1, read as the reverse complement.
CTGTCCTCTGGCATTTACTAGCTGTGTGATCCTGTGCAAGTCACAAAGATTCCTGATTGTCTCCCTCCCCACTCCCTACCTCTCAAATACAAATAAGACATAATAGAACATTGTCAATAGACCTGACTTTCAAGTCTCAGCTCTGATGCTTACAAACTGAGAACCTTGGGCAAATTAGTTTAATCATATATCAAATAAGGTCAGTTAGATCTGCCAGTAGATCCTACTTCACAAGGTTGTTAATAGGATTTAAATGTAGAAAGGGATCCCTAGCTATCAGCTAGTCTAACCCTCTCATTTTAGGGATAGGGAAATCAAGGACCCTGAAGTAAAGTCACATAATCTTGCAAGGAATTAAATCCAGGTCCTCTCATACCAAATCCATTGGTTTTTTCCCGCCTATACACCCCACTGCAATCAACCTAATGTATGTGAAGTGCTTTGTAACTGCACTATTAGCCAAAAGTAATTTATTATAATTTCCAAAATGCTTTAAAATTGTCCTCTCAAGCACTTTGTATATTGCCATTATAATATTAATTTGCACTATCTTTCAATAGTCCTGCTCCAATGCCTCATTATGGTGTGGAGGTGACTGGGTTTTTCTAGGTCATGCCAAGCAATGTAAAAGCTCGGATATGCCGGGTCAAGGTCGAAAGATTTTAAGGTGCAGTCTGTTGCAGAGCTTGTCACTCAGTTGAGAAAGATCTAGTCACTAACAGGTTGGCCATCATATGAAGAATTTTTATCTTTAAATTTTACTACAGCAGTTCTTGAAGACAGTCTACTAGGGCTAGGAGGGGTTTAAATCAGCACCGATGGGAGGAATACTCATGTTGATAAATCTCAAATCATTTAAGTATCCCAGTGAGTTGTCATTATTATTCAAAGATACCTATATTTATATAATTAATCCCGCTACAGGTTACGAAGTGGTTTCTTGTTTCTTCCTACCCAATTCCCAAAGATCGTTATCCTTTTTTGACCAAGGCTCAGACAGGTGAAATGCCAAGGCCACCTGACGGTAAGATGCTGAAGTAAATTAAGAAATGCCTTTTTGAAATTAAGCAATGAAACAAAGTTAACTTTCATTTTTGTGCCCACCATTTTACAATATGGTATCAAAGACATCACAATTTATTTTTATTCCCCCCAATAGGATACATCTCTTAGCATTTTTCTAATTCTACAAGAGATACGTTAGAGTGGGCTAACAACTAGTACAGAGGCAAACAGTGCTGGACAGAGTTAGAACACATGATACCCACTCTTTGTGTGGCCTTGTAGTTGCTTCTTGTCTTCTGGGCTTCTATATCCTCATCTGAAAAATGAAAAAGTTGAGCTAAATGATCTCTAAGCCCCTTCCAGCTCCATAATTCTAAATTCCGAGACTACTTTATCTCCCTCCATCCTTCTTTCTTCCCCACCCATTCTTTGCAGCTCTAGATTATACTCCCTTCTCTCCTCTGACATTGCATCCATCCCTCTGGGGCAGGCCCTCATCACCTCAAGTCTGGACCATTGCAATACCTGCTGCGGGGAGCGGTCTGCCACAATTCTCTCTAATCCACCTTTGATTCAGCTGCCAAAAGTTATTTTCCTAAAGTGGAGGTTTGACCATATCACCTTGGTGCTCGGTAAAACTCCAGTAGCTCCCTATCACCTCCAGGATCAAATAAAAAATACTGTATTTGGCATCAAAAAGTCCTTCATAACACCCCCACCTTTCCAGTCGTCTTATACCTTGTTGACAAGTCATGTCCAACTCTTTGTGACCTCATGGACCATACTGTCCATGGGGCTTTCTTGGCAAAGATACTGGAGTGGTTGGCCATTTCCTTCTCCAGTGGATTGAGGCAAACAGGTTAAGTAACTTGACCAAGGTAATACAGCTAGTGATTGAGGCTGTATTTGAACTCAGGCCCAGCTCTCTATTCACTGAATTAGCTAGCTGCCTCTCCTCTTAACCCCACAATGTATTCTTTGATCTAGTGACACTTGCCTCCTTGCTGGTCCATTACATTTTCTCTCGCTATCTCTGCTTACTGGCTTCCTTTGCTTTCCTTCAAATTCCAATTAAAATCCCAACTTCTACAGGAAGTCTTTCCCAATCCTTCTTAATTTTAGTGCTTTCCTTCTGTTAATTATTTCCTATTTGTCTTGTTTACAGCTTGTTTATACATATTTGTTGCTTGTCATCTCTCTCATTAGGTTGCAAGCTCCGTCAGGGCAGGGACTGTCTTTTGCCTTTTTGTACCTTCAGTGCTTAGCATAGTGCCTGACACATTGCATGTGCCTAATAAATGTTTATTAACTAGCTTGTTATGTTTGACCTTCAGTAGGCCATGTACCTTTTCTATCATTATTTCCCCATGGGTATGACAGCATAAATCTTTGAAGTACTATATAATTCTTGGAGGGAAAAAATATTAAATCAACATATATTATTGGTTGTGATTCTACATTGCAAAATATATAATTTCTACATACTTAATTCTCCAATAGTTTCAAGGATATTCCAGAAGACTCTAGGCACTTCCCATGTCTTTGTGGGATAACCTGAATAATAACTACCATGTATACAATGCTTTAAAGATTGGCAAAACACTTTACACATATCTCATTGATCCTCACAACAATGCCATGAAGTAAGTGTTATTATTCCCATTTACAAATGAGATAATTGAGGCTGAGAGACAGTGACTTGGTGACACAGGAAGTGTTTGAGGCTGGATTTAAACTTCAGTGTTCCTGTTTCCAATTCTATTACTCTATCCACTATGCTACCTAGTTAGACTTTTTGGCCCGTTTGGAAAGCTGGGAGATAGTGAGGCATAATGGATAGAAAATTGGACTTGAAGCCAGACCTGAGGTGAAATCCCACCTATTCCATATCCTGGCAGTATGACCCTGAACAAGTCAATTTATCTTTGTTGTTGTTTACTCGTTTTCAGTTGTGTCCAACCCTTTGTGACCCATTTGGGGTTTTCTTGGTCAAGATACTACAGTGGTTGCCATTTCCTTCTCCAGCTCATATTACAGATGAGGAAACTGAGGAAAACGGGGTTACGCAACTTGCCCAGGGTCACAAAGTATGTCTAAGGCCATATTTGAACTTAGGAACCTGAGTCTGTCTGACTGCAGGCCCTGCACTCTATGGATCCACTATGGTGCCACCTAGCTGCCCCAATTAACTTTTACTTGCTACTAACCTACATTAGGAGTTTTCTCACCCCTGGAGTTCACTGTACTAGTGAAATCCCAATTCTCCTATTCAAAAGTGGAGTAAAAGCAATGGTTTCACTTAAGCCTAGATACTAACCTTACTCCACTTCATATCACCCGGACTGTCACTGTCTGTTTAATGGTGGCAATCCATTCCTGTTTACCAGTGTGTGGTGTGGAGCACTAGTTCTTACCACTAACTCTGCATAAGACCCCCTCTGGGCCTCAGTTTCTCCATTCTTGTAAAATGAAAGTGGTTGAAATAGATCACCAAAAGCCAATTTCCTTCTAACTATCTATGACAGGGGTGGGTGAGGAGGGTTTCTTGGGTTAAGTACTGTTACTTTTTTGTTTTTCATACATTTTTTTAATTATTGGTTTTTTCCCCCATTGTTTCAAAACATTTCCCTCATACCACCACTCTGGGAAAAAAAGAAATACAAAACCTTCTTAACAAATAAAGGTAGTAAAATAAAACACATTTCCGTACTGACAACATCCAAAAATGTCTCATTCTGCATACTAGTTGATCTTCTCTCTGTTATGAGTAGGGCAGCATTCTTCATCATAAATCTTTTGAAATCATGGTCATTCATATCACTGATCAGGGTTCTTAAGACTTTCAGAATTGTTCCCTTTTACGATGTTGATGTTATGGTATAAATTGTTCTCTTGATTTTGTTTACTTCACTCTGCATCAGTTCATATGAGTCTTCCCAGGTTTCTCTGAAACCAACTCTTCATTTTGTACAGCAGAACACTATTCCATTACATTCATACAACATAGTATCTTTATACTATTTAAATCCTGCTCCTTTCCAGATCTGGGAATCTTACCCTATGACTTTTGTTGAATAGACTAAAGTAGTTTATATCTGTTATAGATTAGCCCAACAGCATGTCAGCATGCTGAGGCCCAGGGGACTTCAGATTGTTATACAACTAATATTGTCTGTGTTCAACTTACTCAATATTTATTAGGCACCTACTTTGTTCAAGGTGTATTACACCCACCTTTCTCCTTTCACTTTGCAACACAGAATATGTTATATTGTAAATAAACATTTATTATATGGCTGTTGTGTTCCAGGCACTGCAATAAGCACATCAAGGATTTCACTTGCTTCTAATCTGAAAACCGTTTAACAGTATTCTTTAAGAGTACTCTTTAAGATGCTTAAAAGCTCATGAGCCCCCATCAGTACAATCACGTTTAACGGTCAGACAGTAGACAATTAGATCAAAGCAAAGATGACGTAAGAACTATAGCTACAAAGCATTTCCCCATAAATGTTGGAGGGGATAGAGTTCACAAATATGCAGTGTCAATGTGAAGGGGTGCATAACCTTAAAGTATATTGTTAGTGAAGCAAAGATATAAGGAACACAATGTGGACAAGGCAATTTGGTCAAGTATTGCAAGGCCCCCAATATCATCATCATACTGCTCCCTTAATGTATGGCAGCTGGGCTCCCTTGGTCTCCTCTTCCTCCTGTCTGCTTGAGCTAATTTACTCTTGGATTCCTGGTTACTTCCCTTCTCTACTACCAAACACACACTCGCTCACTCTCACTCACTACCACGTGCTCTCTCTCTCTCTCTTCCCCTCCATCCATCCATCCATCCATCGGTACCGTAGCTAGGTGTCACAGTGGATAGAGTGCCAGGTCTGGAGTCAGGAAGACTTACCTTCCAGAGTTCAAATCTGGCCTTAGGCACTTACTAGCTGTGTGACCCTGGGCAAGTCCCATAACCCTGTTTGCCTCAGTTTCCTCATCTGTAAAGTGAGCTGGAGAAGGGAATGGCAAACCACTACATTATCTTTGCCAAGAAAACCCCACATGGAGTCACAAAAAGTTGGACACAACTGAACAACAAAAATATGTTCATGTATATTTATATTTATTCTTCTCTCTGTCCTGTCACTAAATAGGTCTGATGTCAAATTCCATTGCTGATGGAGAAGCCCTCCTCTCTTCTGGTATAGGATGAGGGTTTATACTTCACAAAGATTTTGTTTTTTACCTTCATTGTATCTGATCTCACTCTCCTGGTTGGCAAGCTTGCTTCATAAGGGCCATCAAGGGTATGGCAAAGCTTCAGCTAGCCAATTGCAAGGTTGCTTCTCTAATTCCATTAGGGAGAAATGTTCACTTCGTAAAAGGGCCAACTGTGTCCTACATTTTCATGCCTGTTTTAAAGGACATGTATCTATCCAAAAAATATGGAGACTAAAACAGGAATTTTTGAGGTGGATAGTCTATTGACATTATGCCAAGGGAAAAATTAACTTTGTAAAACACAGATGTCACTTCTATTTCCCTGATTTGCTTTTCTTTAAGATTTTAGGTAAAGCATTCATTTATATACCACCACGTAACTGATCACACTCAAGCACGGCTCAATGCCGTGTATATGCTTTTAACTGAGAACGGCTGTGAGAACTTTTCTGCCTCCCCTTCTTGCCCCACCCTTCTGACCTACTCACGTTTTTCTTTGCCGAGAAAAAAAACTTAATTTTTTTTTAAGAGCCTGAGTCATGGAGAAGATGGAACTGGAACCGCTCTAGAAAGATAAATTGGAGCCGAGGTTGCAAAAGTAAAATCCAATTTCAGGTTGCATTTAAAGTGTGGCGTCCCTACCTCTTAACCCCTTTGTCTCCCCACACCTCACCGGTGCCCTTCCCCGTTTTATCATCCCCGTCTTCCCTCCCCCATTCTCTCAAGGTTCTCACAGCATCTCACTCTGGTTCAGCCCTACCAGTCTTCCCTTGCTCAGACTCGCCTGGCATCCCTTCCTCTGGCGCTCTCTCTCTCTCTCTCTCAGTCCCTCCTCTTCCTTCCCCCTCCACCCCCTCCCCCGCCTGCGGGCGCCGGGCGGTCCTCAGCCGAGCCAGGAATCTGGCCGGCCCCCTGGCCAGCGGCGCTTTAGGCTTCAGCCTCAAGTGCCCTTCCCAAATCCTAATCGTCACCGCCCACAGAAGCCAATGAGCTCGGCCCGGCTCACGCAGATATACACACGAGATTGTTTCCCCCCTTCTCTTTTCAGTCGGTTTAAAAAGCAAACGCTGTCCCGATTCGGAGAGATTTGGAGTCTTGTCCTCTCCACGACTAGTCTTCCTCTCCTCCTCCCCGGCGCGCTTGGCGCAAGCGGCTCTGCTCTTTGCAGGGGCCTCTCCTCTACTCTGGGAGAGTAGGGAAATTCTGAGTTCCCGACGTCTTGCCTGCCCAAGCCCTGGGACGCCTCGCAGATCCGTGCTCTGTGCCTCCGTCCAGCCGCTTCGCCGTGCCCCCTCTACTCGCTATCCGCAGCGCTTCGCATCTGCCTCCTTTGGGCTGACCATGCCTACCCGCGGTTTAGGGGCTGCGCTGCCGCCCTTGCTCCTGCTGCTGCTGCTGCCTCCAGTGCCCGGAGCCGCCCAGCTCTCCAGGAGCCGCTACGAGGCTGACCCCACGGTCTGCCCTGAGCGCTGCGACCGCGCGCGCTGCGCCCCGCCGCCGGACGACTGCGAAGGCGGCAAGGTTCTGGACGCCTGTGGCTGCTGCCAGGTGTGCGGAGCCAAAGAGGGCGAGGCTTGCGGTGGGGGCGCGGGAGGCGAGGGCCCGTGCGGCGAAGGGCTCCAGTGCGTGGTACCCTTTGGTGTAGCAGCTTCGGCCACAGTAAGAAGACGCGCCCAGGCCGGGCTGTGCGTCTGTGCCAGCAGCGAGCCGGTGTGCGGCAGCGACGCCAAGACCTACGGAAACCTGTGCCAGCTGAAGGCAGCGAGCTGGCGTTCCGAGAAACTCGGGCAGCCTCCAGTCATCGTAATCCAACGGGGCGCCTGTGGCCAAGGTGAGCGCACACCGGCAGACGCAGAGGTGGACCTACAGTGAGGAAGTAGGGGAGAAGGGGAGACCTGCCTCCTAGTCGCCCCCGATGTGCTAACTAGATGTGTGGTTGGTCACCTGTGGTGTGAGGCCCCTGTTTGAGACATTAATGACCCTTTTATAGAACTATAAGATTTGGGGCCCTTATTTTCGTAGGAATTACATATCTATCTAGCTCAGTTTTCTTGGCTTTACAAATGAAGAAACTGAGGCCCGCAGTGTGATTTGGTATGAAGGTACATAAATATCAGAGTTTAGATCCAAACTCTGGTTCTCTGGCTCCAAATCCAAAGCTCTTTCTGCTCCTTTATTATCAATAGCAACTTACATTTGCATGGCACTTTACAGTTTTCCCAGGCCCTTCTTATCTTTTATCTCATTTGGCAACAACCTTGGGAGGGGTAGGTGCAATGTGAATTTATGTTATCCACATTTTTCAGCTGAGATTTAGAATTCGTGTGACTTGTCCAGTCTTTACAGTTCAGTGGTAGAGTCAATACTAGAACTCAAATATCTGCTTCTGGCTCCTAATGTGATGCTCTTCATTACATTGCCTTCTCATTGGAAGGGAGCAGAAGCGTTAACTTTTGAATTGGTCCCTTGGCAGGCTATGCCAACCTCTGTGGCATCAGCCTGGTATTGGGTAATGAGGAATGAAAGGAGATCAATGGGGCAGGCTCATGGAGGAATGTGGAGGGTAAAAGAACAATTAGAATTCCCATGTTTTCATTCAAAATGTTCCTTGCTCCAAAACGGAACTCATTTTAGAGGGGACACCAATTTAAAAGTTGTGATGGTTTAACAGTGGAACTACTGTGTGCTTTGCTGTTTTTAGCCCTCACTATGTGCCCTAAAAAGAAGAGGGGAAAAACTGCCCATTTGAATATGGAGTTCTGGTTTAGAATAGCTGATGTATAGAGAATTATGGAAAAGGAGTGGGTTTAACTCCTTGTCTTCTGCCCCATTTTCAAAGTAATTTGAAACAGAAAAGTTGGAGAACAAACGTGGGGCCTGTTGAGCAGGGGGTGAGAAGGGAATTTGAGAAGAAAAAGAATTTGCATTTCCATGTGGGTCCTTAACATGAAGTGTTCTTATGGGGGGGGGAGAGGAGAATGTAAAGAAACCTCATGGAAAAAAATCCATAAGCAACATAGAGCTGGCAAGCTCTCCTCTGAAACCAGATGTTTCTAATTGAATAAAATCTGCCAGTCTAAGTACAGTTTGGCAAGAACCTTCCTGTTGTCACCCAGAACCAGATTTGCTTGTACCAACTGTCAAGAAAGGGGGATAGAGAAAGGAAATAAAAATAAGAATATTTTGTCCAAATTTTCTTTTTAGAAACATAGTTCGGTATGGTAAACCAGGAATATTTAACAGTGTGATCTACCTAAGAAATCATTTTGGGATTGGGTTTTTGAACTTCTTTAATCACTTTATAAATGAGTATAAAACAGTTCTTGCCTTCAGTGAGCTTACAGTTGTGGAGAGCGAAGATGGATTTACAACGAAGAGTAACTAACCAACTTAGTGTGGAATAGGTGGTACAGAAATTAAATATGATAGGAATTTAGATGATCAGACAAAGAGGCTGTGGGGGGGGCAGTTAAAAGAGTGGTGGATTTGAAGTCTGAAGACCAGGTTTCAGTTCTTAGCTTTGAGCCTCAGTTTCTTAATCTGTAACAACAAAGATGTCTGTAGTGCTTTAAGACTTGATCTCTAAGGTCTCTTCAAGCAGCACAGATCTATTTTAGGAGGAGATTTTAGCTGAATTAGAAGGAAAGAGAAAAAGGAAGGGTTTTCCAGAGGTAGGGAACAGCATGGACAAAGGACTGCAAGTGGGAAAACACAAGAAATGTTTGTAGACTACAGTGAGATGACTAGTTCAGTTGAGCAGAGAATAGTGAGTCATGGGGATCATTCGTGAGATCTGAGTCTGGAAAGGTCTGCAGTTTGGATTGTGGATGGCCTTGAATTCCTGGTCAAGTACAGATGTTGGACTTGATCCTGTAGGCAGCAGGGAGTTATCAAAGATTTTTGAGCTGGAGAGTGACATAATGAAAGTGATGTTAAGGATTAATCTAGCCAAGTACTTAGAAGGGCTGGGGTGGGTGGGGCTTGGTGGGACCTGTGGCCAGTCTGAAGGAAATTATAATAGTCTGAGTGTGAGGCAACAGTTTTGAAAAAGATGTTTTTAGAGAGCAAGCCAACTGTCACTGTTTGTATTTTAATTGCACCAAGGCCTTAAAAGTCTCAAGGTAGCAACAACACTCAAACTATTTCTAATTTATCCTCAGCTGGGAGTATTCACTTAACAAGCTTTGGAATTCACCTAGTTATTAACACTTGGAAGCAGAGAGCAGCCACTTGCTTACCTAATTGCCTTAGACAAACACTGGAGTCCCCTTCTGCCTGCAGCTTTGGAAAAAGAGGTGTTACAAAGAGGCTGGGGAAGTGTGGGAGAGTCAGAAAGACCTAGAAGCCCCAGGTAGTTGTCTAGACTTTAAATTCCCCAAAGGCATGGATGTGTCTGCTGTCTTGCATAGGCAGGAAGGCGGATATACCCTGTTAATTGGTGAGATAAAACAGGAGATGATTGCTTTTCCAGGAGTAATGTGATAAATGTATAGCCAAGGATACCATTTGAGCTGGGACTGGTAATCAAGTGGTAATTAGAGGAGTTCTGGTGAAGCGATATTGGTCGGGGCACTGCCATGCTGGGAATGTTCTAAGAATAAAAATAATGGCTGGAATTCATGGAGTGTTTTAAGGTTGGCCAAACACTTGACCTCCATTTTGGCCTGTGATCCTCTCAGCATCAGCTTCAGGCAAAGTTGGCTTTGTCAGTGTTCACAGAGTTTGTTTGTGTTGAAGGGAGAATTTGAACCCAGTTGTCTGGAAGAATGTAGAATTGCTGCAGGGCTCAGCATGGTTTTGTGTATTCTACACAGTCATTTAATGGAGGCGGCAAAATGATGGTGGAAAGGGGATGGAACTTGGAGTCACAAGACCTGGATTTGATTCCCAGCCCTGCCATGTATTTGGCATGTAATCTTGGAGGCAAGTCACCTAGCCTTTCCTAGCCATTTTTCTCATCAGTTAAAACAGGGACAAAAATACCTTTGCTGTCTCCCTCACAGGGTTGTGAGGACCAAATGAGATACTGAATGTCAAGGGCTTTGTCACTACAAAATGCCATATAAATGTGAGCTATGATGATGATAATTCCCAAATTTCAGTAATTCAAGGAAATTTTTTTTTAATTTCATTGGTTTGGGTACTCCCAGTCTTACTATAATTTAGCAAATGATCTTTGAGAGTTTTTAGAGCAAAAATAATTTATCACCCTGGGGCAAACCTGTTGATAAAACTTTCTACTACCTTTCTACCTTCCACATTGCCTGTGATCCAGTGAGGTTGGCTGGCCTTCTTGCAGGTCTTCAAAGAGGATACTCCCTCTCCTGAGTCCAGGAATTTTCACCGATTGTCCTCTATGCCTGAAATCCTCTACCACTGCATCTCAATCTCCTGGTTTCTTTCAATCTTCGCTAACATCCAACCTTCTACAAGAAACTTTTCCTAGTCCCTCCTAATGCCAGTGGCTCCCCTATAAGGTGATCCCCAATTTATGCTGTATATAACTTCTTTGTAGATAGTTCTTTGTATGTTGTCTCCTCCATTAGACTGTGAGCTCCTGAGAACAGAGACTGCCTTTGACCTTTTTTTGCATCCTCAGCACTTAGCGAAGATCCTGGCACGTGATAGGTGTTTAGTCACTGCTTATTGAGTTGACTCTGAACTTGGCTAATTCAGTCTCCCTACCTTGGTGTAGGAGTTGTGAGAACTTATGCCCTGCTGGCATTGCCTGCAGGAACGTTCAGAGTCACCTACTCGCCACAATGAGGCATCAGAGGAGAGCTTTAGTGAAAGATCATTGCTATTATTCCTAAATGTTTGTTGAATGAGTCTGTTCCCTGGGTGGTAGTGGATGGGGAGGTAGCATTTTGTAAAACCAGGAGAACTTCTAGCTACTTTTGACATCAGCTTGCATGCAGAGGAGCATCACTTAACTGCCTTCTATATGCCAGGCACTGGGCTAAAGTGCTGGGGATACAAAGAAAAAGTGAAAAACCAAAAACAACACACACAGTCCCTGCACTAGAGGGTCAGTATGAAGCTTTGTCTTTCTTGCTTTCCTGTCTATGTGCAAGTTTTGGTTTATTCTTGAAGGGAGAGAATATAAAAAGGTCACCCTGAATTTTACGTTAAGAATATTTTCCCTAAAAGAAATCAAAGAGAAGGAGGGGGAAAGGGAATTATGAATCCAAATGTGAGACAGATGGGGTGGAAAAAAATGGGATGAGAAGGGTCTGAGAGATCCAGACTGTATTTGGAGCCAGCATACATGCTGAGTAGTGGGAAGAGAGTTTCAGAGGAAATGATTCTGGTTAGTCTCTAGGTACATAACTCATTGGGAAGAACAGTGATGGTTAAGAATGTTTAGATGAAAAGTAGAAGCATTGACCTTAGGGGAATAAATTGTCCTGATCCATACACCTTAATGGATCTTCTTTCTGTTGCTCTCACTCAATATTAAGAGTTTTATAAATTAGTAATGGGCTTGAGAAAATATCAAGTGACATCTACTTTGTTGCTTTTGAAATAGCTACAGCAGTGCTCAAAATAACTATGTGTTCAATAAGCAATTAGAAGGCGTCAGGAGCTAATTGTGGTCAGAACTAGTGGCAGAGCCAAGGATTTGGGGCTAGGTTTTGACTCTTTTTTAGATTTATGTGATCTAGACACCTCCGGGCCTCAGATTTGGTAAATAGATTTTCCATGAGCTTATATTTCAAATGAATAAATAACCCTGATGCCCATGCTTAATATGTTTTTCTTTAACGTGACACATCTTGGTGGTGCTTGGGATTTCTTGGAGGACAGATAAATAGCAAGCAGGAGTGTTGAATGAACAGTGGGATTGTAGGATATAAATTCCAATATAATAGAAATAGTTTACACATATCTAATGCTTTCCTTCTAAGCAAACCTGTGAAGTCCAAATGAGGAATCATAGGTTGACTCTCTCAGGGTCGCACGTACCATCTAGATTGTGAGCAGCAGAGCCAAGATTTGAACCCAAGTCTACTAATTATATTCAATGTTCTGTTCATTATATCATGGTACTTGTGTGTTAAGGACTGAATTAATGCTTTCTTTCTCCATACAGATAGCTAGGGTGGTACAAGGGATAGGATGCCAGACCTGCAATCAGGAAGACCTTGGTTCAAATCTTTCCTCAAACACTTACTAGCTGTGTGACCATGGGCAAGTCAGGTGACCCTGTTTGCCTCTGTTTCCTCATCTGTAAAATGAGCTGGTGAAGGAAATTGCAAACTATACCGGCATCTTTACCAAGGAATCCCCAAATGGGGTCACAAAATGACAGACATAACTGAATAATAACCATACCAAATTCAAATCACAAATACATGTAATAAAATATAAATGTAAATATTGAAGATTTGTATAGATGCATATGTAATATTGTTATATTATACAGGTTTCATATTTATATATTTTGGAGAACGGTGTGATGTAGCCAGTAGAGAACTGGCCTTCACATCAGGGGGACCACGTAGTGGCTGTATGGCCTTGGGCAAAATTAACCTTTCAGTGCCCTGGCCTAGGGAACTCTTTAAGACTTTAGATTGCAGAGGAGATGCCAGCAGGCATTGATAGAAGGAGTTTTCTAGTCCAGGAGTTCTTTATACCAAGGAAATCGCAAGTCCAGTCCTAATCTCAATATTTTAATGTTGTTGATGGTTGAAATGACATTTAACTTTGAGTGGATATGACTCATTTCCTGCCTGATTATATTTTTAAAGATTTTTTTGCTGGCAAGATAATTTTTGATTGACATTGAAGGCTCTCTTATGCCCCATGTGTTATGGTGACCATATTTTCCAGAACAAAATCTGGACACATGGTCTGATTAAAGGATATTCCTTTTGGAAAGCCTCATTAAAAGTGCAGCTGTTTTCTTGGCCTTGGGACTCTGTCTAAGAAATCTGGGTACTTAGGATTATTGTAAACATGAAAGGAAGGGTACTGTAGCAGAAAAAAGCATTGGAGTCAAGTCAGGAGACATGAGTTCTAAACCTATTTCTGCTACTTTTTAGCTGCATGGCCTTGGACAAGTCATTTCCTCTTGATGAGCCCCCACCATTTATTTATTATCTATGAAATGGAATTAGATAGTCCAAACTAAACATTACCTATGACTTAGTCTAGCTGGAATGCTATATGATCCTAAGAGTGAGGATTCCAAGTAAACACAGGAGGGAGATGAATGAGAGGGAGATGCTCTCCTTCAGGCAGTGCATTGTGCTTTCTTTCTAAATCACAAACTGCTTGGCCCCTTGCCCCAGTTTCTCCCAAACCCTCTCTGCAGCCTCCTTCCTTGGTAATTAGTAAGATGTGGATAACTTCCCCCTACATGAGTTGGGGCTGGGATGGTGCTGAAGTCTGACAGATGAAGGCTATGGACTATTTGAGATATTGAGACTGTTTCTCAAAGAATTTCCTCCCTCCCCCTTTCCTTATAGACAAACAGCTTTGGGAATTCAGCTCTATCATATGGATTTAATAAAGACAGATGAGTAAGGTAGCCTTTGGAAACAGATGAGGGCACCCCATCAATTTAAGATACCTGGAATTAGTTGTAGAACATAGTTATTTTTTTAAAAAAAGTAATCTCTTATCACAGAGTTCCCAATCTGGGGTTCGAGAATCTATGCTTCCTTCCTTCCTTCCTTCCTTCCTTCCTTCCTTCCTTCCTTCCTTCCTTTTCCTTCCTTCCTTCCTTCCTTCCTTCCTTCCTTCCTTCCTTCCTTCCTTCCTTCCTCCTTCCCTTCCTTCCTTTCTTCCTCCCTCCCTCCCTCCCTCTCCTCCCTCCCTCCCTCCCTTCCTTCCTTCCTTCCTTCCTCCCTTCCTCCCTCTCTCCTTCCCTGCCTCCCTTCTTGCCTTCCTTCCTCCCTTCCTCCCTTCCTCCCTCCCTCCCTTCCTTCCTTCCCTTCCTCTCTTATTTCCTTTTTCCCTCTTTCCCTCCCTCCATCTCTTCCTTCTTCCCTCTCTTTCTTTCCCTCCCTCCTTCTTTCCCTCCCTCCCTTCCTTCTTTCCTTTCTCCCTCCCTCCTTCCCTTCCTTCCTTCCTTTTATCCCAAGGTTTTAATTCTATTTATAAATTAATCTCTTTTTTAGTTCTTGTATGCATACGCATAGCAAATTCCAGAACTTATTTCTTTTTATATTGAATAGCAGGACAGGAAGATTTACTTGAAGGAAGGGGGGATGGAGACTAGAAAAAGTTGGGAACTCTTATGGCCTGTGGGTGAACACAGAAATTAACAGGAAGTCATGATAATCATGATTCCCTGGTGGTCTTGGTTTACTTCTGGAATCTCTGGTAATTTCCAAGTTTAATAGTAAATTATTCAACAAGCATTTATTAAGCACCCACTGTTGTGCCAGGCATTGTGCTAGGTGCTGGGGAGATACATGCAAAGTGAAATAATACCTCCTCTGAAGGAACAATAATTGCTATTATTTATCTAGCACTTTAAGATTTTCAAAACATTTTATAAATATGATCTAAATTGATCTTAACAATGACCCTTATGAAGTAGGTGCTATTATTATCCCCCTTTTACAGATGAGGAAATTGAGACCACGTTTGCATGGCTAGTGTGTGGCTGAGACAGGATATGAACTCAGACCTTTCTGCCTCCAAGTCTAGCATTATCTGCTGTACTACCTGGCTGCCAGGAGAAGCCTGCATTCTAACCATAATGCATCAACATGTCTTGATCAGTCAGGACTTTGTGCATGATTTTCCAAGCTTTGGAAACCCTTTCTTGCTTGTTATGCAATAGAGTTCTGCAGAAAGAACAGTGATCCGCTTATAATAAGCTTCCTTTTCAGTTTTGTTATGGGGCTCATTGCATGGGAGAAGATTTGATGTGGACTTCATTTTTCTAATATTCTCCAAGAGCTGAGTCATCTTTGTTCCATGTAAATTGGAGGGCTTTCAGTAGGCTGCCAGGATATTAAATGGCTAATCAATTCTCAGTGGGGGGAGGGGAGATGATACTTACAGAAATTCCTGCCAGTTTTGATCCAACTGGAAAACGACTGCCATCTGGAGACTGTAGGAGAAAGTAGTAACATTCACTCACAATTTCTTGGCAGACAGGGAACCCCAAAGAGGAGATCCTTATTCTATCACACATCTCCCCAGCAGTAAATTCCTCATGGCAAGGTGTGGCAATAAGATGAGTAACATGTCAGGATTCCTACCATGAAGCATATGTGAATCAAAAGGTTAAATTATAAAATATTCCTGTTACTGGTGTGTCTTAGTGTCCTGGGGTTTTTTTCTTTCTTTCTTCTTCTGGATAGTGTGAGGTTTAATAGCCTGTGAGAGTCCTTGCTTTGTTGATTTGTCATTAGGTTGTCTCTCTCACATATGCTCAAAACTAGGAGTAGAATTAACCACGGTCATCCAGAAAGAGCCGTGATCAAAAAAGTTCATGAATCATTTATTATATTATATATATGGTATAGAGTTAAGGAGTTAGATCTGGGATCCAGCTTTAGGCTGGTTGACTTTGAGCAAGTCACTGTGGTATGAGAGGTTTGAACAAGAGAAATCTGAGGTCCCTTTTCAGCTCTAAAAATCCATGATCCAGTGAAAAGTCCCTCCATTTGACAGTAAGCTCTTGGCTGAGAATAAGTAGGGCCAAAGCCACAGACTTGTCAGCAAAAGAAGGAAGGGCATCATAGACATCATTTGGGAAGTTCCAACCTCAAAGTCCCTGAAGCTGTTTGCCTAGTGAGAGCTATGATTTTCCATGCAGTCTTTAAAAGGAGAAAAGGAGCTGAAATGGCTTTTAAAAACTTCCTTGACCTGAAAGAGTTGTAAAAAGCTATTGGTCTATGGGCCAACTCTGCCTACCCCCCACCCTTCCCCCCACTGAAAGTTCTAAGCTCAAAAAAATGTCACTGAACCATAATTACAGTGTTAGGCTGGAGAAGAACAATCAGCACAGGAATTATAATGAATGTAATAAAGTTAGTGAATCAGGGCAGAAATGTTTCAAGTTCTTCTATAACCTCATCAGCCTTTCTTTGGGACAAAATGACCAACCTCTTAAGTCACTGAAAGCCATGATGACCAATAAGAAATCAGTCTTAAACTAGAGCAACGGGTATAGGATAAAAGTCACTCTATACTCAGTTATTAAATCGTCTTCTCCAGCTTACAAGTCTTTCCAGTTAGTGGTTGTTCTTGACTTTGGAAAGACAAAATGTGGTATGATGATCTGTGGAAAGAAGAAGGCAAATCTCATTGCATGATGCTTTGGAGCAGGGTAGGGTTTGAATAGAATCAGAGAATGTTTAAACTGGAGGGGACCCTTAAGATCATTTAGTCCCACCCATTCATTTTACACATGGGGAAACTGAGGCCAGAGAAGGTGACTTGCCGAAGATCACAAAAAACTAGTGAGTGGTGGTTGTTGTTTGTCCTTCCTTTTTGAAGAGGACCAGTGACATCATGGGCAATGTCTTGAGCTGCACATGAATTGGATTTATGTGAGGCAGAGTTGCACAGTCATCAGCCCCATTCTCTCTTCCAAAGCCATCCAGTCCAGTGTCAATTGTCCAGTGAGTGGTAGAGGCAGTGTGAGAGCTTATATCTGATGGCTGCCTGTCTCCCAAGGCTTCTTCTGTTATACCAATGCAGGCATAAACTTGTTCAGAACAACTGTTTACTAAATGCAGTGGAAGAATATAGGACAAGTTTTTTTTTTCCTTCTTTCATCATCTTACCCTAAAAGTGGTTTTCCATTAAGGTCCCTGAAAGCAGTTTTTGAATTCAATGTTGCTAAGACTTTTCTCTTAAATAATTGGTTCTTATAAGGAAGAAAATGAATGTAGCATTAAAAATGAGAATATTTTAGAGAAGTGGGAATTATGCATCAGGTAGATAAAAATAACTGGACTTTTACAATTTGTTAAATCACAGAATGTTAGATATGCATGGGACTTTCAACATATTCTAAACCAATTTTTTTAAATATTTGGAAATTAATGCCTAGAGGGAGAAACAACTTGCCTATGGTCACACTAGGCAATAAAGTATGACCTTGTGTGACCTTGGGTAAGTCACTTAACTCTGTTTGCCTCAGTTTCCTCAACTACAAAATAGGGATAATAATGGCATCTACCTTGCAGGATTGTTGTCAGGATCAAAGCACTTAGCACAATGACTGACATATAGTAGGTGCTATATAAGTGGTTATCCCCTTCCCTTACCCTTAGTGGCATAGCAGGGACTAGAACCCAGATTTTCTGACCCCATTAGACTAAGGAGGTTGCTTCTACTACATCACCTTGGTTTTAATTGTTCCTGAGCTGATTACTTGAGCCAGAAATTACTTCTGGCATTTGCCTGCCTTTTGCTAACTTCCTCTTCCATTCCCTGCCTCCCCCGCCCCAGAACCTCACCTTGTTCCTTTCTAAATCTCTGTTTTCCCTGTCCTGAGGATATCTTATCAATCAAAACATTTTGCTTCCACTTGTACCTCTGGCTCCTCACCATTGCTGAGCTTCACTCTGACTCATTGGCTTTGTACTAACTGGAGAGGCAGCATGGAGGGTTCCAGGATGGGGAACAGATGACCTGGCTTTATCATTTACTACCTTGGTAACCTTTAGCAAGTCCCTTTAGCCCAATGGCTTCTGCTTTCTCATTTGTAAAATTAGTGGTTTGAATTAGATCAAGGGTTCTAAACATTTTTTGTGTATTGGACCCCATTAGCAGTCTGGGGAACCCTTCTCAGAATTGTTTTTAAGTGTATAAAATAAAATACATAGGATTAAAAAGGAAACTAATTATATTTTTTAAAAAGACTTAATTTATTTCCCATGAAAGTTCTTGGATCCCATGAAGTCAACCCACAGACCCCAAATTAAGAACCTTTGGATTAAGCAGCTTAGAAGTCTGTGCTCCTGTTATGTATCAGGCACTGATGTGAAGCCTGGTCATTCCCAGCATCACTCTGTCTGCACTGGACCCCATCCTTCGCAACACACCCCATTATCCCTAGTTTCTCCTCACCCCACTTGATCTAGGGTTCTCATTCCTTCATCCAAGTCACTGATCCTTACTTCCTCCAATCCCCTTAAGCAATTGATGTCTTTGGAGTTTAGGCATCCTACTCTGGGCCACTTCTCCTGAGGAAAGAGAATTCCAGAGGGAGGCTGTATGATTTTGGCAGAGCAGTCTCACAACAAGGAGTAGCCAGAGCAGGAAGACTGCTTAGCTGAGAAATCTGGGAAGGTCAGGAACCGAGCCAGATGCTTATCAAGGGGAAAGTTGATAGTGTTTTTGTGAACTGAGCTTTCAGCTGTTTCCCTGAAGATAATAATAGATACATCATGTTTGGCTGTTGGTGGAGATTTTTTAAAAGAACTTGTATGGGCAGACTTGATTTGAAAACTTAAAAATAATTTAGCCCAGAAAAAGGCTATTATATTAAAAGAAAACAGCAGTTCCCATCAGATACCTCCAATTACCCTGATGAGGAGAATGATATTGAAAGAGGGTCTGAGTCTTGATTTTAATTTTGCCCCTGGCTTTGGTTCTGTTCCAGTCTCTATGACTTTGGGCAAGTGTCTTCATGTCTCTTAGCCTGACTTCTTTCCTTTGTGATGTGGAGATAATGGCACCTCCTCTACCTGCCTCCAAAGACAGAGTTTCTGCAAGTACTTTTGAAGCCACAGACTGAGAAATTCAAGTTAGGTACTATGGTAATATTACTTTGGGTGCTTTAGCATCAAGGTGACAAGTAAAACTGAATGAATGAAAAAGCATTTTTTTATATACTGTGGACAGGAACTATAATAAGTGCTGAGGAAGCCAACAGAAGTGGTGTGATGGTCCTTGCTCCCAAGGAGGTCACACTCGAACTTGGGAAGAGAGGATATAAAAGAACATTCAGCTGTGTGGATGACAGAGGCTTGTAAGTCCGAAGAGCTCTGCAGCAGGGTCATTGGAAGCAAGACCCAGGGCTCCGTAGTTTTCCTCAGTATGTCACATGGGGTGAGGCAGGCCAGATGGCTTAGAGGCAAAAAGTCTTGGTGGTCCTCCATCTGACAGGAACAAGAAGAATGGGTCACTCCGGTCTCATCCAAGCCTTATGAGCAGTCAAACAGCCTAAATGGGTCCTTGGTGACTGCGGGAGGGGATGAAGGACAAAAACAAAACAAAACAAAAAACCAACCCTTTTGTGGCTGGAAAAACCAAGGGGACCGAAGAAATAGATCCAAGCTGTGGCTCATGTGTAGAGGTTTGCTGTCTGTCTGCCCAAGTTGCGTCTAGTTTTATTGATCCTGAGTTTTATTCTCAGGCTGTCCTGTTGAGTTTTTTGGTCCTCTTTCACCTGCTTTATGATCTCTTTTTTTAAGGTTTAGGCAGGGTCCCTGAATGAAGTATTCTTTTATGTCACCAAGTAAATGGTGGCAAGATTTACAGTCCAGTCCTACAGCTTGGCATGTGGCACATTTCCCTCACAGTAAGCACGCTAAGCTGTCTGTGTGACAGGACCAGAAAGAGAGATAGTCAGCACTACTTGGAGAGACCACTTTCCTCTCCTCTTTTCCCCATTTAAGTCATTGTACAGTTGTACCAAAAAAAAACCCCAAACCAAAAATCAAACAAACAAAAAAACCACTCGAGTTACCTTTTTAACCAAAATGGGTCATAAGTAGGACCAGAACAGAGTGGCCATCTTCAGCTTAATTGTAAAGATCTGTTGTCTGAAGTCCTCTGGCTGAGAGAACATCTCAGCATGGACCAGAGGTCCTATTTTTGCCATCCTCTCCCCAGGTCCCCACCCACCCCAAATCACCATGGAATTTACAGTTGCAGCCGTGATTAGGATGGGGACTGGTTTCTTGGACTTGCTTCTGTCTTTGTTTTTCTCCCTTCCCTAGACTGTTTTGGGATCAGACTTTGAATTGCAGCTGTTTTTGACCAGTTTCCTTGAAATTTAAGTCATGGGGCAGACAGATTGCAACCACTCTAGTTAAAAGTGAGG
The DNA here is from genome assembly GCF_003287225.1 of Phascolarctos cinereus. Classification (NCBI taxonomy): domain Eukaryota; kingdom Metazoa; phylum Chordata; class Mammalia; order Diprotodontia; family Phascolarctidae; genus Phascolarctos; species Phascolarctos cinereus. The sequence continues at coordinate 85,829,755 of NW_027555736.1, read as the reverse complement.
CAAAATGAGTCTTGTGGGGTGTATCCACTGGCTTGTTATTTCTGTAATGCACTAGACAAGTATTACTCCCCCCCCCCATCCCACAGCAGTAGTTTTTACACAAAAGACAATAGTATCCCCACTTCACACCTCATTATTTCTAGTGACAAATTTAAATCAGATTCTTCTGTGAGTCCCAGACTCTGTTTCCTGAGACATGACCCACAGGGAGAAGGGTGGCCAGAGCTCACTGGAGGAGGAGTTCTAGGCCAGACAACAGGTTCTATGTGCGTCTGCGCTGTTCATCTCTCCCAAAATAGCCCATTTGAAATGCAGCTTTCCTGGTTCATCATTTTCTCTTCCTCTCCCTCCCCCCATCCGATCTGGCCTTTTCTCCTTCAGCTTCTCACAATAATTCTTGTATTTAAGCACGACATCCCACAAAACAGGCTTTTCTTTTAGTAAACATCATCTTTGCTCTCACTGAATATGGCCCATTGCTTCTCTCTACCAGCTGCACAGTTAAAAGGGACCAGTGTCAGGTTGAAGTTAACATTCTAACCACTGTTCCTATTGTTCATGCATAGCCATCCCACCTCTGACCTCCTGGTTTTCATCCAGGAGGTCCATCTGCACCTCCACCTCTCCCCAGTTTCTTTCTTCATTCCCAGTTTCTCCTCCTTCTCCTTCCTTTCCTTTTCTCCAATCTCCTATTTTCTCTATCTCCTTTTATGCTCCGTATCTCAAGTCTTAGTTCCCACACTGACACAGACAGGCATTTCTTTGACCTATGAAGGCTAAGAAGGTTGCAGAACCTGAGGATTATAGCCGAGGGAGGCATTGTGGTTTAGTGAAAAGTGGAATGAACTTTGAATCAGGAAATCTGAGTCCTTGTAGTAAGGCAACGAATAAATGTTTCCGTTGAATGAGCTAACTTCTGAGAACTGTGAGGAAGTTGTATCACTCAGAGCTGAAGTTTTCTGTAAATGAAATAGGTTGAATTAGGTGATCTGAAATCTTGAGAATTACTGAATGGTAGAACTAGGAGGAGCCATAGAGCTCAGCTAGTTCAGCCTTCTTCATATTTCACTGAGGAGAAACCTGAGGGTCAGTCAGGGAAGGTCAGAGAGCCAGGAAGTGGCAGGGTTGGGACATGTCCAGTGCCTTTTGGGCTTTTTCTACTATACCGCACTGGTTAGTGAATCTCTGTTGAATGAATGAATTGAAGACAAAGATGGCAGACAAAGATGGTGTACTTACTGAGCCTGGTGTAATACAAAGAACATGAGACTTGGAGTCCAAAGTCCCCGGACTTCTAGGCTCAAGCTTGCCACTTGCTCTATGACTTTCATCTAACCAGTTTAGCTTTCTATAAACCTTGGTTTTCTCATCAACATAGTGGGATTAATAATACATTCACTGCACTGAGTGTGTCTCACAGGGTTGTTATGAGCATAAATTAGATAATATACATACATAAATCCATCCATCCATCTATGTAATGCTTTGCACCTATAAAACCATTAACTTAAATTCCTGGTAGAGTTCTAGAATATGCTATCAAAGGGATGATTAATAGACATCTAGAAAAGGAAGTAGTAATCATAAAAGGGGCAGCTATGTGGCACAATGGATAGAGTGCTGGAATCTGGAATCTGGAATCAGGAAGACTCGTATTCCTGAGTTCAAATCTGGCCTCAGATACTTACTAGCTGTGTGACAAGTGTGGGCAAGTTATTAAACCCTGTTTGCCTCAGTTTTCTCAACTGTAAAACGAGCTAGAGAGGGAAGTGGCGAACCGCTCCAGTATCTTTGTCAAGAACACCCCAAATGGGGTCGTGAAGGGTTGGATATGGCTGAAATGACTGAACAGCAATCATGAATGAGCCAGCATGAAGAACTAGTCCTACTAGTCTAATCTCCTTTTCTTTTTGGTGGGGAAGCCTAGGGAATTCAATAGAATTTACATAGATTTTAGCAAAGCACTTGATAAGCCTTTCATGCTCTGCTTTTGGAAAAGATGTTGAGATAGAGGCTAGATCAGATCCTGAAGATCTGTTTTTTTTTTTTTAATATTTTGATTACTGTATTGCCATATGGCTAATTTCCTTTGTATTTTATCTTATTCGTTTAAAAACATTGGCCTGAGATCGACAGAGTCCCTAGATTTCATCAGACTACCAGAAGGGTCTATGACACCCCAAAGAGGTTAAAAACTCTGTGCTAGGTGATAGTATAGTTTGGTGGAACTAGTTGAATAGCCAGACCCAAAGTGTAGTCATTAATAGTTTCGCATCATTAGATTTAGAACTAAGTTGCTAATTGAGTGCCCCAGGGACATGTGCTTGATCCTGTAATGTTTAAAATTTTTATCATTGAATTGGTTAAAGGCATGTATTGCATGCTTATAAACTTGCAGACGACATGAAAGTAGGAGGGATAACCATGTGTTGTGACACAGTCATGAATCCCCAAAGATCTTGACAAGCTAGAATGCTAGGTGGAATATGATATGATGAAATTAAATAAGGATAAAGATAAAGTATTGCATACAAAGTATGGAAACCATGGTGAGAGAAGAGTTATTTTGAAGAAGATCTGAGGGGTTTAGAGGACTGCAAGTTCTAGATGTTCAAAGTGTGATATGGTAGCTAAAAATCTAATGAAATTGGGTTCCATTGAAGGGGAGGCATAGTGTCCAGGACTAGGGAAGTAATAGTCTTGCTTTTCTCTGTACTTGTCTTTATCAGACTACATCTTATGTATTGTTTCTAGTTTTGGGTGCCATACTTTAAGAAAGACATTCACAAATGGGAAAATTTCTAGAGATGGACGATCAGGATTGTAAAGGCTTTTGAGGTCACAGCCACGTGAACAGGATCTGCTGAAGAAACTGGGTACATTTAACCTGGAGGACAGAAGTCTTGAGGGGAAATGATATCTCTTTTTGACTGTTTTAAGGACTGTCTTATGGGAAAGTATTAGAGCCATGCCTGGCTTCAGAAAGCAGAACTATAGGAGAAATAGAGGCAGTTTTTGGCTTCATATAAGGAAAAAACCCTTTGGAGCTCTCTAAAGTGAGTGGCTTGCCACAGGGGATGGATGAGTCCTCTCTCAATGGAGGTCTTAATGTAAAAGCTGTGAGTAGGTAGAGAAGATATAGGTAGAGAAGATTCTTTTTTAGGTATGGGTTGTACTAAGTAGATGGTCTCTGACTTATCTCCTAACTCGTGGAGTTAGTTAATATTAATAATGATGATGATAATAACTAGCATTTACACAGCACTTTACATAAGTTAACTCATTTGATCCTACAATAACCCTATAAGGTAGGTGCTATTATCATCACTCCCATTTTACAGATTAGGAAATTGAGGTACGGAGAGATCAAGTGACTTGCCTGAGGTCACACTACTATTTAAGTGTCTGAGGTAGGCTTCGGATTCAATTCTGGGCCTGAACTAGTATGGTGGTGTGAGTAGAGAAAGGGGATGGCTGTGAACCCATTTAGGAAGTAGAACTGACAACTGATTGGATGTGGCGGGTGTGAGTAAGTCTGAAAAGTGAACGTGATTCTATCTTGCAGTTTGGGTGGTTGAATGATAGGGACTTCCAAGGAGGAAGATAATGAATTTGGTTTTGGACATATTGAGATTGAGACACTAATGAAACATCTAGTTCACTTGGAGAGAAGAAATTGGATGGAGGTTAGGAGAGAGATGAAGGCTGAATACGTAAATTTGGGAGTCATTGACTAGCATTTTTTTGGGCCCTTGCTACATTCCAGGCACTGGGGGTACAAAGACAAAAATGAAATAGTCCCTGTCCTCAAGGAGCTTACATTTAATTGATCATGAAATCCATGGGAGTTTTTGGATTTCATTGAGAGAATGCAGAGCGCCTAGGACAGGGCCCCAAAGTATAAACATGTAGCAGTCGAGAAATGGATGATGATCCTTTAAAAGGAATTGAGAATTTGTCAGATGGGTAGACTGAGACCTAGTGTGACGGAGCCGTGTTGTGAAATGTCAGGGAGGAAGCAGTGTCCAGGAGTGAGGCTACCAGCAATGGGCCCTACAGAGAGGCCAAGGGCAAGGAATGAGAAAAAACACTGGATTTAGCAGCAAAATCATCGGTGGCCTTGGAGAAGGCAACTTTAGTTAAGTGGGGTGGACAGAAGCCCAAATGGAAGGGGAGAAGAGAAGTGAGTGGGAGGTGGTAAAGTGAAGTCAAGGAGGGTAGCCAGATTTTTTTTTTTTTTTTGCAGAATTTGGCTGTGAAGGGAAGGAGAGATATAGGACAAGAGCCAGAGGGGATATTAGGGTCAAGAGAAAGGTTTTTCTTCTTTTTATTTTAAAGATTGGGGAGATCCAGACATGTTTAGGAAGCAGGAAAGAATTTAGTGGATAAAATAAGATTGGAAATTAGGTCCCAACAGGGAGAGGGAACCTGGGTTGAGTGCAAGCTGAAATTGAATTGTCCAGAGTAAAAATTCCTTTAGCTGTCTGCAATACTTAGGGAGTACATAGGTCACCCTAAATTTCCCTGATGGGTCCCCGTGACCCATAGAACAATCCAAATGGATTGCTGTCCTCACTAGGACAAGCAGGTACTTTAAAAAGAAATCAAACAAACTGAAGCCTCAAAAAAGTGCGAGTTTCCTGGAAGGAATGAAAACTTTAGGTTTCTTTCAGCTTGGGACTTTTAGGCCCAGGAAGTCTTCCTTCCTTCCTTCCTTCCTTCCTTCCTCCCTCCCTCCCTCCCTTCCTCCCTCCCTCCCTCCCTTCCTCCCTTCCTCCCTTCCTCCCTTCCTCCCTTCCTTTCTTTCTTCCTTTCTTCCTTCCTTCCTTCCTTCTTTGTCAGAGACCCCTTTGGCAGGTTGGAGAAGCCTATGGGCTCCTCAGAACAATGTTTTTAAGTGTATAAAATAAAATACGTAGGATTACAAAGAGAAAACATCCTTAAGGACAAGCTACCTGGATCCATCAGGATGAAGTTTGTCATTTTTTATAACTTAATTTTATAACTTAATAATATTCTGTTTCACCTGTATACCACCATTTGCTTGCCCCAATTGATGGGCAACTACTTTAATTCTCATTCTGCTACAAAAAAGTACTGTTAAAACTAATTTGGTTCACTTGGAGACCTTCCTTTTGTCTTTGACCTTGAGGAGGTTCTGACTGACTTGGGGAGGGAAGGGAATACACATTTATATAGTTCATTGTGTTAATCATTTTTACAAATATTATCTCATTTGCTCTTCATGACAACCCTGCTATTATTATAACTCCCATTTTACAGTTGAGGAAACTGAAGCAAACAGAGGTTAAGTGACTTTCCAGGGTCACACAGCCAGTATTTGAGGTCAGATTCAAAATCAGGTCTTTTTAAGTCTGGGTCCAGCATTCTATCCACTGGGACAGGGAAGCCTCTTTTTCAGTCTCTAGAAGTTGCTGTTGAAAGGCAAATGTGTATTAGGTAGCTTGTGAAGAGATGGGGAATTAAAGGAATCTTTAGAAGGAATGAGCATGGTATAGTGAAAAGCACTGAACTGGGAGACTTGGGTTTTAGTGCTGGTGTTGGAACTACCTAGCACTGTAACCAACCAATCAATCAATAAACATTTATCAGGTATCTACTGTGTGTCAGACACTGTGCTAAGTAAGCTCTGGAGAGAACAGAAAGAGGCAAAATACAGTCTGCCCTCACGGAGCTTGCAATCTAATAAATGAGAAAGCCATTTCACTTTGGAGCCTCCCTCTCTTCCTCATCTGTAAAATGAAAGGGTTGGATTAGATTATTACACAAGTCCCTATCAATTCCAAAATCTTGTGATGGACTAAATCCTATAGGCCAGCTAGTCCAGGTCAGGAGAAAATAGTGGAGTGGTCCAAAGACCTTGAAATAGGAAGAAGGGGGTGGGATTTGAAAAGAAAAGGTACAGAAGCAGAGCTGGAAGAGTCATAGGGTAGATCCAAGATGGTGGCTCAAAAATGCACAGGCTAGAATCACCGGAGGATCAAAGTCTGTGGAGGAGCTGGTGGAAGAGTCAGGATTTCATAGGGTTGGTGCCAGGGACACTGGTGGGTTGGTGAGGGAACAGGCTATGATGTCAGAGTGGTTTGGATCAGAAGCTGAAAGAGTGGACTTGGGACCCAAACATAAAAGAATCTTGAGGACTCACTGAGAGTGATGACAGTCAGCACTTGGTTATTTAGTACTTTTAAACCTGAGCCGTCATCTGTAGCAGGAGTGGGGTGACTGAGATCTCTGAACCTCAGGTAAGAATACTACATCTGTTCTTCAACTTCCCCTTGCTAGCAACTCAGATTCCTTCAAAAGCCACCCAGTGGGGTTGTAATGGAAAACAATACAAAAAGAAGTCAGCAGGACTGGGAAGAGGCTGACAAGACAGATTTTTAAAAATCTTCCCTTAAAAGGTTGAAGGGGGGCAGGTAGGTGGCACAGTGGATGGAATAGGAGGCTTACAGTCAGGATCATCTTCCCGAGTTCAAACTGGCCTCAGACACTTCCTATTGGTGAGACCCTGGGCAAGCCACTTAACCCCATTTGCCTCAGTTTCCTCAGATGTAAAATGAGCTAGAGAAGGAAATGGCAAAGCACTCTAGTATCTTTGCCAAGAAAACCCCACATGGAGAGTTGGACATGACTAAAAAAAATGACTGAATAACAACAAAAAGGTTGAGGACTTTTGAAATACCTTTGGGCTGTGCAATTAAGAGATAATTGGCAATTTAGAGAGAGCAGTTTCATGCTAATGAGGCAAAAGTTCACTTTGCAAAGGTGCTGAAGTGAGGGAAAGGAGAGGAAGGGGAGATAAGGATTCTAGATGGATTTTTTTCCCCCAAGGAGTCTGACTGTAAAAGGGGAGACAGGTTGGGATAGGGGTAGGGTCTGGTGAGCGTTTTTTTAATGATGCCGGAGACCTAGGCAAGTTTGAAGGAAGCAGAGGAGCAAATAGAGAGAGATGAAAGATTACAGAGGAAGGGGATGATTTCGGGGTTGAAATGCCTAAAGGAATAGGAGAGAATGGGATCAGGGGAAAGTAATAGCGATATGATCAGAGAGAAACATAAAGGACCAATAAGTTCCCCCTTCCTAATTTCCTGCTTCTCTTCCAATTATTTACTTCATTCTGTAATACTTGAAAAGACTTGGTATTTCATCAGTGTGAGGACTTCTCCACACTAAGGAAGACCATCTTCATGGGTTGCCTTGGCCAAAAATCTTCTTCATTTGGACTCTGACCTTTTTGCGGAGTAAAAGTGCAGTGTGTGTGTGTGTGTGTGTGTGTGTGTGTGTGTGTGTGTTTTATTTCTTCCAGAAGCACACATTCATTTCCTGATTACCACATCACTGATTGCTTTTCCCTTATGTGCAGAATGCTTTGGGTCTCAGGCATAATGTAAGTCAATTTAGAATTCAAACATATTCCTTATAAAACTCCAGGGATAGGAGGCTTGTCCCTAGGATTGACATTGATGAATTTATGTAGTTGACTGATAATTTATAATGAGAATAGAGAATCCTCAGTGCTTTCTTCAGAATGAAAGCTAGCAATTAGTAAATTCAAAAGACTTAGATAATGTGGGCATCTTAGCTTATTATGTTGGATCATTTGAGCTCTCTCTGGCTGTGGGGAGTTTAAAATTCTGTAACCACAAACATATGTTTATGTGGTATGTGATGTGAGTTTTCCCTATCCAGAAAGTGACTTGTCTCAGTTGCTGCTTAATGTTTCATAGAACAAATTGTTAGATGCTTTCTATTAATGATAATGATGACGTTAGTCTTTTGTCTAGATTCAGAGTAATCTTAGCTCTTAATCATTGAATATTTTATCATCTCCTTTTTCTATAGGTACTTATTGTGATACCTCAAGGGATTCATGACGTAATTGTTTTAGCTACTTCTTTCTTTGGTTTAGGTTGCAAACCCATCCATGCCTCATCCTAGTCTACACTTGTCCTTCTCACAGTCTCCTATAAAGGATCCACCCAATATTCCTTTATGTTCCTCAAACAAGGTACTTTGTCTCCCAGCTCCACACCTTTTCAATGACAGTCTCCAATGCCTGGAATGCTCTCCCTCCCCAGCTCTGCCTCCAGGCTTCCCTTAAGTCTCAGCTAAAATCTCACTTGCTATAGGAAGTCTTTTTGCAGCCACCCTTAGTATTGGCTCTTTCCCTCTGAAATTGCCTTCCATCTACCTTGTATACATCTTGTATATACATAGCTGTTTACGTGTTGTCTCCCTCCTACTCAGAGCTCCTTGAAAGCAGGAACTGTTTTTGCCCATCTCTTTATCCTCAGCACTTAGCAAAGTGACTGGAAAGTAGCTGGTGTCTAATAAATACTTGTCGGCCAACCTACTGAAGCTAGAGCCTTTCCTCTGTGTGGCTACCAGTGTGACACTTGGCCTGTCCAGCCATTGTCTCCTACTTTTGCTGTCTAACTAGCACATTTCCTTTTCAAATCAATCATTGTCTTTGATGACTTTTGCAGCACCTCTGACCTTCAGGTCGTCTAGGGGCACTCAGAGATGCCGTGTGGTTTTGGAGCATTCAGAAGGTACAGTTGTTGCCCTCCAGTTGGGTGTTCCATTAATAATAACATGATGTGATATTGGCTCAGTTCTAATCAAAATGGCAGAGGAAAAGTGGGTCTCTCCCTTTATGGAGGTACCTCTGTATAACACCAAAGTGCTTCTCTTTGGCCACCCCTCCCCATGTGTGTTTTCATGTGTAAGAATGTAATGTCTTTGAGATCAGGAACTGTTCTTTTTCTCTTTATATTTGTATCTTCAGCCTTTAGCACAGTGTTTGGCACGTAGTAAATTTTTTTTTTTAAATTAATTTATTTGTTTTTAGTTTTCAACATTCACTTCCACAAGATTTTGAGTTCCAGATTTTTTTCCCCATCTCTCCCCTCCCCCCACCCCAAGACTTTGTGCATTCTGAATATCCCTTCCCCCAATCTGCCCTGTCTTCGATCCCCCCCCCCCATCTCCTTCTTCTTCTATTCTCCTGTAGGGCAGGATAGATTTCTATACTCCATTGCCTGGATATCTTATTTCCCTTGTATGTAAAAGCAATTTTTAACATTCATTTTTAAAACTTTGAGTTCTGAATTCTCACCCTTCTTTCCTCCCCATCCACCCTCATTGAGAAGGCAAGCAATTCAATATAGGTTATACATGTGTAGTCATGCAGAACACTTCCATAATAGTCATGTTATGAAAGACTATTTCCCTCCATCTTATCCTGTCCCCTGTTATTCTGTTCTCTCCTTTGACCCTGTCACTTTTCAAGTGTTTGCTTCTGATTACCCCTCCCCCAATCTTCCCTCCCTTCTATCATTCTCTCCTCTCTTACCCCTTCCCCCCCCTATTTTCCTGTAGAGTAAGATAAATTTCCATACCAATTGAGTGTGTATGTTATTCTCTCCTTAAGCCAAATCTGATGAGAGTAAGAGTCACTGATTCCCTCTCACTTCCCCCTCTTTACCTCCACTGAAAAAGCTTTTTCTTGCCTCTTTCATGTGAGATAATTTACCCCTTCTACCTTTCCCTTTCTCCTTCTCCCAGTACAATCCTCTGTCACCCCTTAATTTTATTTTTTATATATCATCCTTTCATATTCAACTCACTCTGTGCCTTCTGTCTATGTGTATATATTCCCTCCAAATACCCTAATACTTAGAAAGGTTTCATGAGTTACAAATATCATCTTTCCACGTAGGAATATGAACAATTCAACTTTAATAGGTCCCTTATGATTTCTCTTTCCTGTTTACCTTTTCATGCTTCTCTTGTCTTGTATTTGAAAGTCAAATTTTCTATTCAGCTCTGGCCTTTTCCATCAAGAATGTTTGAAAGTCCTCTATTTCATTGAATATCCATTTTTCCCCCCTGAAGGATTACATTCAGTTTTGCTGGGTAGATGATTCTTAGTTTTAATCCTAGCTCCCTTTGACCTCCGGAATATCATATTCTAAGCTCTCTGATCCCTTAATGTAGAAACTGCTAAATCTTGTGTTATCCTGATTGTGTTTCCACAGTCTTTGAATTTTTTTCTTTCTGGCTGCTTGCAATATTTTCTCCTTGACCTGGGAACTCAGGAATTTGTCTATAATATTCCTAGGAGTTTTCCTTTTGGAATCTCTTTCAGAAGGTGATTGGTGGATTCTTTCAATTTCTATGTTACCCTCTGGTTCTAGAATATCACATAGTAAACTCTTAATAAATGCCTTTTCATTCACTTATTCATGGACGACTCCTTCTTCCTCCCCACCCCTGTCCCCTTTAAAAAAAAATAGATTTCTGCTATCTTCATGAGATGGAGAAGGTAGATTTTGTTCTACTTAAAAATCTACCCCAGTTACTAAAGTTTACAAGTGGTGGAGTGCTCTTTAAGTCTGGTTAATATTATTATGATCTAAAACTGTGTTTCTTAACATTTTCTCTAACATAGACTACCTTCCTCCCTGCCTGCTCTGGCAGCCAGGGGAAACTAGGGTACCTTTCCTCAAAATAATGTTTTTAAATGCACAAAATAATAAAATATATTATAGAGGAAACCAATTATATTGAAATGGAATCATCAAAAAATTAAAAAAAAAACACTTCACCAATTCATGATTAAGAATCTCTGACCCAAACTAATGATGATAGCTGCTGTTTCATTTTATGCTTTGCAGAATACTTTCCAATATAGCAACTCTATGAGGCAGGTGAGAAAAATAAACTGGAGCTTAGAAAAAGTAGGTGACTTAAGATGTACATACTGCTAGTAGATGTTACAGCCAGAATAGGAACCCAGGTCTTCTGACTCTAGACATCCAACCAATGTTCTTTCTACCTTATCTTAAATTGATAGTAACTGTGATGAAAGATAAATTTTCCTGTACACAAGGGAAGGGAGGCATCATTAGTATTTTTTTTTTTAGTTCAGAGCAAATAGACATATATCTGCTATGCTGCTTCCCTGTAAAAGACATTGGCAACCTAGGCAAAGTGCTTAAAGGCAGGGCAAGAGCCACTGTGGGCTGTCAAAGAGACTTTCTTAAGGCACATGTCTGATTATGCAGTACTCTAACTCAATAAACCTGTTACTTCTGAGTCAGGTACAAACCCTTTTTTTAAAAAACTTTTAACAACTCAATTAAAACCTACATTTTTAGCCTGTTTTCCCTTCTTGATCTCAATCAAATCAGCCTTCTTTTTATCACCCACACAGAGGAGGCCATCTCTGGCTCTGTCCCTTCCTTTGTCCAGGTTGTCTCCCATGCCTGGAATGTACTCACTCCTTTTAGAATCTCTAGTTTTCTTCAAAGCACAGCTCAAGAGCTATCTTTTATACGAGGCAGGGTTATAGTTCTGGCAGGATATCAATCCTTGTGGAATGCCCAGTAGGTGGCTGGAATAACAAGACTGAAAATTTGGAGGGAGGAAGTATTCAGGGCTAGAGATAATAAGGACACAAGAGTCAGTTGTTTAGAGGTGATTCTTGAAGCCCTGTCCATTCACCACCCCTGAACCCTAGCATGGGCTCAGACATAGGATACTACAATTCTCTTGACACAGTTTCCAAAGGGAGAACAACCACCAGACCGTCCAAACCCACACAAGACATACATCCAGGGTGCCTCACTACAGTGAGAGTACTGTCCTGACCTGCCTCCAAGCCACATCTGACTGCTCCTTTGTTCACTCTACCCGTGTCTCTCACCCCAGCATTGGAGTGACCACTTTTGTCCAAAGATGCTTCAATAGCATTCTCTATGTCTGCTTCCCTTAAAAATCTTAGCCCTTGGAAGCAAGGGCAGGGAAGCCAGTGTGAGCTGAGCCGCCTCACCTCAGCTGCTCTCTGTCACCAGGACATGGTGGTAGAAAGCTTGCCAGGGCAGTTTCCAGTGCCTGGTTTCCTTTCTTCTTTCCTACCCTCCAAGCCTTGCTCTGCTTCCTCACCTCTCCCACTCCACTCTCCAGACTTAAGATGAGGAAACTGAATCCTGGAGATGTTAATTGACTTGTCTTCCTCTTCAGCTTTAGGAAGTTTATTTTAGACAAACAGTTACAAGTTCAGTCACAGTCAGTCTGAGCCCCCAGTTGGGAAAATTCCTAGCATGTAGGCAGAGGTTGGGCTTTCTGCCTAACTTTAACATTTATATCTATCTCTAGTTCATCCCTAGCCTCTTTGTGGTTGAGGGAAAATTCAGTTTACTGGAAACATTTGAGTAATCAAGCAGCTGATTATATTGTAGTGTCTGTGGATAGACAGATACTAGAAGGGAAGATGAGGAAAGAGGAGACATTTTCTTGGACCCTGGCCTGAGATTCTGGTACAGCCCATGATCTTCTTTGATATCTCCCTTCTCTGACACATCTCAGTCATACTTTTGCTCCTCAAAGGTGTGTTGGAAAGTCACATGCTCTAATTTATGGCATTCCTCCTCCTTCTAGCTAACTCCATGGAGTAGGACCCGTGCTGGACCCAGAGGAAGCACCCAAATCCTCCAGCTTGTTGGAATTTAGACTCTGTTTCTCTTCATCCAATGGCTTTCAGATACTTTTTCACATTTAATTTAAGGTCATTTGATTGATTGACATGTATTCTCACCTTACAGTTAAGTTATCTGAGCTAAAATGGGGGGTTGCTTTTAATCCCATCCTTAAACATATAAGCGTTATAACTGGAGTAGTTATCAAACACTGAACAAAACTGTTTCTCTAAAAAAACTTTTCATTCCAAATGATTTCAAAGTATGTCAAACTTCTTTGCTCTACTATTTTGCTATTAATTGTGTTTGAGCCTGAAACATCAGTAAATTTCCTTTTCTCAGTTCATTGATATTATGCTTTATCATCTGCTTGATAATACCTCTGCCAAGGTTTGTCAGCTACTATATAATTTTTTTTTTAATCTGTAGTTGGGCTTTTGGAAGTTTTATCATTTAGACTTTCTTTTCTGTTTGCCTGTTGTTTCTTTCTGTAATAATTTAACATTATCGTGTCCAATACTGAATTACACACTGAAGTGTGCTGATCCAGTTTGAACAGGTTCTCCAGAGCTGATTGTTAAATTTTCACTGTGAGCATTTATGTCTCAGAAATCATCAAATGCTGCAAATCAGGTCTTGATTTATTTTTTTTTAATTGTCCAGATTTAAGAAAGTGATGGAAAAAATTCAGATTAAACTTAAAAGTGTGTCTTGGTATGTACCCTTCCACCCCTAAAACCTGGTTGTTTGACATTTAACAGCATATACATGCCTCATATCCAGTAAGGAGATGGAGTGGAGGATAAACACAGGCGCAGGATGTTAGACTCTTAGAGTCTATCTGTAGAGGTCATTATCCTTAGAGGTCATCTAGTCCCAACTCTATATTTTATAGATGAGGAAAATGAGAACCACATGTTGGATCAGGATACTTACTGACCTTCTTGGGGAGTTGGGGCAGAGCTTGGCTAAGACTGGAAAGATCATACTGCCTCTCCAATTAGGGCTGTGTTTTACCCTAATTGGAGTTAATTAAGTGGATTTGGACTACAGCAGCTAGGTGGCACAGTGGATAGAGTGCTGGCCCTGGAGTCAGGAGGATCTGAGCTCAAATCCAGCCTTTGACACTTACTAGCTGTGTGACCTACAATTGGTCAAGTCATTAACCTGTTTGCCTCAGTTTTCTCATTTGTAAAATGAGCTAGAGAAGGAAATGGCAAACCACTCCATCATCTTTGCCAAGAAAATGCCAAAGTCACAAAGTACATGACTAAACAACAATTGGATTTGGAGTAGTGGGAAGTTGAGGAATCGCCTCAGTTGGAAACAAAGCTCCTGGAGACATGCTCTAGGCCTCTTTTCTGATTTGTAAATGTGTCCTAGAATCACTAAATGATCTCTATGTCCCTTCCAGCTGTATAAATTCTACAAACTTAAGGGTCCCCTCTCCCCTTTTTTGCTCCACATTGGATTCTAGTGTGGCAGTTTTACAAGTGTTAATGTAAAAACAAACAAACAAACCCAATGTGAAGTGTTTGAACTCATTCCTTGGGCAGGAAGGTCTGGATATTAGAAGGATGTGGCTCTCGGAGGTGTCTTTATCACAGAATTCCAAAAACCCTAGTGTCTTCTAGCACTCCTTCAGCCTTAGTGGAGTTAAACCTTCTTCCTTCTTTTCCCCAAAGAAGCAGGACCTAAGAAAGCCTCTAATGTATTTACTTGCAAATTTCTCTGGGTTAGTCTTTTCCAAACCTTGTTTACAGAAGGAATATTTCCATTCCCTTTATTTATATTGCCCTCCAACAGGACAACCTAAGCAGCTTGCAGACGGAATAAGTGGAAATACCTGGAAAAATAGAGAGAGAGGAAATCTAGTCAGTCACAAGGAGCAAATGTGGTAGAACTGCTGGTTTCCTGGGCCTTGTTCATCTTCCTCTTTCTACATCATCTGGGTATGAGTTGTGAGCAGTTGGGGACTAGAAACCAGGAAACTTGCAGGACCTTGGCTAGATCTCTCACTGTTCTGGGTCTCTTTTCCCATCTTTAAAATGGGAGCCATAACATTCACTCTGCCTATATTTCAGTGATCTTTTAAATGTAAAGTCCCCTAATGAGAAGAAGAATTTTGAAAGGCTAAAAAGGGTTACTTCGATTTTAACTGCTATTAATTGGACTTTTATCATAGCACTTGACTTACATGGTTTTATTTCTTTTTTTGGAGGGGGAATATACTTTTAAAAAAAGTGATTTTAAAAGTAAAAAAAAAAAGTTGAACCTTCCCTCCCCTGCAAAAGAGAGACCTGTTTTGTTCATGGAGTCAGGCAAGAGACGTCTTGCCAACAAGAAGGTAAACAAAAAAGAGATACCACTTGGGTCCCTGAGAGATGCCAGAGAAGGCTCTTCCCTGAAAAAAGGAAGATGGATGCTTCAGACCCTGGCAGCAAAGCTTTGGACAATGACTCTTTGAGGAAACAATTCCTACAAAGGTTTCTCTGTTGCTGGAAGGGACTGCTGATGTGCAGCTGGGATGACTCAGCGGCACTCCCAGATGTCCAGAGGTTTTGTAGGTATCCCAGCATCTCTGTTAATAGCTGCTCACAGCACAACAATAGGAGCAGTGACACGTGGGTGCTAGTAGGAGAAAATCCTACCCTTTCCACCCCTTTTCTCCCCAGTAAAAGTGATTGTGAAATTGAGAGTCTTCCTCGGAGGTAAGGAGGTAGGGAAGTGTCTGTCTATATCAAGGTAGAAATGCAGGGTCCTCAGTTTTTTCAGATTTTAATTAAATTTTTTTTTGATGATTTTTGTTTATTTTTCAGTCTTGTCCAACTCTTTGTGATGCCATATAGGGTTTTCTTGGCAAAGATACTGGAGCGGTTTGCCATTTCCTTCTCTAGCTTATTTTACAGATGAGGAAACTGAGGCAGAGTGAAATGACTTGTCTAAGGTCACACAGCTAGTGTCTGAGGCTGGATTTGAACTCGGGAATATGAGTCTTTCTGACTTGCGTTCTATCCACCTGCCCCAGCTTACTTATTTTCTATAAAGCATACATCATCTCTCATTGGAACCATATCAGAAGCATCACCAGCTTTCGTCGGCCTTCTGCTTATCTCTAGCTCATTTTCTTCCCCTTTTCAGAGGTCAAAGGGAGTGCATGAGGTAGGGGTTACAAAGTGAGTCTACAAAAGTCTGAAAGTTACAAGATAAGTGCTAAGGAGCTATTGGTAGATGGGCATAATTGTAGGTCAAAGTGGCTTGTGGGAACCCCAGCTATCACATTTTTGTGGAGAAAAGATAGAGAAGAAGGAAGCCCAGAATAGCAGTTAAATTTACTAGGTTCCGTTACCATATTAAAGCAGGATTCATTCCTCGAGAGTTATTTCTGTTGGGGAGAATGTTCAGGGTATTGTGCTGAGAAGTACAAAAGATTTCTTTCCTCCTTGGGAATTTCAGAGATCTCAGCTGGTAGTTTTGGCTGCTCGTGTATAACCCTTGTCTTCGGACAGCCAAAGCATGGAATTGTTAAGTGTCTCTTTCCATTTCTGTTTCCAGGGCAGGAAGATCCCAACAGCTTGCGCCATAAATACAATTTTATCGCAGATGTCGTGGAGAAGATTGCTCCCGCCGTGGTTCACATCGAGTTGTTTCGCAAGTATAGCGAGCGTTGCATTCTTATATCTCCATGGGGGCTTCCACTCAATACACACACTTCAGTTGAATGTTGTAGTTGAGTTACTTATGAGATTAGAAAAATGCTTAAACTGTCATTTAATATACATTATTATATATATGTATACACACATATCATATGTGTGTATGGATGTACGCACATACACACAAATATCCTTGAGGGAAGACAGATGAGGGTTTTCAATCAGGAAGCTTTTCTATGTGATCTCTCTAAAAAGACCCACTGTTCTAGATTTTTTTTCCCTAATAAAATTTCTAGTAGTTCTTGCCCTGGAAAGTCCCCTAAACTTTTATTGCATGGGATTTTATTTTAATCCATTAAAACATTGGTATAAAATTAGGTTGCTGCGTTTCCAAATATTTGAAATCACAGTTATAGGAAACGTATTAAAGAGCCAAGAAGTTCATGGTTGGGCAGTCTGCTTTGAGGCTCTGTGGGCATAGCCGTTTGCTTTGTGTTTCAGGCTACCCTTTTCCAAGAGGGAAGTTCCAGTGGCCAGTGGGTCCGGATTCATTGTGTCTGAAGATGGCCTGATTGTTACCAATGCCCACGTAGTGACCAATAAACATCGGGTTAAAGTAGAGTTGAAGAATGGGGCTACATATGAAGCCAAAATCAAGGATGTAGATGAAAAGACGGACATTGCGTTAATTAAAATTGACTACCAGGTGAGTCTCCTAAGCTGTAATTACTCCGTATCTGGCCCATAATACCTTTCTTTTGAGATTTAAGGGGTGAATAGGTTTGCAGAAGGGGATTTCTGCTGTCTTGCTGGCCACATTGCTAACAGCATCCATTTTCACAATTATATCTAAATTGTTTAATGAGCCGCCATGCTCAAGAAATTCATCAGTTGCTGGCCAGTTTGCTTTGGTTGTTGGGTAGCAGACCCAGTCCATTTCTCAGACCATCCTTGAAGCTTTTCAAGCTTGGTAATATCTCTGGTAGCTAATACTTCACTAGCACAGCTCTTTTTAATTCACAGTTATCTCCATATCACAATGAGTTATCGTTATAGTATCCTAGTAGAGCTGGAGTTTCTGAAAACCATTTATGCTCTAATAGTTTACATACAGTGGCAAATGAGGTAACCAGCTTTGTAATTGTGCTACATGAATGCCAGCTATCGTCATGATTTTCATTGTAGTATAAATCCCCATATAATCTTATTTATTGTTGATTTGCTTTGTTTTTTTCCATGAAAGGCAGAGATAGAGGTTAGTCAGCCCCTGCCTTGAAGGACCACAGATTCTGAATTGGTGGAGTCTGTCTTATGGAGGCAGAAAGGCTTGAGAATCAGGAGACGTAGGTCCCTAGCTGAAGGTCTTGTACTCTCTCTGAGTGAACTTAGCCTTTCTAAGAGTCATTTTCCTCATCTGTAGAGTTTGAACTGGCTCCCCTTCCAGCTCTATCAGGCTGTGATTCTGTGGCTTGATGTATTTGGGGCATACTTGCATCTCCACAGAGAGTGCATGCTATAACATTCTTTGAACAATCATAGTACATGGTGTTCTGGGCTCTGTATCAAATGGGAAATTAGGCACTTAATAATAATAGGTAGCATTTATATGCTGTCTACTAGCCTGTGCTATATACTTAACAAATATTGTCTCATTTGATCATCCTAACAACCCTGAAAGGTGGGTACTATTATTCTCTCTGTTTTCCAGTTGAGGAAACAGAGATTAAATGACATGCCCGAGGTCACACAGCTAGTGTCTGAGGTGGCATTTGAGCATAAGTCTTTCTGACACCAGGTCCAGCACTCTATTCATCATACCAACTAACTCGGGGTGGGGAACCTGAGGCTGGTCACGTATGACCCTCCCGGTCCTCGAGTGCAGTCCATACTCGAGGACCTAGAGGGCCACATGTGACCTTGAGACCACAGGTTCCCCACCTCTGACCTAACTATTCAAATTAAGCCAGTTTGAAACTAAGAGAAGATTGAGATCACTACCCGGGGAAATCATAGTCATAGGTTGGGAAGGGACCCTGACGCCTATTGCACTTGCATTCAGACTTACCCTGGATATATCAGCAGTAGAGTCTAAAACTTTCAGGAGTGTGTAGGCTTATTTAGTGCCTCCTGTAAAAAAAATAACATTGGAAACATTTCCCTCTAGGAATGACATCATGAGCTATTTGTTCAAAGGTAAAATCCTACTTGAATTGAATTATTTTTCCCAACTGCAAGTAAAAAACAATTTGTAAACATTTGAATTACACTCTTCTCCCTCCCACCCTCCCTCTTCCCCTCCTTGAGACAGCAGACAACTTGATATAGGTTACAAGTGTGCAGTCATGCAGAATGTATTTCCATATTAGTCATGTTGTGAAAGAAAACACAGACCACCTCAAAAACACCCCATGAAAAAAATAAAGAAAGTGAAAATAGTATGCTTTGATCTATGTTTGGACTCCATCAGTTGTTTCTCTGGAGCTGAATAGTGTTTTTCATCATGAGTCCTTTAGAATTCTCTAGGCTCATAATATTGCTGAGAATGGCTTAGTCGTTTAATCACAATTCAGTCTTGAGTTTTTCTGTTCTATTTACCTTAAAAAGCTGTATAGATATGAGTGGCTGTTATTTGTAAATGTTGCCGTTTCAGCAGATTGGCAAGAGATATGCACTTTTTGCCCTTTTTTAAAAAAAGAAAAAGAACAAAAACCTGTCTAAAGCAGACTCATTCTTTCTGCCACTTTCTTACCACTAGAGTGAGATAGTGATCTGGCATAGGCCTATGGACGCCTCTCAACAAAATCAATCTGTCTGTGAAGTTGCTGGTAATCAGTGAGGTGGTTATGGACGCGTATAATCGATATATTGTACATGTTGTATCTCCTTGGATGGAATATCAGATTCTTGAAAACAGGGACGCTCTAAATTTTGTCCTTGTATCACCCAGACCCTGGCACATAGTAGGAATGTTTGTTGGTTGAGTGGGTGGCAATAATTTGTAGTAACAGTGATAGGTAGTAACAGTAATAGATGGCATTTATATTAAACTTGAAGGCTTGCAAAGTACTTTTCACATGTTATCTCATTCATTTCTCACAACAACCATAGGAGGTGGGTAATATGATCATCCCCATTTTAAAGATTTAAAGGAGGGAAGTCAAGTGACTTATCCTAGATGGTTGGGTGGTGCAGACTCATCTTCCTGAGTTCAAATCTGGCTTTAGCCACTTACTAGCTGTGTGACCCTGGGCAAGTCACTTAACCGTCTTTGCCTCTGTTTCCTCATTTGTAAAATGAGCTGGAGAAGGAAATGGCAAACCTCTTCAGTGTCTCTGCCAAGAAAACCCCTAATGGGCTTATGAAAAAGTGGAATTGACTGCAGGAATGCCTAAACAAAAAGTATCTGAGGCTGGATTTGAACTCCAGCTTTCCTGTTGGTACTTTATCTACCAAGTTGCCTCTGATTACTTTTGATTAGCATTAATGTATTTTCTGTTTCTCCCCATCACAGGGAAATAAAATCTTGGCCTTTGCTCATGTGGTTTTGGGTCATTGAAGATGGTTTTTAGTGGGAGCAGATATTTAGCAATTTACTTCAGATGCAGTGAATTGTATCTCTATCATACTAAATTGTTAGGCATCTTATTGATTTCTTTCCACTTAATCAGAATTAGATTGAGAATCACTTTTGAGCTGGGAGGGGTCCTGACCTGTGATTTCATTGGTGGTGGTGAATTCCTGTGAAGATTTCCACTACTGCAACTGTTTTTCCAATATATAGGTGGGCATAAAGAATTGTCAGAGGCACTAAGAGGTTAAGCAATTTGCCTAGGGTCACAGTATATGTCAAAGGTGAGACTTGATTCCAGTCTTTCCGAATCAGAGGTGGAGTTCTCTATGCAAGGCACCATGATGCCTCTCAAGAATCACTCAGTCCTTTGAAAATATGGGTTTTTTTTCCAGGTGGAGTTAATACTCCTAAAGCATCCAGACCTAGACTACGATAGTTATTAAAAAAAAAAAAAACAAGTGCCAAGATGTCTTTAGGGCCCCTTTGAAATATTAGTTAACATTTTAATTAAATTTGTACTATGAGCACTCTACTAGGCTCTGAGGAAGGAAGATGGTAATTTCAGCCAGCCAATCAATAAGCATTTATTAAGCCCTAACTCTGTGTCAGGCAACATGCTGAATTCTGAGAAGAGATTAAATAGTCTATCATTTTCCTATTAGTCTTCCCACTTCTTTTTTTTAAAAAGTATTTACATTAGAAGCAATTACAGATTACTCCCACTTTCTGAGAGATTTCTTGTAACAAAGTAAAATAGTTAAATAAAATTAATAATACATGATATAATAATAATAATAATAATGACCTTATCTGAAAGAGCATACAACATTTCATATCCCACTTCCCTATTAAAAAATAAATAGAAATCTTTTATCTCTCTGTTCCACTCTATTGGGTGGAGGGGACAAGTTTCTCATGACACAAATGCGTAGCCAAACAAAACCAATTCCTGCAGTGGCTTTATTCAAATACACACACATATCTATCTGTCTATCTGTCTGTCTGTCTGTCTATCTATCTATCTATCTATCTAAAATTCTGTACCCTAAAACCGTCACTCCTCTAATGGATAAGATGTTTTGTTATCTTGCCCATTTCATCATTTATCCTTTGTTTTTACCTCAGTCATCTTCACTGCTAGTCCATCTGCAATATTGTACAATGTTAAAAATATTTTTGTGTAATATTGAAAAATGAGATGAGAAAACGTACCTTTTCTTTGTTGTAACCTCTTTATCTTCTAGCATCTAACTAGCATTTTTAAAGCACCTGCTATGTGCCTTGGCACATTGCTGTCTCAGATGCTTTAGATACAAAGACAAATGGAGAAAGTCTTTACCCGTAAGGACCTATCCCTCTATCAGGGAGAACAATATTCACCCACAGAGATAAATACAAATACTCGAGTGTACACACACACACACACACAGAGTAAATCCAAGGTAGAAGTAGGCGAAATGTGCCTTAGCTGGGGGACTCTGGAAGGATTTCATGTAGGAGATGGAACTTTAGCTAAGTTTTGCAGAAAGCTAGGCATTCTAAGAGGTGGAGGTGAGGAGGCAGTGCATTCTATGTAGATGGAAGATGGAATGTCATGTCTGAGGAACTCTAAGTAGGATAGTTGGGCTGGAATGTAGGAGTGACTACAGGGGAGCGATGTCTAATAAGCCTTGGAAAGGTGAGCTGGATCAGGCAGTGAGGAGCTTTAAATGCCAAACATTCTTCCATAGTTGGACCAAACTTGGATCGAGTGTCTTCTCAGAGCTCACCTCGAATGGATTCTGACACGCTAGGAGAGTGTTAGCATGAGGTTTGCCCTGTAGGTCAAGTCATTGTGTTTTGTACTTGCTGGGTGATTGTAAAGACCTCTGGGATATGTTTTGGTGGTAGACAGATGGGAGACCTGCCTGCAATGATGAAGTAATCCCAAGGCAAATATGGGAGTTTTAGAAGAAGCTGCTGACCCGTCACTTGATAATATACCTTGGAAGCTGGCCATTTGTATGGTATTTGTGATGAAGATTTGAGTGTATTTAAGTTGGAAAACGTAGTGTTTGTTTTGAGTGGTGTATAAGCAGAAAGATGAATTAGTTAGGGAACACTAGAGGAGATCAATTAATGATGGGGCTGAGTGACTATTTGTGGATGCTGGAGAAGGGATTAAACGTCTGTGTGTCTGGGTGAGGATCCCTGTGTAATTTGAGGGTGCATTTTGTGACTTAGCGCGCCCCTGGATTGTGTGTTCAGGATATGTAAGTAGTGAGTCTTGAGCTGGGGTGTGTGGAAGGAGCAGCTTCTAAGGGCAGGGATATTATGTCTCATGCTTTTATAGTAGGTCAGACAGGCTATTTGGTCCCAGGTTTTGATCCCAATTGTTCCAATTCTGAAACAGCTAGATGGCACAGTGGATAGAGAGTACTGGGCTTGGAATCAGGAAGACTTAACTTCCTGAGTTCATATCTGGCCTCAGACGTTTACTAGCTGTGTGACCCCATGGCAGGTCCCTTAACCCTGTTGGCCTCATTTTCCTCATCTGTAAAATGAGCTGGAGAAGGAAACAGCAAATCGCTCTAGTATTTCTGCCAAGAAAATCGCCCAAAAGGGATCACGGAGAGTTGGACATGACTAAAATAACTAAATAACAAGATAAAATTGATCCCAGTACAATATCTTTATTTTTGAAGGGATGATCACAAAATACCAGCAGATAGTATATATCTGATTGGCATAGTTTGGAGACCCTAGGAGGCTCTGTATGGGAAAAGGGAGTGCTTGGTGGGGAAAGGATGAAGAATGCATGTATTCAGAGACTGAGCATGAGAGTGTGTGTGTGAGAGGGTGTATGTCCTCAGGTAGCCGTCGCCTCTTTCAGTAACAACATACAAAACAAACATAAGCAAAAGTCACGTCTGAAGCATCGGGAATCCCTCTTCTTATAATCTCAAACTGCCATTTTGTCATACAAACTCCTGTTCTGGACAAGAGTAACTGAATTCACTTCAGCAAATTTTTAAGTGCCTGCTTATGTGTAAGACTCAGAGTTAGGGACTGGGATTACACAGAAGGAAATGAGAGTTGCTTTCAAGAAACTTATTTATTGGGAAAGATAAAACATATGCACGGAGAAGCAAATATGAAGTCATTTCAGAGGGGATACAGTACCATCATCTGGGGGGGAAATCCAGAAAGGCTTCCCATAGGTGATGGCAGAGGTGCTTAAGCTGGGATAGGCATTCTAAGAGGGGGAGATGAGGGAATGTGGTTCCAGTTATAAGGAGACACTCTGTGCTGAGGCCCGAAGACGAGGGTTGCAAACTGAGTTCAGGGAACAGTTAGCAAATAGACCAGTTTGACTAATGCCTAAGTGTGTAAAGGGGAATAATAGGAAATAACTCTGAAATGATAGATGAGAGCTAGATAAATGTCAGGCTGAGGAGTTTGCATTTTATCCCAGAGGAAGTAGGAAAACAGTGATGATTTCTGAGTAGGTGAGTGACACACTCAGTCCCATGTCATTTGGAATCTCTGTATAAGGGGTAGGTCAGAGAGGGGAGAGAGCCCAAGCCTGGAGACCAGTTAGGGGCTGTTTCAGTAGTACCAGGTGATGAGGGTCTGAACTAGGGTGGTAATTGTGTAAGAGTAAGTAATTTATCACAGGTACTAGAAAAACAAATGCTCATCCTTATTGGTGGCTGTTTTAAAATCTCATTTCTAGAGAGTGAGCAGCCCTGTTTAGGAAGACACTGTTTATTCCAAAGAACCAGAAAAAAAAATGGTGCTGTAAATATGGTTTGCCTCACTCATCCAAGTTAACCACATCCTGTACATGGGAACTGTGTGGTTGGTTGCATATCAGTTTTTTTTTTCAGCCTCCCTTCCCAGATGCATGAAGTGAGCAGTGTTTTTTTTTTTAAATTAGCAGTATGTTTATGGACGTATATGCAGTGTGCTTATTATGGGTCTCGTGCATTAAGAAATGTCCTTTCTGTATCTCTAGTGAGTTTCCTCACGCTGCAGTCAGTGTAAATAGAATCTTGACACCCACTTGCTGGGAATATTGTAGAGGACATTTCCAAATGGGAAGGTGTTAAGACCAGAATCAATCAAGCAGATATTTATTAAGCACATATTAAGTGCCAGGCACTGTGCTAGGCAAAAGTGAACTGATCTCTGCCTTCAAGGATTTTATAGTCTAGTCGGGGAGACAGCATGTACATCCATGGGTATGTACAAAGTAGACATAGGATAATGGCCTCAAGGACCCCTTCCAGGTACAGTGTTCTGCTAATCCGGCTTCTCTTTTTGCTGCTGCTCATTATATGTTGGAGAGGCAGTTTGGGTTTTTTTTTTTCCAGTTTGAAGCCCAAGTGAAAACTCGATGCTGGTACCTGCCCTGGCGTGTCCAGTCAGGGCCTGGAAGAGCTTAGCAGATGAGGCTTCATGTCATATTTCCGACCCGCCTCTTGCTACCCATAAAGGTTTAGTTATTCCAGCAGCATGCACGCTATTGACATGTGCTTCGGGCCAAAAAAAAAAAAAGAGTGCCTAAAATAATGTGGCTTTTCAAAATGGAATAGGAAATGAAAGAGGATATTGAAGCGTAGGCACCTACACAAAGGACTGCTTTCCACTGACTAAACTGCTTTTCTGCTGATAGTGCTTGGAAGTAGGAGGGCAAAAAGACCTCATCCAGATTTTTCCTTTTGTTCTCTTGCTTGGGTAATGGACTTTTCTTGATGGGCTTGAAATTATTTTGCATTCTTTGTGGGCAGGAAGATCCCACCTTGGTAAATAGGGATTGACACTGAATTTGTGGCTTCACGGGCAGAGAGAGCCCCTAGGGGATGAGACTTCCTCCACCAATTCAAATCAATACCTTTTCTGTAAGTTATAGTGTTGAAACAATGGTGGAGAGCAAGGTCACAGAGCCAGTAGGTGTCAGAGGTAAGGTTCAACACCCCCCCCCCCCCCCCCCCCCCGTCTTCTGGCTTCCACACCAGCTCTTTATCCATTATGCCACAGTGCCCTGTTGATAAATACAAGCACAAATGTAAAGTGAGACAGAACATACCAAATAGAAGATGGTGAATTGAGTATGACCTCGTGGGGTATCTCACAAACAACAAAAACAGATGAATTGGGTAGGTGGGCCCGAAAGTTACTACTGCTGCTGTCAGTCATGCCCAACTCTTTGTGGGGTTTTCTTGGTAAAGATACTGGAGTGGTTTGCCATTTCCTTCTCCAGCTCATTTATAGATGAGGAAACTGAGGCAAACAGAGTTAAGTGACTTGGCCAGGGTCACACAGCTAGTAGGTGTCTGAGACCAGATTCAAACTCATGAAGAAGAAGGACTCCAGGCCCCTACATTCTCCACTATGTCAGCCAGGTGCCCCATAAATGGTTGCATTTAGCAAAGAAGTGTTTAGGGTAAATAATGAGGTTCCCTTCTAAATTGTGCGCTGTGATGTGAGAAGCAGAGTCAAGGGACACCGTAATATCAGTCAATTAGTCAATAATCAGTCAACAGGCATTTATTAAGATTCAGGGCACTGTGCTAAGTGCTGGGGATACCCAAAAAGGCCAAAAACAGTCCTGGATCTCAAGGAGCTCCCAGTCTAATGGGGGAGAGAATTAAGGGTCATGTGAACATTAATGAGACAGAAGTGGAAACTACAACACAGACGTTTTTCTTTTACTGCCAGATGGGGTCTGGATGGTGAATGCATTGCTCCCAGCTCTTCTGTCCTCCGTTTCCCTTATGGACGCTGCTCTTCCAAATAACTCCTCTGAATTAGAGATGATTTGTATTTATCACTCTGTGTGTGTGCTTTTCCCTGTTGTCCTGCATTCATTTTTCCAAGCCCAAGTACTTTAGGAGAAGCTTATCTTTTGAGGCTGTTTACACTTGAGGCTAACATTCTGCTGCTGTCTGTCTGGGCTTGTGGAAGGAAACAGGATGTGTTTAGGCTCCTTCTCCTCGCCTTTAGTCACAGAATAGTCACCTTCCTCTCTCGGGCTAGGGTAGGAAGTGTCATTCACTGTGTGTAGCCAAGTCCCGCCCCAGGATACAAAACACATGTCCCTCTCATGCCTCAGCGGACAAGGACCTGGGGGCAAGATTTTTGCCTAACTTTGAGAACTGGAGCTGCAGGAAGCAGAGGCAGCATTTCTGGTGTGCATGTCAACATTTTAATGGGCAGCAGCTTTGAGAGCAAACAAATTCATCTTCAAATGCACCCTGCTTGCAAATGTGCCTAACAGAAACCACTTGTGGAATTGGCAGGTTATTAGCATTCATTCAAAGCCTTCCAGTGGAGACTTTTCCTTTTCTTTCTTTCTTTTTTTTTTTTTGGTGGTAGGCCATTAAGGAGAGATTAAAAAAGGGGGAAAATGTGTTCCAAATGAATGGAGAGGCATTGTTCCCCCAGGAATGCAATCTGAAGTGCTAGGGAGGTTCTGAAGGAGATAGGAGAGAAAATTTAGTGCAGGGCTTCCCAAACTTTTTAAATTTTTGTTTCTCTGGGCTTTAAGTAAGCCTTCATGTATCCCCTGTTCAATAATAAAAGAAATGAATTCTAAATTTTGTCATGTATATGAATGTAAGATAAATCTTCCTTTATCCCTCTTCAATACAAAAAGAAATACATTCTAGAGTTACCACACATATGAACACAAGATAAACCTTCTTATACCCCCATCCAATATGAAAGGAAATAAAAGACAAACTTTTTGTACCTCCATTCAATATGAAAGGAAATAAAAAACAAACCTCGTATCGCCATTCAATACAAAAGGAAATCAGTTCTAGGATTTACCATGCATATGCATGTAAGAAATACGACAGAGATGCATTTCAGTGGGATAATATAGTTATTTACCACGTATTCCCTCCCTGACAAACTTGTCATAGCCAATAGGAGGGAGGAGAGAGAATAATATGTACCTTCAGGTTGGGAACTCCTGAATTAGAGTAATTAGGATGGACTGTCTTATTCTGACTCAGTGACTTACTAACCGTTGGCTCTACTCAATTTTATTAGGTAATGTTACTGCTAGGTAGGGAGCAGGTGCACCGTAAACATTCTTCCACTTTGCCCTTGGAATACATACCTCTGCAAGGATTCCATTGGACTTTCTAAACTCATCCATTTTAGAAGAGAGGAATTCTTCAAATCTTAGAGCCGATCTATTTTAGCAGCATCTTATCCAACCTCCTTGATTTTCAGAAGGGGATACTGAGGTCCAGACACGTGAAGACTCCCTCAAGGATACACACTGAGAGAGGTATAGATACTGGATTAGAACCAGGGATTTCTGACTCTCTTCCCCGTGTTCTTTCCATGACGTGGCGGTCATGGGGATTGATCATGGATGTGGCTTTGCCCAGAAATGCAACAAGATTCCTGGTGTTTGTAGCTCCATCAGTCCCACATGGTGGTGTCATTTCCTGTGGGTATTCTGTCCAGGTGCCATCTTCGATGAGATTAGCATTTGACAAATAGCTGGATTGAGGCTTGTGTATTTTTCTCTTGGTGCGCATAAACTATGGCCCCTTCAGCTCTAGTGCCACCCATAGGTCTGTTTGAAGTGGCTGCTGAGAGGTAACCTCCAAGGTGGCATGTGGTATTTTTTCCAGAGGGCTGTTTCACTGCTGAGTCTGCTGGCAGCAACAAGGTGAATTGCCTCAAGCAGGCACTGAAAGTTGTGGGGAAAAAAAGGGAAATGAGGAAGGGGGAGAAAAGAAATCAAGGTAGAAGAGGGAAAATAAAGGAACCTCTGCCGTATGTTTGTGAAATGAACTGGAGATGGCTTATGGCTAGTGCTCACCAGTGAGAGTGGCTGTGTCCTCTTAGGATTGACCCTCTAGAGAGATCACTAACAATGTATATTGGCATGGGGGAGGGAGACTGTATTAAAAAGCCCGGGTGTTCAGGGTTCTGCTTATCATTATAATAACAACCTTAGTCTTTCTCTGTAAATATGATTGAGGTATGTGAGTACTGGGGACACAATAGTGACTGGTCCCTCAAATCGAAAAGCTGATATAGGCCAAGGCAGCAATTAAGTTTAGGCCCTCCTACATTGAACTTTCAGATAGCATTCCTTTAACCTTTGTAATCACAAGGGAGACATCTCTAGCCCCTCTGCTGAGTTTAACTGAAGTGGGAATCCTAAGGAAATTTGACTTTTTATAGTGCCTTTGAGGTTACTAATAACTTCCCATAAAGGAAATGTTTGTTTCAGGCGTGCTCATGGACCTTAAATCATCTTCAGTAGCTCCTTTCTGCAAGTCACCAAATCTCCCAGTGCATTCATTGGTTAGGAAACATTTTGGCTTTAGACTCCATGGTTTCACTGGTGTGGACACCCCTTTCTGTAGCGAAACTTACAGCCTCTCTATGCCTCTCGTCTTGTGTGATTCTAGTCCACATCTTTCTGTAAATGCTCCCCAGGATCTGCCCAGTGGACTGGAGGGCTACTTTGGGGGATATGTACCAGGGCAATGCTTCAGCTGCCTATCTACCATCCCTCACTTGTGACACACAACTGCCTCGTCTTTTCCTTTAAATTAAATTTTATGGATGTCTCATTTTTATATCACAGACTTTCCCAAGCATCCTCCTTTGTCCCCTTTTTTGAGAGCTGTCCTTTATAATAAAGAAAACAATGAGAAGATAAAAGTTCAGCAAAACTAACCAAAATATAAAAAATGTCTGATAGTATGCATTCTTACATGCTCATAGCCCCTCACTTCTGCAAAGAAAGGGGAGAATACATTCTCATATTTCTTCTTTGGGGTCAGGCTAGGTCATTTGTTCTGCCTTTTCTGGTCAAATTCTTTCTTGATGATGTCTGCCTTTTATACCAATTCTTGAAGGAAAGTTATCATTGGAAATATGTGCTGGGGTACTTTCATTACTCTTTGGGTCACTTATGTGACCTGGAGTTAGGAAGACCTGAATTCAAATGCAGCCTGAGACACTTACTAGCTGTGTGGTCTTTCATAAGTCACAGAAAACATTTTTTTTAGCTTCAGTTTCCTCATCTGTAAAATGGGAATAATAATAATAATAATAATACTTAAGACCCAGGGTTATTGTGAGGATAAAATGAGATACTATTTGTTGAGCAGCTTGAAGCACTATATAAATTCTAAGCATTATTGTTATTATTGTTATTATGGTTGTGATTGTCTGTGTAATGTTGAAATGGTCTTGT
Organism: Phascolarctos cinereus; assembly: GCF_003287225.1. Taxonomy (NCBI): domain Eukaryota; kingdom Metazoa; phylum Chordata; class Mammalia; order Diprotodontia; family Phascolarctidae; genus Phascolarctos; species Phascolarctos cinereus. The sequence goes on along the minus strand of NW_027555736.1, from coordinate 85,800,805 downwards.
TGAATTATTCTCTTGATGACCCAGAAGATTTCTTGGATCTCTTTTGAGATGAAGATTCATTTATTTATTCAGTATTTGTTGGTCACATTTGCTAAGCATTGAGAGGGGTATAAGGCAGAATTCCCATTACTGTAAATATCTGGAATTACATGTGGAGGGGGATGGTATAGGGAAGACATTATTAGGTAGTTGCACTCTGGAAAAAGGTAGGTAAATACTGGCTGACTACAGAGATAAGCTTCCTATCAATTAAGAGTTGTCCATAAATGGAAAGTGTTGCCTCAGGGAGTACAGTATTCCAGCCCTGGAAGGCTTCAAGCAGAGGTGAATGACTTTGTCAGGGGGCAGGATTTAGCTGAACCGGTATCCCTTCAAACTATACAAATCAGTGATGAATTTCCCAGGAAGGGAAAGGTCATGCTGTTGCCCAAGGGGCCATTTGCTAGGATCCTAAACCAGGCTTTCTATTCTTGTGTGGGCTTGTTCCAGCTGCCCTGGGGGAGGCGGGTGGTGGTGACGAGGATGCTTGCTTAGCAGCCCAGAACTGTTTGTAGATATGGGAGGCTGACTGGAAGAAACAACAGGGAACGAAACCTGGGTGATGGCTCTTGGTTAAGTGTGATTCATCTAACAGCACATAGCACAGTCAGAGAGTTGTCCTTTGTGAATTTTATTTTCAAAGGGAGCTGATTAAAGCGGGGGAGGAGGTGCACATGGGAAATTGTTTCTAAGCAGATTTCTAAAATCAGTTGACGTGTAATGTAAACATTTCTATTCAGATCTGTTTTCCAGCTTCTCCAGAGCTGGTCAGGCATTCTTGTGGAACAAGAAGATGATTTTCAGTGAGTTGCTTCTAACTGTTTTTATTTTGGAACTGTGTTTCTTGCCTTTTGGCAATTCTTTCTCATTCGCTTCTTTCATTTCATTTTCATTTTTAATCTCCCATGTGTTTTCGGTCTCTGCTTTTCTTTGGGAATAGTTCCTAGTCAGTGATACTGCTGGCTGCTCAACTCCTCCAAGGCCTGGACCTTTTGCAACAGCAGACTGCGTGAATGGAGTTATATTTCTATTTCAGTATGGGTTTCTTAGCATTTTTAGGGGGAAAATCAATATTTCATTAGATAATGTAAATCCAGACATCGAGCAGAGGTGAAAACAGCTTTCATTGCTCTGAGTAAGCCATTCGTCCAGAAGATATAGTTTAATGAGGTCTTGTTGGGGAGGGTTCTGAATGCAGTTTCTTTTGGAATGTGAAAATATCATAGTTGTCCTAAACTATCAAGACTGGAAACCCTTTTGTGTTCTCTGGCACCATTTTAATAACTTTGTTGATTGTTAAAGGACATTCTTTAGCCATATTTTTTCTTAATATGGTAATACCTATTTTTTTTTTCCCTCTCAGGCACCCTCCACTATGCAGTAAGATAAAATAAGGCCATTATTTATGGTTATGGCAAAGCTGTTCCAAGGGACCAGTAGGATCACTGTGCTGTAATAAAATCCTAATTTGTGTGTTCCGGCCCCCTGACCCTGGCCTCCAGAATGCCTTCTATTCCTTTTCCTCTTCCATGAAGGATTATCACTTTAGGTCGAGTTTCATAATAAACCAAAATCAGAACAATTTCTCTCTGCTCTTTACTGGGTGATAGATTTATGCCACACTCTTTATGAGATTGAGCTCTGCCTCACCAGTGAGAGAAGATTCAGCCCTTCCTCCCATCTCTCCCTGATAGACATTAAAGTAATCTTCATGAATCCCTTGACTGTTTGAAAATGATTATCCATAATGTGTCAAAATTGATTGGCAATTCATATAATGTAGGGTACTGGTATGTATTTGGTGGAATTAGGTTTTTCTTTCTCTCCCTCCTTTTTGTCAAATCCATTGCTTTAGACCAATTCCAGCCAAATTCCCAACATTTTGAGACCAGGTTGTCATGGACCTCCAGGATAATAATAGTATTTACATTTGCATTTCAGTTTTACGTTGAGTTTTCCTCATGATGACCCTGGGAAACAGGTAATGCAAATATTATTAGTCCCATTTTACAGATAAGGCAACTGAGGCTCAGATAGTTTAAGTAACTTATCTGTGGTCATGAAGCCATTGTGTCAGCCAGGATTCAAATTCAAGCATTCTGACTGAAAAAATGTAGGGGTGTTTTTTTCTATTCTACATGATAATGCATGTAGATAAATGCATGTGCTTATGTTCACACACACACACATATATATATATATGTACATAAACACATGCGTAACCCTTTGCTTTGAAAAATAATAGTTCATATGTAAGGCAAGTTTCTCTTGTGTATAGATACCTAGCTTGTGCTTAATTTTTCTTAAGATCTTAAACTGCTAGAGCTGAAGTAGAAGCTTAAAGATAATTAGACATGGAATAACTTACCCAGAGTTCACAAATTGAGCACTCTTTCCACTATTCTACACTGAAATTGTGTTTATTTTTGTTTTTGTTTTTATTTTCATTTATAGAGGGAAGGGAAGGGAACAGAATGGAACAAGCATGTAAGCACCTAATGTGTGACAGGCACTGTGCTAAGTATTTCACAAATATTATCTTATTTGGTCTTTGAAACTACCCTGGGAAGTAAGTGCTCTTATTATCCCTATTTTACAGTTAACAAAGCTAAGGCAGTCAGAGGTTAAATGACTTGCCCAGGGTCACACCGAAGTAAATGTTTGAAGCCTGATTAGAACTCAGGTCTACCTGACTCTAGGTCTAGCAATCTATCTACCATGCCATTGTCTTTGGACAGAACCTTCCTGTTCTGCTTCTACTATAGTGAACTAAGGTCCTTCTTCCTCTTTTCCCCCCTGCATCTCTTTATGCAGTGGTTCTTAAGTTGGAGTCCATAGACCCCCGAGGGATCTTTGAACTTGGATGAAAAAAAATTGCTCTCCTTTATTTTCACTAACTTCGAATTGAAATTTAGTATTTTTTTTTAAATGAATGTAGGTAACAAACAGTATTCTGATGAGGGGTCTATAGGCTTCACTAGACTGCCAAAGCAGGTCTATGATAAAAAATGTTAAGAACCCTTGATTTATAGGATATTTGAACTAGAATGATTAATTTTTATGAAGGTGCTATAAACAGCGGAGAAACATGCATCTTCTTTTTTTGTTTCTATTCATTTATTGCCAGAGATTGATTATATTTAACTTTTCTATTCAGGTCCTTCACTTCTTATTTGTCTAGGGATGAAAGACACACAATAAGATCCCCAACTATAATAGTTTTGGTTTGTTTCTTCCTGTAATTCAATTAGCCTTTCCTTTAAATACCTAAATGCCATTCCATTTGGTGCATAGGTTTATGGGTGAATTCATCCCATTAGTGTTTGCTGTTATGGTTGTTAATTTTATATTTTCCCTTCATCATATCTTTTACACTTTTCCCCTCCCAGTTCCCTCTTTTTAAGTTTTTGGTTTTGTTATTCTGAACTTGAAAAACACTAAGAAAAGGGAACATTTTCTAACACATAAATCAGAAAAGGAAAATTGCATACAAAATGCAAGTCTCTCAAGTCTAGTTTGTTTCTTATTTTAGTGTGTGTAATCCCACACATTAGTTTCAGAGTCTGTCTCTCTGTCTCCTTCTCTTCTATGCATTATTTTAAATGTTTCATTGATGCCCGTCTCATCACTATCACTAGCCTTCTCTCCCCACCCCAAAATACCTTCCTCTCATGTAAAGGGGAGGAGGAGTAAACAAAACAAGCGGACACATTGGCCATGTCCAAATATGTATCTAATAATGTACCTCTGATCCATCATCTCTTTGTCAGGGAATGGGAAGCATACTGGCATCATCGGCCCTCTTGCATTGTAATTGCTCATTTCATTGGTAAGAGTTCTTAAGTCTATTAAAATTGTTTTTATTTATAATTTTGTAGTCATTGTATAAATTGTTCTCCTGGTTCTGCTCTCTTTACTTGGCATTAGTTCATACAAGTCTTCTCGGGTTTCTCTGCATCCATGCCCTTTGCAGTACAAGAGCATTGTATTTTATTAATATACCATAATTTTTTAGTCATTCTGCAATCACTGGCACTCCCTTAATTTCAAGTTCTCTCACATTTGCATTTCAAAATTTCTCCTCAGCTCTGATCTTTTCACCAGTAAGTTCTCCATTTTGTCAAAAGTCTGCTTTCCTCACTGCAGTGTTAAGCTGCAGTTTGCAAGGTAAATTATATCTTTCATTTTATAATATTGTATCTTAAGATTTTCTCTCAGTAATCAGCTGCCAAGTCTTCTATGATCTTGACTGATTCCTTGGTAATTGAACTCTTTCTTTCTGGCTACTTATTAGTATTTTTTCCTTGACTTAGAATTACTGGATTTTAGTGATGACATTTCTAGGTGATTTTAGTCTGGGTTTATTTCAGGAAATTTTTTTGTTGTTGTTTTTAGGTTCTAGTAGATATGGGGAGTTTTATTTTATGATTTCTTGAAATATGGTGGGTTTTTTTTGGTTTGATTGTGATTTTCGAAGAGTCCAATCATTCTTAAATTATCTTTCCATTTTCAGAAACTACTCTGTTAGTTTGTTTGATAGTATTTTACATCTTCTATTTTTCCCTTCAATCTTTTTACTTCATTCTAATATTTCTCATTTTTTCATAAAATCATTGATTTCTACTTGTGCCATTCTACTTTTCAGGGAGGTCACTATTTGGGTGGGGTTTTCTATGTTCTGTCTACAGCTATTTATTCTCCTTTCAGTTTTCTTTTCCTCAGTTCTCATTTTACTCCCCATTCATTTTTAATTTCTTTCTTCATTTTTTTTTCATCCTTGTAGTCCTTATGTGCCAAAGCCGTTTTGGTGTTTTCTTCTGATGACTCATTTTTAGCCTTGGTTCTTGGTTTGAGATTTTGTGCTCAGGCAGTACCCTCTGGCACTCTTGAGTGGATTAAGTACAATGTGTTTGGTCCCCTCTGTAGTCTGAATATTACTTCTACTGAGGATCTGGAGGGGATGGTTGATATTAGGTCCCCTTTCTGCCTTGGTCCCTGGCTTTTGTTTGTTTTCTGGTAGTCCACTGTGGGTTCAGATCTCAGCTGTTATTTCTCATTCTTTGTGCATAGAGCAGGGAGAGTGGGTCTCCCTACCTCATCCAGGCTGAAGAGCAGTGGCCAACTCATGGCCTGACCCCACTGTTGATTGGCACATAAGATTTGACTTGTTCTGTTTTCAATCTGGGCTGTTTCCATGTCTTAGGTAGCCTGGCTCCTCCCACCTCCACTGTAGGGGTGGAACTCACCATATTGATATTGGAACTTATTTCAGATACTCAATTGGCTTTAGCCTTCCCTCCCCCTTCCCTACCCTCTCCTCCTCCCCCTTCCCTTTCCTTCTTCCCTCCTTTCCTCCTTCCCCACTTCTGTCTTCTCTCTTTTCTAAGGCCTTATCTGACAAGACTGCCTCTGGGGGATGTTTAGTCTGAAGAAGAAAAGATTTAGAAGGGGGAGGCATAATATCTTTCTTCAAGTATTTGAAGGACTGTCCTATAGAAAAAAGGATCACACTTATTTTGTTATGTCTCAGAGGGCAGAAGTAGAAGCATAGCAGATGGGCAGATTCCAGTCGACTATAAGGAAAAACTCCCTGACAGAACCATCCAAAAGGTGGACTGTGGGCTGCCTTCGAAGGCAGCGAGGTCATCCTCACAGGAATTCTTCAGATGCAGGCCAGGTGACTTTTTGCTGGGTACTTTGTCCATGACATTCTTGCTCAGGTTGTACTAAATGGCCTTGGAAGAAGTCCCTTCCAGCCCTGAGGCTTTGTGACAATAGCATCACATCAATAAAAGGAAAGGAGCTGAAGGGCTAAAGTGTGATGACAGACAAATGGTTTGGCTTTTGTTAACTGTACATTTTTTCTTGTCTGGATGCCATGAAATATATACAGTTACTAGCCACCAAGATTTTATTTAGGAATATTTACATTCTGTCGTTGAAATAATAACAATAAGGAGCAATTTCAGATGCTAAGCTTTTTCTTCTGCTCCCTCCCTCCTACACCACCACCATATTTTGGCATCTTAAGAGGCCTGTAAGCATTTCTTCTCGGAATTTAAGGAGGAGGCAAGTATTGCTAGAGCTTGTAGTTGGTAAATTGAGGGTCAGTTTCAGTCAGGCAGAATTTTTTCCTTCAGCATTCATTAAAAAACAACAACAACTTTTCTGAGGCATGTGTGCACAGCATGGCTATATTATTTTGTCCGTGTATAGGCAGTTTTCTTTGTTTAATTTTTTTTTAATTTAAAGAAAATGAGAGGCTAGCATAACTATTTCCAGAAGACATATTGAGTCACACAGATAAACTGCAGCCAACTTGTGTAACTTTAGCCTTTGAAGCAAACGTTAACCAGCACAGGACCCAGCTGGAAAACTCGGCACAATGAAAATTCAGGGTGCCAGCCAACAGCTGGACTGGGTGCCTCCTCCTCCAGTGGCCAAATGCAGATTCAGCAACAACAAGGTTTTTTTTGTGACATAGGAGCACTTAGGACTTTTCGCTGGCCAGAAAATAAGTGACTTCAATTACTGAAGGAAGATGTTGCCTCACAGGAATTCTTCAGATGTTTTGGCTGTTAGCTTACTCATTTTCCCATTTCCTCTTCCTTCTCCAGAACCTGGGTAATGGAAGTTACCAGGGAAAGGTGCCATGAAGGGTGATAGTGATGACACATAGGAGTCTGAGTAAATTGAATTCTCCAAAAATGATCCACTTCAGTAGGAGCTGAAATACTGATTGGTCCATTGTCTTATGTGGTCACCTCAGCTGATTTACTGGTTTAGTCAGTGGCTGCTGGATTTTGGGCAAATCTCCTATCTCTTGAGGCTCCAGAAGTTGTTAGAAATCTTACTATGTTTGGGGAGTTGCACAAAAACAGTATGTTACTTTGAGAAGACCTTTGATCCTACTTGAACTGCATTGAGATAAGGCCCCAGACACATCATTTATTAGATTGTACTAATGTGGCCAGATCTGGTTAAAATATCCTTTGAAAGGTTTGCTTGGGAATAGGAGAGGATGAAGTCCTTTGGGCTATGATCATGAACTCATACACCCATAGAGTTGGAAGAGACCTTTTGGATTATCTAGTTTCAACATTCTTGTTGGCCCAGATTGAAAGACTTATCCAAGGACATACAGCTAGTAAGTGGCAGAACCAGACTGCAAATTCAGTGTTCTTGATTCTGGTTGAAAGCTTTTTTCGTTGTCATGTTCCTCCAAAATTGGAGATGTTTTTCTATATTTCTGTTACTCTTCACCAGCCTTCCCTACCTCTTGCTATGGCCTTATGAGATTGATGAGTATCTTAGAGTAAGGGATAGGAAGTATTGGATTTGTGATTTTACTGGATTAAGAATTATCTGGGTGAGGAAATTAAATTCCCTGCACTAATGCAGGCTGTCATGTTCACTGCAAATTCTAGTCTTAGGGAAGAGCCTAGAAGAATGAGAAGTTAAATGACTTGCGCAGGACCGCATAGCCCATATATATCAGAATATACTCAGGTCTTCCTGTCTAACCACCTCTCTCTTTGGGGCCATAATGTCTCTCTCCTACTCTCTTAGCATAAACCTAAATCTAATTATGTTGTTGGACCTATCTGACTTCAGCTAAAAGCTAGGGAGAACAGATTTTTAGTGTGTGCATAGTCTAAATCCCTATAGTATCTGAACACAGATGTCACATTTTACTATCTTCCCATCCACGTCAAATCTTTCAGGTGTCCATACTCCCCAAACATCACTCAGTCATCCCTCTCAGAAGTCCCATCTTAGTTGTTATTTACTATCATATACAGTCATTAAGAAATATATTGTCTATGGGCAAATGTTAGCTTCCTGTTGGTGTTTGTTATTTCTGAATTCACATGTAGGTCCTTCTGTCCTTTATCATTGACCATCTTTCTCTATAATCTCATTTCCCTACTCTTTTCTAGGCCAACCTCAATAACCAGTCCTGACTCCTTAGATTACAAGGGTTCCTAATATAGGATGTGTGAAATTTTAAGAAAAGTTGATAACTGTGTTTTAATATAATTGGTTTCCTTTGTAATCCCATTTTATTTTATGCATTTAAAAACATTATTCTGCGAAGGGGTCCATAGACTGCCAAAGTCATCCAGCCTGTTTTAGAATATAGTCACATCTCTGACCAAGCAAGGATTAGGAAGAGAAGCCTTCACAGATTCCTCTAAGCCACCAGGTACATTTTTAGACTTTGTGTTTTTTAGCATCACAACCAGTCCTTGCCCAGGACTGGAGCACTCTAGCCTTCAGTCAGTTTAAACCCTTGGCCACCATAACATTCACAGGATCGTAGAATCTTAGATTTGGGAGGGATTTCAGAGGCCGCCTTCTCTAACTTGTATCTGACCTCTATAAGATGCCTGCTCACCCAGCCATTGGTCTAAGAGCCCAGTCTTTAAGAAAAGCCCATGGGCTCCCTTCACATGATAGCTCTGCTAGTTGCTCCCTGCTGACTGCTTGGAAGCTACCAGAGAGCATTTTGAAGGTTAGTCACTCACTACTTTTTGGCACAGTGTCAAGGGTAAAAAAACAAAATAAAAACAAAAACAAAAATATAAACCAAAAACAAAACAGAAAAAAACTCTGCCTTTTAAGGAGTTCAAAACCATGAGGGGAGAGGAGGCCCAAATTCAGCTGTAGGGATTTCTTAATTTCAGAGGGCTTCTGAAACATTGATCTGTTTGGTAGAATCATCCTTACAAGGAAATCTGTAGGCTCAGAGGAAGGGCAGTATTTTTTTCTAGGCTCCCAGCCTATGTTTGCATACCCAGGCCTCTGCAGAGCCTTTGATGGAACCCACAGCCTGCCAGTTCTCACCTTCTCCCAGTTAACTCTGAATTATCACTCTTTTGCATCAGCAACACATGGCTCCAACAGGCCGGTCCTGTAAGTCTGCACAGTATTTTCAAGTATTTCTTGCTGGTATGGCCAGCATTCATATTTGGCTCCAAAGGAGCCTAGCTATTGGGAATTTTAATTTTAAAATAACAGTTGGTGTTTGTATCATCCTGAAAACTCTTCCAGAACAGCTTCATGCTATTTCATCTTATTCTCATAGCAATCTGTGGTAGAAAGAATTTTGTGCATTTAGTGGATGAAGATAATGGGGATATTGTCAGGATCTCTTGACAGTGACGTAGGTAAGCCTCAGAAAACAAGTAAAAGAGGCCCAGGAGTTGTCAAGGAGGCGGTAGAGGGTCATTGTTGCCCAGCTTTCAATGTCTTCTGTTCCCAAGATCTTAAGTAGCGTAGTGTCATTCAGTCATTCAGTTGTGTCTGACTCACATGACCTCATGGACCACACTGCCCATGGGGTTTTCTTGTCAAAGATACTGGCGTGATTTGTCATTTCCTTCTCCAGTGGATTAAGGCAAACAGAAGTTAAAGTTGCTCATACAAAAGCTCATTACATTTTTCTAGGGGCACACACAACCTAGGAATAGAGGGGGAAAGGCTTCTGGGTGTGCAGGGTTTCCTGATCTGCCCTGATTCTTACTTCTCTCTATTTCCAAAATGTCGAACTCAACCATGGTTTAAATGGGCCAGCCTAAATGACAGCCCAGAAGCTTGGATTTTCCCTGCTTTTGTCTCCTGGAAAGGCAGCCCAAAGACTGGGACAGGGAGTGGTATCTTTCTTTGTTACAGCTGTTGCTTTACTACACCAATCAACTCCTCTGACTTCCTGATCATGGTAATAGACTCATATAGGGCAAGTGTACTGCCCAAGGTTATTTCTTTGATCAGTCAGATTTCTAGCTGCTAACCTTTTCCAGCTGCCTTTCATAAGTGGAATCACAGGTTGATTTTCCTTCATTGATTGAATAAATATTTCTCGATTTGATTAGGCAGAGAGACAGAGAGAGATACAGAGATACACTTAATGTATGCAACAAGAATGCTATACTTTGATTACTTCCAATTTTTAAAATAAAAAATACAGTACACTCCATTAAAGCATTATCACTGTTACTAATGTCTTGGCATAAGATTGGTCTCTTAGCTCTAACTAGCATTTACTTATTTATACTACAACTCACTGGAAAGATAGGATTATGCCTACTGTCTTGGTGATATCTGTATCTGATTTCTTCACCTTTTTGGCAGAGTGGTGTTTGATTTAGTTTTAAGTCTCAGGAGTTACTTTTCATGCAAGGCCCCTTTCTGGGATACTGTCTTGTATTGAAATCATTAAGAAAACCCGAATCAATGATCTGTGAGATACTTAGCTTGCTTTATTTAGATATATGTGGATTTTTTCCCCTGTTGTCTTTAGATCCTTTTCCTTTGCCCCTATTAAACTACAAATGAATATGATTTGTGAAAAATGGATGGAAAATTAAATTGCATAAAACTTCCTGTGTTAAAGAATTTCCCTGACCAAATACAAGCCAAGTGTTGGTGAGACTGTCTGAGTTATTGTATATCCTTGTGGGGCCTCTTCCTTTCTAATTATTTCATTATGTGAGACATAGTCTTCATAGTTGGCCTTTTCCCCTTTTATGATGGGAGGCACTTCATATTAACTCTGCTGATTTGACTTCCTTTGCTTCTAAAACCTAACTTATGTTTTCTGTTCCCTTCAATGTTTGAGGTAACAGGCTGTGAATCTTACAGAGGGTAAAAACATGGCTGTTTAAGCAGTTTTAGTACTTTTCTGTTCTTATCCTCAGAACTTTAAAAAATGATCCGAAATATTAAGATATCACTTTATTATTTACAAAACATTCATATGTATAATATTTCATTTGATCCTCTCAAACAACAATGTGACTTAGGGAGGGCATGTATCATTATATTCATTTTACAGATGAAGAAACTGAGGCTTAGTGAGGTTATGACTTCATTTTAGATCTTCTAAGTCCAATGCTGTCTTTCTACTATATACTCACTGTATCGTGGATCCCTCCCTCCTGCTTTGGTGGTCTGGTGAAACCCATGGACCCTTTCTCAGAATAATACTTTTACATGCATAAAGTAAAATACATAAGATCACAAAGGAAACCAATTGTGTGGTTTTACCAGTTACAGTGAAATAAATACAATAAAACCAATTACAATGAAATAAATATAATTTTTCTTCCATCTAAGTTCATGGACCCTTTAATATCTATAGCTGTAGATTCTAGGTTAAGATCTCTTGGACAAAATGACCACTGGGGTCTCTAATTGTCCTAGACCTGCCATCTTAGGATCCTATAAGCTACCTGAGATTATTTATGTAGATGGTATTAAGTGCAAAGAGGAATCCACAGATATGTTGTCAATGCCTTTTAGGAGTTTATAGGCTGAGAGATGGCTCTGCTGTATGCTCTGGAGAGAACATGCAGACATTGGAACCAAACCAAATCTCAGTACGGGAATAGAGTCTAAGGGATTTTATGCTTCCAGGGCAGGAGCCAAAATTCTGCATGTAATTGCATTCACTGCCCATATCGACATTTCATTCTTTTAAAAAAAATTTTTCCCCCACAGAGTAAAACATGTGTCTAGACGTTTACTGGAAAAAAAAATGCTAATTTCCCAAAAAGCAGTTTGGCTAGTATATATATTATTGCCATAAGCAGACAGGCCTGAGGTGAGGATTAAGACTGGAAAAGATCCTGGCTTTTATCCAATAGAGATGGATCCCAACACTATTGCTACAGTCCAGCACATGCTACTTAACTAGGGTCACCTTGGCCCCATAGTGGGCTATTACCTGGTGTAATGGCCAAACAGACATGCCGGTATCATCATCTTTCCCTCATTCTGCAATGTCTTCATGCCTGTAATTGGGATTAAGGAAGGGAGGAGGATGATTCTCACACTTCCCTTAATTCTTATACTTTTATAGAAATAGACTAAATAGTTTTCATGCTAGAGGAATTGTCCCAGAGCTCTGTCCGTAGTCTTAAAATATATATGCTTAAGTTTGGGTCAGCAGTCTTTCTCAACTTTTATACGTGAGGATAATAGTTTTTAAGTTTTTGTTCAGTTTGACAATATTAACTGAGCACATCCTGTATGCCTAACGCTGTGTGAGTTTTATGCTACCTGAGAGCCAACTGTTCATTGTGAACATTACACTTCAGAAATCAGCCAATAATAAAAATCAGGGTTTGATTTATTGTTTTGTTGTCTACTTTAGAGTTAAGAAACTGATGAAGAAATGTTAATGCAGATTAAGTTGAAAAGTGTATCATGCATACTTTTAAAGAGCTGGTTGTTAAACATTTACCAGTGCACACCTGGTTGTAATACTCTAAGGCATTTGTCAGATCATGAGTATAGGAACTGTCTTTAATGATGCAGGAAAACACTCATCCATACCTGCCCATTTTGTCCAGCCTCTGGTTATGTCTTTCCATGAATCAGTCATAGGGAGTCCGCCCAGTGGTGGATTTCCTTATATTCTCTTGATGTTACGTGGACACCAGTGGAGCACAGAGAGTGTCCATTGTTTATCTGCTTCCTTCGGGAGGCATTGTAAAAAATATACTTGAGGACATATATGAGCAGAAGAGGGAGGTAGTATGGTGGAGAGTGAGGAATGAGAAATGTAGAGCTCAAATACTGCCCTACTATCTTTTATGTATTTGGAGAACCTCTGGCATATTGGGTAGTTAGCTATTTAATGCTTGATTAGATGGTCCTTTTTATTGGTGTGAATGCTCCCTGCACTAGTTTAGACTGCCATCCATCCATGCCTTTTACCCTGTGCAGACCTTATCCTTGCTATAAATTCTCTATAGAAGGAGTATAGCTGCAAAACATTTTTACACATATACCTTCATTAGAGAGACAGTGCAGAGCAGAGGAAAGAGTACTGTGCTCCAGAGTAAAGAAAGACCTGAAATCAAATTTCATGTTTGACACTGCCTGTGTCATGTGGGCAAGTCACTGTCCTGTCACTGAACCTCAATTTTCTCATCTGTAAAATGGGGATAATATTGCCTGTAGTATCCATCATCACTGGCAGATTCCCAGCAATCAGCAGTGAACCACTTCTTTCAGAGCAAAGACTTGAGAAGTGACAGTAGATATAACAACAAGTCTGAGCTCTACCCAGAAATCAGGAATAGGAACACAAAATAAAGCCTATATAGCAGTTCATGCACCTTAAAACACTAACTGTATACCAACATTTCTTCTTCTTCTATATTATTACATCTAAAGAGGCAAAAGACTAATTTTTACTCAGTCCTAGAGAGCTGAAGTGGTAGAAGTTACAAAGACGCCAGTTTCCGTAATATAGGGGAAAAAATTGTCAAACCAGAGCTGCTGCAGAGTGGAACTAGCTGCCTTAGTGAATGATTTCTCCATCACTTGATGCCTTCAAGAGGAGACTTGTTTGGGATGGTATAAAAAGTCTACCCCATGTATGGGGTAGACTAGCTGATCCCCAGAGATCCCTTCCAACTCAGAAATTCTGTTACTATTGTTGTTACTAGGAATAGGGATTGGACTTGTGATTTCATTGGGTTTCCTGGGTGAGGAAACTCCCTCTACTGGTGTATGTTGGCACCTACTCTGCAAATTATACTTTATTCTGGAAGAGTTGCTGGGGTATTGAGAGGTTAAAGAACTTGCCTGAGGTCAGGGAGTAAATGTCAGAGGTGAGACTTAAACCCAAGTCTTCATGGCTTTGAGGCCAGTTCCCTAAATGATGTGTTGCCTCCTCAATAATGATCATAATAGGGATGACAGCCAACATTTATAGAGCTCTAATGTTTGCAGTGTTTTACATCCATCATCTCATTTGATTCTCCTAATGACTTTATGTGGTAGGTGCAATTATTTTCATCTCTGTATTCTATGACTAAGAGATTAAATGATATGCCCAGGGCAGGCAATGAGGCAGGAATCCAGCTCAGATCTTTCTGACTCCCAAGCCCAGTCTCACTACCTTACCGCCTAACTGTCTGTACCCCCATTCCTGATTTATCTCCAGAGCTCAGGGCCTGCTGTTATGTCTGCTGTCACTTCTCCTCAAGTCTTTGCTCTGAAAGAAGTGGTTCACTGCTGATGGCTTCCCTTCATCCCCTAACTCCTCAAAGTCTCAGACCACCTCCAGCCAGTCTCAGGTCCTCAAAACCCCAGTGGTTTCCCAAGAAGGGCTCATTCCAAGAAGCAGGCGGCTGAGCACACATTTGCAAGGCCTCTATCTAACAAAGTGCTGTGCTGACTCCTAACCTGCTGTGATTACTGGAGAAAGTCATTCCTTGGCAGGGGTCATTGGCCTCCGTCCATTGTAAATATTCAGTTTTAAGAAATCTCTGGAGTGCTGTTGGACTCAAATGATCTCCAAGAGCACATCAGACTATGTAGGGAATGTTGTGTGTGCTCTCACTTCTGGGGAGGCGGGAAGTACCCAGGCGGCAACTTCCCTTTGTTGGAAGGGACTTATTGTAGCGTAAACCTGGGATTTTCAGCCATGAGCCCCAGGCTGACACCAGGTTTCTTGGCAGCCTTTCTATGGGTAATGGTTCCCATTTTTCTGTTCTGCATGTAGAGGAGGCAACACAGCGTGGTGAAACACCCTCTTTCCCTTCCCCCAAGAACGCTGGGTTTATAGTCAAGAGGACCTGGGTTTGAATTGCCCGTCTCCTCCCCACTACCCATTTGACTTTTGGTCAGTGCTTTTAACCTGTAGGTACTTCACTTCGCTCATGTGTACAGTGAGGGAATTAGTCCAAAGTCCTTCCAGCTCTAACTCCTATGATCCCCTGCAGAAGTTAATACTCCTACTCCTCCTGTCTCAAAAGCAATTTTTTTTCTTGAAGTAATTTTTTTCTCTGTACCCTTCCCTTCCCCTCCCTGTTGTGTCCTTTGTCATGTATTTTCTTTTGATTCTTTCTGTCCCCGGTGCCTAGCCCAGTTCCTGGCATGTTATAGGAGCTTATTGAATTAATCTCCCCAGTTACCCCTCTGGCACTTGGCTTTCGTGCCCAGCTCTTGCACCTTGTCGGGGCAAGGAGATCAGCCCTTTTCTGAGGTTGTGATGTGCACAGAACAGACATTTTCCTAGTGCCAGTTGGCCTAAAGGTCTGGGACAAACCTCCCTGTTTTGGAAAACATCTATGTCCAGGCAGCTGCTTGCTTTAATTAACTGAGTAGAGTGAAATCACTTAGGAGACTTGTTTGGCTCAGCACTGTGACTAAGGATGAAGTTGTCCTCAGGTGTTCTTGTACTCTCGTCTTAAGGCTGCAGCATATTCTCTTCTGTGAGGGAGAATTGATACTCGCTGTCCTGCTAAGATACATGGTAAGCCCAGATTATGAGGGAATGGTTTAATTTTGTCATGCTTCACACCTAAAAATAGTAATTTGTAGGTCACAGATATATCTTGCCCTCATGGAGTCATTTAGCAGAGTCCCAGGTCCCTTGGTGGGTCAGCCATCCTGGACTGGGGAATAGCAAAATCATACATTATTTGGCCACTTCATATAGCTCTCTCCACCATGGTTTCCTCTGTCTGGGTGTTGTCAGTGAAGGGAGAGGACTAGAGAATTTGACCACTTTCTTTTTCTGATTTGTAAGTTGTGACCTGAACTGGGGTAGGGTAGCTGGTGTTTTTGGCTTCCTTCTCAGTTATACAGTTATTTTAAAAGGAGAAAAAGTAAACCAGTTTAACATTGGCCATGAGCTTAATCATCTCAGGCACAGCTGAATCCCCCAATAGTACGGGGTTATATTATTAACAAGGATATGTTTTCTATCACTTGGCACCTTTGCCAGGCAGCCACCTGAGAGAGTGAGACTTTTTTCATGTTCATATCACCTGCCTTGATCACTGTGGAGATGATGGATAAATGGTTGGGGGATGATTAGGGAAACCTTAACAAGCTCAAAATCTGCCTTTCCCCCCAGGGTTGGAGTCTGGTGATTCTGTGATGCTTAATCACTAAAACCTCCTGCTCACTTTTCCTTGACAAAGATGTGAAATCCATTGTCTTTTTGCCTTGTCTGCTAATCTCTCCCCTGGCCCTGAAACAACCATAGCAAGTGTGTATTAATCATTTCAAGATGCTATCAGAAACAGAAATGCACTATAGCCCTAAGACATTTTCCTTGGCAGGCAGAACACAAATATTCATGTGTTTTATAACAGCTTATGATTTATTGGGTACAGTTTGTGGAAAAGGAAGTTTTATTCTCTTTTGTGTACCTCTCCTGGAAAACACTGGGAATATGGTTACCATTTGTAACTACCAGAAATGCCTAGTCTGGACCCAGTGGTCTGCCATTTCCTTTGTGTAGTGTGATATCTAGGAGTGTAGTCTTTGGGTAGGCCATCTTGGTTTTTAGAGGAAAGGCACATGCTGTTTGTTAAAAAGAAAGGTGATTGTTTACAGGGAAAGCTGCCAGTCCTGCTTCTTGGTCGATCCTCAGAACTGAGGCCTGGAGAGTTTGTGGTTGCAATTGGAAGCCCATTTTCACTTCAAAATACAGTAACTACTGGGATTGTTAGTACCACCCAACGAGGAGGAAAAGAGCTCGGGCTGCGGAATTCGGACATGGACTACATTCAGACAGATGCCATCATCAATGTAAGTCTTGGCACTAGTTCTCCTGATTCTGGGTAAGCCTGTGGGGCCAGAGTTGGTTGTGATGATATTGCATTTTCCAAAAAAAGAAATGAAAAAAAAAAGGTCATGATTAGGAGTTCAGAGTGCCTCCTCTTGAATCTAAGGTCTTGGGTTCAAATCCCAACCCTTCTACTTATTTACTTGTTTGACACTGGGCAAATCACTTTAGTTCAGGGGATGTGGTTATTTTTTGGGTCATGAATCTCTTTGACAGTTTGTCGAAGCCTATGGATCCCCTCTCAGAATAATGTTTTTTAATGAATAAAATAAAAGAAGATTATAAAGGTAAACAATCATATTGAAATACAGTTATCAAAATATTTTTAAAAATCTCAAAGACTTTGAGTTAAGAACTTCTGTTCAGGTTTCTCATCTATACAATTAAAGAATTAAGCTAATTCTCTTCTAAGGTTCATCCCAATTCAAAATTTATCAGGTGGAAGCAATCATTTTGGAAAATGATTAAGTTTATTAGCATTTTTTTTAACCTCTGAAACAGTCACCAAAGATAATCACCGTAGCCCATCAGTTGAACTGCAGAGTTGTTCATTTAAAAGTGACTACGCTATATGCTAGCAGTGGGCAGATTTCCTCTAATGGAATCTTCCTGGTCTTTGACAGCAAGGGTTTGCATGTATATAACACTTTAAATTATCAAAAACACTTTTCTCATGATCAGCTTTTTGAGGTAGATAGTGCAAGTATTACAGATAAGGAAACTGAATCTTAGAGAAGTTTACTGGCTTGCCTAATGTCATACTGCTAGTTAGTGTTGGAACAGGTTCAACAACAGTGTCCAACAGAGGACTTTATGTATGTTCTCCTAGTTGGTTCTCACAACATCGTCATGAGACTCAGCTAGAGGTAGTATGGTAGAGTGGAGAGAGAGCCAACCTTGTACTTGGTAAGTTAGTAAGGGTTCAAGTCCCAACACTGACACATACTGGATGAGTGTCCTGGGGCAAGTCTTAGTAATATCTCAGTGACTCTAAGGAACCTTACCAAACTTTAAGTTGCAGAGAAGAAATGCTGACCTACATTCATAGTTCTTCTCCAACAGCTCCCTATACCAATGAAATCATAGGTCTAGTCCTACTCACCCCCAACAAACACAAAAACAACAAAAAATGCCTTGACATAACCCTGGGAAGAATGTATTACAAGTATTATTTTTTCCATCTTACAAATGGGGATACTGACACTCAGAGAGTTTAAGAAATTTTTTTATGGTTCTAAGACTAGTAAGCATCAGAGGCTGGGTTTGCATTCAAGTCCACTTACCCCAAGAACCAGCACTCTTTCCATTAATAACATGCCAACTCAAAAACCCAGGTGTCCCCTCACCCCAAGTCTATTGTCCTTTCTAGGAAGACTAACCCTTCAATTCTCCTTGGAGCCCCTTCCAAACAATTGATGATATTATTTTGGCAGCATTCTGTAGTAGCCCCCAATTTTGGCAATAACTGACAAGTTTTGAAGGCTGGGAGAGGGGGTGGGCTAAATTGGTATAATTTTCTCTATTTTTTCTCCAGAATGTTATCACTCCTTTCCTAATAGGCACAGCATGAAGTTTTGACCCAACCCATTAGACTTGTCTCGCTAGAATGAGGCCAGAGATTTTTCCGGTCCTTCTTTTTCCCAAGCAATCTTTAAGAAATCATATTTTCCCCCTTCAAATGTCTCCTTATAGGATTGGTTTTCTGAAAGCCATTTTTCACGTTGGACCAATTTCTAAGAAATATGATGCGCTCTCAGGCACTCTTTGCTTCCAACCAGCAGGCTCTATTCCCAAGCTTTCCTGACATCAGGGTTGTTGAGACATGAAGTAATGGAAATAAAATGGAGCCAGGTTAACTCTACGCTCCCACAGTAGGGCAGAGGTAAAACAAATGAGTGTTCTTTGGATTTTAAATAAAGTAACATCTTATTTCCTTCTAGAAAGTGGGGAAAAAATGTGTTCGTTACTTCATAGGGTAGACTCTTGAACTTTGTTAGTTTTCAAAAGTGACCTGAACCTTTCCATTACTTTCAGTGAGAAGTTAGATGATTGACAAGGTCCAAGTCTAAGGAAAGAACCATAGCTCAGACTTAGCCAAGTCAGTAATGAATCTGGGTTTTGTATATTGAAAATTGCCAGGCTGTAGATGCAAGAGGCAGACTGTGAGTGCATTGACAGAAGTAATCCTAATCCTTTAATTTTTTTCATTTTAGTATGGAAACTCCGGAGGCCCCTTAGTAAATCTGGTAAGTCTTTTTTAAAAATATTAATTTTACAATATTTGTTTAGCACTTGATAAACTTTTTTTTAAAAGAAATTTGTGCAATTCCAGTTAGCAGTTGCTCTGTGAACATCCTAGGTCCTGACTTCTTGCCGTTATGAATTTACATAGGCAGCTAGGTGACACAGTCGGGAAAACCTGAGTTCAAATCCAGCCTGAGATGTTTATTAACACTGTGATCCTGAGCAAACACTTAATCTCTGCTTACATTTTCCCCATTTATGAATGGGGATAACAATAGCACTTACCTCCTAGAGGCAGGTTGTGAGGGCAAAATGAGATAATGTTTGTAAAGCACTTTGCAAAACTTTAAAGTGCTATAGAAATGCTAGCTGTTATTATTATTAGTAATAAAATTTTTGGATAAATCATTATAAGTTCCTGTGATGTGCAGAACATTGTGGCACAGACTGATACAGAATTTAGATAATACGTGGTCCTGCATATCTTGGAACTTAAAATCTTTGAGGGGGATATGATAAAATGACAATAAATATAGTATATTACACAGTGACATATATCATATTTTACATGACATTACATAAGAGGCAGCATGGTATAGTGGATAGAGAGCCTGCCTAAAAGTCAAGAAGAGTTGCCTTTGAGTTTAACTTGTGACACTGGCTATGTGACCTAGGGCAAGTCACTTAACCTTTGCCTCAGTTTCCTCATCTGTCAATGGGGATAATACTAGCACCTACCTCCCAGGATGGTTGTGAGGATCAGATGAGATGCTATTTATAAAGCACTTAGCACATTTCCTGGAACCTAGTAGGTGCTTAATAAATGTTTGTTCCCTTCCTTCGAGTTTTTTCTCTAGTAGTAGTGATACATATCTGCACTCACCATCCTCAATGACCCTGAAGACCAGGAGCTGAGTTTAGGACTGAAGTCAATGGAATAGAATCACAAAATCTCAGAATTGGGAGGGAACTCCCTGATGAGCTCTGACAGAGGTCACTGTAGACTGCATTCCTGCCCACAGCTCTCCTGACTGCAGCCTAACCAGATTAAAATGTCATTGGGAAATATTTAACAAAATAATTAAAAATAGAGTAGAACTCAGATAAGGTGAATATGTGGTTTTCTAAGTCAAATCATGGCCCACAGGGATCCTCATGTATAGTTTAGTGGCCCCATTTCTATTGAAGTTTATTACCTCTGATCTCGGCCAACCTGTACCTGACAAAGAATTCTCTTTACTGTACACCTGACAAGGAGGCCTTGAGTCTTTGTTGTGAGACCTCCAGTTATGAGGAAACCAACAACTCTCAAAGAGTTCGTTCGCCTTTGGATAGCTCTTAAGTCAAGATAAGTAGCATTTATTAAATATCTACTATGTACCATGTACAAGGGCAGCTAGGTGGCACAGGGGATAGAATGCCAGGCCTGGAGTCAAGAAGACTTGTCTTCCTGAGTTCAAATTTGGCTTCAGATACTCACTAGCTGGGTGATCCTGGGCAAGTCATTTAATCCAGTTTGCCTCAGTTTCCTCATCTGTAAAATGAACTGGAGAAGGAAATGGCAAACCACTCCAGTATCTCTGCCAAGAAAACCCCCAATGGGGTCACAGACACAACTGAAAAGCAAACTATGCACTCTAAGTGCTAGGGATTCAATGAAAGGCGAAAAAAACCAGACTTTGCTCTCAAGGAAGTCACAATCTAACATGAGGACATTTTCCCTTAGTATAGATCCAGCCAATTTGTCTCTGCAACCTCTCCCCGTTGTTGCTGTATCTCGCTTTCTTTTCTGTCAAAAGAACAAACTTACTCCCTTTATCCATGCTGACAAGACGTGTCTTCTTCATTATTGATTCTTTCAATTAATCCTCCTAGGATGACTTTGAGGCCCTTCGCCAATCTTGGTTGCCCTTTTCTGGATGTCCTCTAGTTTAGGATTAGCCTTCCTAAAATGTACAAAACTTAGGAGTCCATATGGATTAAAGCTACAACCCTGGTCTCATCCATAAGTTAACTGGCTGCAGATAAGGAATTAATTGCCTAAGGGCTCAGAGAAATTTCAAATGTCCATAGGTCTGCCTGACCAAAAGTCATAGGATTATAGAATGTTAAATTTAGAATGGATTTTAAAGATCATACAGTCCAACAACCTATATTTACTTGTAAGGGAACTGAGGTCCAAAGAGGTTTGTCTCTAATCTGAAATTTACAGCACAAATGAATAATGGAAGCAGGACCAGATAGAACCCAGTTTTCTAACTCCTATTTCGATATTTTTTCCACTATTTTAAAGACCTGGAAGTCCTTTATGGAACTTCCATTTTAAAGAGAAAAGCATTTGCCAATTGTGGTTTCTGAAGTTGGCAGTTTGCTTTTGTAATCCCATGTTTGACAAACATTAATCAGTGGTATTAAGACTAATGTTTTAATGGCATATCTCCTGCCCCTCCACTGGGGAAAAAGAAGAAAACCATTGTAATAAATATGCGTAGCTGAGCAAAATAAATTTCCCCTACTCTGTCAGGAGGTGGGTAGCAGGCTTCATCATCCTCTGGAATCATGGCCAGTATTTAATAAATGTTTATTGAATGAATGAATGAAAAGGTAGTGAGTTTGGGGAAAAGATAATGAGTTAATGTTTGGAGATACTGAGTTTGAGAGGTGCCTGTAGTTTGAAATGTAGTTTAAAATGTCCAAAAGGTAATTGGTTATGTGGAACTAGACTTCAGAAAAGAAAGGGAGGTACTAGTTAGTAAGTTGGAGTTATAATTTTATTGAATTACCTCTCCTTACTGAATTTCTGCCAACAGAAACTGACCTAATACATTCTTTGAGGTTACTAGCAAAAAAGTTTCCATTTTCTACTTTTTAAAAAAAAATACATTTAGTAATGGCTGTCATTGGTTATCATTATGGTTGGTCAGAGTTCTTAAGTCTTTTAAAATTGTTTGTCTTTCTAATGTTATTGTATCATTAGTACTCCTGGTTCTGCAAAGACAAAACTGAAAGTCCCTGACCTCAAGAAACTTACATTCTGTATCAGAGAGATAACATATAAACATTTAAGCATATAAAAACATAAAAATTAAATACGTATTTTTATGGGGGAAGAGCCTACCATTGGGGGAGGGAGATGATCAGTAAAGGTGCAATATAGGAGGTGCCCCTTGAATTGAAGCTTGTTGGAAACTAGAAGCAGAGGTAAGATGAGAGTGTATTGCAGGCATTGAGAACCCTGAGCAAGGTCAAGAAGACAGAAGTCAGAATGTGTATGAGGAACAGCAGGGAGACCAGTCTGATTGGATTGTAGAGCGCGTGAAAGGGAGTGACGTATAACAAGTCTGGAAAGGTAGGGCCGAGGCAGGCTGGGAATATCTTAAGTGCCTAACGAGCATGTGTATTTGACCCTAGGAGTAATAGGGAGCCATTGGAGCTTCTTGAAGAAGGGAGTGGCGCAATCAGATCTGTGCTTTAGGAATACCGCTTTTTCAGTCATGTGGAGGATGGATTGACATGTGGAAAGACACAGGGTAGGGAGAGAAATTAGGAGACTAGTATAGTCTGGTCAAGAAGTGATAAAAGCCTGAACAAAGTGGTGGCCACGTGAGCACAATCTAGGGAAGTGGAAACAGATTTGTTTATGTGGGAAAAGGGAGGGTAAAAACTAAAGGCTGTGAAACTGGATGAAAAGTATGTTGGTGATACCTTCCCCAGAAACAGATGTTCAGCACTCATCCTCCTCTTTCTAGTCTTCTTTCATCTTAACCCCCAAGCACATACTCTTTGATCTAGTGGCACTGGCTTCCTGGCTGTTCTACTAACAAAACACTCCATCTCTGGCCATTTGCTCTGGCTGTCTCCCATGCCAGGAACACTTACCTTTCTCTGCTGTAACTGCTGACCTCCCTGGCTTCCTTTTAAGCCCCGACTAAAATCCTGCTTTCTACATTCCATGCCTTCCCTAACCCCTCTTATTTCCAGTGCCATACCTCTTTTAATTACATCCTATTTATCTCGTATATAGCTTGCTTTGTATATATTTGTTTGCATGTTGTCTCCTTCATTAGACTGTAAGCTCCTTGAGGGTAAGGATTGTCTTGCCTCTTTTTGTATCCCTAGTGTTTACCGCAGTGCCTGGCACAAAGTAAGTGTTTAATAAATGTTTATTGAATGAATGAATGAAAAGGTAGTGAGTTTGGGGAAAAGATAATGAGTTAATGTTTGGAGATACTGAGTTTGAGAGGTGCCTGTAGTTTGAAATGTAGTTTAAAATGTCCAAAAGGTAATTGGTTATGTGGGACTAGACTTCAGAAAAGAAAGGGAGGTACTAGTTAGTAAGTTGGAGTTACAATTCAATTGAATTACCTCTTCCTACTGAATTTCTGCTACCAGGAACTGACCTAATACATTCTTTGAGGTTACTAGCAAAAAAGTTTTCATTTTCTATTTTTTAAAAAATACATTTAGTAAACTACTTATTTTTCAATTTCAGGATGGTGAAGTGATTGGAATTAATACTTTGAAAGTGACTGCTGGGATCTCCTTTGCAATCCCATCTGATAAAATTAAGAAGTTCTTAACTGAGTCCCATGACAGACAGGCTAAAGGTATGATATCACCAAGACACTCATGGAGAGCCAGTGTATAGTCTGAAGTCAGAACTCCAGCCTCCCTTGCATGAATCACAGTTGTTGTCAACATCATGGTACCTTTCACATACACCATTGCCTAACCTCTTAGTAAGCTCCATAGAACCCTCTGAATCTAACTTCAAAACAGAGAATATGGTGCCAGGGCACTTAACTTGTTCTCCGTGAACAACTAACCAGGATTGTTTTATATTTTACCTTTTACTTTCATAGGAAAAGCTGTCACCAAGAAGAAATACATTGGAATTCGAATGATGTCACTTACATCTAGGTGAATACACAGGCTTTTATTTTATTTCATTTTTTTTTAAATGACACTGAGAGTTAACTTCAAAGTTCACAGTGGTGTCCCTAAATGCCAGTGAAACTTTGTCTGAATTTCTCTAAATGTGTAAGACTAATGATGATATATCATAGAATAATAATTCACATTTATGTAGCACTTTGAGCTTTTACCAGCTGTTTCCTTTACAATAAGCCTGTATGGTAGGTAGTACAAGTAGTATTAACCTCATTTTATAGATAACTGAGGCACCAGAAGGTTACATGATGTGATTACAGTCATTATGAGCATGTGAAGTATTTGCACCACTCCTCAAATAAAGTTCTGATTCCAAGACCCGATGCTCTTTCCATGACCTTGTGTTGCCTAATTTCCTAAAGACATCTCTTTAAAATGAGATCTCCTGGGGCAGCTAGGTGGTGCAGTGGATAGAGCACTGGCCCCGAAGTCAGGAGGACCTGAATTCAAATTTGGCCTCAGACTAAACACTAGACATTTACTAGCTATGTGACCCTGGGCAAGTCACTTAACTCCAATTGCCTAAAAAAAAA
The DNA here is from genome assembly GCF_003287225.1 of Phascolarctos cinereus. NCBI lineage: Eukaryota > Metazoa > Chordata > Mammalia > Diprotodontia > Phascolarctidae > Phascolarctos > Phascolarctos cinereus. Next base: position 85,776,442 of record NW_027555736.1, on the reverse strand, counting down.
AATGAGATCTTCTCCCATCATGATGGCACATACATTTTTCAATGGGAATTTTCATAAAACTGCTCTTAAAAATCTCAGGGCTTCAGTACCAGGTTAAAATGAGGAAGTCTCAGCAGTGAGTTGAAGGCCCAGAAATGCTGGCCAGGAGTTTAAACTGGCTCTCATATTTTGTAACTTATTCTTTTAACCAAAAGAATTTTATCCCATTCTTTGAAAGCTAGAGAGCCTTTGTTTTTTCTTTCATTCTTGTTTGTTTCATGTAAATTTCATTGAAATATACATCCCTAGAAAACTCTGAACACTGTCTTTCCCACCCCAAGCAGAATACTTTGCCTTTGAGATATTAAATTTTGCAGGGTAAAGTATGTGGGAGTTCGCTTGTAGGAATGCTAGGTCAAGCACATTATTATATGATTGAAATGACTAGTGATTCTTCCCTCCCCCTATCTCTACCCTTATCTTGAGCAACTTCATTTTAATTTTTACATGTCATGACAAGTTCATAAAAAACTTTATGGAGAAACCTGGTATACTACCATGAGGGATGGGTTCTACCTATTGTTGCTTGACAAGGGCATTGGCTAAACCTATGATAGCTTTTTTATGGGCTTAAATACAAATGGCTGCACATTTCACACCATTTCCTAGAGGTTTAATGATTTTGCAAGGACTAAACATGGTGAGTATTTTTTGTTTTTGGAGGGAGAATGGCACACTGGTGGAGGGAGAGGTTGCATTTGGGAATATTACCAGCAAAAAAGTTTGCATTTCAGATCAAAACTCTAGTGGTTGCAGAATCTGGAATTTGTAATTTAGCAAAACATTTAAAAAATGTTAAATTGTCTTGTTGAGGGCTCTAACCTAGGAAACTGAGTAGGCACATCCTATTCTGACAATAAGGTGAGGAATAATAATAATAATAATAACAACACACAGCCATAATGTTCCTTAAGATTTATAAAGTGGGCTGAATTGAAATCTACACAGCTGGATTGATATGGATGATGTGTTTTCTTCCTCCATAGTAAAGCTAAAGAGCTGAAGGATCGTCATCGAGACTTCCCTGATGTCCTTTCTGGAGCTTATATCATAGAAGTAATTCCAGACACTCCAGCTGAAGCGTAAGTTAGAATTTTCCTGCCTCTCCCCATGACTGACCCATCAGCATAGTTCCTTACCAGTAGACAGCACAAATGGTTGTTGTTTGCCTCGTTGTGTGACAGAAGTGTGAGATTTCTGGTCTGTTCCTGCTGTGGGATCTGGCTTAGGATGAGGCTCAACTTGAGCTGCCTCAGACAGAGAAGAGGAAGGAGGCCTCCTGTTCTCTAAAGGGATGACTTAACTTTTCTAACAGATGTGTAGGAATTCATTATGAGCATGTGATGGATCTATGATTTTGTCAGCATGGGGAGTCCCCCATCTCAGAATTCCTTCTACCAAAGCAGCTTGAAATTCCATCTATTGCTCATAAGATTAAATCCTGGGGAATTGCCTGAAAAACAGATTGATTATGTGAGTTATGTAGGATCATATGGTTAGTCAATTTCAGAGATGGAATTTGAACTCGGGTCTTCCTGACTCCAGACCACCCTCTATCCACCATGACATTCTTTCTCTATAATGGATATACAAGATTAAATCCTTTGGGAATCTCTGGGGTGAAGCTGGAAAGGGAAAAGAAGTTCATTTTTTAAGGTTCACGTGAAAAGTAGTGGCTCATCTGACAATCAACATATATCGTATCTCTAAGAAAAGTGGCATCAGTATTACCTGTGCTGATGGTGTTAGGAGTGGAGAGCCACCATCTTATGTTAAAGTTAGAGGACCACCAAGCGGAAAGAGTATTGTGAAGGCAAAATGTGCTCTAGTATAGTGAAAAGAATACTAGCTTCGGAGTCAGAAAACCTGGGCTTCTCTATTTAATACCATTGTGACATTGGGTAAGTTGGGACATCACTTTCCACATTTCTAAAAACAAGGGGCTTAAGCAAGGTAATACTCAAGGTCCCACCTAGCTCTGAAGCCTAAGATCTCATAACACTGAGCAAATTACTTAACCTCTCTCTGCCTTAGTTTGCTTATCTGTAAACAGAGGACAATAATTGTACCACTAACCCCACAGGGTTGTTGTGGGTAAATGGGTTTGTAAAGCTACTGCTTTTTTTTTTTTCTGCTTCTAGAGATACAGTTTTCCTAGCATGGTTGGAAATGGGCCTATAGTTACTTCACCCTGTTACAAATTACTTGGCTGAAATAAATTTGTCATGCTTGCATTAGCCTTGTAAATTATTAGCACTTTTGTATAAAATCAACTATTTAGCTTTAGCCAGAAGAGTTCAGGAGGCACTTCAAAATGACAGTGATAGATAGTTTTGTATTTATTTCCTTTGGAGATTTTTAGGGTACTTCCTACTAGGAAGTATTAGGTATGAATCTTTACAACTCCCTCTCGTAAACCTACCCCCAGCCCTATATATTAGCCTTGTGGGTTCTGGTCTGTGCTTTTCTTGGGAGGAAGAGGAGAAAGGGACCTAGGGGGAACGTGCATTTCTACCTGGCAGGTTCCTAGCATTCATCCTGCCCAGGATAGGGAATGGAAATGATGCTAGACCTTAGAGTCAGGAGAACTGAGTTGGAGGCTCAGCTCAAGCATTCACTAGCTACTTGACATTGGTCAAACCTCTTGGAATGTCAGCTTGCTCAATAGGATGGTGTTGGATTAGCTCCTCTCTATGTCTCTCCCTTCTGCTCTAAATCCCCTTCAGTAGCACTCTCAGTGGTCAACCTAGAGGCGTCAAATTGAAGCAATGCCATGAATGATATACTCATCTTTTTTTTTTTTATGTTGCAGTGGAGGCCTTAAAGAAAATGATGTGATAATTAGCATAAATGGAAAATCTGTGGTCTCTGCCAGTGACGTCAGTGATGTCATTAAAAAAGAAAGTACCCTGAATATGGTTGTCCGCAGAGGCAATGAAGACATTATGATCACAGTGATTCCCGAAGAAATCGATCCTTAGATAGAAACACGAGCTGGATTCCGTGTTTTCTCTGAAGCCATTCCCAATCGACTGCTTATAATGACTCTGTGCTGGTACAGGAAACATTATTAGACTTTTGACCAACATTTTGCTTGTTCATCAGAACAGCACTGGCCAACAAAATAACTTTTAATAGGTTTAAGGTAAAACAAATGTAATGTTACAGATACTCAGACAATAATTATTTCCTTCTGTATCTTATGTACACAGCATTTTCTCTTCTGCCAACTTCGTCTGTTCCTGCTTAGAGGGTCAGCATTTGTTTCTTTCTTTCTGCTGAGCCTTCATCTTAGCCTGACTAATGAAATTGATCAAATAACCAGTAAGAAGGGTGCCAAGTGGATTTCATAATGGCACTCGGAGAGTTGGTTGGAAACACCACTGCAGTGAGATCGACTTTTGAAGATCAGGAGTGGGTGAATGCTGGCTTAGGAACAGAATTTAGGCAGCTTCCTTTCAGAAGCCATGACCCATTGGGAGTACTATGGCCTTTGAGTTAGAGCTATTAAAATACTTGTACATATTTTCTTCCCTGTGTCATTTATTTATCAACAGATGGATATATTTTTTTCTGAAATGGTTGTTATTGAAGGTCATCTCATTAAACTAAATCTGTACATATAGAGCTGAACTCTTAGGGTTACATATCAACTATTTTAAGCCATCCTGTGTCAGAGAGGGGATTAAACTAGATGATCTCTGAAGTGCTTCCCAATTCTTATCAATGAATCAATCAGTGAACATTTATTAAGAACCTACGAAGGCACTGTGCTAAGTAAGTACTGGGGATACTGAAAGAGACAACAGACAGTCCCTGTCCTCAAGGAACTTACAATCTAATGAAGACAACATGCAAACAAATATATACAAAGCAAGTTATATCCAGGATAAATAGAAAATAATTAGCAGAGGGAAGGCACTAGAATTAAAAGGTATTTCGATGTATTGATTCTACAAATGTAATAGTTGCTATCCAAAAGTTGTGGGACCAGAGCTCATCAAATTAAAAACATCCTACCATAACTCAAAGGGTCAAGAAGTTTTGGGGCAAGGGCAGAATACAAGCAAGGCATCCTTGGTGTTGTCTCGATGTAAGGCGTCCAAAAATTGATTATAACTGCCGTTGTGGGGCTTGGGATAATGAACAGAGAATTTAGTGCATTTAAGTGAGGATCTTAGGTGATTCAGAGAAAATAAAAAGTCCAGTGAAGTCTTAGACTCTCCAGGGTGTTTAAGTAGCTGATAGCAACTCTCTGAGTCAGTGAAAGCTTCTAAAGGGTCTGGAAAATTAACTTTTGAAAAATGACTGTTCCAAAACCCTAGCTGACCTTTGAGGTTCCAGCTCTAATATTCTGTGTGACCTCATGAAAGTTACTTAGCTTCTCCAGCATTGCAAAATCCTAGGCTGCAAATTATCCAGGCCTAGCCTAAATCTTTGTGCTGTGGCCCAAAAGAGAAAAATGATTATTTATGCCAAGAAAAGAGACTTTGAGTCTGCTTTATTTTGAGCAGTCAGAACTTGGACAAGCGCAGGACACCCTCAAAAAATGCCTGCTATGATCCTTTGCTGTTTAGACCTGTCTGGGTTAATGTTTATCTGCTAAAATACCTTCTGAAAGCAACCTCCCGTTCATGAACACCAAATTGATACAGCTAAACGAAAGATGTTAGTCATTGGTTTTACTTAACATACTCTCCATGAATGTTAAATTTGGCAAAATGCAATAAGGGATTAGTCACCCAGTTAAATGATCAATAGACATTTATGAGCCTGCTGTGTGTGCCAGGTAAGTATATCTATTAAAAGATGAATATCCTATCTAGCAAAGCAGTATTGGAGAGTCCAGGATGGTGACTGAAAGGACTTCAGAAATAGAAACACATGCTCTGTTCCTGAGAGTTGATGATGGTGGTAGTGACTGACTTTTCTCCCTTTGTTCCCTGCATGTGTTTATTTCATTAATTCATTAATTATCTGATTATTTAATTCATTAATATTTGATGACACCCAATAAACGATGTCCTCAGGGCTCCACTGCCAAGGAATCAGCATCTGCACTTTTTCTCGGTGGTCTTGTGTCCCCAAGGATGGCCACAAGTTCAGAGAGCCCTGGTTCTGTTTGTGTCAAGGCTGTATTTCTAAATATATTTTGGAGTACAGGTGTGCCTATATTCAGCTTATTGCTTTGTGAGCAGATGATCAACCATGGAGAAAACTACCTTGGTGGATGGTGAGGCTGAGTGCTTTGTCAACACTCAATAACATCTCTGTGCAAGTATTGTGGTGGGGGCAGGGCTAGGGCACTCTGAATTAAAATGCCACCTGGCAAAAATTGAGAGGCACTAAAGTTTTTAATTTTTTCCCTCCCAGGTCTACACCTAACTCGCCCTTTACCCACTTTCTTCTTTTACTAAATATTTCTTTATCCCTTAGTCTCTCCTCCCTACCCCACCTACCTTGTCTTTGACTTGGTGCAGTTTTCCATATAGTCTGAAATTGCTATGGGAATACACTTCCCAGGATTATTCTCTTTGTCCCGTGAATTCTAGCACACTGGAGATTCTCCCACTGCACTGGATAAATTGGCTTTTAGGATAGCTCCCATTCCAGGATTTCTTCGTCTATGTGCTCTGTGCCGCGGTGGAAATGTTTGCAAGCTGTTTCGATTAGAAAACTTTCTGTTCCTACCACATAGCTACAATATTACAGGCCTTGATTTTTTTTTTGCTTGGTGGTGGTGGGAGGAACTTCACAATCTGCAGGGTGTCTGCCTGACACCTTCTACCTCCCCTCTCCTTCCCCCTGCATTTAAAAATTTTGTTTCTGCAAGGTTTTCCTTTAGCTGCTTGACAGTCCTAGCAAGCCCTACCATTTCAGTATCTCCAGACTGTTTCCCAACTGAGCCCTCGTCTGTCTGATGATTCTTTCTATTTCTAAGCCTAGTTAGCCAAGGAATAACTTTTATTCTACTCCCTTCCCTGGCTTGCCTTGTGTGTATCCGCTCTCCCTTTAGCTATGTGGCAGCAAGCTTTTCTAGATGCTCCCTCCAACTTCTGTTAAAATTCTTTTTTCCAGCATTTGCAACATAATGAGCAATGCCCGTTACCAGAGCCCTTACCCTGGGTGCCCACTGGTCCCTGCCAATAAATTTGTAATGCTTGATTTATGTCAAGTCTTGCAAAACACACATTTTAAATTCCCAGCCGTCCAGTCAAAACCACAGTTGAAAAGTGCTCTTCCTAATTTAGAGGCAGAAATATCACTTATACAGCCACCAGATCTGTATAGAAGAATAGTATAATGCCTAGGGAATGTGAAACATTGGACTTATTTGGGCTGCTACTTCAACTTCGAAACATAGGTATTGAACTAAATGGTTTCAGGGAGATAGATGGTACAGTGGATCATCAGACCTGAGTTCAAATCCTGCCTCGGAAAATAACTGACTAGGCAAGTTACTTAATTTGTCTCAGCCTCGGTTTTCTAATCTATGAAATGGGTGGGTGGGGGACACTAAGCTCCTCTCCTATACCCACCACAGGGTATTTTTTGACTTGGTGTCATGTCCAAAGTTTACATTTTGAGATTGGCTCTGGGATCAGGGAGTTTCTGATGCAAGTGATCTTCATGTGGCATTATCTTCAGTAATAGCCACTGCAACATTATAGTAGTGCTTCTCTTGGATTTCTATGGATTGTTCATGAGCATTTATCCAAGCGAAAAAACTGACACTGAGACCCTTTCCCTGTAGGGGTGTGAACTCTCTTACTTCTCTGAGAAGAGAACTCTGTTTTCTCTGGGCTGTAATATTTCTTATCACTCCACTTGACCACAGAAGTGAACAAATCCTTTGTAAATTGTAAAGGGCAATATAGGTATGATCTTTTGCCCCTAGTGAATTTGCTGGAAATATAGAGACTAAAATATTCTGCCTTCCCAAATCACATTGTCTCTTTGGTAATCTTCAAGTTGGGAGGGTTAAGAGAAGAAGGTCTAGCTGAGGTGGGGGAAGGGGTGGTCCTAGACTGTTATGGGCCCTCCACTCCGGTTTCCTATTTGCTGTTACTTGAATAAAAATAAATTCCTTTTTTTTTTTTCTGGAAGGAAAGGAAGACTTTAACCAGTTCCTTCTGAAGTCTCTTAAGAGTGTTCGGGACATAGTAACAATGAACGAAATGCCTTTGTCACAACCCCAAAGAGCACAGACTCATGGAATCTCATGGAGACTCATCAATGAGTATAATGTCATGCCAAAGAATAGACTGCCTCTTGCCAGAAACCTACTATGTTAAGATAGAAGGAGTTCATTAGGACACTTTATTAGAGTCACCATTCATGTCATTTTGAAACCATGTCATATTATTGCCTAAAACTTCATAGCACACTTTTTCCTCAAAGTGTATGACAAGAAAAAGTTACTGAGTTCCAATGTATTGGATTTGAAGAATTTTGTAACACTCCACAATCCTCCCCCTCTACCGTGCCGGATCACCGGAAATGCTGCAATGGTGTTGAAATAGCAGAGCTGGACATCATTATGCCAGAAACTGGAGAAGTGTTTGTGTTCACTGATGCAATGGGAGGGGACCATGCCGATGCTGCAGGAACTTCAGAATGTTCTTGGAGGGCAGGGACGACGTCCTCCTGGCCTTTATACTGCAGGCCACAGAGGAAATGCTTAATCACAGTGTGTCGAACTGAATTGTTGCTATGATTTCACCAGAGCCCAGTACAGTGCTTCGTACGTAATTGGCTCCTTGGTCTCTGCACGGATGTAGCCATTTTAATTTAATTCAGGAATGTGAGAAACAAATATTAAGGAAAGATGTGGGGTGTGAACAGACATCTTCATAAAGGTTGGAAGTAACTGGAAATAAAGGCGCAATAATTAAAGGGAAGCCGGCTGGGTTTGTTGGATCCAGACAAGAGGCTGCAGGGATTTGAGCAGGGATTTTAGGCCAAGGGTGACAAGGAAAGTGTTTGAGACCAAAGATCAGAGCTAGGAGGATCTACATATTTTTAAAAATTAATTAATTTATTTTTAGTTTTCAACATTCACTTTTATAAGATTTTGAATTCTAAATTTTCATTCCTTCCCTCCACTCCCCCATCGCCAAGATAGTATGCAATCTGATATAGGCTATACATGTATGATCATATTAAACATTAGTTTAATTGCACATTAGTCATGTGAAAGAAGAATCAGAACAAAAGGGAAAAAACTATGGGAAAGAAAAAAAGAGAAAATAGTATGCTTCTATCTGCATTTAGACTCCATAGTTCTTTCTCTGGATGTGGATAGCATTTTCCATCAAATCTTTTGGAATTGTCTTAAATCATTGCATTGCTCAGAGGGGCTAAGTCTAACAAAGTCAGCTGTCACACACATGTTTCTGGGATCTGAATATTAATAAGAGCTATAGTCTCAGATTCTGTAACCCTAGAAAACTGGAAAAGTTATTGTGTTTAATAATATGGGAAATCTCACATTTTAGCTCTTCCTGGTGGAGTAGAAAGAGTGCTGAATTTAGAGTCAAGTCCTGGGTTCAAATCGAGGTCTGCTACTTACTGGCTGTGACTTCAGGTAAGACTCTTAACCTCTCTGGGACTTGGTTTCTTATCTGTGAAAATAAGGTTGGATTTAGATGGCCTCTAAGGTGACTTTCAGCTCTAAATCTATGATCCTGTGTTATTCATTATGACCATTTTACATCTGTAAAGGGAAATAAATTAGTCTATCATAGATACAGGTAGTTGGTACGCCATATGTGGGAACAGACCCATATGATGGCCCCAAGGGTATAGCATAGTACCCAAGCCCCTAGAACTCTCAGAGTAGAGCTGAAAGTGACTGGTGTAGAGCAGCAAGAAGCCCAACATGGTAGCCATGTATGAAGAAGGTGATGGGGAAGAGAATTCCAGGAAAAGCCAAATGCAAGGCCAGGTTTGGTATGTATGGACTAGGGTTCCAGCTTCTGAAACAGGCATGGACTCTAACATCCATACATTCTATAATATATTTTCTCTAAATTATCGTATCATAGAATCTCAGAGTTGGAAGGAACCAGAAAGGCCATCTGGTTCATTCTCTTTCCATGTATGTATATGCATTTCTTCTACTGAGTCCTTAAGAAGTGGTCACCTCCAATGGCAGAGAACTCACTCTTTCATTCCATTGTTGAACAACTTGGATTCATTCCTCATTAAACTGGATCAAAATCTGCCTTCCTAAAATCCTCTCCCCCCAACACTTTACCTAGCTCTGCCCTCTTTAGCCCCATAGATCACTTTTAATGCCTCTTCAACATGCTATTCTTTCAAACAATTAAAATTAGTCCTCATACTTTTTTTCTCGGCTAAATATCCCCATTAAAAAAAAAAACCAACTGATCTTCATGTGTCATGATTTCAAATCTCACCCTCCTTGTTGCTGTCTTCTAGATGGGTGCCATCTTGTCAGTGTTTCTTAAAATAATGGTGCCCAGAATGAAAGACAGCACTTCATAATGCGGTCAGACCAGCACAGAGCAGAAGACGACTAGCTCCTTCCTCAAACAGGTCATCCTTCTTCTACCACTGCAACCTAAGGCATTATTAAATATTTTTAATCATATAAAACTACTGACTCACATGGAGATGGACACATGATTAAATTAAAAGAAATTAAAAGAACACTTTTACCCATTCACTAATTTATTGGACATTTACCAAGCATCAAGTATTGTACGTAGTAGGCTGGTGGGGGAGAGGAGAGTGCCAGACAACAGGAGAATCAGTAGGTGAGCAAGCATTTTTTAAAAATAAGCACTTAACAGCATGTCAGATACTGTGCTAGGTGCTGGGGATGCAAGGAAAGGCAAAAAACAGAGTCCCTTCCTTTCAAGAGTTCACAATCCTGACTTAGCATGCTATGGTTTAGGTGTGGCAGAGCTATTCTGGAGAGGTTCTGGTTCATTGCCTCAATATTCCAAAGTGATTTTTCTTCCTTTTATCAATCAGGCATTTATTAAGCCCCTACTCTGTACCAGGCCCCGTGTCCCCTTTGCAGAAAGTAGGCAATGTAAAATAATAATTTTACCTCAAATACTAAATAGAGTTTCTCAAGCACCCTGTGAAATACCAGAGATTTTATCCCCATCTTATAGATAAGGAAACAGATTTTCAGAAGTTGTGGTTTGCTCATGGTCACACAGTGACTGTTAAAAACAGGATTTGAACCCACGTTGTCCTGATTCCAAGTCTGATACACTATCTTAGAATGTCATGCTGCTGTTTGTAAACCGTCAGGGCATCCCTTGCCTGACGAGAGTAGTATTGTTCCTTCTTGAATGCATTCCCTATGAAAGTCGGTTTCCAGAACTAAGAGCCCTCCTCCCCAATTTAATTCTTCTATGTTGGTTCTTCCTCTCGCACCTCATTTGTATACATAATTACTCTTTTTAGCTGTTCTTAAATGGTTTTACTTTTTAAAATCATGTCATCCTCAGGTCTACCCCAATCTTTCTTAAGAACTACTCAATTACTAACGACAGTCTTAGACATATGTTTCACATTTCTTCATATAGAGGGTGAACAGTCTGTCCTTTTTGAGTGCCTTGTAATTAGCCAGTTAGTTATTTGAATGGATTCTGAGGGTGCCCCTGACCTGGATCTGGAGCAATTCAAACAGAAGGTCCTAGGTATACAAGACAATTCCACTCCCACTTGGGGAACTTGGAGAAATGCTTTTCTGATAACATCACTTGATCACAGCTTACATAAAGGTTGTTGGGTGCCAAGAAATTGTACCAATTTTTGGAGTCAAATAATGCCCTGATGTTGGAAAAACGTCATCAGATGAATGAATGCTGCATGGCACCAAGTGTCTGAGCAGACACCAGACTTCCCTGGACATCTGCCAGGTCTCTGCAGCATTTATGGGGCTTGGAGAGAACTTATCTGTTTATTAACGGAAATGTTGATTCACCAGAAGCACCGGGCTAAGAAAGAGACTTGGGGCTGTGCTTGAGCCTAAGCAAGTCCCACTTGCTCCCTGGTTTGTGGATCAAAATGAGGGCGGAGCAGGCAAGAAGGAAAATCCATTTGTGCTACTAAGTAATTGCTTTATTTAGGACATTTTAAAGAAGTTTGCTCAATCTAAGCAAGAGCAAATAAAACAATGAGTTTTAAGGTTTTTTTTGAAAGATAAGGCAAAACAATTTTCTAATTGAATCTTCTTTATCTTAAAGGCTCTGACTTACAGAATTTGGAACTAGAAGAGACCTTAGATATGGTGCAGTTGAATCTCTTGGTTTAACAGAAGAGGACAATGATGCTCAGAGAGGGGAAGCTACTTGTCCAAGGTCACATAGCCAGTGACGGAGTCAGGCCTTGAGCCCAGAAGTGCCGCCTTCAGGGTGTTCCTTCCATTATATCATGCTTCCTCTACATGTCAGCATGTAGGCTTTTTATGTTTTATTTTTAGTTTTGCAGTTGGTTTTTGTTTTCATACTGTAATCATTTCCCTGTAAGTCCCATCCAACATGGAGCCCTTCCTGGTCACAAAAACATTTCATCTAAGCCAGCTGACGGGATGGACTGCCTTTGCTAGTGTTTCTCACACTCCACATCCATAACCCCCCACCTTTTTCCTGGGCAGTCCTCAGGCTGACGACTGAGCTGGTTCAGTAGAAGTCATCAGAATCCAATTGTTTTTGTTTGTTTTTAGCAATGCTATCTTTATGTAGTCATGTATCACTTTGTTCTCCTGGTTCCACTTTTGTCTAACTTCATACAAGTCCTCCATACCAATCACGGAGTCCTCATGAAATTCCTCTTAGTGTCTTACCTTGGTGTGTCTAGGTTACTCTTGGTATGTCTCTTGACCTGAGTTCAAATCCTGCCCCTGTTTCCTTACCTATAAAATGGAGTAAAAATAGCACCTATCTCACAGGGCTATTTTGAGTATCAAATGAAATTTATACACACACGCACACATATGTATACATACATGCATATATATACACATACACACATTATATACATGTGTGTAGGTATATATGTATATAGGTATGTATATATGTATGTATTTATAGACAGATATAGTATATTATATATGCAGACATAAATGTATGTGTTTATAAAATATATGTATGTGTATATATATGTGTATATATATACATATACATATATATGTATATACATATCATTTTACAAACCTTAAAGGGCTATATAAATGTTAGTTATTATCAAAGAATCATAAATTTGGATCTGAAATGGACCTCGGAGGTAATCTTGTCCAACCCTCTCATTTTACGGATCAGGATACTGAGGCTCAGAAAGGTCAAATGCCCTGCCAAAATTCAGAATCATTGGGTACATCACTTCTCTTCTGTCTCCCCAGGTTTCCCAAATATAAAATGAGGGGGTTGGATCAGATCTCAAAACACTCCTCCAGCTGTGACATATGGTGTCTGAGAACTGCTTTCAGATCTGGCATTGTATCATGATCTATGCATCTACCTAGGGATGTGCTAACTGTTTCACAACTGACTCTTCAGGGAAAAAATGTATGTGTGACACACTTTAAAGTTTAATTTGCATTATTAACATTTTTTCCATGACTTCCCAAAACCTTGACAATCAGCAAAACAATCATTCAAGCCCTGGTTTGTAGCACTTGCTGATTTCTGATGTGTAAATGCTCACAATGAAAATTTAACAACCAGCTTTTGTGAGCTGGCATAAACTGGCTCTGGTGCAGCCCTGTATATATACCCCAATCCAATTATCTTTATTCTGGTTACACATCCAAGAAGGGCATTCTAATGGCCACAGAAAAGGGAAGGAAAAAGAACTCTTTAGGGAAGTACAGAAAATCACAGAATAACAGAACTTTAGAATCAGAAGAGACCTCAGTGGCCATCTTGTTCCACCCATACCCAAGAAGTAATCCCCAAGACTAACGTACCCAAGAGGTGGTCATTCAGCCTTTCTTTGAAAACTTTCAGTGAAGGAGAGCCCATTACTCTCTTTGGGCATCTATCTCTATTTGCTGTTTTTTCCTGACATCAAACCTAAATTCACCTCTTTGCCACTTCCACTCACTGCACCCTGTTCCCCTTCCAAGAGCCAAAGATAACATGTCTTAACCCCTTTTCACATAAGAGTCCTTCAGAAGCTTGTATAAGGGTGTAGCAACTAACTTTTCCTTTTCAAGATGTTCACTAATCAGCTCTTTAATTATTAGTTCTACAGTTTCCCCAGGAATCAAAGTAAAAATCACTAGCCTATAATTCACAGGTTCTATTTTCTTTCCTTTTTTTTTTTTTTAAAATCAGCACAACATATGCCCTTTCCCAATTTTACAATGCCTACTCAATTTTCCATATTTAAAGTATTACCTATAGTGCCTCAGCGATCATATACAGCAGGTCTCCAGGACACAGTTTGCATGGGCTGGGGATGTGAATTCATCCAATGAAACCAGGGGCTTTCTTATTATCTTGATACTTAATTTTGGAGCCAGAGGACCTAGATTTAAATACTGGCTCTGCCATTTAGGACCTCTGTGACCTTTGCCAAGTCATTTGGCCTCTCTAATACTCAATGTGCCCATCTGTAAAATGAAGGAGTTGGATTCAATGTTTCTATCCCTTCCAGCTCTACATAGAAGATCCTATGAACCCCCTATTAGTAATGTTTGTTCTATCATTTCCAGGGAAAGGTTATTTTTTCATGATGGAGAAAAGCAAAATGAAAATTTAGTGGCTTTGTCTATTGTCATTTTTCATCATCTCATCCATCCCAAGCAGTTCTTCAAACCACTTCTTTAAACTTCTTGCCTTCCCCAATAAAGCTTTTAAAACCGTTATGTTCTCCTTAGCATTCTTTGCCAGCCTTGGCTCATTCTAAGCTTTAGTATTTTTTCCCCAGTTAAAAAAATTATTATTTATTTTGCAACTTTTTTTTCTTTTTAAATTTTGAGTTCCAGATTCTCCCCCTCCCTCCCATTCCTCCTCCACCCATTGAGAAAGCAAACAAGATGATTAAGCTTGAGTATTTTTGACATTCTTTAAAGTAATGTGCCACATTCTTACAATCATTCTCATTTGTCTGCCCTGGATTTCATTTTCTACATATGTATTATTGAAAAATGTAAGCTGGAGGATGAATTCCCTAATATTTCACAAGAGTCTTGTCAGACAACTCCCCCTTTTCCTACTCAACAGAACTAGTGAACATATGTGTATGTATAGATATAGATATAGATGTATACACACAACACATATATATGTACATATTTGCTTAAATATGTATATACGTATGTATACACACATACATATGTAATTAAACACACATATATTCTATGTTTAGATGGACAATTTTCTTCCTCCTCAATCCTTTTAAGACCAATTTGATTAGATTTGCAAGACAACAGGTAAATACATTCTCATCAGCCATTGTTAAGTGCGCTCAACCCTTAGCCAGGAGCCTGTGTTCAAACCGTGTTTCAGAAATCCAAATCCCATTCTCAGAAATCATCTTCTTAGCCAGATGTTTACTTCCTAAATCATTTTTTCTTTTTTGCATCTTGCTTTCAATGATTGCCAATGAGGAAAACAGGATCTGTACTCCTGTAGTCTTCAGTTTCTTGCCCAAGACTTTGTAATCTTTGGCAAAACTTGGTAGTTTTCTGGCAATATCCTTTGTGCCTGGGTGAATCGCTAGAACTGGGCAGTAGGCATTCATTCAGACAAATGTTGGAAGGTTTTCTATTGTATCTTGGATAAGGACCCATGATGGATTACAGATCTTTCTATTCTTGTTATCAGGGTGACAAATAGTCGTTTCAATACCCATCGACAGTACTCTTTCCTGGTTCTCCTCAGATCTGTCTGACAACTCTTTCTCAGACTCCTTTGCTGGATTTTTATCCAAGTCATGTCCACTAACTTGGGTGTCTTCCAAGACTCAGTCCTGGGCACTTTTCTCACTCTTCACAGTTTTCCTTGGTGACCTCATCCGCTCCCATAGATTCATCATCATCTCTATGCAGATGATTCTTTTTTCTATTTATACAGCCTTAACTCCTCTCCTGACCTCTAGTCTTACATCTCCTATTGCCTTTTAAACATCTTGAACTGGATATCCTAAAGATATCTTGAACTTTACTTGTCTAAAACTGAGCTCATTAGCTTTCTCCTCAAGCCCTTTCGACTTCCTGACTTTGCTCTCACTATCCAGGGCGACGCTCTCCTCCCACTCCCCCAGCCTTGCTGCCTAAGGATCGTCCTTGGTTTCTTACTCTCTCTCACTTCCCATGCACAAGCTGTTGCTAAGTCCTGTTGATTCCGCCTTTGCGCCGTTTTTGACAGGTGGCCTTTTCTCTCCTCTGACGCTGCCACCACGCTGCTGCAGGCTCTCATAACCTCTTGCTGGACTACTGCAATAGCTGCTGGTTGTCTCTGCCTACTTCAGTCCAATTCCCACTCAGTTATTTAAAGGGATCTTCCTAAAGCTCAGGTCTAGCTATGTTTCACTCTACTTTCCTTTCCCGGTCATTCAATAAATTCCAATGGCTCCCTATTACCTCCAGGAATAAATATAAAATCACTATTTGACTTTTACAGTTGTTTATAACATGTACCCTTCCTGCTTTTCCAGTCTCACACTTTACGCCCTTCCATGTACTTGGCAGCTCAGTGATACTGGCCTCCTTTCTTCTGGCACAAAACATTGCATTTTTCAACTCTACTCACACTGACTGACCCCCATGCCAGAAATTCTATCCTTCCATACTTCCACTTCCTGGCTTCCTTCAAGTATCACCTAAAACCCCACCTTCTGCAACAAGCCTTTGCTGGTCCCCTATAGCATGTCAATCCTGAAAACAAATGACCAGAGTCGCAGAGGTTTTGCAACCGCTTTTAACTTTAAAAATACCAAAGAGCTCACATAGGTTATCACAATTATAGTTAACTCTGAAAAACGAAACAAAGAGCTGACAGGGGGCATAAGCAAAAAGCTTTATTTATTCCATTACAGGAGTGAAATTAGATCCATGTGCCCCAGCCCCCTCTAGAAGGATATCTGCTTTAGTGTGGGCAAATCTCAATACATGTACTAGTGGCTATTCTGTGAGCTATAGCCCTGATAATAGTGGGGGGGATGGTGGAGTGGGTAAGGGGGGTGGGAGGGGCAGCAGCAACTATGAGACAAGTTTGATTCATAGCAGGACTTCATGACTGGAACATGGGTACTGCAGGTCCTTGTCTGGGCTCAGAGACTACCTGGTGCTGGTATGAAACAATTCTAGGATTTTTTTTTGGTGGCTGTGGTCGTCTAGAGGGTGAGTGCCGAGGATTGTTGTTATGCCAAGCTCAGGGCACAGCTTGCTTGCTGGGCCTTAGCTCTGGAAAATAGGGTGTCTTTTAACAGAGGTAAAAAGAGAGGAGTATAAAGAGAGAGGTGGTCTTGGCATGGGAATCTTGACAAACAGTGGTGCTTTCCCTTGGAGATTACTTCCAATTTATCTTCTATGTATCTTGTTTCTTCATGGATGTTTTACACCATCTCCTCATTAGATTATAAGCTCCTTGAAGTCAAAGACTTTCTTTTTAAACCTTTCTTTGTATCCCTAGAACTTAAAGCAGTGCTTAGCACATAGTAGGTCCTTTATAAATGCTTGTTGACCTGACTTAACTGAGTAGGGATCCTATACTATTCTCTTCTTCCCTCACTCCTACTGGAAGATATCTCCCCTAATATCTTCTGTACCTTGACTTTATTATTCTTTAGAAGACCACAGCAGCTTCTTCTTCAGGGAACCTAGTTCTCTACTCTTCAGGAAGAGTCTCTTTTTTTTTTTCTTTTTAACTCCCAGTATTCAGTTGTTCTTTTTCTTCCTTTTGCCTGTATGGCATTTTTCTATTCTCCACTGTCTTGACAACCTCACTTTCTTCTTTATTTCTTCAGATCTCTTTTTCCTTCATTGAAGCCCATAGTTTATTTTTTTTTCTTATTTGAGGAAAACTCCATTGTCCCTGTTTCACCTGAGTATGGAGAGTTAGTCCTTGGATTAATTCACCTCCCCTTTTAGGAACAAGACCACCTGGCTTTTGAAAAAGAGCTGATAGTGTCTTGTCTATGGAAGAAATACAGACAGAACAACTAGTGTAGATCATTGCGAAAGCTACCCTGCTTTCCAAACAGATTGTGTTTTTCAGCTTTATTCTTTGACCTACTTGTGACTGTTTACAGCTTATGTCCTAAGCACCTCCTTGAGATCTTTACAATTTTTAGTATCTTTTAACAAAGACTTGTTTCTTTTCACAACTTTTCAGCCACACCCTACTTCCTTTCCCTTTTCTCACCAACCTCTTATTTGTGCCATCAGTTTGTTTTATTTACCAGTTTATTTTGCATACCTTGCCATATCAACTCCTCTCTCCATTTTCTTCTCCTTGAATCCTTTTTTTAGGTCTTTACTCTTTAATTTTCTTCCTTCAAATTAAGCCCTTACCCTTCTTTGGTTCTCCTTCCAGCTATTCTTCAATTTATTCCCAAATTCTTCCAAATTTCTTTTCCTCCAAATTCAATCTTTTGACAAATCCAACTCCTTAAAAACAACCTTCACAATTTCTCCTTATTCAGTTTAAATCCATCTCTCACAGAAACTCAGAATAAAATATAGATCCTCAGATTATTCTCTCATGTCACACACACCCACCCAATTACATCAGAAATCCAAATCCTTCTGAATCAATCACCGTTACAATTTGTCTGCTTTTTATTCAACTCTATTCTCTCCTTCTCCCACCACTTTCTCCTCTAGAATTTGGTAATAGAACAGGGTTCCCAGAATTTACTTAGAGAATAAAATGTATTTCTGCACCCAACTGTGGGTGTGTATTTTTCTTTCTTTTGACCAGTTCAGAAGAGAGTGAGGTTCAAGTATAAGCTACTCTCTCTCCTCCTTCTTGTTTTTATAGATGTCTACACTCTGATTCTGTGAGATTATTTTCCCAAACCTTCCTCCTCTTCGAATGTGTTCCTCTTCTCCTTTTTTTTTTTCTATTCTTTTCTTAAAATCATCAAGACGTAAGGGGCAGGTAGGTGGTGCAGTGGATAGAATACTGGCCCTGAAGTCGGGAGGACCTGAATTCAAATCCGGCCTCAGACCAAACACTTGGCACAAGCTGTGTGGCCCTGGGCAAGTCACTTAACCCCAACTGACTAAAAAAAATCAAGATATAACAGAATCACTCCCAGACCTTGTCAAATTGGACTCCCTTTATTATTTTTGATTATAGGACTCCAAGGGGACTTCTCCTCATATTTGTGTAAGCAGTTTATCCTTGTTTAGTCCTTTATCATTGTTCATTCGTGTTTACCTTTTTATGTTTCTCTTCACTCTTGCATGTACTTCATGTTTCTTCATGTACTTCAAAGTTTCTATGCAGCTTGGGTCTTTTCACCAAGAATGCTTGGAAATTCTCTATTTCATTAAAAACTCATCCCCTCTACCTCCATATCATTATACTCAGTTTTGCTGGGTAAGTTATTCTTGGTTATAAGCTCATATCCTTTGCCTTCTGGAATATTGTATTCCGAGCTCTCCACTCTTTTATGGTGGTGGCTGCTAAATCATGTGTGATCCTGACTGGTGACTTCTTGGTACTTTAATTCTTTCTTTCTGGATGTTTGCAGCATTTTTTTTCTTTGCCCCAGAAGCTCTAGAATTTGACTCCAGATGATTATGTTCCTGGGGATTTTCATTTCGAGTTTTTTTTTTCTTTCAGGAGGTGACCAGTAGAAACTTTCTAATTTCCTTTTCCTTCCTGTCTTTACCCTTTCAATTTTAAGCAATATGGGAAGTTTTCTTTGAAGAATTTCTTAAAATATCATGTCAATGCTTTTTTAAACTTTTGGTCATGGCATACAGATAGTCCAATGCTCCTTAAATATTTTCTCCTCAATCTGTTTTTCAGTTCAGTTGTCCCTGCTATGAGATTAAATTTTCTTATATTTTTCAGCCTTCTGAATTTGTTTTTAATATTCCTTGTTGCCTTGTGGAGTTACTGGCTTTTATTTTATCCATTCTATTTTCAGGGAGATTGTTACTTAGGCAAGATTTTGTATGTCTTGTGCCAAGCTGTTAATTCCCTTTCCAAATCTTTCTTCCATAGCTCTAATTTCCTTTCCTTCCCCCCCCCAAGCATTTATTTCATTTATAAAAACATTTTAGACCCTTTTAAAAACTCTTGGTTTATCTCTACCAGGAATTCTAGTTAAACATTATCCAGGCTATGTTTTTCTCTGAGACATGCTTATAGACATGTTGGAGTCATTCTTTTCTTTTGGATTGGAGTCACGAACTTCTCCGCCACTATAATAGCTCATTATGGTAGGGTTCTTTCAGCCTACTACCTGACTTTGGACTTTATGTTAGGGCTGGGTCCCGTGACACTTCTGGAGGAAAGGTCTGTGCTGGTCCTATTGCTGTTTTCTTGAGGGTATTGAGTGTTGTGTTATTTTAGGATCTTAGGGACTGGCTAAGGACCTGCAAGCTATCAGTGCCCTCATAATGGTTTGATTCAGGACAAAGTCTGATTTCTCTGTCTCCCATTTACCTTCCCTGTCTTGGCTCTACAAATTCTTGATCTAGGTTTTGAACTTAACAGGAGTAGACTGTTGCTGGATTAAGCTTTTATCAGCCAGCTGGAAATCTCTAGCTGTTGAGAAGGGCGGAATTATACCTTCCCATCTGGTCTGGGATTCCTACCTTGGTTATTCATCTACAAGCTGGGCTAGATGCTGGAAGTGAGAGCCTGCTCTGTGCATAAGGTCTGAACCACACTGCTGCTGCTGCTCTTGGCTTTTGAACTTCCCCCTTTATTAGTACACTGTTCAGGGTTTTCCCATCTGAGAATGTCACTCCCATGCACAGATTCCTTTCTCAATCTGCCCTGGATAGTGGGTAACAAAGCCACCAGTTCACACTTGTCCCTGTTACAGTTCTCCAGTATGGATCTGACTGAGTCCTGGTTTGGGTCTGGGATCTCTTCTTGTCCAAGTGCACAGCCTCTCCCTGGGCACTGAAATCCTGGCTCAGTTCCAGTTCCAAGTGTCCATAGACCTTCCTGTCTTTCTCCCTGTGCCGAGATGGTCTGGAGAAATAATCACTGTGACTTTTTCTGGATTTCCTCATCGAGATTAGGTTTGATACATTTTCTATATCTGTTTAAAGGAGTTTTGTGGAGGGATGTTCCACTGTACTAGTTCGTACCATGCTTCCATCTTTCTCCACCTCCAACAATATAGATTTTTTCAACAACTTTTTTAAGGAAAAAAAGATGAAGCCCTTGAAAGAGAAAGATGACATAATTGAGAACAGGGACTATTTTCCATTTTGTCTTTGTATCTGCAGTGCCTAATTTGATATAACAAATCATTCCTTGAATTCCTTTGCATTCTCATCTAGGAAGGAGATTGCCCAACTTTTTTCCTTTAAAAACTTTTTTTCCCCCTTTGCTCGGACCTTGGATTTCATTAGTTAGAGGAACTTCTAGCGTGGAAGCCACCTCCACTGATGCAGATGAAGATGTATAGTATTAGAAAGTTTCTGAGGGTGGGGCTCTAAAAGGTAAGTGGTCTGCTTATATGATCATCATCAACATCATTATCATTTATACAGTGCTTTAAGGTTTGAAAACTGCTTTTTTATGTGTAAAAGAGGTAGGACTTGAACTCAGATCTTCTAGACTTCAAGGTCTGTCTGTTATCCACTATGCCTTGCACATGTAGCAGGTGATTAATAAATGTTTGTTTGAGTGGATGAAAGGTGGATTATTTGGGAGGCTCAGTGGCAAGAATGAGTATGTCCTAAGCTGATGGGGAAGATATTGGGTCAACAAAGATAGGATTCAGCATCTGTTAAAATTGGACCGGGAATAGTTTCAGACTGATACAGAGCCCAGGGCATATTTTGTGGTTTCCCTTTTCCTTCTTTACCTGGGCGGTAATGATGCTGCTGGTGCAGCTTAAAAATAATAACAGGATTCATAATAATAGCTCCTGTTTAAACTTTAAGGATTCCAAAATACTTTCTCTATAACAACCCAGTAAAGAGTGAACTTCAAGTTTCTCTCATTTCTGATGTGGTGATCCAGACTCGGAAAATCCCAGACCTAGGAACAGGATCACCCTTAAAGAAGCTTTGGAGTCAGAAGGTTATCATAGCAAGAACCATAGACTGTGTTAACTAAGTTAATGTAGTTAAAGAGGTAACCCAGGCTTGAGGGGCAGCATGGTACTGGGGAAAGAATACAGGTTTGGGAGTCAGAACATCTGATTTCAGATCCTGGTCAATGGTCACATAGATAGTGTCAAAGGTGGGATTTAAACCTAGGTGTCTTCTGTTTTCAAGTCTAGCACCTTCTAATATATCATCCTGTCTACTCTAAATAGATGTATGGTTCTGATCATATTAGTCATATTTTATTCCCATACCTTTTCACATTTTTAACATAAATCAGTGCCCTATTTTGTCAAAGACCTTTTGTAGCTATATTAATGTGATTTAAAAATATATGCTAGTAGTTTTCCTAAGGTTGAATAATACACATATTCCTGGCATAAATTCAACCTGGTCATAGTGAATAATTTTTGACTATGTTACTATAGCTTTCTTGCTAATATTAATATTTTGTAGCAATCTTAATTAGTGATAGCATTACTTTATTTTCTTTCTCTGCTTTATTTCTCCCTGGTATGAATATTAGGACCATATTTACTTTATTAGAAAGATTTCAGTAGTACCTTTCTCTTTTTGAAAACAGGTTATACAGAATAGAGAGTATTGTTTCTTTGAATGTTTGATAAAATAAATTTATTAATCCTTCTGGCCAGGATTTTAAAAATTTTCCTTTGGGATTTCATTTGGGATTTGCTAAATTTCTCTTCCTGAGATGGGATTGTTAAGATTCTCCAAATGCCTTTTAAAACTTGTTCAAAGAATAAGAGTAACTTTGCAGATGATATGATGGTATACTTAGAGAATCCTAGAAAATCAACTAAAAAACTACTCAAAATAATTAACACTTTTAGCAAAGTTGCAGGATATAAAACAAACCCACATAAACCATCAGCATTTCCATACCTTACTAACAAAGCCCAGCAGCAAGAGATAAAGAAATTTTGTTTAAAGTATCTGTGGACAATATAAAACATTTATGAGTCTACCTGCCAAGACACAATCATAAAATACTTTTTGCACAAATAAAGTCAGATCTAAATGATTGGGAAAATATCAGTTGCTCATGGGTAGCCCAAGTTAATATAATTAAAATGACAATTCTACTTAAATTAATGTACTTATTCAAAGCCATACCAATCAAACTACCAAAAAGTATTTTATAGAGCTAGAAAAAATAATAAAAAAATTAATCTGGAAGGACAAAAGGTCCAGAATGTCAAGGGAATTAATGAAAAGAAATGCAAGGGAAGGTGGTCTAGCTCTACCAGATCTCAAATGGTATTCTAAGCAGCAATCATCAAAACTACTTGGTATTGGCTAAGAAATAGAGTGGTGGATCAGTGGAATAGGTTAGGTACACAAGACACAATAGTCAATGACTATAGTAATCTACTGTTCTATAAATCCAAAGACTTCAGCTTCTGGGAAAAAAATTCTCTATTTGACAAAAACTGCTGGGAAAACTGGAAAAGAGTATGGCAGAAATTAGGCATAGGCCAACATCTTACACCGTATACTAAGGTAAGGTCAAAATGGGTACATGATTTAGATATAAAAGTTGATACTATAAGCAAATTAGGAGAGCAAGGAATAGTTAACTTCTCAGATCTATAGAGAATGGAAGAATTTATGACCAAACAAGAGATAGAGATCATTGTGAAATGGAAAATGAATAATTTTGATTACATTAAATTAAAAAGGTTTTGTACAAACAAAGGCGATACAACCAAGATGAGAAGGGAAGCAGAAAGCTGGAAACAATTTTTACAGTCAGTGTTTCTGATAAAGTCCTCATTTCTCAAATATATAGAGAACGGAGTCAAATTTATAAGAATACAAGTCATTCCCAACTTACAAATTGTCAAAGGATATGAACAGGTAGTTTTCAGATGAAGAAATTAAAGCTATGTATAGCCATATAAAAATGCTCTAAATCAATATTGATTAGAGGAATACAAATTAAAACAACTCTGACGCATCCATCAGATTGACTAACATGACAAAACAGGAAAATGATAAATGCTGGAGAAGATGTGGGAAAATTGGTACACTCATGCATTATGGTAGAGTTGTGAACTCATCCAACCATTCTGGAGAGCAACTTGGAACTATGCCCAAAGGGCTATAAAACTGTGCATACCCTTTGATCCAGTAATACCACCACTAGGTCTATATCCCAAAGAGATCATAAAAAAGGAAAAGGACATGTACAAAATATTTATAGCAGCTCTTTTTGTGGTGGCCAAGAATTGGAAATTGAAGGGATGCCATCAGTTGGGGCATGGCTGAACAAGTTTTGGTATATGGATATAATGGAATACTATTGTTCCATAAGGAATGATGAGCAGACAGTCTTCAGAAAAACCTGGAAAGGCTCACATGAACTGATGCTGAGTGAAGTGAGCAGAACCAGGAGAACATTGTACACAGTAACAGCAACATTGTATGATGTTCAACTATGATAGACTTAGCTCTTCTCAGCAATACAATGATCTAAGACAGTTCCAAGACTCGTGATGGAAAATGCTATCCACATCCAGAGAAAGAACCATGGAGTCTGAATGCAGATCAAAGTATACTATTTTCTATCTCTCTTTTTTTCTTCCTTGGTGTTTTTCCCCTTTTGTTCTGATTCTTCTTTCACAACATGACTAAGGTAGAAATATGTTTAATATGATTGTACGTGTATAGCCTATATCAGATTGCATGCCATCTTGAGGAGGGAGGAGGAGAGGGAGGGGGAAAAATTTTAGAACTCAAAATCCTATAAAAAGTGAATGTTGAAAACTAAAAAATAAAAGATAAGAGTAAGCTGTGAGTTAAACGCAAATACTATTCTGCTCCTTTTTTAATCATTGTATTTCTTTCTTCTGGCTGTGAGTATTTGGGTTTTTAATGTATTTTTGGTTTCAAATATTTCATTGGTTTATATCAAAAGTAAAAAGTGTAGTAGAAAGATTGTTGCTCATAAGAGCTGGGATGGAGTCTTGACTCTACCAGGGATTGTAACATCTTGGGCATGTCATGCCTCCCTTTCTGAGCATCACTTTCTACCTCTATAAAATAAAGGTTTTATATTTGATGACCTCTAAGACACTTTCCATCTTTAACATTACAGAGTAGTAGCATATTTTACACATGCATACGTATATATTTATTTTATTGTCCTTTATCTGTTGAATTGACGTAATAAACATCAGGAAGGAGTCTTTTATAGTCTTTTTTCCTGTTACTACTGCTGCTGAGTAGTTGGCACTAGCTGGCCAGATTAAGAAAGTATCAAATCTTTATTGGGCACTGAGTTCTAGTGTAGAACAGGAGAATGTTAAGACTGTGAGGAGGTCAAGTTAACCAAAGGTTCCCTCTGCTTACGTAGTATAGTGTGCCACTGTTTAAAGTTTGATTGTTTGCTATGGCTAAAGATCCAGGTCAAGGGCACTTAGGCTTAACATACGCCTGTACATATCCAGTTAATGGAGGACCATAAGGACAATATCGCTCTTACTCTTTTATTTTGGTGTTCTCAAGTGTGGTCCTGTGCTACCGATAGGCATCTCTGCCTCAGGTTCTTGCTGGTGGACTTTCACTCCTCAATTCATCCTGTATTTCAAGGATAGTGAATCTACAAATGATAGATTTGTAGCTGATAGGAGCCTTTTGAGGTCATTCAATTCAACCCTCTCATTTCACAAGTGAGAAAACCTAGGCCCAAAGAGCTGAAGTGAATTTCCTGAAGACATACAAATAGCAAATAGCAGAGCTAAGGCTTTAACCCAGCTTCCTGGCTCCAGAACTTAACAAATGTTTGTTGAATTGAATTGAATTTGAGAAGGTACAGTGAAAAGTATGTGTGTGTGTGTGTGTGTGTGTGTGTGTGTGTGTGTGTGTGTGTGTGTGTTAATGAAAAGCACATAGCTACACTAAGTTTGGTGTCCTTGGACAAATAATTTGGACCTCATATTCATTATCTGTAAAATGATGGGGTTGGATTAATGGTCCCTTCTAATTGATTGATCAAGTCAATAAACATTTACTGAGCACCTATTATGCATCAGGCACTGTGTTAAGTGTTGGAGATATAAAAAGAGGCAAAGCAGAGTCTCTGCCTTTAAAGAGCTTACAATGCAATGGGGGAGACAACATGCAAACAAATATGTACAAAGCAAGCTGTAGACAGGATAAATAGAATGTGATTAAAAGAAGGAAGGCACTGGAATTCAGAGGGATTGGGGAAGGGGGGACTTGAAGTTAGGACTGAAAGGAAGTCATAAAGGTCAGTAGTTGGAGTTGGAAAGGGAGAAGATTCCAGGCATGGGGGACAGCTAGAGAATATGCCTGAAGCCAAGAGATGGAGTGTCTTGTTGGAGAACTAGCCAGGAGACCAAGGTACATAATGGGGAATAAGGTGTAAGAAAACTGGAAAGGTACCAAGGGGATGGGTTTATGAAGGGCTTTGAATGCCAAACAGAGCATTCTATATTTGCTCCTAGGCAATGGGAAACCACTGAAATTTATTGAGTGGAGAGAGGTGGAGGGGTAGGGCAGCACACGATCAGACCTGTGCTTTTCACTTTAGTGGCTGAATAGAAAACGAATTGGAGTGAAGAGAGACAAGACAAGCACACTCACTAGAATAGAAGGCTATTGCAATTACATAGGAGGGAGGAGATGTTGGCTTGGACTAAAGTGGTAGCAGTGTCACAGGAGAGAAGGGAGCACATTTGAGAGACGTTGCAAAAATGAAATCTGCAGGCCTTGGCAACAGTTTGGATATGGGTGGTGAGAGATGGCTGACTGACTCCTAGGTTGTGAGACTGAAGAACTGTGAGGATAGTGTTACTGTTTATAATAATAGAGAAGAGGAGGGGTGGGGTATGGGGTTTAGGGGAAAACATTTTCTGATTTTATTTTCTGCTGCCATACATTAGGCTTTCATTTTCAAAAAGAGCATAATCTTACCAAGAATTCATAGAATTACATATCTACTCTAAGGGTAGCCTTTGGCAAAATTATGTATTCCACAAAGCTTGTCTTCAATCCTTCATATTCCCTTTTCGTAGCTGGGTTCCTCTTCTGGGATATTACATTCTGTTCCTATTCACTATACCCAATAACTTTACCCTTTCATTAAAACCTGTTTCCCCCCAAATCTCTGACAGTCATTAATACTTTAGTATGAAAGCAAGTCCCTGTGTCACCTCTTCAAGTAGTATTTGTCTTGTAAGCCCTATAGATAATTGGGGCAATGAAAAGCTTTACAGGCACCATGGGAAGAGGGGTTTGGGAGGCAGAAGCTTTGTGGGTGGTCATTTTTACTGTAGTTAATAGAGTCAATGCTAGAATATAGGAGGCCTGAAAATTAGGTGAAAAATTTTTGCTTCAGTTTAGTCCTGGGGAGAAGCTTAGCTCTCGTGGTGAAATGGTTTTCTTTTTCTTATCTGAA
This sequence comes from Phascolarctos cinereus, assembly GCF_003287225.1. Classification (NCBI taxonomy): domain Eukaryota; kingdom Metazoa; phylum Chordata; class Mammalia; order Diprotodontia; family Phascolarctidae; genus Phascolarctos; species Phascolarctos cinereus. Next base: position 85,749,719 of record NW_027555736.1, on the reverse strand, counting down.
CACTAAACTATGTAACCCCAAGTGTTTTTCTTTTGGCCTTAGATTCCAGAAAGATTATAGTCAAATTCATTGCCCAAATGTGGTAATCCCCTTAAATTGGAAGACTGAAAGCATCTGCTCCTTCATCTGAAGCCACATCCTGCCTCTTTTTATTGAATGACCTTGGGAAAGTCCCTCGCACCGCAGTTTCTACCTCTGTAAAAATGAAGATAATACCTGCCTTATCTATTTCACAAGGTGGTTGGGAAGGCCAAATCAGATAAAGCATCTGAAAGTACTTTGTCCTCAGATGACACAATATTCCTTGCTCGTAACGTCTTCACTGGTTCACAGGGTGAGGAGAAGGGATAGACATTCTCCTGGCTCTCCACTGATAATTTCAGGTGACTCCTCTGCTACATTCCCACAGTCACATTTTGTGGCTGAGTCTCCTGCCATGTAACTTAATCTGGTTCTTCCCCTAAAAGATAAGGAAACTGTCCTCAATACTAGGTTGGTCAAGGGGACTAAGGTTTAAATTATGTAACCATTGATGGGACTTCTTGGTCATTTAATGACATGAAAGAGGCCATCTCACATGGAGTCAGTGCCTTTCAGACGTGGCAGATGTCCCATGCTTCAGTCAACATGTTCTCCTCTGCTCAACAAGTTCATTCCTTTGAGGCGGGGGAAGCATGTTTACCTGAATCAGTGCTCTGTCCTTAGTGATCATCTTTTCCATGCAATGGGTAAGTAAACTTCCTTTTGTTAACTATTGAATTATCTACTACAGTGTTTCCTTCTTGAACTCGAGTTACTAACCCAGCCTGAGGTAAGCTCAGCTTCTGGCCTTTCCTCTTTTGATATCCATACGTTGCTTCTCAAAACCCTCTCTCCATCCTGATTACTCTCATCTACTGACTTCCAGGTCATTTCCTTAAATTTTTCAATGATTTCAGTACTTGGTTCATAGCCTTCTTCTCCACAATATCTTCTTCCATTATCCTTGGGAGTTTCAAGCTGCACATTGACAACCTTATCATAAAATTCCTTAAGCTACTCAACTCCAATGACTTCCTTCAACCACATCCTTATCTCGTATCCCACCATCTCTCAGAATTATACTTTAATCTTCAGCTACCATTTCCTCTCCTACCTTATATTTCATATGCAATCAATTACTAGGTGCTGTTGATTCCATTAGAGCTACATCTCTCCAATTCACCCTCTCCAGACTACTTCCACGGCTAACATAGTACCAGGAAAGTGTTATCACTCACCTGGACTATTGCAAGAACCTTCTCATTTTTTCCTTTCTCCACCTTTCCAATCCATCCTTTATAATCCCAAAATATTATATTATCCCAGAATAATCTTTTGTGTATTAAGATCTAGTCATGTCACTCCTTTCCTCAAAAATCTTTCGTAACTGCCTATTGAATTCTAAGTAAAGTTCAAATTATTCAGCTTGGCTTCCAAGTCCTTTCCTAACCTACCGTGGACTTTTCCAGCCTGCTCTCATCATCTCCCCTTGAGCTGGTCTGTGCTCCAGCCAAACTAGGCAACCCTCTGTCTCAGCTTTTTTCCCCTTCACACTCTGGCCTCTCAAGGTTCTCTGATATTGTGCAGATGGTTCCCTATGCTTGACATGCCCATCCTCCCTCTCCCTGTTTGTTTAATGCCTACTCATCCTTTAAAACCCAACACAAATGCTACCTCCTCAATGTAGCCTTTCCTGATTTTTCCTCAATGACCTTTGCTCTCATATTGCACTTTGTTCTTGTTAAAGCACAGATATAGAGCTAGGCCACATAATTCAATCTTATATTTTATAGTTGAGAAAACAGTAAAACCACAAGAGGTTAAGGAATTAGCCCAAGGTCACGCAATCATCAGAGATGGGATATAAATTGTGACTCAGTAGATAGAGTACTAGGCCTGGAGTACAGAAGATGAATCTTCCTGAGTTTAAATATGGCCTCAGACACTTACTAGTTGTAATGACTGTTTGCCTCAGTTGCCTCTTCTATAGAATGAGCTGGAGAAGGAAATGGCAAACCACTCCAGTATCTTTGCCAAGAAAACCCCACATGGGATCACAAAGGGTTGAACACAACTGAAATTGACTAAACAACAATAACTCCTATTCAAGCATCAGATCTCTTTTTATTTATTTTTTCTTTTTGGGTGAGGCAATTGGGGTTAAGTGATTTGCCCAGAGTCACACAGCTAGTGAGTGTTATGTGTATTTGGTCAGATTTGAGCTTAGGTCCTCCTGACTCCAGGGCCAGTACTCTATCCATTGCATCACCTAGCTGCCCCACCAGAGCTCTTTTTTATTGTACTATGCATATTTTTTTGTGCAATATTGTATGATTTGTGTCTTATGTGAATTTTCTGTCTCCCTATGATCTCTACCCTAGGGATCTGAATCCAATAGACATTTGATAAATATTTAAGGTGTTCCATTATGAATTGTAGATACAATGTGAGAGTTTGAGCTATTGTGGTCATTACTCCGAGTGTGTACTTTGCAAAGGACACTGGTTATACAAATGTAAAGGTGTATTATTTTAGCTCTGTTCCCTCTTTAAAGTTGGCAGCTGTGACCTCAGTAAAATGTTCTCTTTGTACCCTTTCTATTAGTCAGTTACAGTTACTTCCTTAGGAATGTTGACACCCATTTGGGATTTATGAATTCCCTTAGTTTTATTATGGCTCCAAGGGGAGGGGTTGCCACTCATAGATGGACTCTATAGGCTACAAGAATGTTTCCTGGTGAGGCGATGACAGCACTGAATTGACACTCACTGGTATTTAGGCACCACTTTTCCAAATCACAATTGGTGAAGCATGGCAGAAAATCGTCATTACCCAGGACCAGCATTAATGATCATCTGCATGAATGTTTCAGTAATCAAGTATTCAAAAGGGAAAACTTGGTGAAAGAATCTTGTAAAAGGAGCTTTTCCCCAACTCTATTGAGAACAGAAACTGCTCAGAGTGGGTCTGAGGTGGCAGCTGCCCAGCAGTGGAATGGTGCAGGGTTTCTATGGAAATGCTTTCCTGATTTGGATACAGGGCATTTCCTCTGGCTTGGTTACAAATCTAATTTTAGTTTATTGTGGTGGAAAGTAACAACCAAATAATTTGGCAGTGCTCCTGGCTGAGTAGAAGTGTCAGAGATGACTTCTCTTGGGATGGGGAGCTAGGTTGTATCTCTTTCTCTGTCTCTGTCTCTCTCTCTCTCTCTGTCTCTCTCCATTTATATACATATATACATACATATATATGTATGTATATATGTATATATATATATAATATCTGTATGTATGTGTATACACATATGTATATGTATATACATATTAAGATCATTTTGTTGGTATCTAAAAAGACATTGTATACATTTTATCTGACTTTCAATGACTATCCATATTCTATATCACAGCAACCCATCTCTCACAGTTTCCTATAAAATTTAAAACAAGCAGTCCATAAAATGGAAATAGTCTCTCCAAGTTAGATACTACAGAGAGTAGAAGAACAAGAGAAGAATAATTGTAGAGTGGGCCAATAATTTGAGGAAGACAATACCCTAGAAGAAGAGTTCAAGTAAAAGAAAAGCTATGATAATATCTATTCACAAATAAATGAATATAATAAACAAGGTGAGCCAGAGAATCATGAAAGTAGAGATTCTTTTATCTTTGCATATTCAGATGCTTAATAATTGTTTAATTTAATTCAATTTGTTGTTGAATCTCAGTAGAAGGAGGCAAATTTGACCTCATGGGTAAGACTTGGTGGAATGGGATTCAAGGCTGGAATGTAGCTTTGAAAACATATGTACATCTTCTGCTTCTGGGAGCCAAGATGGTGGAGTGAAAAGGTAGTTGCTCTCATTCTCCCCTATCAACTTCTGAAAACCCAGAAAATATCCCAGAAAAAAACCCTGGAACAACTGAACTAGAAGAAAGACAGGGAGCAGCAGTGAAGCAGCCCAGTAAACGGGTCTCCCAGTGCCTCAGCAAAAATAAGGGAGGCAGAACTACAAGGGTCCCCAGGCAGATAAGAACACTGTGGCATTCATCTGAAAGGAGGTGAAGAAAACAACCTAAAGGCTTCCTAAAGTCCCGGCCTTGCTGATTCCAACCCAACACCAGGTGAGCTGTCGGAGCCGTGCAGCCTCCAATTGTGAAGAAATCCTGAAGCCCAGGTGGTAGAGGCAAACACCAACACCTGGACCTCCGAGTGCCTCAGTGAGGTGGGAGAACCGGTGGAAACCAGCTCAGAAAACCACCAGGTGCCTCAGCACTCTCCCAGTGCATTAGCAGAAAAGGGAGACAACACTGCAGGGGGCCCCAGGCAGATAAAACCCTGCAGCCCATCTAAAAGGAGCTGAAGAAAGCTAAAGGAAAGGAAAAGCAGGCAACCTAGAATTGCCTGAAAGTTCCAGCCTTGCTGATTCCAGCCCAACACGAGGTAAGCTGCCAGAAACCTACAGCCTCCAATTGCCACATAAGAGGCCCCAGCACACAAAGCCAGTGACCAAGACCTAGGCTCCCAACACAAGAAGCTTGGGTCAGTCCCTCTGTTCCCAGCAGGAGAGCTCAATCTCTTTAAAGGCCAGGGAATAAAGAAACACCATGAGTAAAAAGAAACGTACCATAGATTCATATTATGAGAAGAGTGAAGATCAAGACAGAAATTCTGAAGAGGACAACATTGTCAACAAACCCACATCTGCAACAACAAAAGGGAATATGAACTGGTCTGAAGCCCAAAAAGCCTTCTTAGAAGAGCTCAAGAAGGATTTTAATAGTCAAATGAGAGAGGTAGAAGAGTCCTTCAAAAATACAATTGGCCAATTGGAAAAAAAATACACTGAAGAAAACAAGTCCCTAAAAAACACAATTGGCCAATTGAAGAAGGAAGTACAAAAACTAACAGAAGAAAACAATCTGTTAAAAACTAGAATTGGACAAATGGAAACTAATGTCTCTATGAGAGAGCAAGAATCAGTCAAACAGAAACAAAAAAATGAAAAAATAGATGAAAAATGTAAAATACCTCATCAGTAAAACAACCGACCTGGAAAATCGATTCAGGAGAGACAATTTAAAAATTATTGGACTACCTGAAAATCATGATGAAAAAAAGAGCCTGGACAGTATCTTTCAGGAAATCATAAAGGAAAACTGCCCAGAAGTCCTAGAACCAGAAGGGAAAATAACCATAGAAAGAATCCACGATCACCACCTGAAAGAGATCCCAAATTGACAACCAAGGAATATAATAGCAAAATTCCAAAATTACCAGATGAAAGAGAAGGTGCTGCAAGCAGCCAGAAAGAAACAATTTAAATATCATGAACCACAAGTCAGGATTAACAGGACCTTGCAGCTTCTACATTAAAAGACCAGGGCATGGAACATGATATTCCTAAGGCAAAGGAGCTTGGAATGCAGCCAAGGATTAATTACCCAGCAAAAATGAGCATCATTTTTCAAGGGAGGAGGTGGATATTCAACGAAATAGGAGACTTCCAAACTTTCCTGATAAAAAGACCAGAGCTCAACAAAAAATTTGATCTTCAAGTACAGGACTCAAGAAGGACTTAAAAAGGTAAATGGGACAGAAAGATACAATATGTTGTTAATAAGGGGCTGTTTAAACCCCTACAAGGGAATATGACACTTGCAACCCTTGAGAACTGTATTGTTATTACACCTTGTTAAAGGAGTATACATAAAGAGGGTGGATATTAGTTGACTTTGATGTAATGATAAAAAAAATCTAATCAAGTGGGTTAAATGGATCCAAATAAGTGGATCAATCTGATCTTAGAAAATGTACTGAGAAAGGAGGAGGCAGACAAGGGTAAATTACATTACAGGAAAAGACACAAAATCCTATTACAGCAGAGGGAAAGAAGGGGGGGGAGCATTGTTTGAACCTTACTCTCATCAGATTTGGCTCAAGAAGGGCATAATATAATCAGTTAGGTATAGAAATCTAACTTGCCCTATAGGCAGTAGGAGGAAAAGGGGAAAGAAAAGGGGGGGGAAAGAAAAGGGAGGGGGAAAGAAGGAGGGAAGAGCAGTAAGACTAAAGGGGAAGAAAAGGGAAAGGGATAATAAAAGGGGGAAGGGACTGAAGGAGGCGTGGTCAAAAGCAAAACACTAGTGAAGGGGGAAAGGAAAAAGGAGAAAGAAAAGCATAAATGGGGGAAAAGGATGGAGAAAAAGACACAGATAGTAATCATAACTGTGAATGTGAATGGGATGAACTCTCCCATAAAAGGAAACGATTGCAGAATGGATTAAAAACCATAATCCTACAATATGTTGTTTACAGGAAACACATTTGAAAAAGAGTGACACATACAGGGTAAAGGTAAAAGGCTGGAGCAGAATATATTATGCTGTCAGCTGAAGTAAAAAAAGCAGGGGTAGCAATCCTGATCTCAGACAAAGCAAAAGCAAAAATAGATCTAATCAAAAGAGATAAGGAAGGAAACTACATCCTGCTAAAAGGCACCATAGACAATGAAGTAATATCATTACTAAACATATATGCACCAAATGGTATAGCATCCAAATCCTTACAGGAGAAGTTCAGGGAGTTACAGGAAGAAATAGACAAGCAAAACTATACTAGTGGGGGACCTGAACCTCCCCTCTCGGCACTAGATAAGTCTAACCACAAAATAAACAAGAAAGAAGTTAAGGAGGTGAATAGAACATTAGAAAAGTTAGGTATGATAGACCTCTGGAGAAAACTGAATGGGGATAGAAAGGAATATACTTTTTTCTGCAGTACATGGCACATACACAAAAATTGACCATGTACTAGGGCATAAAAACCTCACAATCCAATGCAGAAAGGCAGAAATACTAAATGCATCCTTTTCAGATCATGATGCAATAAAAATCATATGTAATAAAGGGCCATGGAAAGATAGACTAAAAAATAATTGGAAACTAAATAATCTAATCCTAAAAAATGATTGGGTCAAACAACAAATCATAGAAACAATCAATAATTTCATTCAAGAGAATGACAATAATGAGACAACATACCAAAACCTATGGGATGCAGGAAAGCAGTTCTTAGGGGAAGTTTTATATCTCTAAATGCTTACATAAATAAAATAGAAAAAGAGGAGATTAATGAATTGGGCATACAACTAAAAAAACTAGAAAAAGAACAATTAAAAATCCTCAACTAAACACCAAATTAGAAATATTGAAAACCAAAGGAAAAATTAATAAAATTGAAATTAAGAAAACTATTGAACTAATAAATAAAACTAAGAGCTGGTTTTATGAAAAAACCAATAAAATAGATAACCTTTGGTTAATTTAATTAAAAAAAAAAGAAGAAAACCAAATTACTAGTATCAAGAATGAAAAGGGAAGCTACCACCAAGGAAGAGGAAATTAAAACAATAATTAGGAATTATTTTGCCCAACTATATGCCAACAAATTTGACAATCTTAGTGAAATGGATACATATTTACAAAAATATAAATTGCCCAGATTAACGAAGAGGAAGTAAAATACTTAAATAACCCCATCTCAGAAAAAGAAATTGAACAAGCCATTGATGAACTCCCTAGGAAAAAATCTCCAGGGCCAGATGGATTTACATGTGAATTCTATCAAACATTTAAAGAACAATTAATTCCAATACTATATAGACTATTTGGGAAAATAGGTGAAGAAGCAGTCTTACCAAATTCTTTTTATGATACAAATATGGTGTTGATACCTAAACCAGGAAGAGTCAAAATAGAGAAAGAAAATTATAGACCAATTTCTCTAATGAATATAGATGCAAAAATTTTAAACAAAATACTAGCAATAGATTGCAGCAACTTATCACAAGAATAATACACTATGACCAGGTAGGATTTATACCAGGAATGCAGGGTTGGTTCAATATTAGGAAAACTATCAGCATCATTGAGCATATCAACACAAAACCAACAGAAACCACATGATCATCTCAATCGATGCAGAAAAAGCTTTTGATAAAATACAACACCCATTCCTATTAAAAACACTAGAAAGCATAGGTATAAATGGAGTCTTCCTTAAAATAATAAATAGTATCTATTTAAACCTTCAGCAAGCATTATATGTAATGGGGACAGCCTGGAAGCATTTCCAATAAGATCGGGGTGAAACAAGGATGTCCATTATCACCACTGTTATTCAATATTGTACTGGAAACTTAGCTTTAGCAATAAGAGAAGAAAAAGAAATTGAAGGCATTAGAATAGGCAAAGAAGAAACAAAGCTATCACTCTTTGCAGATGACATGATGATATACTTAGAGAATCCTAGAGAATCAAGTAAAAAACTACTTGAAATAATAAACAACTTTAGCAAAGTTGCAGGCTATAAAATAAACCCACATAAATCATCAGCATTTCTATATATTACCAACAAAGCCCAACAGCAGAGATAGAAAGAGAAATTCCATTTAAACTTACTGTAGACATTATAAAATATTTAGGAGTCTACCTCCAAAACAAACCCAGGAACTCTATGAACACAATTACAAAACACTTTTCACACAAATAAAATCAGATCTAAATAATTGGAAAAACATCAGTTGCTCATGGGTAGGCCGAGCTAATATAATAAAAATGACAATCCTACCTAAGCTAACTTACTTATTCAGTGCCATACCAATCAAACTACCAAAAATTATTTTAAAGAGCTAGAAAAAAATAACAAGATTCATTTGGAATAACAAAAGGTCCAGAATATCAAAGGAACTAATGAAAAGAAATGCAGGGGAAGGTGGCCTAGCAATTCCAGATCTTAAATTGTATTATAAAGCAGCAATCATCAAAACTGCTTGGTACTGGCTAAGAAATAGGGAGGTGGATCAGTGGAATAGGTTAAATATGCAAGACACAGTAGTCAATGACTATAGTAATCTATTATTTGATAAACCCAAAGACCCCAGCTTCTGGGATAAGAACCCACTCTTTGAAAAAAACTGCTGGGAAAACTGGAAAAGAGTATGGCAGAAACTAGGTAAAGACCCAAATCTCACACCATATACCAAAATAAAGTCAAAATGGGTTCATGACTTAGATATAAAGGCTGATACCATAAGTAAACTGGGAGAACAAGGAATAGTTTACCTATCAGATCTATGGAGAACAGAAGAATTCATGACCAAACAGGAGATAGAGAACATTATGAAAAGCAAAATGGATAATTTTGATTACATTAAATTGAAAAGTTTTTGCACAAACAAAGCCAATGCAACTAAGATTAGAAGGAAGGTAGAAAATTGGGAAAGAATTTTTACAACCAGTCTCTCTGATAAAGGCCTCATTTCTAAAATATAAAAATTTATAAGAACACAAGCCATTCCCCAATTGATAAATGGTCAAAGGATATGAACAGACAGTTCTCAGATAATTAAAGCCATCTATAGTCATATGAAAAAATGCTCTAAATCGTTATTGATTAGAGAAATGCAAATCAAAACAACTCTGAGGTACCACATCACACCTATCAGATTGGCCAACATGACAAAACAGGAAAAGGATAAATGTTGGAGAGATGTGGGAAAATTGGAACGCTAATACATTGTTGGTGGAGTTGTGAAAATCCAACCATTTTGGAGAACAATTTGGAACTTCCCAAAGGGCTATAAAAATGTGCATACCCTTTGATGCAGCAATAGCACTTCTAGGGCTATATCCCAAAGAGATCAAACAAATAGGAAAAGGACCCACCTGCAGAAAAATATTCATAGCAGCTCTTTTTGTGGTGGCAAAGAATTGGAAATTGAGAGGATGCCCATCAATTGGGGAATGGCTGAGCAAGTTGTGATATATGAATGTAATGGAATACTATTGTGCTATCAGAAATGATGAACAGGCTGACTTCAGAAAAACCTGGAAAGACTTATATGGCCTGATGCTGAGTGCAGTGAGCAGAACCAAGAGGACTTTGTACACAATAACAGCCACGTTATGCAATGACTAAGATTGTTAAACTGAACCCTTCTCAGCATTATGAGGATCTAAGACATCTCCAGAGGCCTCGTAATGGAAAATGTGAACTATGGAAGTCGAATCGCCATAACTTATTTTTACCTTCTGTTGAGTTTTGTTTCATCTTTCTGATGGTTCCACTTATTGGTTTTAATTTTTACTTACAACTTCACTAATGTGAAAATGTTTAATCTGTATGTAAATGTAAAGCCTATGTCAGATTGTGCACTGTCTTGGGGAGAGTGGGGGGGAGAAAGGGGGAGAAAAATTTTCAACTCAAAAGAATGTGGAAGTGATTGTTGATAAATCAAAATAAATTAATAAAACTTAAAAAAAGAAAAAAGAAAAAAATCTAAAAAAAAAAGAAAAGAAAAGAAAACAAAGGTACAAAAATTTTTATAGTAGCTCTTTTTTGTAGTGGCAAAAAAGCCAGGAAACTAAGAGGGGGGGAGTTTGCTCATTAGTTGTGGAATGCCTCAATAACTTATGCTACATGAAGCTTTTCTTTAAAGTTTGATTTGTATTTTTAGTTTTAAATTCTCTCCCTCCTTCCAACCTCTTTTCTACTTGTTGAGAAGGCAAGAAATATGATACCTATTATATACAGTCAAGGAAAACTTATTTGTGCAGTATATGCTAAATTAATATAATGGACCATCATTGCTTTACAAAAATGATGAAAGGGATTGTTTTGGAGAGACTTAGCAAGATTTTTATGATTCATAATGAAGTGAGGAACTCCGAGAGAAAAATTTATTCAATAATAGCAATATTGTAAAGATGAATAACTTTGGATAACTTAAGGACTCTAGTCAATAAATGCAATTACCAACCATGATTTCAGAGGACTGGTGATGAAGAAGAGAGGTGATGGACTCAATGTACGGATTCAGACATTCATTTTTACATGGACAAAATAGAAATTTGTTTTGCTTCACTATGGGTAATTCTTATAAGGGTTTTCTTTTTCTTTTTTCTTAGTGGGGTAAGGGAGCTGGAGAGAGAAAGTAACTGTCAATTGAAATAAAAATGAAATAAAAAGAGAAAATGTACATGAGGAATGCTCTTAAGGATAATATAGTATCTTGCAAAATAACCTGTAATGTGTTTTATTGGTGTCTTTTGTTTCCTATTATATCCCACCAACCCCTCCCAAAACCCATTTTTATAACAATGAATAAAAAAGGAAAAAAAAGTAGATGAACAAAACTTTCCAACACACCATCAAACAAGTCCAATAGCATATACAGGTTCCATATCCATGCAAAGAAAGAGGGGGTATTCTTCAGGATCGAATTTGATTATCATACTTTCACTGCAATTGGTTTTGATTTTTTGTTGATTGTTAGGCTTTCCATTACCTTGTTATAGATTATATGTATGTATGTGTGTGTGTGTGTGTGTGTGTGTGTGTGTGTGTGTGTATACACATCTATCTATCTATCTATCTATCTATCTATCTATCTATCTATCCATCTATCTATCTCTTTCCTGGTTCTGCTTATTTTACTTTGTTTCAGGCATATGTCTTTTCATCTATATTCTTAGTGTTCATTTTCTTCTTACAACCTAGTAATATTCCATTATATTCATGTAACCACAATCTATTTAGCCATTCCCCAACACCTACACTGATGAAATCACAGAAGCATTGAAAAAATATTCTCTGTCAAAAGAGAATGATCTTGGACTAGAAGATGCTTTTTAACAGGTAAGGTTAGTAGGAAGTTTAAACTCCAAATAATTGCACGATGTGCTTGCAATTCTTTGATACTATAAAAATGCTTCTATGAATTTTTAATATATACAGGACCTTGATATTTATTATGGACCTCATTGGAGTATATGTCTAGTAGTGAGGTTTATGAATCAGAAGTTATGGACATTTTAGTCACTTAAAAAAAGCATAATTTCAAATTGCTTTCCAGAGTCATTGGACTAATTCACAATTCTGCCAGTAGTATATAAATGTATCTGAATCTCCATAACCCCTTCAACACTGCATGTTTCCAACTTTAGTCCTCTTTACTTATTTTCTGTGTGTGAAAGTGAAATTTAAGATTTCTTTTGATTTGCATTTCTCTTATGTAATAGGGACTGGTGAGTAGGGAGAAGGGCAATCCCTATGGTAAGAGCTGGAGAGGCTGCTTCTGGAAGGGACTCACTTTTGCTGGGCAAGGTCTTCTGAATGCATTTTAGTTCTGGCTATACAGGCAATCAGTAATTCCTTTGTTCACAACAGGATTAACATACTTGAACTAGTCATAGAATGTCTGCATGTTCTCTAATTCAAGGAACAAGATTCCATTAAATGTCATCATGACTTTCTAGAAGCAGGCTACCCAGGCTTCTGTGTAGGAAATTGTCTGTTGCATCTGTTCAGCAGATCCCTCCTCCCTCCCACTGCAATACATTCATTATTAGTGACTTGAAGCATTTTCATCTGGTTAGTAGTAGTTTATGATTCTTATTTTGAGAGCTGCACATCCGTATCCTTTGATTATTTATACATCGGGGAATAGCTTTTGCTCATATATTTGTGTTAGTTTCCCATATATATTTAATATCAGGCCATTATCAGAGATATTTGATGCTAATATTTCCCCCAATCTACTGCTTTCCTTCTTATCCTAGTTGCATTGATTTTGTCTATGCAAAAGTTAAAATAAAATTTAAAAAGCACCTTAGTATTTAATAATAATAGCTAGCATTTATATAGTGCCTTAATATTTGCAAAGCCCTTTAAACACTCTATCTCATTTGATCCTGGCAATGACCTGGGGAGGTAGGTGCTATTACTCCCATTTTTCACATGAAAAAATTGAAGCTAAGGGAGGAGAAATGATTTACCCAACATCACATGGCTAGTAAGTATCTGAGGTAGAATTTGAACTCAGGTGTTCCCTATTTAAAGTCTAACATTCTATTTCCTGCTCTATTGAACTTCCTTTTTTTCTAATTCTCCCCTAACGCACAAATGTTTGTTTTAGTTCTCTTCCACTGGAGAAAATTCATAATTCTTATTTGTCTTCCATTAGCTACTCTTATGTCTACCTTCTATATATGCTTTTTGAAAATAAAAAATAAAATAATAAAATAATAAATTAAATAAAATTTATTTAAAAAATTTAAGTAAACTTTAATAAATAATAAATAATAAAATAGTAAATAAATAATAAATAATAAAAAAATAGTTCATTTAGTTTCATGTAAATTTAGATAGTTTTCTCCTTTATTTCCTAATTGGAATTGTTGTCAAAACTTAATTATTTAAAGCAACTCAGAAGTGCTACTTAACAAATTAGCAAAATTGACCCTCTTCTACTGGAAGAACCCTAGAATTCTCATAACAAACAAATATGCATAAAAAATAAAATCAAATACCCACATTGTCCATGATCAGAAAAGTATGTCCCACCTTTCCTTCAGGAGATGAGTGGTATTCTTTATCTTCAGTCCTCTAGTCTCATGAGTTGTCAGTTAATTAATGAGAGTTCTTAAGACTTTCAAAGTTGTTTGTCTTTATAAAGTTGTTATAGGGGCAGATAGGTGGCACAGTGAATAGAACACCGGACCTGAAGTCAAGAAGAGATGAGTTCAAATATGGCCTCAGACCAGACACTTGACACTAGCTGTGTGACCCTGGGAAAGTCACTTAACCCTGATTTCTTCACCAAAAAAAAAAATGTGATGTTGTTATGATTGTATAAACTGTTATCCTGGTTTTCCCCATTTTACTTTGCATCACTTCATACAGATCTTCCCAGATTTCTCTAAAACCATCCCTTTTTTTATTTCATAAGGCACAATAGTATTCAATTAGATTAATATAATATAATTTGTTGAGCCATCTTCTAATTGATGGGTACCCCCTTAGTTTCCAGTTCTTTGTCACCACAGAAAGAGTTGCTATAAACCAAAAACCAAAAACCAAAAAAACCTCAAAAACTTTTGTACATATTTTTACCTCTTGCCTTGATCTCTTTGGGGTATAGGTATAGTAGTGGTATCTCTGGGACAAAAGGAATACATTATTTACTAAATTTTGGGGCATAGTTCCAAATCATTCTCTAAAATAGCTATACCAATTTGCAGATCTACCAAAATGCATTACTATACTTACTTCCCTACAGTCCCTCTGACATTTGTAATTTTCCTTTTTTAGTCAACTTTGCCAATTTGATGAGTATGAAGTAGCACTTCTGAGTTACTTTAAATAATTGAGTTTTGTTAATAATTCCAATTAGGGAAAAAGGAGAAAACTGCCTAAAGAGATTAATTATTATGAATTATGAATTTACATGGAACTAAATGAACTATTTTTTTATTTTCAAAAAACATATATAGAAGGTAGAAGTAAGAGTGGCTAATGAAAGACAAATGTAAATGAACAATATGATTTTTTTAAGGGTAATTCTAGAATCACCCAATTCAAAAGAAGTTGAGGCTAAGGACAACAAAAAGAACTCTTAAAACTATATTTAGGACCAGAGAAAGGCCAAAGAAGAAATGGATAATGGAAAGAAAGCATCATTATACAATTCTTAATTGCTTCTTTTGGGAGGGGGTCCTATAGTATGACTTGTGTGCTCCAAAGGTGTTGGGGTTATGCTTCTAATTCAGGAAATGTTAATGTAAAGAAGAGGATCAGTCACGTAGTAGAAGTGGGGGAAAACAGATGGACAGTCCACAAACTGCAATGGTACCAAACAAATGTTAGAAGACCTAGAGAAAGACCTTCAGCATGTTGGGGAAGAACATGAACAATAACAGCACAGGAAGAGAAGACAGGAAGGGCTTGCAACTTGTACTCCTTTTGTGGGGTCCACGTTGATGAGATCACTAATCATTAATTAATTAGTTAACTAATTTAAAACATTGGCATCAAATTCAAATAGAACGGGATCCCTGTAGACCACTTATTGATTTAGACAAATTAACATCATCTGTGTTATATTGTATTTTTATTTATTTTATTAACCATTTTCCGATTACACTTTAATCTGGCTCCCATCTTATTTGGGAGTTTTGCAGGCTATTTGCAGTCAGCAGATGGAGAGTTTAATACCTCTGTATTAAAGCATTGGAGAAGTAAACTCTTTCTACAAGGATGATCTTTGGACAGTGCAGAAAAAAAATAATAAGAGCAAACTCCAAGTTAAGTGCGACAATAGAAAGAACTATCAATGAGTTAAGTCCCCAAGCTTGGGCAAACTGTATTTCAGGGTTGTAGGAGAATCAATAGATGCAATTCTTGACCTGGCTGTTGGTGGTTTTTGGGAATTCAGGTAGAAAAAAAAATCATGGCGAATGAGAGAGTTGCTGTTGGACTCAAAAAAAATTAATGCCTGAATTTTCATTTTTTTGAGGGTCATAAGTCAGAATTTATTATTTAAGTTGAAGAACAGTTATAAAGGGGGTGGGGGGCACTTTTGTAACAGAGAGTCCAAGGTGAAGCCCTAGGGGAGACGGAAGAAGGGAGGAGACAGGGAGACAAGAGCCTCTCCTCTGTGTCTACTCTAGACAGGATTGATCCTGATTTCTGAGCCTTGGTCCAGGGCACATAATGAAACATATGATAAGATGAGGTTCCAGGGGCTACAGGTTTAGGACACATCAAGAGGTGGCTAAAGTTACACATGCAACCAGAGGGGAGGCCTGGGATTCTCCTTGGATGAGCAGCACTGCTTCCTTTTAGGAATTGAAGCACAGTGATAAGTTCCATCCCACTTATTTCAGCTCTTAGGAAATATTCTTGTAGTTAAAAGTCTTTGTGCTAGAGAATTTTTTCATCGCTTCTTGTACTTTGCTTCTGGTTTCTTTGAATGTGCATCCAACTTGTAAGCTGCCTGCTCAAGAGCTGCTACTTCCTCCTCAATTAAAGTGATCTGATCCAGATAAAGCTGGAGTGCTTCATATTTCTGGTTTAAGTCCCTTAGGTTTCTACTTAGGTTTAGTGCAGTATCTTTGATTTCTAGATGCTGCAAGGTAGTCAGTTTGTTCATGTTTTCCAGAAGTTTATAGTCTTCACTGGCGGCTCATCCTAGATCCTCTTGCTGGGCTGCAGGGATGCCCTTGGCCGTGGCCAACATGCTTAAGCCTTCTCAAGCCCCATAAGTGAGACATAGGCCTCCTGAATTTTCAAAAACAGGGAAGAAGGTAGAGCCTGAAAGCCTTAGTGACCTTGGCTTCAATTCCTGACAAAATTCTAAAACATGTCATTAGAAAGAGAAACTGTGATGACTAATAGCAAACATTTCTCCATTGTAAACTGGTCATGCTAGACAGATCTCATTTCCTTCTTGGACAGGGGTATCTATCAGGATTGTAAAACACGGCATTGTTGGAAGTGCAACATACCTGGATTTCAGCATGATATTTGAGCAAGACTATCATGTTAGTAGCTCTCTTGCCAAGATAGAGACATGTGGAGTAGATGAGTAGGTGGATTTGGAACTGGTTGAGTGAATGGACTTTGAAGGTAGTTATGAATGTGTAGTCAGTCAATAAACATTATTAAGCACTTACTGCATTCCAGTCATTGTGCTTAGCCTTGGGGATACAATGAAATGAAAAAGACAGTCCCCATCCTCAAGAAGCTCACAGTCTAATGGGGGAGAGAAAATGTGAAAAACTATGAACAACCCATATATAGGATAAATTGGAGATAATCTTAGTGGGAAGCACCAGAATTATTAAGGGCCATTGGGAAAGCTTTTTCCTGTAGAAAGTGGGATTTTAGTTGGGACTTGAAGAAAACCTGTTAAGCCAGGAGACAAAGATGAAAAGGGAGAGATTCCAGTCATGGGAGACAGCAGTGAAAATGTTGGAGTCCAAAGATGGAGTGTCTCCTATGAGGAACAGAAAGAAGACCAGAGTTACTGAATTTCTCTTCTCCCCTCTCCCACACTTCATTTTGATGGGTTCAAGAAGAGATTATATAAACACTTGTTGCAGATGTTTTAGAGGGAATTCCAGTAGAGATATGGTTTAACATAGCTAACCTCTGAGGTCCCTTCCAACTCTGAAATGCTGTGATTTCCTAATATTTTTCTGAAATGAGGAAGAAAGGGGAATTGTTTTGGTTTGCTCTCATAATCCAAGGTCTGAGGTGGGTATTTGAGTGCTTATAAGTCATGAATTATTGGACTAGCATGGAAACCAGCATCTTTTGATGTGAGGGAACCATAAGGGAAACTAAAGAGGACAGAGGGCAGAGGGAAGTGACACTATTTTTGTTGAATGTTCTACTTTTCCACTAGACTCCTTTCCTAGTATAATCCTTCCTGGTCACCCAGTTACCACAGTGATGGTATCTCTAGGACCTTCCTAAAGGGAGGGCAGAGGGCAGAAAGCTCTAGGAGATGACTAATTGAGAATTCCTTACCCTTTCCCATAATGTACTCATTAGGAAGCTCTTTTTGATGTACTCTGGGAGGAAAATAGGAACCACAATTATTTTGCTGCATCTTGAAGGACGAACAATGTAGAAATTCCCAACCATCTGGTGGCCTATTATTAGAAAATCCCCAGCCTCTGTGGAAAGACACATTAAAGTGGACTGTCTCATCCTTTTTTGTAACAACTGTGTGCTGCTCTTGGATAAGAGACCCTGAAGTTTTATCTAAAAGGACTTCTTTCACAATTGTAAAAGTATTTGGTCTCTTTTGCTTGTCTCCTGCCCTTGAACAGGAATGTTTTCTTATTTCAGCACCAAATCCTGCCAATTGCATTCCAAATACTCCCCCTGTCTTGCCTGATCCCTCTTCTTTCTCTATATCTTCCCTGAAATGCTTTACTTTTCTATCTTAAGTTCCCGTAGAATGCTGCTGATTGGGCACATTCAATGGTCCTGCAAGATTATAAAAAACAAATTTGTACCCTAGGAAGCTGAAGCTACCTCCAGCAAGATATCTATTTTTAACAGGCTCATACATCTATTTGCTTTCAGTTTGATCTCTTACCGTGAGTTTATCAGAAGATCATAGATTTATAGCTAGAAGAGATCTGAGAGGATGGCTAGTCCAATCCATTTTATTTTAAAAAAAATCTTAATTATGAAGTTAATATCAAAAGACCTGAAATTTTTTGCGTTCAACAAGGAATAACAAATGAGATTGTATATGAAACTGTGAATCTCTGTTTTTTAAAATATACGATCATTTAAAAATGATAGTACCAACACTGACCTTCTTATCTGTCCTGAACGTGCATCTTTTTTTCTTCTGTGTGTTGCTAACATTTCATTAACATCCTTTCAATTTCTTCTTTTGTTTCTGTATCATTGCCATTACCCACTCACTCCTTCCCCAAAATTTGTCCCATAATTGTTCCCCACAAAAATAAGACCCTCTCTTGTAACAAATAAGTGTAGTCAAGTGAATTGGGTTCCCATATTGGCCATCTCAAAATACATCTTCAGGCTGAGTAACTAGAGCATCTCTTCCACAATAAAAGGTGGGAGATGTGCTTCATCATCAGTCTTCTGAAGTCACGTTGGTCATTGCATTGATTACAATTACTCATTCTTTCAAAGTTGTTTTCCTTTGCATTACATTAATTGTTCTCTAGATTCTGCATGAGTTTATACAGGTCTCAGGTTTCTCTCAATCCACCCCTTTTGTCATTTCTTATAGTTCAATAAACATAGTGCAATAAATAATACTCCATTACATGCATACGCCATCATTTGTTCAGCCATTCTTCAATTTTTGGTCATTCTCTTTGTTTCCAGTTCTTTGGCACAATGCAAAATGATGCTATAAATATTTTTGCATGTAAAGATGCTTTCCCTATCACTCATTTATTTTAGCCCCTTCATTTTAAGGATGAGGAAACATATTGGCAAGTAAATCAAGATAAGGCATATGCAAAATAACATAAAATAATTTTGAGAGGGACATAGGATTAATGCAATTCAGAAAGGCCTCGTGAGGGAGCTGGTACCTGAGCTGTGTTTTGAGGGAAACTAGAGATTCTACTGGGCAGAGATGAAGAGGAAGGTTCCAGACGTGGGCCACTCTTTTTACAAAGACATGGAATATTTTATATGAGAAACAATGAGCAGACAAATTTAGCTGGAAGAGAGAATATATGAAGTGAAGTTACCTCAAAACAACCTGAAAAGGTAGGGGAGGGCATTGCAGATTGTGAGAGAATTTTAACACTAGCCTGAGTATTTGTAGGTATATATCTTTTATCTCTCCCATCATATTATAAATTTATTGAAGATATGCAGCTTTATGCAGGATGTGCCTTATGCATTATTTAAACACTCATTAAATTCACTGAGGGCCACTGACCAAATGGAGAAAAAAAGATCTTTTTCTCCCTCTGGACCTGTAATTTCACGATTGTGGGGATCTCCTTTCTAACTGTGCAGATCAGAATTTGGGCAAAAACTTATAGTTTTAGAAGGCTGTCTAAGGGGTACTCAGAGATTAAAGGACCTGCCTAGACTCCCACAGAATGTATCAGAAGCAGAATCTGAACACAGGACTTTCTGACTACAATATTTTTTTCTGTTTACTACACTACCTCTCAGGCTACCACCCCTCCCCCACCTTAAAACAACAACAACGACGACAAAGTGTAGGGGAAGGTGTATTTGAGGGAGGGAATGTGGAAGATGTGGTCATTTCAAATCAAAAACAGTAATAGGAAAGTTTCTTCAATAAGTAAAACAAATAGTTGAAAACAAAAACAAAAAGAAAACAAATATTTATGATATTATGAAATGGGACCAGGCATGCCCAATTCTTTGGGTTCCTGCCAGGAAAGACTATGATGGCAGCCAGAAGTTAAGCTGCAATCACACCTTAATAAGGCACAAAGGGTGGAGCAGGCAAATAGGTACAGAAAGCATGGAGACAGCTGTCGTGGAGACAGGGGATGGGGTGGTGGAGGAAGACAGAAAGTGGTGAGGAAGAGGATGGGGAGGAGGAGAGGAATAGAGAATCACTAACGTAACCATGGATGGAGCAGGGGGCACTTGGTAGCATGGACCCGGTGGAGATGGAGAGTGCTTGGGGAGCAGGATTTTGAGGTCTCATTGCTATTGGATTTTGGTCAGAGACAGACTAACTCTTATTGGTTCCACCTTGGGGTTAGTTTATTAAAATATCCAAATCATCTCAAAGTTGTCAGCAAAAGTTCAAAGTTAACATGTCCGTATCATCTCAAAATTATCAGCACCATTTGGTCTTCTGTTGCTCTTACTGAGGATGTCTGGAACTAATCTGAGATTTACATATCATAGTACTAAAAGACCCAGACAGCAAAGCTGAAGATGGCTCTTTTATTTAATAAAATATTCTTCAATGGCGACAGCTAGGTGGTGCAGTAAATAGAGCACCGGCCCTGAAGTCAGGAAGACCTGAGTTCAAATCTGGCCTCAGACCAAACACCTGATGCTTCCTAGCTTTGTGGCCCTGGACAACTCATTCAGCATCTCTGTATCTTCTTTTCCTCATCTGTAAAATGAGGGGAACAGGTTAGATGACATATGAGGTCTCTTGCAGACCTTTATCTATGATTCTGTAGAATGTAAATATGGACTAATGAATGTTTTTTAATATTAATTTGCTTTTTAAGCTCTAATAAAAATATAGTCCTAGAACTGATGTGTCCTACTGCATGAAAAACATCTCATTTATTATTATTATGGAAAATAAAAGTCAGCATTTTATGGTATGTACAGTACCCTGACATGACTATTAGGTATTGATTTCTATAAATCAGAATTTATTTTTCAGCAAGTTTACTATATCATATTAAATTATGTGCCATCCTCAGGGTTAGGTGATCGTATTCCTTTAGGAATCTTATTGATCAGAAACATGGCAGGTGGTGGACTTTGCTAGCCTGTGGTTATCAGAGTAATCTATAATAATAAAAAGATGCCTTGGATAAGATAATTTCTAATAGTGTGAAGGTAAGCTGAACAGAGAAGTGCCCGTAATTTAGGTGTTCGATAACATGGAACTGCAATAAAAGCAAATCAGGGACTTACAAATGAATTACTTTCATAATATTTCTCACTAGTTTTACCTTGTCTGTGTCCAAACATGGTGAATAACCCTGATCTAAACATTTATTTGCTCTCTTATTACTGCTATTAGACCTGTTACTTCTGTTAGATCTGTTTACCTTACTCTACAACTGTCCATTCAAGTTTTTTCCAAATTCCTCTGAATTATTCCTTTCTGTTTCTTTTCTTATGACCTGACCATATTCCATTACATTCATTTGCCATATTTTGTTCATCTATTTCCCACTTGAAGGACATCCAGTTGCTTTCTAGGTTTTTGCTACCAAAAAGAGTGCAGCTGTGGATATTTTGTTATATAATGGAGCAAATATAAACTCCTCTGCTCGGCATTTAAAGCTTTTCATAGGCTTCACCAGACTGCCAAAGGGGTCCATGACCCAAAAAGAATAAGAGTCCATGGAGAACCTGTCCTGTTGAAAAATGATTGCTGAAGTCATCACCCTCCACTTTCAAGGTTGTCCTGCAATGTGGGGCTTTGGTATTCTTCATAAATCCCATGGCATGCCTCACAGAGAGCTCTGAAAGCAAAATTTGGTTCACATGGGACCCACATTCTTTCATTGTCAGTATCATACATAGCCAATTTAAGATAGATTGAATGGTTATTGCTTATTTTTCATGATGGAAAGTGCTTCCATAAGGGGTCAGGAGCTTCAATCATAATGTCCATCATTTTGGATCTATGATTAAGTTTCAGGTTCCATGAACTCAACCCCAGCACACATACCTTGTGTTGTTACAAATCACAATTTTTGGGTTGACAAGATTTTCCCTTGAATAACTCTACGTACTGCTCTCTTTTCTCCAGTACATTTTTGTTTTATTATTTTATTATGTCTTATTGATTCCTTTTATTTTTTACATGACAGTCCTTTCCTGATATCTTGCCCCCCACCCAACTGTACCCACTGGGAAATAAAAAGAAAAAGCCTTTTAAAAAATAAGTGTATAACTTCTTAAGTCTTTCAGAGTTCTTAATTAAAAATAAAATACTGTTGCTGTTATATTATAAATTGCTCTCCTGGTTCTGCTCACTTCACTCAGCATCAGTATATACAAATCTTCCGAGGTTTCTCTGTAACTGTCTCCTATGTTGTTTCTTATGGCACAGTAGTATTCCATTTCACTTACATGCAATAATTTATTCCACTATTCCCCAATTGTAAGATAAGTATCAGTATAAAGAAAGGACCACAGGGGCAGCTAGGTGGTGCAGTGGACAGAGCTCTGGCCTTATAATCAGGAGGACCTGAGTTCAAATCTGGCCTCAGATACTTGACACTTACTAGCTGTGTGACCCTGGGCAAGTCACTGAACTCTGATTGCCTAAGCAAAAAAAAAAAAAAGGACCACTTACTTTATAGTTCTTTACCACCACAAAAAAAAAACTATTACAAATATTTTTGTATCAGTTGATCTTTTTTTTTTCCTTTGACATCTTTGGTACAGGCCTGCTAATGATGTTACTAGGTCAAAGAGTATTCATAATTTATTAACTTTTCAGGTATAACTCCAAATTGACTTCCAGAATGGCGGGCCCAGCTCACAGCTCCACCAACAGTGCATTAATATTGCTGTTTTCCAGCAATAATTCCAAGATTTGTCATTTTCCTTTTTGGTTAACTTTGATAAGCTTATAGGAATGGGGTAGAACATCAGAGATGGTTTAATTTACATTTGCCTAATTTTTAGTGACGTGAACCATTTTATCATAGTGTTATTCTTGAATTGGGCTTTCTGCCACCGGTCTAATCATGCCTCCAATCCATCCTCTATTCTACTGCTCTAGTAATTTTCCTAACATAATACTATGATCATCTCACTTCACTCAAAAACCTTTAATGTCTCATCATTTCCTATTGAATATAATATAAGCCTTTAGTGCAATTCAAAGCCTTTCATAACCTAGTTCCAGCTTATCTGTCATAATATTTTTCAGGTGGTCTACATTTCAGCCAAACTGGACTATTCAATATCTTCTCCATCTAATTTCCTCTTGTTCTTTCCTCTTTTTGTTCATACAAATACTAATCCCATTACTGAAATGGTTCTAGAGACAAGGGCCCTGAAGGGAGAGTCCTTGTAAGTCTCCATCTATATGGAAACATATTATACAGGCCATTCACCACCACCTAATGAAGCAAACAATAAACATAATAAATTTTTTTGTTCAGGATGATGTCAAATTGTTTCTCTTTTTGCTAAGGAGGTGGGTTTAAATGATAGCAAAAGGGGATATATAAGGAAACCACTCTGCCTATGTAGATAAACTAAGCCAAAAGACAAAGTGGAGATCTAGACCCTGAATAATTAAGAATCGAGAAGACATGAGGCATTTCATTACTTTCCAAGTTGCCTTGATGAAGACACTTAGAGAGACTGAAGTAAAAATTTCCTGTGTTTTTATGTAACTACTTCTCTTTGTATATATCTTATAAGTGTATTCTTTATACCAGAATATTCTTTTATCCAGCAGCTATTGGTGTATTCATTTTGTTGCAAGAGTAAATAAGTAAGGAGATGACTAATTAGGAAGGACACTGTTAATAATGTCTATATATGAAACAATTCTGTGTTTTATGATTTCCCTGAAATTTAAGTAGTAGATGTAATTGTCTCTTTATTGTCTAAGCCAAGGGCACTAGATTAAAATTCTAAGCATCTGAGTTTTCAGCCACGTCCCCAGTTCCTTCTACTTCTCTCAATGGGCTGAGAGAAAGGTTAGCTTGTTGGTTTATTTGATTAGATGTTTTGAACTATTTGGAGTAAAGTTTCTAGGGTGGGGTAAAGGAAAGAGTTCTGATCAGGAAGGGACTTAGAAGACCTAAGTTCTCTCTAGTCCTGTCTTTGTCACTACTAGATGTCTAACCTCCAGAAAGTTATTTTATCTCCCTGGGTCAGTTTCCTCATATGAAAGATGAAGTATTGGAAGAAAAATTTTCTCAAGTCTCTTCAAGGTTGAAAGTTTATGGTACTACTCTTGAGTCATTTAGGTAGCAGCTAGAAGACAATAATGCTTGAAAGAATGGATTGGGGTCTACTTGTTGCTTGATAAAAATTTCTGGGAAAATTGGATAACACTCTGGGAGAAATTTGGTTTAGGTGAGTATTTCACACCATACTCCATAAGTACTATCAAAACTGATATGCCCTAGATATAAATGGTCTTATTATAAACTAATTAGAGGGAGAGAGATAGAGAAATCTTTTGCAACTATAGGTAGAGGGTTAGTTCTTGATTAAATAAGGCATAGAGATGACCATAAAAGATACAATGGACAATTTTGGTTGTTTAAAATTGCAAGATTTTTTCACAAGTGATATCAATGAAATGATAATTAGAAGGCAAACAGTTATTCAGGAAAATCCTTGCCATAAATTTATCTGACAAAAGTCTGTATTGATTCAAATATATAAGAACAAGAATCATTTCCCAATTGATAAACCATTTAAGGAGATGAATAAAAAATTCTCAGAAGAAATGTAAGCTACTAATAGCCATGTGAAAAAATGCTACAAATCACTAATAATATGAATAATGGAAATTAAAACTCCTCTGAAGTCCCATTCTGGAATCAGATTGGCAAAGATGACAAGACAGAAAAATGACATTTGTGGAAGGCCTAAAATGATGTTTGTGGAAGATCTATCAGAAGACAGGCATGTTAATGCACTATTAATGGAATTGTGAAATGGTCCCAGGATTCTAGAGAGAAATTTGAAACTCCACCTAAAAAGTCCCCGAACTGTGCATATTCTTTTGTCTTGGTCCCAATTGCATGTCTTCTGTTTCTCAATTGCAGGATGATTTCCTGCTGAAAATTTTCCTTTTCCAAGAAACATGTTGTGCAGGAAATCTCTCTGAAGAAGAAGTACTTGAACTTTTAAACTCAGGAACTCTCAAATTTGGGATTATATACAATGCAATCCCCAAAGTTGAGGAAGGCAACCCTCAGTATCTTTCCTTGTGGGTAACATGCAAGCTTACGTCTATCTCTGCCACATGTTTCTTCAGAAACTCTGTAAATTTCCTAGGTACTTGAATAGCAAAAGTCTATTCTCAGAACCTATTGTATCATCTAACCTGTGTTTAGAAAAAAAGAAATAGAAAGGCAGCAGATAATAGCAACCTGAGGTCAAGGAACCTCAGGCCACCTGGGCAAACTTAGAGGTCATCATGTGCTTCTCCCACAAAACACCATTAACAACTCCTGGATAGGAGTCATGAAAGTGAAGTGCCTTTCCCTCTTTTGCTCCATTCTGGTATGTATGTCCAAGAGACTGAAAGCACGTGAAAGCAAGCAAAGGGAAGAGTGATGAAAGGAAGTAATGAATGAAATAGAGAGATTGGGTAAGAAACAAAGAAGACAGAGCTTTTCAAAATAGCTTAGTGGTAAGGAGTTGAAAGGGACTTCAACTGCCATCTAGTCCAATTCATATCATTTCCAAAAGGAATCTCCACTTCAAACTGCCAGACAAGTCATTATCTAACCTCTGCTTGAAGCTCTGCAAGGAGATGGAAACTTCCATGTCTCCAGACAGCTCATTTCACTTGTGAACAACTCTGATAGTTAGGAATTTTTTCCCCTCTAACATTAAGCCCAGCTGGCCCCTTTGCAACTTGTATCCATTGTTCATGGTTCTGCCTTCTGGGGTCAAACAAAATCCCTCTTCCACATTACAGTCCTTCAAACATCAAGACCTTTACCCAAATTACTGATAAAAATGTTAAACAGCACAAGTCCAAACACAGATCCTTGGAGGAGCTTCCCTGGGGACCTTTTGCCACATTGACACGGAACCAACAGGAGAAGAATGGGCATTAGACTTGGAACAAAAAAGCCCAGGCCTAGATCTCCCAACTCTACTATTTAGTTAGCTATATGACCTAGGACAAGTCCCTTAGTTTCTTCACCTGTAAGTCAGCCAACAAACATTTCTTAATCACTTATTATGTGCCAGGCTCTGTACTAAGCATCGGAGATACAAAGAGCTCACATTCTAATGTAGTAAAAGTGTAAGTAAGTAGGTACATACAAGGTCTATGCACAGCAGCTGACAGATGGATGATCTGAGAGGAGAAGACAAGATAAAAGACTTGGGTCAGATAATCCTTCAGATCTTCTCAAGCTCCACGTCCTTTGATCCTGTGATTGTAAGTCCTGGGCCTAGCACTTGGTAGCTATGGGAGCGACCTCTCAGAGCCTAAGTATCTTCATTTGTAAAATTGTGACAATGATACCTGTGCTGCCTGCCTCTTGAGGTTGTGGCAAAAAGCACATGAGAAGCTGAATGTGAAAACCTCTTGGCAGCCGTAAGCTGGATTTCAATGCATGGTTGCTATGTGGTTACGACAGTATTTCAGGGGTCCATGAACTCCTTGCTCTCTCCAAAGGTGCAGATTAATACGACTTCTCATTTTGAGTTATTCTTGCCTGTTTCCTCTAATAAATTATCTATATAGGAATGACTCAATGTATTGGAGTACTCTGGGTCTTGCCCAGAATGAACAACAATTGTTCAGTCATGTCCTACTCATTGTGACCCCATTTGGGTTTTCTTGGCAAAGATATTGGAGCTTTTTGCCGTTTCCTGCTCCAGCTCATTTTACAGATGAGGAAACTGAGGCGAACAGAATTAAATGACTTGCTCAGGGTTACACAGCCAGTAAGTATCTGAGGCCAGATTTGAGCTCAGGAAGATGAGTCTTCCTTGTTCCAAGTCCAGTGCCTAGTAGGCACTCCAGGTCTGCACTAATCTAATTCGATAGACATGCATCACGTATCTACTATTTGCAAGGAACTGACACCGATATCCACAAATGCAACTAACTGACAATATTGAGAGTATGGGGGTGGGGTGGGCTGGAAACTACCTCCCAAACTAGAGGCCACTAGGAGAAGAAGAGATGCCACTCAGGTATGACAAAGTAATCTCTTACCAGTGGCTAAAATTTAGCTCTTCCACAAGTGACATTGATCACCGATGGCCCATTGGTGGATTTGGCAATGAACACTTGGTGCTTTCCAAAGAAATGGCAGCCATTTTGGGGTCATGTGTAGAATTCTTGGCTAATCCATGGCACAAGAGCAAATGGTACTAGAGGGCGAAGCAATTTCTCTGTGGCAAATAAAAGGAACAACACAAGAGCAAAGCAAGAAAAATGGAGCATTTGCCCACGAAATGTCAGTGAATGCCAGTAGCTATAGATTGGCTTTGTGAAGCAGTCAGAGGTGTTATAAATTGAAGCCAAAAGCCTTGTAGGTTGCAGGTGGGACTGAATACAACAGGCAGTTGCTCCCATAAGTACCTAACACAAATATGACTCTGCCTTTGTGTTGAGACAGTGTCTAGTCACTCATACTTCTCTTCCTTCAAGCTTGCAACATCACGGGACAGCCCCATGTCCCACCATTCTGGGCCACATTTTGTGTTTCTGGGACTATTTAGAGAATATTCTGTGGGGCAAATAAACCATGAAAGATTGTTTTCCCTTTTGGCTTCCTCTTCACTATTTGTGAAGTTATAATAATAATAGCTAGTCTTTTTATCGTGTTTTGAAGTTTGTAAAGTGCTTTACAAATATAATGTTATCCTCACAACAACACTGGGAGTTAGGTACTATTATAAGCTCCATTTTACAGGTGAGGGAACTGAGGCAGACAGAGGTTAAGTGATTCGCTCAGTGTCAGGCAGCTAGTATATGTCTGAGGCTAAATTTGAACTTAGGTCTTCCTGACTTCATGTCTAGTGAACTATGCCCTCTTTCACTAACCTACCACATCCTATTCTATCTAGACTATCTTGAAGCAGAGCTCCTATTGGTAAACTTAGACTCTCCTAAGCCCAGCCGTTAGAGTGCTTAGAATTTCACTTATTGGATGGCAGAAAAGTGGCAAATTATCTTACTAATTTCAAAGTAGTTCTACAATTGCCACATCATTTAGGGGACAACTGATTGGACACACCTATGTTATCATTACAGACAGTGAACTGGTTATGAGCAAATTCACTTCCTTTCAGTTAAATCTCTTCTGGAGTTGTAAAAGGAAGAAAACACATGAAAGAGCACACCTCCATAACCTGGTAACATATTAATTTCAGAGTGTTTTTAATTTAGATTTGAGTCCCTAGGAAAATGGGTATCTCTCTGTTGTAATGTGGCTGTTAATGTACCACCTTCTTAATGGAAGTACTGTGATTAATTATGATATTTGATTTCCCCCCCAAAGTACAAGCTTTAGTATTTTGAACACTGATATTAGACTATGTATTCCAAGAGCAGTTTTGTCCCAGACTGAGGTAGCCAGAGGACATGGGTTATCATTATCTACAAAGTGTCTTATACTCATCCAGCATTGAATAGATGCTTGTTTATCGGATTGAATAATGGATTTTCGCTACCATTATGAAATATAAACAATTGGAACAAGAGCAAGCTAATTACGATGCCATCGGTTTCATTAAATCATTATGCCAATGCAATAATTGTTGGGTCTTGGAAATCCCATGGCTGTTAAAATTATTTAGTGTGGGTTTGAATGACATAATTCTTTGTCTCTCACTATTTGTGTTTGTGGCTTAAATTAAGAAGTCCCAGAATGTCTGCTGAAACATAGCAAAACCACAGTCTCCATGATGTAAAGATGGGCAGGATATATTCTCTTGTTAACATAATATTTGTTACACAATGTAACATTTTTTAAAGGCATGTAATTTGAATCCTGCCTGCAGACATATCTGTCTTACAAACACTTCGTAATTAGAGTACACACATAGCTCAGTTTTTTGATGGTAGAAAAGGGGAAAAGGAATCTACTTGTGTCTGCCACAGCTTTTGCCATTTGATCTGGAGCTAGCTTCTCACTCAAATCTAGTTGTCACATGAGAGAGCTGGCTAGCTGCCTGCAGAGCCATAGGCCGACTTGGGGAGCACTGGATTCTGTAATTCTGACTGACTTTCCAAGCCAATTTTCACATGGCTGCTAACTGAACAAAATGCTTAGTTACATTCTCATTATGTGTGTGTATTATTTTTAATATTTTTATCAAAATATTTTTAATATTTTTGTGTTTCATAAACTAACTTATTTGTGAAAATTGATAACCATCTTTGGTTTTGTACATCAATTCCCCAAGATCTGGAGAAAGAAGATAGTAGGGGATAATATTTCACCTGGCAAATTGATTGTTTAAAAAAATGATAGCAGAAAATGGGCTTCCCACTTACAACCTCATATACCCCTTCACACTAAGGAATCAGTGACTGTTGGTGTGTAACTTATATATAGGCCTATAACTATGTGAATGAGGGGTTAAATGATAAATAACAATGTTTTTCATCTTTGTTATCTACTCTCCCACTTTGAGCCTCAGGAGGCAATGTTGTTTTGAGCATAGGGGAATTATTTATTTATTTATTTTCTTTCTTTCTTTCTTTCTTTCTTTCTTTCTTTCTTTCTTTCTTTCTTTCTTTCTTTCTTTCTTTCTTTCTTTCTTTCTTTCTTTCTTTCTTTCTTTCGCAATTGGGGTTAAGTGACTTGCCCAGGGTCACACAGCTAATAAGTGTCAAGTATTTGGTCTGAGGCCGGATTTGAACTCAGGTCCTCCCGATTTCAGGGCTGGTGCTCTATCCACTGTGCCACCTACCTGTCCTAATTATTTATTTTCTAAAAACTCTGCTATGATGGTCTTTCACCAAAGGGCTTGGGTTTCAAATGGAAAATGCAATGGGGCCTAGTCTCCTACATTCAGAACTTTCTCATGAAAATCTGAGATGGATTTAAAGCCCCATTTTCCTTGAAGTTGGTGATTATTGGGGCTGCTGTTAGCACTGGAGTGGGGATGGTGGTGGGGGAGTGAAAATAGACAACTTTCATTATTAAGGAAGCAGAAAGGCAGTCCTTTTCTCCTAGGAACTTACATTCTTATGCAGGAAAACAATAGCTAAAAAGGAGGTCAAAGGATGGGGAGAACAATGTGCCCTGCTCAGGGGCCTGATAGAGAAAGTCCAGTGGAGTTGAGTCAGGAGGGCAACCTGGAGACTAAGGAAGAAATCTTTGTACTGGGCGTTGTCCTCAAATGAGAAGTTCTAGGAGAAACCAGCCTCTCAGAGGATGATGCCTAGAGTACTTTGAGTGTGAGAAGGCATTCAGGGGGTGGAGTGAGCTTCCAGGATGAAGAGGTTTCTGTGGCACAGTTGATAAAGCTCTGTGCAGATGAGCTCCTGGAGAGGGAGGAGATCAATAAATCAAAACCCAGATTAAGTGATGTTAAATCCTGTGTTCTTTCCTCACTGTCCTCTGGATCTGAAAGAAGAGCTATAGGGAAGGAGGTTAGGGGGTCAGTAATAGAGAACAGTGAAGTTAAAGTAGACAAATTCCTATTCTCCCCTGAAGGACAACTCTAGTCAATACAGTGACAGACAATAATTCCTGAGGACTCACATTGAAACATGCTACCCACCTCTTGCAGAGAGGTGATGGACTCAGGGTGCAGATTGGGATATGTGTCATTGGGACATGGCCAACATGGAAATTAATTTTGCTTGACTATGCATATTTGAGGGAGCTAGGTGGCATAGCAGATAGAGTGCTGGACTTCAAACAAGAAAGAATGGAGTTTAAATGTGAATTTAGATACTTATTAGCTATGTAATGGGCAAATAATGTAACCTCTGTTGGCTTCAATTTTCTCAGTGTAAAATGAGGATAATAATAACATCATCGATCCCATCTAGTTTATGTCTACATGTGGCATAACTTCCAGATGAGTCCTTGTCTTAGCTTCTGCTGGCCTGGACCTAGAAGGTCATTCGTGAAGACTGATCTATGCTTTTTGGGGCTTCCATGCTGTAATGGCTTTGGGACCCAGACTTTGGAACCCTGGGAAGCGGAGGTGCACTCTGCACCAGGGGTGGAGAGTCTGTGGTCTCGAGGCCACATGTGGCCTTCTAGGTCCTTGAGTGCAGCCTTTTGACTGAGTCCAAGTTTTACAGAACAAATCCTTTTACCAAGGAGGTTTGTTCTGTGAAGTTTGGATTCAGTCAAAGGGCCCCACTTGAGAACCTAGAGGGCCACATGTGGCCTTGAGGCCCCAGGTTCCCTATCCCCCCTCTGGACCTTTTAAAACTCTCAAGATTGGTGATTCCACTCTCTTCACCTGGAACAGAAAAGAACAGACATACACAGAGGTCAAACACCGAGGTCATTTTTAAGGCCAAAGTCCTCAGGGAGGAGAAGGCCCCATAGCCTCTCCTCTTACAGCACAGTCTCTCACCAAATGCCAAAGTAAAGACGGCCTGCTGGTAGTTTTATGATCAGAGACAACCATTCCAAGAACAGCAGCCAGCCCAAGTGAAACCCCTACTCCAGGAGAAAAAGGACATTTCAGTGACAAGAATTTGTGCTTTTCAGAAGAAGTAAGGATAATATTCCTAAAAGCAAGAAAACCCCTAAGGGCATGTAACACTCACTTGATTTAGCCTCTGAAATTTTACTTAATTTGTGAATAAATCATTTTTCTTAGGCCAGTTAGGGACTTCTTAATCAATCAGAGGTCTGAAATCTAACTTGTTCTCTGCTTTTGCTTCATGGTCAGAGATAATCATGCCTGGGAGGGATTTCTTGAATTATTGAAGGTCTGGAATTTAGCCAGTTCTTTGCAGTCTTGTATGTGACTACCACCAAACCCCAGGATGAGACTGAATTGAACATTTCTCTCCTAGAAACAAGAACTACTGGAAATCCTCTGCAGAAAATAACCACGATGCCAAGTGGACGAGGTAATTCTTCCTATGTTGCCATTCCTTTTGTGAATTTGTTATCAGTTTAGACAAATAGCTACAGAACTGCTTCAGCTTCCTAAAATGTGGAACAAGGGGATCACCAGCCTGTGATCCTACCATGAGTAACCTCTGGGATGCAGCTCTAGTTCTGGCTAGGTGCTTTTCTATTAGACCTCGTGGTGCCTTTGTGGGCCTGTTTTCAGCCCACCTGATTCTTCCCTTTACTCTTTCCCTTTCCTTCATGTAGATGGGCAGTGAGAAACATCTACTTTTTCTTCTGAGGGGCGGGGGTGTCTGGGCAAAGTCATTGCAGCTGTCAGGGAAGCCTCAGGTAGGGTTGATGTCTTCCTACATGATAGGTATGAGATTAACCTGATGCCCTCTGCCACTCACACATCAAGACATGTTGGGGAAGACACTGCTGAGTGAGTGTTCTAACTATTAAAGTTCTCTACTTGTTAATTCATGAGAGCTCAACCCTATCCAGGGCTGTTTACCTTCTTATCTGGATTGTAATTCCTTTGTTTTGGGATTGAAGAGTTTAAGAAGTTGGTAGAGAGTGATTAATCTGCTATTTTGGAAGTAGGACCTCTCCTTATAACAGCATCATATGCTCACCCTAAAGAGCAGACTTCGTTTTATAGCTGGTACAGTGCCCTGGGCAGGGCTATTTCTTGATTTCTCTAGTTATTCTTTAGATTAAGGCTAGGCTACCTAGTCAGAGCTCATATATCTCCTCAGGCCTTCTTAATGCTTGTAAAGTGGGTTTGTTTTACTCTCCAGATTGGCAGCCTCCAACAATTGACCCTCAGGGTATTTCTATGTGCCCCTAGTGAAGTGAATACATAGTCTTTGTGGCCAGTACTATTGTTAGATAAGAGTGTCATAAGCTGTAAACTTAGCCTTGGTTTCTACACACACATCACACTGTCTATTTTACTGAATATAGAGGGATACAGGTTTCCAGAATGTAGGAGCGCAATGGGAGCTGATAAAGGCACATTTTATATATAGTGGAGGGTCTGGTGCACATACAGAACTCCTGTGATGGCATCTATCCACATGGAGAACAAGGAAGGGCTCCTTCCATCAGATCTGTGATGATGCCTTGGAGAGACTGCAGAGCATGTGTAGACAGGGAAGGGTCTTTGATTGACTCTGAAGCATTCAATATGGACTCTTAGTTTCAGCTGCTTCTTCATTTGCCTCTCCTTGCTTGGCCTCATTTGATAACTCCTTAACTCAAGGCATCTGGTTGAGAGACCATGCCAACCTGGAGAGTTTTAAAAGGAATCTGGGAGTTGGAGTCCAGGCCAGGTTTTGCAGATGGTGCAGCACGGATGAGCTAAGGACCAATAAGCAACCTTTGAGAGTGACCTTCGGGACCTCATCCTATCGATTCTTGAGAGGACCAGTCCCTTACAAATACTATCTTTGGATGTGGAGATGGTGGGACCAAAGTCATGGCAGAAATTACAATGGATTTAGAGTCAGAGACTCTAGGTTGGAACCCCACCTTCAATGACTATTACCTGTGTTACTTTGGGTAGGTTGCTTCATCTCGGGGGAGGGGATTCAGTTTCCTCATGTACAAATTGATAGCATTAGGAGTGCTGGTTCTGCTCTACCTTAGTGTCTCTGTTAATTCTTCCCACCAATGAGAATAATTTGAGGCACCAATGAGTGAAATTCTTGCAAAATTTCTACAAAAGGAAATGACTCTCTCTCTCTCTCTCTCTTTCTCTCTCTCTCTCTCTCTCATAGAGAGTTCTCGTCACTGTGGTGGCTTCCTTCATAATACTTCTGGGATATTTTCAAGTCCTTTGTATTTGCCACACTCTTTGAAAAATATCAACTGTACTTGGGAAATACAAGTGAAATCTAACTAGAGGATACATTTGGGCTTTAGTCATTGTGAGTGAGTAGTATGACCACGGGGCAGCTAGGTGGTGCAGTGGATAGAGTGCTGGACCTGGAGTCAGAATAGACCTGAGTTCAAATGTAGCCCCAGACACTAGCTGTGTGACCCTGAGCAAGTCACTTCACTTCAGTTTCCTCATCTCTAAAATGGGCTGAAGAAGGAAATAGCAAACCACTCTAGTATCTTTGCCAAGAAAACCCCAAATGAGGTCACGAAGAGTCGGACATGACTGAAAAATGACTGAAGAACAAGAAGATTAAAGAATTAGTTCTTCAGATGCTAGATCTAGAAGTATTTTGGGAGCTGCATGATAGGCATAATAGAATACGATAGAACATTTCTTACAAGACTCACAGGTCATCAGGACTCAGTGAGTCATGTTGGCTAGAAGAAAAGAATCAAGGTTTTTACTTCAGTCACAAAGGACTAACAGACTAATTAGTCATCCTAGTTTTCATCCTCAAGCAACTCAGTGTTATAAAATTGCCATTCTTTGAACCATAGCTATCAAAGAGGAAAATCATGTGGAGTTAAAGAGAGATGGACAGCTAGGTGGCTAAGTGGATAGTACACTAGGTCTGGAGTCAGGAGGACCTGAGTTCAAATTTGGCCTGAGAAACTTACTAGCTGTGTGACCCTGGGCAAGTCACTTAAGTTATGTTTGCCTTGATCCATTGGAGAAGAAAATGGCAAAGCACTCTAGGGCCTTTGCCAAGAAAACCCCAGATAGGAACACAAATAGTCAGACGCGACAGAGATGACTGAACAACAAAAAAGGGAGATAGTGGGAAAGATAGACATTTATACACATGTACACACATAAAACATTTCCTTGGTCTAGTTGGTCTCATTTCAATCAATCATTCAGTCAAGGAGCATTCATGGAATTATTCTATGTGCTGGGCTACAAAGGCAAAAATGACAGTTTTTGCTCCGAAGGAACTTATATTCTATGGAGGAGACAATATGTATTCGTATAAGTGTATAAGGAACAAATACATGGCCATTTAGAGAAGAAAGGAATGACTAGTTGGGAAGAATCGCATGATTCTTCTTGTAGAAAGTCATGCCTGAGTTGAGTCTCAGAAGAAGTAAAAGGGCTTAGGCAAATGCATTGTGACAGGTGATGAAGTCTTATGTGGATGGAATGCCAAGAAGGCCACTGTGGCTAGGCTCCAGGGTTGGGGAGCCTGTGGCCTTGAGGGCATATGTGGCCTTCTAGGTCCTTAGGTATGGCCTTTTGACTGAGTTCAAAGAACAAATCCTTTTATTAAGGGGATTTATTTGGTGAGGTTTGGATTCAGTTAAAGGGTTGCACTTGAGGACCTAGAAAGCCATATATGGCCTCGAGGCCTCAGGTTCCCCATCCCTGGCTAGACCATAGATCGTGGGAAGGGGGATAACATATAATGAGGCTGGAAAGATAGATTGGGACCAGGCTGAGAAGGACTTTAAATGACAAACACACGAGTTTATATTTTATAATAGAAACAGTAGGGAACCAATGGCATTTACTGAGTAGGAGAATGAGACATAATCACACCTGTGCCTAAGGAAAGTCACTTTATTTTCTGAGTGGGGGATGAATCATCATGGGGAGAGACTTGAGGCAGGAAGCCCAGCTAAGATGCCATTGCAATAGTTAGAGCGAGAGGCTGCGAAGGCCTGAAAAAGGACTGTAGCTAATTGAATAGTGAGAACGGGATGGATATGAGAAATGTCATGAAGGAAGAGATAGCAAGATTTGGCGTCTGATTAAAATGGTGTGAGTGAGAGTGAGGAATGCAGGATGATGCCAAGATTGCAAAACTGGGAGGGATAGAGCCCTTGGCAAAGCAGGGAAGTTCAGAAGAGGGGGCTGGGTTTGGGCAAAAGATCAGTTCAACTTTGTACATTGTATGTTTGAGATGTCTGTGGGGGTCTGGTTTGAAATATCTTTTTTTTTTCAGCCAAAGACAAAGTTTATTAAAGATCTGCCATATTAGCCAGACTCTTGAGGAATCTGAGAGTCTGTGAGATATTGGCTAGATTCTAAGAATCAGAGCAGTGGATGGATTTTAGGAATCAGAGCCCAGTTTGAAATATCTTAAAGGCATTTGTTGATGTGGGACTGGAGCCCTGGGGAGAGACTTGGGTTGGAAATATATGCATATATATATATACACACACATATATATATACATATACATATACATATATACATATATATACACATATATACACATACATATATACATATATACATATACCTATATGTATATATATATATAATATGTATGTATAGATATAATATATACATACACACACACATACACACACACACACATATATATATATATATATATATATACATATATATGTCATATGCATAGAGATGAAGATTAAATCTCTGGGAGCTTATGAGGTCATCAAATGAGAGAATCTAGGGAGAGAAGAAAAGAAGTCCCAGGACAGAGCCTTGGAGAACAATCACATTTAGGAACATGGTAGTATGGATGGTAATTCTATAAATGAGATTGAGAAGGAACAGATAGACAGGTAGCGGTAATTTCGCACTTTCCAAGCCTTTATCAGGGCACTTGAGAACCAGATTTCATTCAATCTTGTTTGCAGAGAATAAGTGGAAGAGCTGACCTCTGTTTATACCCACTATCATTGTCCTCAGCAAGCCCTCTTAGTTCACCATCCAGTCTGCCGATGCTTGCAGGCTGCTCACAGCCTTAGCACACTGATGGGGTTGGGGGTTGTATGTGTTGAACTGCCCAAATTCCAAAAATGCAGGAACTCTGCTTCCCTTTCTTCTCCTTCAGTTTAGTGATAAAGTAGTCTGGAAAAGACTTGCGCAAGTGTGTGTGTGTGTGTGTGTGTGTGTGTGTGTGTGTGTGTGTGTGTGTGTATGTGTGTGCATGTGTGTGTGTGTGCGCGTGTCTGTGTGTGTAGGGGAACATGAGTACTAGGGTGGGAAGGATATCAATAAATACAGTACTGTTTTCTTGACTGCTCTTTCGAAATGACAATTACTTTCCTGGATCTGGTTCTAGCTCAGCAGCACATGTAGCCATTCATTAGCTGTAGCTTCAAGAGGCCAATGAGCTACTTCGTACAATAACATTCTAGTTTCTGCATTGTCGTGATGTGGGAGTTCAGAGTCACTGAACAGTTTATTTGCAACTAAGATGCTGATAAGCTATGTTCTGACTATTCTTCTTCAGTCTGATGACACACACTTCTGGTCATGATTATATTAAAATCTTTGATGGGTCATTGCATGGTCGGTTGCTGGCAAAATTTAGCAAAAGAGCAGAGGAAAGATTCATCTCCTCCAACTGACTGACTAGTCACTTTGTCAGTGAAGTCAATTTGCAAAACTCAGGATTTTCTGCTGGGTATAACTCTTTTCCAAGTGGTAAGAACTGACAAGAGTTGATTGGGCATGTGTAGCCAAGAGTCCTCTTTTGCTTTGATCCCAGGCATAAGAGAACGCTTTTGTGAATGGTCGTCTCCGAAGTTTTATCTTTCTTTTCCTGTATTTATACTCAGTTGGCATAGTCAGAAGCATTAGAGTCAAAATCAAGAGACCTGGATTCCAGCTCTGGCTCCAACACTAGGTAGCTGTGTGACTTGGAGCAAGTCAACTCACTTCTTAGAGTTTCAGTTTTCTCATCTAGAAAATGAAAGTATTGAATTAAAGGTCCCTTCCAACTCTAATATTTGAGGTTTTTCTTGTCCTCAACATGGTTGATTTCAAAACATAGCCTAGAGTTAACATTGATGCAGAATACATGGATATGGGTTGTTTTGAATCCAGACCCATCGTTTCATTGGAACTCCCAGTGAGAAAACTCTCTCTCTCTCTCTCTCTCTCTCTCTCTCTCTCTCCCTCTTTTTTTTTTTTTTGTCAAGGCAATGGGGGTCAAGTAACTTGCCCAGGGTCATGCAGCTAGTAAGTTTCAGATATCTGATCTGAGACCGGATTTGAACTTGGGTCCTTCTGATTCCAGAGCCAGTGCTCTATCCACCGCACCACCTACCTGCCCCCAAGAAAGCTCCCTTTACCAGGGCCCATTAGCAACTGCTCTGCAATCCATGCTGATAGGTAACAGCAATGCAACCAGTATGGGCCAGAGGTGGGAGCTGAATGCAAGTCTTCTTAGCGCTGAGGCTTGGCTTTCTATCCCTTATGCCTTTCATAAGGAACTATATATGTATGAAACAAAATGAAGACATTTATAAATGTGCCCAGGGCCTGGCACATAGTTATACCTGTGTGCAAGGAGAACAAAGACCTTAATTTTGCTGAGGCTGTAATTTCTTTTAACATTCTATTAGCAATGAGAAGGTTGATCCAAGATGATGAAATACGCCAGAGGAAGCATAGGGCAGGTTTCCCTCCTCCCCTATTCCTCCAGACAGAACTTGAAAATGTATTAGGTTGGGGACTGACTGGAAAAATCCGAGAATAAGTCACAGCAAACTTTTTTTTCCCAGCCTGGGTCAGCAGAGAAGTCTGTGGACATGGGGATGGGGGTCTGGCCAGGAGTGGGTGGCATGGGACACTCCAAAGCTCAGTTTTAACCTCAGTTTTAATTTCTAATATGATAAATATCAATAGATACAATCCATATAAACAAAGGTTCAATAATTTTAAGAGTGTAGCTGGGTCCTGAGACCAAAAACTTTGAAAATGTCTGGTCTAGGTCATCCCGTAAAAATATCCTTTTTTTAAAAAAATAATCTTGCCTGTAAAACATAGAATCAAAAAGTATTAGATCTGGAATCTTTAGAGATCATCTAGCACAATTACTTCATTTTATAGATGAGGAAACTGAGGACCAGAAAGTTAATTACTTTTCCTAAGATAGTATCCTTATCACAAATACCTAAGTGGGCCTTGGGGACAGGTTGAATAAGACTAAAGATTAATTGGAGAGAGATGAGAATTTGATAGAATGTTAAATGATCCCTGACTTGTAGCTAAAGATCCGAGGTACCTTATGCTCTGTTTCTCTCTTCCAAATGCAGCCTTTAGGCTGATCAATTCAACTAGTTATGACTGCTCTGGAAATGTTGAGGTTTATCACAATGGACAGTGGGGGACAGTTTGTAATGATTTCTGTAGTCTACCAAATGCTGAGGTGTTCTGCCGACAGCTGGGCTGTGGAAAAGCTGTTTCGGCCCCAAGAAAAGCCTACTTTGGTCCAGGCTCTGGACCCATCATCCCATCTAAAGTGTGGTGTAAAGGGGAGGAATTAAACCTCTGGTAATGTCAGAATAATGGCTGGGTCTCCCATAACTGTGATCACCATGATGATGTTGGCATCACCTGCTCAGGTATTTTATTATTTAGTAGTCTTCTTGAGAGTCACATTTTATTCATTTATTCATTCTGTAATTTTACAAATATTCCTTGAGAATTACTCTGTGCAAGACCCTGGGATAGGTACTGTGAGGGATACAAATAGCATGGTATATTCCATATCTCGACTTATATCATGGAACTTACAAACTAACAGAGGGAGGAGATAAGGCAAATGCACAAATAACTGAAATACAAAATAGAATTGGGCAGCAGCATCAGAATGGGATAAAGGATTCAGGAAGTTCAGAGAAGGAAATGCTTACTTCTAGAGGACAGAGAGACCTGGGAGAGAAGGAAGAAGCCCTGGTTTGGATGTCAGCAATTCTGGTAGATTGGATAAAAAAATCGGGCTTATTTTGTATCCCCATTTTATGTTTACTCACAAATTTATTGTGTGTATAAATAAACATCAGCTGTGGTTCTGGTTTGCTCAAAACCTCACAGAGTAAATGCATCTAACCTATTGTTGGGATCATCATTATAGGTCAGCCATGTTAATGCCTTTGTCAGTATGTTCATCTTAATCTGTAAGCTCCAAGGAAGGATGAAATTTTCACATATATGCATGTTATTCAGTCATCTCAGTTGTGTCCAACTCTTCATGACCCCATTTGGGGCTCTCTTTGGTAAAAATATTGGACTGGTTTACTACTTCCTTCTCCAACTCATTTTACAGATGAGAAAACTGAGGCAAACAGGGTTAAGTGACTTACTTGCCCAGGGTCACATAGCTAGTATGTGTCTGAGGCCAGATTTGAACTCATTTTTGGGTCTCGCTTCTGCCATTTAGAGACTAGTAGAATAAGTCCAATCCCCTCCTTCCTTTTTTCTACATTGCAGCCTTTGACTTTTTTTTTTTAATGCTTCTATCTTGAGAGTCTTTAAGACTCTCTCTAGTCTCTCTGACATGCAGCTATATACACTCAACTCCACCTTGGCAATTGTTATCTGCTTGGTCTTTACTTTTTGAGAGGTTGGGGAAGTAATTAGAAAAAAAAATTAGTCTTTTTTGGGCTGGCTGAACTAGTAGGCAAATTAAGGAGATTTTGTGGGATGTAATAAAAATCCAAGAACATGAAATTGCCTTATACTTCATTAATAATAAGCCATTCTCTTGTCAACCTAAGCTATCTAGAACATAACTGTTAATCACAAAGTAAGTACATAAGACGTCTGGAAAGCCACATATACAGCCCATGAATTCTATAGTAAAGCTTATGCTCTTTGTTAATGGGAGGGCCCTTTCATCCTTACCCAGAAGCTATATACTCATATTTTGTATACAGTTCTAATAAACTTAGTTGTCTGGTTTCTAATATCTAAGCAGGGTAGAAGCAACAATTAAAGAGGTATAAGGAAGTGGGAATTATTAAAGATAAGGTTGTTGACAGTGTTGAGAAGTAAAGTAGGAGAGGAGGCAAAAAAACCCCCAACAACTTAAAAGTAGGCCTAAGAATTTAAAAAACACAGCAGTTTAGGACCATTTGGAATATGGGCAAACCAGTTCTATGTACTTGTTATTCCCATTTTACAGGCAAGAAAATGATACCCAGACTGGTGCATAAAACGTGGAGGAGATAAACTTCATGCCCCCCCCCCCCAAATTTGCCCAGGGTGAGCTATTCCCTTACTCCCACTCAACCTCGAGGGAACATTCACAAATGGCCCTAGAGTATTCTACACAAACTGGCTATGTGAGCCTGGGCGAGTTCCTTAATCCCCAGTGGCTGCAGACAGCTTCCCAAGACGAAAAGTTATAGATAAATTGCTGACATACATTACTTTTCATATTCCTTTGCTGATGAAATTATGTCTGTATGAAAGGAAGGAAAGAAGGAAGGAAGAAGAGAAGGAAAGGAGAGGAAGGAAGGAAGAGGAGGGAGGAGAAAAGAGAAAAAAGGAAGGAGAGGAAAGGAGGGAATGATGAAAGAAGGAGAGGAAGGAATGAGGAACAGAGAGGAAGGGAGGGAGGGAGGGAGGGAGAGGAAGAGGAAGAGAAGAAGGGAGGAAGAAAAGTAGAGAAAGGGGGAAGAGAACAAGCATTTATTAAGTGCTTATTACATACTGTATTACACTGTATGTAATACACTGTGTTAAGCACTTTGCAAATATTATCTTATTTGATCCTCACAACAACCCTAGGAGGTAGTGATATTAAGTGGAGCAATCTACCATTGAATGAAACTACTTAATGAAACTACTCTTTCTATTTACTGCTTCCTAGATTTTATTTTTATTATTATGGTGTAATGCTGCTAATTTGGTACTTTATTTTGTGACCTGAAATGTTGATGAAGCTAGAGTTTTCTAAGTAAGCCATCATGTCAGAAGAAATTGGAGTAGTTTTGCTTCTTATTTGCCTACCTTTATGCCTTCTATTTTTTTCTTGTAATAGCTGTTGCTAGTATTTCCAAAATTGTATAAAATAATAGCAGGGAAAGGAGACACACTTGCTTTTCTCTTATTTATATTCATTGAGTAAGTTTCTGATGTATCCCCATTTCACATAATGCTTGCTTTGGGTTTTAGATAGATAACTTTTATCATATAAAAACCCTCAACCTTTATTTTGTAGGGATTTCATATATATATATATATATACATATATATATATGTATATATACACACACACACACACACAACACACACACACACATATATATATACATATGTAATTATATGTATATGTGTGATTTACTTTGTCAAAACCTTTTTCCTGCATCTATTGAAATAATCATATGGTTTAGAACATTTTTGCTTTTAGTATGATTATGTTGATTATTTTCCAAATGTTGAATCATCCTTGCATTCCTGGTATGAATTGAATCATGATAAATGGTCATAATGGATGATTTTTTGGGGATGAATTGCTATAGTCTCTTTGACAATATTTTGTTTAAGATTTTGGAATTGACATTCATTATTGGTATTGACCTATAGTTTTCTTTCTTTGATTTATCCTTTCATTTTTAAAAGAGTTTAATCTATCAGGTCTAGGAGGTTTTTCTTCTTCTGAGATTGGACTATATAAGATCTTTATTTGATATTCTATTAATTATTATATTTTATATTTTTGGAGATAATCCTCTATTTCTTTTGTGTTATCAGTTTTGCTGAGAACTGTATATATAACTGTATACAGCAGATATTGATTTTTCCTTTATATTAAATTCATTACTTTTAAAAGAGAATTCTGGTGGGTTTGCTGGGTTCCTGCATTCCAAGATACTCATTCCCTAAGTGATATTACATTGTGCAAAAAGAGCAGTGCCAATAAGACTAATGAACATATAAGTTTCAAATGGCATAAGTGTCTGATTTTAGTTAAAAAGTGCTTTCACATCTATGATCATGTCTGATTTTCACAACAGCTCCACGAAGCCAGTAGAGAGAGGGTTATCATTTCTATTTTATATATGGTCAGGCTGAGATCTGAATTCCTGTTTTGTTTTTACAGCAAATTACTCTTGTGGAGGCTTCCTTTCCCAACCCTCAGGAAGAA
Source organism: Phascolarctos cinereus (assembly GCF_003287225.1). Classification (NCBI taxonomy): domain Eukaryota; kingdom Metazoa; phylum Chordata; class Mammalia; order Diprotodontia; family Phascolarctidae; genus Phascolarctos; species Phascolarctos cinereus. The sequence goes on along the minus strand of NW_027555736.1, from coordinate 85,707,094 downwards.
TCTTCAGCCTGAATTACCTGGGAAACTCTCCAAAAACACCAAGTGTTTCTGGGATATTGAAGTATCAAACAATTACCTTGTGACCATAGTATTTGGAGATGTTTGGTAAGTGAAAAACCTTTGACAGAATGGAAAACAACCAAATTGAAACAGTGAATTTGAAAAAAAAAAACAAAAACCAGGGCTATCTACAGGAATTTCGTTCTATCAGACCTCTAGAAATAGTTAAGGGATACATCACCATGTAAGGGGTGGAAACTTCTCTCCCTGACAATGACCAGCAGCAAGTGCTCGTTTTATTCAACAGTTATATTATCCCTAGATAGTATGGGATGGTGATGCACAGTTCAAACAGCCAATGATATGGGATTAAGGAATCATGGAATTTGCAAAACTCCTTTTCTCCTCCCCCTTCCCACTGTTGATTCAACTCAAGAAGAAGGTCCTGAAGAATATCGGAGGATCCAGTATATTTTGCGGCTTCAGAAATTTGCCGTCAGTGGCTATCACAGAATCCTCAGACTGATGCCTCATTTCATCCTTACCACTTAATAAATAACTAGATCTGAGGGAGACATTTTCAACTGGGGCCTGAGTGATACTCAGAGAGTGATGCTAAGAGAGTGATACCCTTTAAATGCACCAATGTGATCGTGGACCTTGACTGATGGATATTTTGAATTCAGGGAAACTCCTGTCCAGCTGACAGTTTTAAGACAGGTTAACAGGCTGAATACTTCACCAACACCCACATGCTCTCCCTTGCTGAATGCCTTTCTCTACCATCTCTGTCTTACTTTTTCCTGGTTGCATTTCAGTGGAGTGTTAAAAATTATTAAAGGGATTAGATTGCTACTTGCTTTCCTGATTAGGAAGTTTGTTTATTGGAAGATATTATCAGAGGGCCAATCTAGTATGTGGCCTGTCAAAAATTATATACTTAGGTGGTCAATTTGACCAAGGGGAAAGACTAAAATTCATTGCTTTCATTGACAAAGATTATTATTTTTAAACTTGTTGCTCCATAAAAATGTTTTTACCTTCTTACCCACTAGTTAATAATGATGGTAATGATGTAGCACTTCATATACATTATCTCATTTAAATCTTATAAAGGCCCAGTGTGGTAGGGGGTAGGTGTTAACTCCATTTTATAGATCAAGAAAATGAGGATCAGAGAGACTAAGTGACATCTATTTATAGTCACACAATAGCAAGTGTGAGAATCAGCATTTGAATCCAGGTCTTCCTGACTTCTAGTCTAGCTCTGTATCCCTTATTCCATGCTGTTATAGCACCTTTTTGTATTTCTTATTGTAATATTTAAAGCTTTTTAGGATTCTCTTTATTCCCTATATTTTAAGGCATCATAACACTATACATTTATACAGTGTACTATGGTTAGAAAATACTTCATATATTGTATTTCATTTGAGGGTGACATCAATTCTGTGCCACAAGATAGATATTATTGTTTAGGTGGCACAATGGATAGAGTGTTGGACCTGGCTGAATATGGTTTGACCTTGGGCAAGTCATTTAATTCTGTTTTCATTGGTTCCTTATCTGTAAAATGGGTATAATAATATGCTGACCTCCCAAAGTTGTTGTGAGGATAAAATGAAACAAAATTCATAAATTACTTCACCAATCTTAAAAGTGCTATATAAATGCTAGTTATTATTATTATTGTTATTAATTATTAGCCTCAACTTTGGATATCATAAGATAACAAGATTCAAAACTGGAAGAGATTTTAATCACTATCTCCTAGCCTAATTGAACTTCATTTTTAGACAAGGAAAGACACAGAAAGATTAAGTGACTTGCTTGCTTAACATCACACAGCTAGTAAGCAGTGGAGTCAGAGCTGCAACCTTGGTTTGTTAAGGGCAAATGCAGTGCTATTTTACTTAGGACATAACATGCCCCGCCACTGTAATTCAAAATGGCATTCCTCTTCTTCTCCTACTGTGTTCATTTGAGGTTAGAGCTGTGAGGAGCAAGGAGGCACTTTCTCACCCAAGATACCAATCTTATATTTTGCTGGAGGCACTGTGCCCAACCACCCTATCTAGCCCCGTTCTCATGAGGGAACTGCCTTTTCCCACAATCCCATGATGAGGTCTGGACTCTAGCCAGATCTACTGCACCTGCAATGAATTGGCCTCTTCATCTCTCTCCTCATCCTCACCAGCCCATTCAAGCTTGTCAGTCAATACATTTTTATTATGTATTGTGCAAGACACTGTGCTACATGCTGGATATACAGACAAAGGCAAAATACAGCCCCTGATCTCAAGGAGCTTATGGTTTAATGGGAGAGACAATGTGCAAACAACTGTGAACAAACAAGCTATACATAGGACAAATCGGAAATAATCAACAGAAGGAAGGCACTAGTATTAAAAAAGGCAGAAAGAATAGTGACATAATTTCAGAAGGGGGAAAAGTGGGAAGAGAATGGGATATTAATGGGGGGAAAATCCTTGGGGAAGTGATAGGGTCAAGTGAAATTCCTTGGACAGCCAAGATGCAGCGTAAGTTCACTGGATCCCTTAAAAGAGCAATAAGGTGAAGAAGGTAAGAAAAAGGAGATGTAGGGACAGCAGGATCCTTCATGTCTAGGGAAGGTAAAACTAAAACATCCTTTGTTTTTGGCTCCTTAGGAGAGAAGAAAGTTGTCTCTATGATTATATTAAAATCTACAATGGGCCTTACCAGACATCCCCTAAAATTAAAAGTTTGTGGTGTTGATAGAGGCTCCTTTACCTCAACATTCAACTTCATGTCTGTTTACTTCATCAGCAGTAGCGAATTCTAGGCTCTGGGTTATTCCACACCTTCCAACAATGGCACTTGTAAGTTTCCTCTCCAGCAAAGCGATTGGCTGGTTGGTGACCAGATTAGACTCTTGCCTCTGCCACTTCCTGGTTTTAAGTGAAAGCTTACATTAATAGTATAATTAATAAATATACTAATAATGGAAGCTCCATTATTAATACAGTCAGGCCACTGAGTTCTCAGTACATTCGTTTGATGGTGTTAAATGGGGGGAGAGAAAAGGGAAATGAACGTGAAACCTATTCCTGAAGTGCAGTTGTAGACTTGTTAAGTACTCCAATTATTCCTTCCCACCCCTCCTTTCCTCCTTTCAGTATTTGAGATACTGAAAGAGAAGGTGTAATAGGGGTATTAATTAAATAATTTTAGAGCTGATTAAGGTCTCTCCAAGCTGTAAATTCTATAATTCTATCCATTAGAGATCATTTAATCTAGTCTTTTCATAGAGAGAATGAAACATGAAGAGGGTTGTGTAGTTGGTTAATAGGTCTCCATTCTACTGGTCCAGAAATGTGTCTAACACACAGTTAAAAAAATTCCTTCACTATTTTCATGGATCCATGAACTCACTGCTGTGGGTACTGTCTAGTGGTTCAAGTCTCAATATACCCAAACCCTTTTATTTAATGCAATTCATAAGAATGATTCCTGTCCTACTAGAAGTCCTTTACAAAGGACCTCCCCATTTGCCAGATGCCTTCTTCTTAGCCTTTTTCTATTTTGTGAATACCAGCTGGACTGCCTAGCTATAATCCTTCTTTCAGGTCACTCTTGCCAAAAGACTTTCTTACCTAGTAGCCAACTAGTTACTGATGATCCTTGACATACTTTGGTAGGGTGGCTTTCAGACAGAAGACCCAGTCTCTGTCTCTGAGACCATGGTCTTTTCGTAGTTGTAGAACCGCCTAGGGCTTTCTGCTGTACTTGATAACATTCAAGAATCCAGGATCACCTCCCTACCACTAGGAGGCATCATGGTAGTACTTCTATGGAAGATGATAAAATGAAACATGAACGAAATTGTCAGGAGAAATAGACCAAAATTCTTCTGGTACTTTATTATTCCTTGGGAGCATGTGAGAACACTTGAGAAGGTACATTCCCTCTCTTAGGCAGCTGAATTACATCTTAGACCTTATATGAATATTGGAAGTATCACCCTGGTTCATTTTTATGGTTTATTGATGACAATGCAGAGTGGAATTTTGGTGGAGGCCATCCATGGCTGTCCTCCATGATGGTTAAGGGTAGGACCCAGACATGGCTCTTTCCCTCCTACCCTATTAAAAACCTTAGTATGGCATTATTCACAATAGGATCCAATTTGATATGACATTCCTCCATACTGAATCACAAGATTCCATAGTAGACTCCAGAAAGCAATATAGGATAATAGAGCTATAATTGGAAGAGACCTTATAGGCCATCCAATCCCCTTGTTTTACAGATGAAGAAACTGAGGTCCAAGGAAATGAAATTTCTTGTCCAACATTAACACAAACAGTAGGTCAAAATGAAGACCTAAGATATTTATTTTCTAGGGAATAATCCTTTATGATTACAAATTATTTTGGTTCCCTGAAAGCATTTAGTACTGGCAAAGGAACTTGACAATGAAATTTGATTGTATTTAATTTCTTGCCTTGATTTTCCCATCTGGGAACTGAATTATATTTTATTTTATTTTTTTACTAATTTATTTTTAGTTTTCAACAATCACTTCCACAAGCTTTTGAGTTTTAAATTTTTCTCCCCTTTCCTCCCTCCCTCCTTCCCCAAGATGACATGAAATCTGATATAGACTCTACGTATACATTCCTATTAAACATATTTTCATGTTAGCCATGTTGTAAGGAAGAATTGGAACCAATAGGAGGAACCACCAGAAAGAGGAAACAAAACAAAACAGAAGAAAAAAAAAGAGAGCAAACAGTATCTTTCAGTCTGCATTCAAACTCCATAGCTCTTTTGCTGGTGTGGATAGCATTTTCCATCATGAGACTTTTGGAGATGTCTTAGATCCTTGCATTGCTGAGAAGGGCTAAATCTATCAAAGTTAGTCATCACACAATATGGCTGTTTCTGTGTACAATGTTCTTCTGGTTCTGCTCACTTCATTCAGCATCAGTCCATACAAGTCTTTCCAGGTTTTTCTGAAGTCCACTTGCTCATCATTTCTTATAGCACAATAGTATTCTATCACATTCATATATTACAACTTGTTCAGCCATTTCCCAGTTGATGGGCAGATCCCCTCAATTTCTACTTCTTTGCCGCCATAGAAAGAGCTGCTATAAATATGTTTGTACATGTAGATCCTTTTGGACACTGATTTATTGATACCATATGCCTACACTGGATATGATGAGGATTTTATTAATTTAATACTAAAAAAAAGAGAATGTCATGATTTTTGGTTTTGTGTGAATTGTAAATTTGAATCATGAATTACAAATTTGAACAGACTCCCATGTCAGTGTTATGTAGGTACCCTAGGGGTCACTGTGGTTCAGTGTTGCATTATGCTAAATTTCTCTTGTCATTGTGCTACTTCAGAAGTTCCAGTGGGCTGTATTTTATTTTTAACACAGGGTTTGGCTCATTATAGTTTTGCAGCAATAAAGTTTGGTCATGTTGAAAGCCTACTTGTGCCATGCTGGCTACTAATACATACTTCCTGCAACAAAACCCTTAAAACAGATGTTGACTCTCATTATTTTTATTTTTTGAGAAGAATAACTTCAGTATAACACTGAAGATACTAAACATTGGCATTTTTTAAATTCTCCATAAGCTCTAGTATGCTCATCAGAACGAATGATAGCCAGTTTCAGTAAAAGCTGTCTTCAGTCAATGGGCTATACTTCATGGAATTTTGTCTTGTATAACTCGTCCTGCTTGGCCACGGAAAACTCAAGCTATATCAAAGTTAACATATCATACAATAGCTGTGGACCACTAAAAATGTTATGTCCTAGGTTTATCCTAAGCAATGCATTTAAAAAAAACCTTTTGACTAGAAACTAAAAAAATTAGGGCATAATGGTATTATTTCACTTATATGGAACATTAAAATTGATAAGATACTTTCACATCTTTTTTTCTCATTTCATCTGTACAATATCTCTGTGCTATAGGTACTCTAAGCCTTATTATATCAGCCTTCCCTCACTCAAATAAAACTGCAAGTCATGTCATCATCTCTCTGATGTCATGGTCCTCTTTGAGAATGAAGGACAAACAACACAATAACCAAATAACTTGAAGCTTAAAGAGGTTTGTAGGATCATTGATTTAGAGCTGGAAGGGTCATCAGGGGTCATCTAGTCTACCCCCTAATTTTACAAATAAGGAAACTGAGGTCCAGCAATGTTAGGTTTTGCTCAGGGATGCTTTGGGTCTTGTACTTTTCCTCTAGTACTGATTTTTTTTTTTTACTAAGACAAAAGTGATAGAGAATGAGAAGGAATCTGATCAACATTAATAATCTATATTTGAAGTGGTCTGTTCCTACCCCCTTGTCTCTCTTCTTTTCCTCATTCTTGGACCCTGATTCTTACATTTTCTTTTTCTCTTATTAATCCATCCTTTACAATCAGTTTTCTGAAGTTTTGCTTGTGTCTAGTCCTCAAAGCAGAATTGAAGTAGTGAAAAAACAAACAGACAAACTAACCAACCACAGGTGTGCAGATTTAGAAAATCCACCCCAAATGTTCACCTGGTTTACCTGTGCCTAACCTATGGTGGAGCATTCCAAGCTCATGTTGGTCTGATCAGCTACAGTTGGACACACTGTGACCTGGCTGTAGCATGGTGATGTCACCTTGGTCCTGTCCGAGAACCAACGACAACAATCAACTCTCACTTTTATGTTTCCCTTTGGCAGCTTGGCAGCTCAGTGGATAGAGCCCTTGGCCTAGAATCAGGACCACTCATCTTCCTGAGTTCAAATCCAGCCTCAGACACGCACTAGCTGTGTGACTGTGGACAAATCACTTAACCCTGTTTGCCTCAGTTTCCTCATCTGTAAAATGAGCTGGAGAAAGAAATGGCAAACCACTCCAATATCTTTGTCAAGAAAATCCCAAATGGGGTCATGAAGAATTGGACATGACTGAAATAATTGAACAACAACAACAACAACAACAACAACAACAGCAACAATTGACCCCATAAGATTTCTAAGCCTTTTTCTTTCGCCTTTCAGGAATATTATATTCAAGTATTTACTTCTGTTTCTATAAGCTGCTAAATCTTGGGTGATTCTAATTTTGGTTCTTTGTTCCCTGAATTCTTTCTTTTGGGCTTGCTTTGAAAATTCTAGATTTTGGCTGTGACCTTGCTGGGTGTTTTTAATTTAGGTTTTTAATTTTCAGGATGTGACACATGAATTCTTTTTATTTTTCCTTCTGGTTTTAATAGATTAGACCATTTTAAAATAATTTTTTGAAATATAATGTCCAGGCTTGATTTTTTAAAGTCTTTTTTAAAAGATTTTGGTTATTTTTTAAATATTAGCAAATACTTATTTTCTTTACTTCCCAACCTCCTCACTTCATTGAGGGGAAAAAACCAAAATACTTAGAACAAATGTGCATAGTCAAGCAAAAAAAAAATCCTCACGTTGGTCATATCTAGAAATAAGTGTGTCGTTGTCTTTCTTGAGTCCATCTCTTCTTTGCTAGAAGGTGAATAGGATTCTTTGTCATCAGTCCACTGCAAGCATGGAAAATCATTGCATTGATCTAATTTCTCAAGTCTTTCAAAGTTCATTGCAATTACAACATTGTTGTTATTATACAAATTTTTCTCTTGGTTCTTGCTCCCTTCACTCTTCATCAATTCATGTAGATATTCCCAGGTTTCTCTGAAACTGTCTCTCTTAAAATTTCTTATGGTGTAATAATATTATGTCATGTTAGTATAATATAATTTGTTCAGCAGTTCCCTAATTGATGGGTATTACTCCCTTAATTTCCAGTTCTTTATTATCACAAAAAGAGCTACTATAAATATGTTTGTACATATAAGCCCCTTACCTCTTTATTTGCTCTCTTTGGGGGTATATGTAAGTCTAGTAGCCATATTAGTGGGTCAAAAGTTGGAATAAAGCTCTAAATTGCTTTCCAAAATGAATGGACCAATTAACAGCTCTGCTGACATTGCCTTAGTGTGTCTGTTTTTCTGCAAGCCCTCTAACATTTGTATGATTTTTTTGGTCAACTTTGCCAATCCGGTGAGTATGAGGTAGAACTTTAGAGTTATTTTAATTTTCATTTCTCTAATTATTAGTGATTTGGAGCATTTTTTTTCATATGACTATTTTTAGCTTTAATTCTTCCATTGAATACTACCTGTTCATATCCTTTGTCTTTTTGTCATTTTTTTATACAACAAAAACTGTTTATTTTCACTTTTTGGCAATTTTTAAATTTTTTAAAATGCTACATTCCAATTTTTCTCTTTCACTTCTTCCCTCCACTTCCTTGAGAAGGCAAGAAATTTGATATAGATTATATATGTACAGTAATGCAAAACATTTCCACGTTAGAAAAAACTCTAATAATAATAAAATAATAATAAAAGTTTAAAAAAAAGTATGCTTCAATTGCATTCAGACTCCCATCAGTTCTTTCTCTGGAGGTGAATAGCATTTTTCATCCTAAGTCCTTCTGAATTGTCTTGTATTATTGTATTGCTAAGAGTAGCAGTATGTCCTATGTTTCCCCTTTAAAAATGTACCCAGTGCCAAGAGACCTCTTAGGACACAAGCTTTAAAGTCAGAAACCTGAACAGAAATGGGAGCCCAACAAACATTTAGTGACAACCTACTAAGTCAGTACGTATGTTAGGTTTGGAGGTGGGGTGGGGAGTAGATAGAAAGTTACGTGATACTGTTACTTTGGTTATGAAACACAGTTAGCTTACTATGTAGCCCCAGTGGTTAGCCTGATGTGAATGACACTAAACTTGGGGTCTCCTTGGATTAAAATGGGTCTACAAGGTAGCTAGGTGTACAGTGGATAGAACACTTAGCCTGAAGTCAGGAAGACCTGAATTCAAATTTGGAGTAAGTCATTTAACTTGTTTGCCTCAGTTTCACCAACCGCAAAATAAGTATAGCAAAAGCACCTATCTCCCAAGGTTATTATAAGGATCAAATGAACTAATAATTATAAAGTACATAGCATACTCCCTGGCACATAGTAGGTACTATACAAATGTTTTTATTATTGTTACTATGTGTTCCTTTTGTCCATTTACAATGCATTTTCTAGTCCCCTGTGGGGGGAAAAAAGAACCTAGAAAGAAACAGAGAAAAAACAAAACAAAACAAAACAACACACCTGCTTCTATGGTATAGTTGAATTTGTATTCAGAAGACCTGGCTTTATATACTGGCTGTGTACTGTGTGCCAGGTCATTCACCTTTCTGATTTGTTTCTTCATTTGTAAAATGAGAATAAGAATACTTCCGCTATGTATCTCATGGGTATATGTGAAGATGAAGTGAATGAATGAAAGTAAAATGGTCTGTGAACCATAAATACCTCCTTAAATGTCAGCTATTTCTATGACCTTATAGGGGAGAGAGAAGGAATGACAACAGAGCCTTCCTCTAGCGTCCTGTGACTCTCACAGCGAGGGCTGGAAGCAATTGGGCCAGTTCAAACGTGATACTTATGTTGCATTGTCTTCATTTCCACTCTGGTGTTTAGTTAAGTGCTATGCATCTGGTGGTCTTCCCAGGAAATGCTTAGTGGGAAGAAAGAGGAGGATGTCCACCCACAGGCTTAAATCCCGCTCCCCCAATAACTGTAGTATTCATTGAGATCTCTAGTAGTTCTGCTTATAGCTTGAAATGATGAGGTCAGAACACATACATTTTGTGTTCTTGAGATATCCTCTCTTGAATCGTTAAACGTAGCACTTCCTAAGTGGAGCAAACATGTGCCAAAGTATGCCAAAAGGCAATGGATTCTCTCAGATTCATTTCAGAGAATTTTTTTTTGCCTCCTGTGGTTCTTAGTAATAAATGCTTCCAGGGAAAAAGGAAGAATCAAGATGATTCTGGAACATATCGGTGGCTTTTAATTTTCTTTTTTTCCCCCTTTTTAAAAATTAATTTATTTTTAGTTTTCAACCATCACTTCCACAAGATTTTGAGTTTCAAATTTTCTCCCCATCTCATCCCTCCCCCCAACTAAAGATGGCATGCATTTTGAATATCCTTTCTCCTAATCTGCCCTCCCTTCTATCTCTCTCCCCCTTTCCTTATCCTCTTCCCCTTCAGTTTTTCCTGTAGGGAAGGTTAGATTTCTATGCTTCATTTCCTGTATATGTTATTTCCCAGTTGCATGTGAAAACAATTTTTTTTAACTTTTGTTTTTAAAACTTTGGGTTCCAAATTTTCTCCCTCCCTCCCTCCACACCCACCCTCATTGAGAAGGCAAGCAACTCAATACAGGTTATGCCTGTGTAGTTATGCAAAACACTTCCATAGTAGTCATGTTGTGAAAAACTAAGTATATTTCCCTTAAACCTATCCCGCCCTCCATTTGTTCTATTCTCTCTTTTGACCCTGTCCTTCCTTAGAAGTATTTGCTTCTGATTACTCCCTCCCCCATTCTGCCCTCCCATTTATTGTCCCTGCTCTCTTGGCCCATTCCCCCCTATTTCCCTGTAGGGTAAGATAGATTTCCATTCCCAATTGAGTATGTATGTTATTCTCTCCTTAAGCCAAATCCCACGAGAATAAGATTCACTCATTCCCTCTCACCTTCCCCCATTTCCCCTCCACTATAAAAGCCTTTTCTTGTCTGTTTTATGTGAGGTAATTTATCCCATTCTACCTCTCCCTTTCTTCTTCTCTCCATATAATCCTCTCTCACTCCTTAATTTTATTTTTCCAGATATCACCCCTTCATCTTCAACTCACCCTGTGCCCTCTATTTATCTATCTATCTACATATACATATACATATACATACATACATATAATTTTTTCCCTCCAACTACTCTAATACTGACAAAGGACTCATGAGTTACAAATATCATCTTTGCATGCAGAACGTAAGCAGTTCAACCTTAATAAGTCTCTTATGATTTCTCTTTCCTGTTTATCTCTTCATGTTTCCCTTGAGTCTTGTATTTGAAAGTCACATTTTCTATTCAGCTCTGGTCTTTTCATCAAGAATGCCTGAAAGTCCTCTATTTCACTGAATGACAATTTTTTCCCCTGAAGGATTCTACTCAGTTTTGCTGGGTAGGTGATTCTTGGTTGTAATCCTATCTTCTTTGACCTGTGGAATATCATATTCCAACCCCTGCGGTCCCTTAATGTAGAAGCTGCTAAATCTTGTGTTATCCTGATTGTGTTTCCACAGTACTTGAATTGTTTCTTTCTGGCTGTTTGCATTATTTTCTCCTTGACCTGTAAACTCTAGAATTTGGCTACAATATTCCTAGGAGTTTTCCTTTGGGGATCTCTTCCAGGAGGAGATCTATGGATTCTTTCAATTTCTGTTTTGCCCTCTGGTTCTAATATATCAGGGCAGTTTTCCTTGATAATTTCTTGAAAGATGATGTCTAGGCTCTTTTTTTGATCATGGCTTTCAGATAGTCCAATAATTTATAAATTCTCTCTCCTGGATCTATTTTCCAGGTCAGTTGTTTTTCCGATGAGATATTTCACATTGTTTTCTATATTTTCATTCTTTTGAATTTGTTTTACAGTGTCTTGAATTCTCATAAAGTCACTAGGTTCCAATCGCTGTATTCTAATTTTTAAGGAAGTATTTTCTTCAGTAAGCTTTTGGACTTCCTTTTCCATTTAGTCAGTTTTGCTTTTTAAGGCATTCTTCTCCTCATTGGCTTTTTGGACCTCTTTTTCCATTTGGGTTAGGCTATTTTTTAAGTTGTAAATTTTCTTCAGTATTTTTTTGGGTCTCCTTTAGCAAGCCGTTGACTTGTTTTTCATGATTTTCTTGCATCACTCTCAGTTTTTTCTCTACTTCTCTTACTTGCTTCTCAAAATCCTTTTTGAGCTCTTCCATGGCCTGTGACCAATTCATATTTTTCTTGGAGGCTTTGGATGTAGGAGCTTTGACTTTGTCTTCTTCTTCTGGTTGTATGTTTTGATCTTCTTTCTCACCAAAGTAAGATAATATAGTCTGACTCTTTTTGCACATTTTGCTCAAGATCCCAGTCAATTACTTGAGTTATAAATGCTTCATTAAGGTAGGGGTCTGCTTCCGGTGTGGAGAATGTACTGTCCCAAGCTTTGTGGGGTTTGTGCAGCTGTTTTCAGAGATATTTCTAGGGACCTTTAAATTTTCAGTTCTTCTAAGGTGCTATGATGAAGGGCAAGGTGTTTACTTCTTTCCTGGCCTGTGGTCTGGTCTATGAGTGACCACAAGTACTTTTTTCTGTCTTGGAACTGTGAGAAGGATTTTCTCTTCACTACCACTGCAAGCTCCACCATGCCAGTGCTCCTCCTCAACCCCGGATTGCCACCCAGAACTGTGACCCAGATCCAAGCACAGAAAAAGCAAGAAAATCCTGAACCAGAAGAGAGATCCTTGGAATCCCCCTCTCAGCCACTCAATTCCCCCTCAGTCTGTGGGCCAGAAGCTCAGGAGGCAGCCGCTACCCTGGGGCCACACTTGGGGACTGGGGCTGGTACTGCCCATGCTTCTATCTCACCACAGACACAGACTTTTCCTACTGACTTTCTAAGTTGCTTTGGCATTCATGGGTTGAGAAGTCTATAGCTGCCTGCGATTCAGTTCTCTGAGGGTTGCTCCAGGTTCATTGAGACTTGCACACCCATGCAGAACTGCGCTTCTCTCCCCATCTGGCATGATAAACCTTCCTGATCAACCATCCAGGTTGTCTTGGGCTAGAAATTTGTTTCACTCTGTCTTTTTGTGGGTTCTGCTGCTTTAGAATTTGTTTAGAGCAATTTTTTACAGGTATTTGGAGGGGTTTGGGGGAGAGCTCAAACAAGTTACTGCTTTTACTCTGCCATCTTGGCTCTGTCCTCTGGCTTTTAATTTTCAATGGTACCCAAGTAGTGCTGCCATCTTTGTAGGGGCACATAGGATGTGGTTCTGACACTTTGTAGATATGTGACTCTGGTCATGCCAGTCAAACTCTTCGAGCATCTGTTATTTCATTTGAAAAATTGAGACAACAATACTTGTACTGTCTACCCTATAGTTTTGTTTTGAGGAAAGCATTTTGTAAACCATAAAGTACTGTAGAAATGTTATTGTTATATGATTATATTTCATGACAATCACAGAATGGAAGAGTTGTAAAGAATTTTGAGATCATCTAGCTCAACACCCTCATTTTACAAAGAGGAAACTGTGGCCCAGGGAACAAAATGATTTCCTTGAGATCATACTGCATTAGTGGCTGATGATTTGGGATTATTAAACCAGATATAATGCAAGGAAATTCCAAGGAACTGGATGTATTTCAAGTTCACAAATCATCAAACAAGCATTTTTAAGCATGTTCTTTGTGCCAGACACTGTGCTAAGTGCTGAGGATATGAAGAAAGATTTTAAAAGAAATTTCAAATCTCAAGGAACTCACAATCTAATTTTTCACTTTGACAAAGGTTGAGTAAAGTCTGAGCAAAACAATAACAATGGAATTCTTAAAACTACCTACTAAATAAGAGTGTCATTAATTAGATGGCATTTAAATGATTAAATACAACTGCATTGGTTCCTTCTCAGGCCTGACTCATAAAGAGTTTCCTCAGAAGTCCATCTCTAGTCTTTGTGAGCATTTCTTGGCCTATAGTCTAGTCACTAATACTCAATAGCATGAGATCAATCATTATTTCCTCTTGTCTTCCCATATCTGGCTGTTGCAGATGTAGAAGGCCAATCTGAGTACAATGAGTTCCCTCAGCCCACTGCTGCCTCTCTTGGAGTATTCCTTGTGATTGCCATGGTCTTTAGGGCCTTTGTATTGAAGAAGAAGAGAAAAGCTAAGATAGGGAGGCTTCTTACCAATAAGGCATCAAGAACAGAAGAAATCATATCTCCTTTCATCCCCACCCCCAAGAATAGTCCTTTGGATGACTTGGAGAAAGTCCACATTTAAGAAACCATCATAAAGAATATGTCATGTGGATTATTCTGTGACTCAGTTTACAAATGACCTGGGGTGAAAATTGAAGATGTGTTGAATGTGAGTCTAAAAAGAATAAAAATCCTTGTGGATCGCTACTCTATACCATAGTCTTTCTTTGCAATGTTATAGATTTAATAAAATATCTTTATTAAAGCAAGTATCGTTTTTTATTTTTTAAGTATTTCTTGAAAGACCAGCAAGATGGCCATCAATTGTATCAAGGAGAAACATTGGGGTTTAGTGGAAAAGGTGCTGGATCAGAATTCAAGTGATCTTGGTTCTGCTATTTGCCTGCTAACTTTCTGCATGGCCACAGGCAAGTGACCTTCCCCTCTGGGCATTGGTTTCTTTATTTGTAAAATGCCAAGATTGCACTACATCATTTCTTAACAAACTGTCTCATTGAAGCCTTGTGTCTTCATACTACACAAGAAAATGTTCATGGTAACAATTTTTTCCCCTTGACAAATATTGAATATGAAATTATCATAATATCTCCAAACTATGTGGTATTTGGAAGAGGTGGGAAAATAGGTATATTTTCCTTTAATTTGCTCCATAATTTCACTGATCTCTCCTTCTTAGTGGTATTAAATATTACCAGACATTCCAGACTAGTATTTATAGTTTTCATTAAAATACTTACTTTTATTTTATTTTTTAGAATTATATATTTTTTTCTTCCAAATTGAAACTCAAAAAATATTTTCACATATGCAGCAGAAGACAAAAAGAAGTGTATATGAAACTGTGCAACTTCATTTCATATTGTTTGCCATTTTCAAAAAATAATTCTACATTCTACTTTCAAAACTGTCCTGTTTATTTATGCTTCCTTCTCAATTTCCCTCTGTTCTCTTCAGTGCATTAAAAACAGTTAATAGGAGCACTCCTATTGCTGCCTCTCTCTTTCCTTCTAACCATTCTTCCCAATGAAAAACTGAAAGAAAGAAAAACCCTTTTGTGACAAATAAGCATAGTCAAGCAAAAGAATCAACTCAGAGGACATGAGCAAAAATGCATGTCTCTTTCCTGAGTCCACTATTTGTTAGAAGGTAAATGTATTACATCATGGGTCCTATGGAGATATGGTTATTAAACTTATCAAAGTTCTTAAGTCTTTCAAAGTTTATTTTTATTTTTTATATCATTACATCAATTTCTACATCATTGTATAAATTGTTTCCCTGGTTCTGCTCACTTAACTCTGAATCAGTTCATACTACCAGGATTCTCTCAAAATGTGTCTTTCATAACTTCTTATGGTACAAGAATATTCCATTAATTCATATGTCATAATGTGCTCATTGTAAATTGTCTAAGAAGCAATTTAAGCCCTAGTTGTCTAAGAGGCGAGCTAACTCCCTGCCCCCTTAGATTCTATTCTTTTCTTCCTTTTCTTTTTTCCATTTAATCTTCCCTTTAGGATCAGAAAGTTTGTTTTACCTATGATTTTTTTCTTTCTGATACTGTCTTTTCTCTTAACCTCCCCCATTCTGTTTCTTTTCCCTGTTGAGTTTGTTGTGCTTCTATATAAACTCTGTATGTGTGTGTTCAACCCTCCTTTTGTTCACTTCAGATAAGACAGATTTATCTGATGCTCATTCTGTCTTCCCCTTTCTCCTTATCTATATATTCTTTCTTTGATGTAGTCCAATTATGAAAAATAAAAAGTTCCACTCCTTCTTACTTTCTACACTACTATATTGCTTTTATTCTCCCTTATCTTTATGATCAGAACAGAAGCAATTCACTACAAGTATACATTTTAAATTTAAATCTCTCAATACCCTTTGAGGACAGTGAATTTCTATAAGGTCACTTATTTCTTCTCTCCCTACTAGAATGTTAGTATTATATCAGTCAAGCAGTCAACTAACATTTATTAAATACCTGCTTTATGTCAGACACTATTGTATATAGTTCCTTCCAATTCAGATACATTTACCTTTCTTGATTTCTCTAAGCTCTTGTGTTTACATTTAAAGTTCTTACTCAGCCTTGGTCTTATAAAAATGCTTGAAAGTCATCTATTACATCAAATATCCATTTTCCCCCTGTAGAGTTATATTCAGCTTTGCAGGATAAGTTACTCTTGGCAATAATCCCCTCTCTTTTGCCTTTTGTAATACTGTATTCCAAGATCTCTTATTTAGAGCAGAAGTTTCCAGGTCTTATGTGGTTCGGACTGTAGTTTCATTGTACTTGAATTGCTTGTTTCTGTATATTTGCAGTATTTTTTCTTTAATGTAGGTGTTCTGGATTTTGGCTATAATATTCCTGAGACTTTTACTTTTTTTAAGCAAGTGATTGTGATTACTTTGCCCTCTGGAAATGATTTTGATTACTTTGGGCAATGGGATTACTTTAATAGGTCTAATTGATCTGAGTAGTTTGTATTTATGATTTCTTGAACTAAAATGTCCAGACTTTAAAAAAAGCCATAGGTTTCAGGGAGTCCAGTGATTCTTAAATTCTCTTTCCTTGACATGTTTTCCAGGTCAATTGTTTTTTATATCAATTACCTTATGTTTCTTCTATATTTTTAAAAAAGATCTTTTGATTTTCTTTTGTTTCTGACTCTTGGAGTCACTGATTTCTAATTGTTCTATTGTGATTCAACAAATCTGCTTCTTGAATAAAGTTTACCACTTTCTCTTCTAAGCCGTTTGTTTTCCTCCCATTTTTTTCCTCCAGAGGAATAAATTAATTCATATGCCATAATTTGTTCAGTCATTCCAAACTGTATTTTCAATTATTTTGATTAATTATTTCATTTTTCATCTCTCCCATTTCTTTAGGTATTCATTTAGTTCTTTTGGAAAATAATTTTTTTTTTCTCCTTTGAGTGTCTGTTTGCTGTTGTTATGGACTGCCTTTATCCTTCTTTGGGGGCATTTTAGATCTATAGTTTTTAAAATACTAGTGGATATTTTCTTTGCTTTACTAATCTCTCTAGCCTTAGTTGCTAAACTGGAAGGTTTGTGCCAGGGCCAGGTTCTGTCTCCTGCTGTGCTTTTGGGTAGGGTGTAAACCCTGTTTAGTTTCAACCTGTCACCTAGGTTCCTGATTTTTATCCCCTAGGCTTAGGTCTTCCATGGATCTTTGAGATTCAGAGTTCTAGGTCTTTAGGGGCCTTCATGGAATTTCAGGATATAGTGCTAGGAACCTTGGAGACATGGGTTCCTTGGGCATTTGAGTACTCTTTCACTGCATTAGTTGCTGCTACTCCCTGGAGCTTCCAAGGTTCCTAACTTGGAACTTTTTAACTTCCTTGGGTCTTGGGATAGAACACCCCTTATTTCTTCTAGATATAGAATATTTCAGGCTACAAGTGTATGTGGCCCTTATCTAATCAGCTGGACAAATGCTGGGTTGGTTACCTGTGATGACACTGATCCTGTTATTGGCACACTTTCCTAATGCTTATAGACTTGGTTGCATTTTTCTGCAGTTTTGGTGCAGACAGTCATTTATTATATTTTCTCATTGGATTCCTGGAACATTTTTTTGGTTTGTTGCAAATTTCAGCTTTTTGCCAGAGTAGGTTGAGGGAACTAGGCAATCTGTCTCATTCAGGCAGCCATTTTGGCTAGAAGTCTTGCACCGATACATGTCCATCCCCAAAGTGCTTCCTAGGCAGACTAACTTGTGAAATGTTGGACTGGATAATCTCTGTGGCTTGTTTTAGCCTTAAAACTGTCACTTCTATGGGCAGGTAGGTGGTGCAGTGGATAGAGTGCCAACTCTGGAGTCATGAAGCCTCGTCTTCCAGAGTTCAAATCTAGCCTCAGACACTCATTAGCTGTCTGACCCTGGACAAGTCACAACCCTGCTTGCCTCAGTTCCTCATGTGTAAAATGATCGGGAGGGGGAAATGGCAAACCACTCTAATATCTCAGCCATGAAAACTGCGAGCAGGATCACAAAGAGTTAGACCATGAATGAAAACAACTGAACAACAAAAACTATGCATTCTCTGAATTTAAGCAGCAAGTTTGAGGTGCTGTCCATATGATGGAGTGCTGAAAAATGCCGTGGAATGTTTTTATACAATAGCAACAAATTCAGCAAACATCCATAAGCACATACTGTGTATGTCCTTTGTGAATTCTATGAGGGATGAAATGAAGAACAAGACATAATCTCTGGCCTTATAGAGCTTCTAGTCTATTGCTATTCTTAGGAAGAGCAGTACTTTGGATTTTCATTTAGAATGATATCAGTCTTCCTCAGTGGGGCAGTGACTTCTCTGACTTGTAGTATTCCTAGAATTGAAAAAAAGATCTCTCTCTCTCTCTCTCTCTTTTTCTCTCTCTCTCTCTCTCTTCTCTCTCTCTCTCTCTCTCTCTCTCTCTCTCCCTCCCTCCCTCCCTCCCTCCCTCCCTCCATATATATGCACAAAAAGACAGACATATATATAGTGGGATAGTAAAACTACTTTATTATGGGTTTATGTTATTTTTAAGTAATAGTGTTTTATTCATTACAGGGGGATGATTTCTGGAAAAAATACCTATCTTCCAGTAAAGTGATATTGCCTTGAATTTAATATTAATCACTAAAAATATTAAAAAGTTTGAAAAAATCAGTGTCTGTTTCAGGGAAATTGGAATGCATTTGATTAAGAACTTTAGTGATCTGAATAGATAGTTTGGAGGCAGATGTGTGATGGCATATCTCATTGCATTCATAATAAGATATAAAATAAGAAAAAATAGCATACCTCTGTAATGTGCAATAAATGAGATATTAAGGCTTCTTGCCAGAATAGTTCAGTCTTCAGTGAACCCTCAGTAACTGGCTCATCAGGCAGAGCTTTTCTTTTCGCTCCCAAATTTGCATTTTACATAACCCTTTACAATTTACAAAGCACTTTATATGCATTTCTTCATTTGATTCTTACAAAAACCCTATGTGGTAGGGAGTATGAGAGTACAAGTATTATGCTCCTTATTTTCTAGAGGATGAAACCAAGGCTCAGAGGGGGTAAAGTAATTTCCCTAAGATCAAACAATTAGTAATAGAGCTAGAATTAGAACCCAGGTCTCACAACTCTATTGGGCAGTTAGGTGGCACAGTGGGTAGACTTCTGGGCCTTGAGTTAGGAGGACCTGAATTCAAATCTGGCAGCAGACACTTACTAGCTCTGTGACCTTGGGCAAGTCACTTAACCCTGTTTGCTTCAGTTTCCTCATCTGTGAAGAAGGAAATGGTAAATCACTCTGGCATCTTTGCCAAGAAAATTCCAAACGGGGTCATCAAGAGTTGGACACGACTAATCAACCAAACAAGAACAAGTCACAGCTTTCTTTCCCTAGTGGTCTTTCCACTATGTTGCAATTTTTGTCTTTGGTGCTGCTTCCTGCTGGTCTTGCAAGGTCACTGCTTAATTATGAAAACACACAAAAGTCCTAGATAACTAGCATCAATCTGCTTCGGGTAACCACCAGAACTGACTTCTCTGTCTCTGGTATTTGGAAATTCAAGTCTCCTGGTATTGCTTGAAAACAGATGGAGACTTGCCAGAATGCCACATTAGAAGAAGCCTCAGTTTGGGCAAAGAGTGAACCTTGTTGTGAGAATTGTTATAATCTAGGTATAAGAACTGTCAGAGAGTTTCTGTTTATGTTGTTAAATAGATAATTGCATACATTGATGAGTGTAAGTCTGATTTAATGTTTTTGTTACACTAGTCAGCATATTTAATGGTAAATTGGTTTGGTATATACACTGGCATTACACACATTAATTGTCTTCATCTTGAACAGGAATTTAAAATAAATTATTTAAAACATTTCAAAACTGCTTGATTTTTTTTTCTGATTGTTATTTTTCACTAGAGTACTAAGACTTTAAAAAACACTCAAAATGATGACAATGAAATTACTGATTCCATAGCTTTGGGGACACTTTAAAGGTATAGTATTTTTCACATGCCTTAGCAACTGCAATATACATACCTAGGGTTATATATGATTTATACATATTTCCCATGCTCTGTGGAACTTGATGGCAAAGAGGGTTGGGAATTTGGGTTTGACAACCTCTAATTTGAATCCCAAGGGTATTACTAACTTTTGGTACAGGTCGATGAAGAAACAATAGTTTTGTGTCCATATATATTTTGGCAGAGCATGTATTCACATATCTATATGAGTTTGTTTAGATATGTATGTCCATGTGTATATAAGTATGCTTGGTATGTATGTCTATGTTGACTTCAGTTCTTTATGTTGCTTGTTTGAACATATCCACTTGTGTCTGAATATGTTTTAATGTGTATGTGTGGGGAAGGGTGTATATATCTGTGTGGGTCCATATATCCATTCATGAATGTGTATATGTTGATTTGGGTGTTTTTGTGTATACTGTCCTGTGTGTTTGGGTATATATTTGGGGATATGTGTGTATCCATATGTGAGTTAGTGTCTGTTTGGTTGTGTATACAGCATATATGTCCAACCTATATAATTGGATGACAGTTTTATTTATTTTAAAATTATTTAATATATTTTTATTTCATTATTTCCCAATTACATGTAAAATTTTTATATTCATTTTTAAACATTTGACTTCCAAATTCTCTCCTTTTTTCCCCTGCTTCTTCCTCCTTCTTGAGAAGGCAAGCATTTTGATATCAATTATACATGAAGAGTCATGAAAAACATATTTCCATATTAGCCATGTTCTAAAAGAAAACACACACAAAAACATCCCAAGAAAAAAAATAAAAAAATATAAAAAAAGTATGTCTCAAATCTGTATTTGTACTTCATCAGTTCTCTCTCTGGAGGTGGATAGCATTTTTCATCATGGATACTTTGGATTTGTCTTAGCTCATTACCTTGATCAAAGTAGATAAGTCTTTCATATTTGATCATTCTTACAATATTGCTGTTATGGTGTATGCTGTTCTCCTGGTTCTGTTCACTTCACTTTGCATCAGTTCATATAAGTCTTTGCAGGTTTTTCTGAAACCACTCTGCTCATATTTCTTATAGCACAATAGTATTTCATTACAACTACCATAGCTTGTTAGGCCATTCCCCAACTGATGGGAATCCCCTCAATTTCCAATATTTTACTGCCACAAAAAGAGCTGCTACAAATATTTTTGTACAAATAGGTCTTTTCCCTTTTCTATGATCTCTTTGGGATACAAATTTAGTAGTGGTTTTGCGGAGTTAAAGGGTATGCACAGTTTTATAGCCCTTCAGCTATAGCTCCAAATTGTTCTCCAGAAAGGTTGACTAGTTCACAACTCCACCCACAATGCACTAGTGTCCCAATTTTCCACATCCCATCTAGTATTTGTCACAGTTCTTTTATGTTCATGTTAGTCAATCTGATAGGTGCGAGATAGTATCTCAGAGCTGTTTAAATTTATATTTCTCTAATCAGTAGTTATTTATAGCATTTTTCCATGGGACTATTGATACTTTGATTTCTTCATCTGGAAATTACCTGTTCATATCCTTTAACCATTTATCAACTGGAGAATGTCTCTTATTTTTATGAATTTGGCTCAGTTCCCCTTATATTTGAGAAATGAGGCCTTGAACTTGGAAAATTACCCCCCCCCGTTTCCTGTTTTCCCTCTACTTTTGTCTGCCTTAGTTTTGTTTGCACAAAAGCTTTTTAATTTCATTTAATGAAAATTATCCATTTTACTTTCTGTGATTCATTCTATCTGTTATTTGGTGATAAACCCTTCCCCATAGATTTGAAAGGTACTTTTTCTTATGCTCCTCTAATTTACTTCTGCTGTCACCCTTTATGTCTAAATCACTTATCCATTTTGACCTTATCTTGGTGTATGTTGTGAAGTGTTGATTTATGCCTGATTCCTGACAATTTTCTTTCCAGTTTTCCCAGCAATTTATTGTCATATGGTGAGTTATTACCCCCAAAGCTTGAATTTTTGGGTTCATCAAATGCCAGATTACTATGGCATTCACTGCAGTGTATTATGTACCTGATTTATTCCACCGAGCCACCACTCTATTTCATAGCCAACCAGATTGTTCTGATGATTGCCACTTTGCAATATAACTTGAAACCTGGTACCACTAGGCCTTCTTCCTTCATATTTTTTTCATTGATTTCTTGATATTCAAGCTTTTGTTCTTCCAGATGAATTTTGTTATTTTTTTCTAGCTCTGTAAAATGATTATTTGGTAGTTTTATTGGTATGGCACTGAATAAGTAAATCAATGTAGGCAGACTTGTCATTTTTATTATATTGTCTCATCCTACCCATAAGTATTGAAGATTTTTCCAGTTGTTTAGATTTGTCTTTATTTGTGTGAAAAGTGTTTTGTAATTGTGTTCATACCCTCTGGTTCTAGGATATTGGGTCAGTTTGATGATTTATTGAAACATGATGCCTGGGCTCTTTCTTTGATAATGGTGTTTAGGTAGTCCAATAATTCTTAAATTATCTCTTCTTGATCTATTTTTTAGATCAGTTGTTTTTCTGATGTGATATTTTATATTTTATTGTATTTTCTATTCTTTTGACTTTTTTTATTGTTTTTTGATATTTCATGGAATCATTAGCTTCCACTTGCCCAATTATAATTTTTAAGGAATTACTTTCTTCAGTGAGCTTTTGCACCTCTTTTTCCATTTGGCCTACTCTGTTTTTCAAATTGTGTTTTTGTTCAGCATTTTTTTTGTGCCTTTTTAACTAAGCTGTTAATTGTCTTTTTGTAGTTTTCTTCCTTTGCTCTCATTTCTTTGACTAATTTTTCCTTGATTACTCTTATTTGATTTTGGAAATAATTCATTTTAGCTATTCCAGAAATTCTTGGGTTTGTTTCCAATTCACATATTTTGAGGCTTTGTTTATAATTGTTTTGGCTTTACTGTCTTTTTCAGAGTTTGTGTCTTGATCTTCCCTGTCACTATAGCAGTTTTTATGATCAGGTTCTTTTTTTTGTTGTTGTTGTTATTTGCTCATTTTTCTACCCTATTTCTTGGTTTTGAACTTTATGTTAAAGTTGGGCTCAGTTCCCAGTGAGTGCGTGGGGAGGGGCACTGTCTTAAGCTTTAGATTTTTTTCCACTGCTGTTTTCAGAGGTAGTCCTGGGTATTTGGAAATTTTCAGTGCTTCCAAGATGGTGCGGTTTGGTGAGGGCTGTGATTACTGCTCTCCTGGTCTTTATTCTGGTCCTTACACAGGATGGGTCCCAATCCCTTGGGATTACAACTGATACTGCTCCTCAGGGGCCTCTTAGGATCAGAAATGATATAGGAAATGATATTGTTCTCCATGGTCACTGATCCCTTGGGACCAGAAGTGATACTGTTCCGCAGGGTCCCTGATCCTTTGGGACCAAATGCAATACTGCTCCTCAGGGCTTACACTACCTCTTGACTGAAAATGTTCCTCTCTGCCCTTGAAGCATTACCAAGAAGTGGGTATAGACAGTGGATCTGTGAAATACCATCTGGTGCCAGCTAGCACAGGTGTCCCCTGTAATCTGTTTGTGGCAAGTTTTCAGGTTCCTGTACCATCTCTGGCTTGCAAGTTCTTGAAGCTGCTGCCATTTGTGTCACTGCCATCTTCTCCCAGCATGTTGTTTCATCCACAATGGCTCTGGGTCAGCTTCTACCCCCATGTCGCAGATCTCTCTTTCTGATCTCTTATATTGTCTGATCTCTCTTTCTGATCTCTTATATTGTCTTGGACTGGAAGAATATCTCACTCTGACCTTTCGTTGGTTCTGCAACTCCAGAATTTGATTTGAGGCCTTATTTGTCTAGAGGGGAAAATTGGGAGAGCTCAGCTTAGTATTTTCTCTACTCTACCATCTTGACTCCTCCCCTGAAAGTCTTATCCATTTTCAGTGATTGTCCAAGATATATGTCCTAATGAATGTTGACAGAACTCCATTTCACAGTCTCTAAACAATAATTATTCTTGATCTACTTGGTTTTTCCTCTGTAGATAGTTAGCTTCAACTTTATTTGGGAATGATCATGGATCTTGAGACTCTATGAAGTTCTGTGGATTCATGCAATCAGTACAATGTCATTTCCAAATAGAAGCATCTTACTGCCAATGTTTTTCAGCTGAAATCATCTAGTCAAGGGAACTAAGAAAAGTTTTTACATTTTAAAATAAAGGAATGGGTTTTCTAAAAAAATTAAAATACAAGAAAAGTTTATTTAAAAATATAAAAATTATTCTTAGCTCACCTGTGTACAAAAACAAGCAGCAGGCTGGTTTTTGCTTTCAGGACACAGTTTGCCAACCC
Organism: Phascolarctos cinereus; assembly: GCF_003287225.1. NCBI lineage: Eukaryota > Metazoa > Chordata > Mammalia > Diprotodontia > Phascolarctidae > Phascolarctos > Phascolarctos cinereus. The sequence continues at coordinate 85,682,831 of NW_027555736.1, read as the reverse complement.
CTGAGAGTCAATGCCTCATTTCATTTCGCTTCATTATTTATTTATTTATTCAATCACTCATTCATTTATTCATTCATTCATTAATTTGTTCATTCATTCATCCATCCATCTATCTATCTATCTATCTATCTATCTATCTATCTATCTATCTATCTATCTATCTATTTATTTTTTCTGATCCAATGATGTAAATTTATTTATTTTTAGTTTTCAACATTCACTCCCACAAGTTTTTGAATTCCAAATTTTCACCCCATCTCCCCCTCCCCCACTCCAAGATGGCATGCATTCTGAATATCCCTTCCCCTAGTCTGTCCTCTCTTCTTCTCTCCCCTTCTCTTATCCCCTTCCCCTTCTATTTTCCTATAGGGCAGGATAGACTTCTGTACCCCATTTCCTGTATTTCTTATTTCCCAGTAGCATGTGAAAACATTTTTTTTAAACATATGTTTTTAAAACTTTAGGTTTCAAATTTTCTCTCTTCCTCCCTCCCCACCCACCCTCACTGAAAAGGCAAGCAACTCAATATAGGTTATACATGCGCAGTTATGCAAAACACATCCATAGTAGACATGTTGTAAAAAGCTAACTCTATTTCCCTTAATCCTATCCTGCCCTCCCATTTATTCTCTTTCTTTTGACCCTGTCCCTCCTCAGAAGTATTTACTTCTGATTACCCCTTTCCCAATCTGCCCTCCTCTCTATCATCCCCCTGCTCTCTTGTCCCCTTCTCCCCCTATTTTCCTGTAGGGTAAGACAGATTTCCATACCCAATTGAATGTGTATGTTATTCCCTCCTTAAGCCAAATCCTATGAGAATAAGATTCACTCATTCCCTCTCACCTTCCCCGTTTCCCCTCCACTGTAAGAGACTTTTCTTTTCTGTTTTTTTTTTTTTTGTTGAGATAATTTACCCCATTCTACCTCTCCCTTTCTTCTTCTCTGAGTATAATCCTCTCTCATCCCTTAATTTTATTCTCCAGATATGACCCCTTAATCTTCAACTCACCCTGTGCCCTCTTTCTATCTATCTACATATACATACATATAATTTTTTTCCTCCAACTACCCTAATACTGACAAAGGTCTCATGAGTTATAAATATCATTTCCATGCAGGAATGTAAACAGTTCAATCTTAATAAGTCTCTTATGATTTCTCTTTCCTGTTTACCTCTTCATGTTCCACTTGAGTCCTGTATTTGAAAGTCAAATTTTCTATTCAGCTCTGGTCTTTTCATCAAGAATGCTTGAAAGTCCTCTATTTCACTGAATGACCTTTTTTCCCCTGAAGGATTATACTCAGTTTTGCTGGGTAGGTGATTCTTGGTTGTAATCCTATCTCCTTTGCCCTCCGGAATATTATATTCCATGCCCTGGGTCCTTTAATGTAGAAGCTGCTAAATCTTGTGTTATCCTGATTGTGTTTCCACAGTACTTGAATTGTTTCCTTCTGGCAGCTTGTAATATTTTCTCCTTGACCTGGGAACTCTGGAATTTGGCTACAATATTCCTAGGAGTTTTCCTTTGGGGATCTCTTTCAGGAGGAGATCTGTGGATTCTTTCAATTTCTATTTTGCCCTCTGGTTCTAATATATCAGGGCAGTTTTCCTTGATAATTTCTTGAAAGATGATGTCTAGGCTCTTTTTTTGATCATGGCTTTCAGATAGTCCAATAATTTTTAAATTCTCTCTCCTGGATCTATTTTCCAGTCAGTTGTTTTTCCACATGAGATATTTCACATTGTTTTCTAATTTTTCATTCTTTACAGTGTCTTGATTTCTCATAAAGTCACTATCTTCCAATTGCTCTATTCTAATTTTTAAGGAAGTATTTTCTTCAGTAATCTTTTGGACTTCCTTTTCCATTTGGCCAATTTTGCTTTTTAGGGCATTTTCCTCCTCATTGGCTTTTTGGACCTCTTTTGCCATTTGGGTTAGGCTATTTTTTAAGGTGTTATTTTCTTCAGTATTTTTTTGGGTCTCCTTTAGCAAGCTGTTGACTTGTTTTTTGATTTTCTTGCATCACTCTCATTTCTCTTCCCAGTTTTTCCTCTTTCCTTACTTGCTTCTCAAAATCCCTTTTGAGCTCTTCCAAGGCCTGGGACTGATTCATATTTTTCTTGGAGGCTTTGGATGCAGGAGCTTTGACTTTGTTGCCTTCTTCTGGTTGTATATTTTGATCTTTTTCACCAAAGTAAGATTCTATGGTCTAACTTTTTTGCGCTGTTTGCTCATGATCCTGGCCAATTACTTGAGTTTTAAACTCTTTGTTAAGGTAAGAGTCTGCTTCCAATGTGGAGAATGTACTGTCCCAAGCTTAGGGGGTTTGTACAGCTGTTTTCAGAGATACTTGTAGGGACCTGTAAATTTTCAGTTCTTCCAAGGTGGTATGATAAGGGGAGAGGTGTTTACTCCTTTCCTGGCCTGTGACCACAAATATTCCTTTCTGTCCTGTAACTGTGAGGAAGGGTTCCTCTCCACCGCCACTCCAAGCTCCACCACTCCAGCGTTCCTCCTCACCCCAGCACTGCCGCCTAGAACTGTGACCCAGATCCAAACACGGGCAAAGCAAGAGATTCCTGCCTCAGCACTGGCAAAGAGATCCCTGCAGTCCCTCTCTGATCAGCCACTGGATTCCCCCTCAGTCTGTGGGCTGGAAGCTTGGGAAGCAGCTGCCCCACCCAGGGCTGCGCTCTTGGGGAATGGAGCTGAAACCCCACGTTCCTGTCTCAGCACCGACAGAAACAGACTTTTCCACTGATCTTCTAAGTTGTCTTTGGCATTTGTGGATTGAGGAGTCTGGAAACCTCCACAGCTCCCCACAATTCAGTCCTCTGAGGCCCAGCCCGGCACGATACACCTTTCTGATCAATCATCCAGGTTGTCTTGGGCTGGAAATTTGTTTCACTCTGTCTTTTTGTGGGCTCTGCTGCTTCAGAATTTGTTTAGAGCCATTTTTTTATGAGTATTTGGAGGGGTTTGGAGGAGAGCTCAAGCAAGTCACTGCTTTCACTCTGCCATGGCTCCGCCCCTCAATGCCTCATTTGAAAAGGAAAAAGAATGTAGGCATAGAGAGGTGAAGAGGCTTATAAAAAGTCACATAATAAGTAGCAATGCTGTGACTTAAAACTAGATAATTTGAATCCTATCCAGTACTGTTTCTACAAAGAGTATTAGGGGGAAAAGCAGAAGAAATTCTTGTATATTCAGTCAAAGCACTGTGACACTTATGACAGTATTCTCCCCATCTCCATTCTGGGGACTTTGGGTTGTATAAACAGTATGGTATAGGGGGAAAAGCACTGACACAAGAGTCAGAGAAACTAGGTTTGATTCCCACCTCTGATATACAATCTGTGTGATCTTTGACAAGTTATTTAACCTCTCTGAGACTCAGTTTCTTCACCTATAAGTGAAGGGGACTAGATGGCTTTTGAGATCCCTTCCAATACTAGATCTTTGACTCTGTTATTCTAAATGCTGAGTCTTTAAGACTATAGTACTGTGTATGTTACTCTTATTAATCATCCATTGAGGGAGTGCAAAATTTGAATTGTTCACCAGGCAGTGCTCTACCTGAGCCACCAGATCAGTCTTGTCAATTTCTCTCTGGTTTAGGAGTGGGCTAGCCTTCCTAAGAGGCTGTAGTGTCTCTGCTGACCATGACAGGGTGTTAAGCCATCAATACACGTCTAAAATACTTTTCTCACCTTTCCCCACCTTTCCCAAAGCCCTTGGTCTCTATTGTGATGGTGGTAAGCATCTTGGATTAACTCTCACTGGTTATTTCTGAAATAAATTTAAAAGATTAAATGTGATTTTGCTCAAAATGTCACAAAATGAAACCTGCTGTCTGTGTTCTGCTCATCAGCCTCCCGCCCATCTGGATTTCGCCTTTCTCAATTCACTGTTTATTACATTCACAGATTCAGAGATTTAGCATTCTGTAATCACAAGGTTTATTGTAAAAAAGAAGTAAAAAAGGACTAGACAAAATACCAGACAAAATGGAGTTATTAGCCTTCACCCATTTTTTAGATGTCTTCCTAGTTGTCCTCTAGGACTTGGGGCAATCTTTACCATAAGCAACCGTGACTTGTGGGAAAGGAATAAATGAGTATTTCACCATATAATCCTTCTGGTAAAAATTACTTACTGATAGATGGTAAGAACATTAACTGTCTTCCCAGATCAATAAGTGAAGAAGTCAGGGAAACCTAAATGCCGTGGGTTGATATAGCTAAAGTAAGGCCTGCGGTAGTGGCAGAAAGCCTGTTTTCCTGCCCTTAAGGAGTTTGAGTATCAACTAGCCTGCCAGTTAACCACATTATCACTCCAAAATGAATCAGCACCTGACCCTGACCTGCACTCTAGGCCCGGGCTTTGCTCTCCTTTCCTCTATCTGGTCCTGTTTGACTCAGACATGAACCCTACAAAAAAGCCTTGAGCCTAGCCACCATGTATTCTTCTCTTCCACCAGACATCCCCAGTGTACCTGACCTGTTTGCATCTTCCCTTACTGAACTTTGTGCTCTGAGTGTTTCCCCTGATAACACATTTGTTTTAATTTCTTCTAGTCACCAACTCATTCTGTGCTCATCTCCCATCCATTCGAGTTTTATCCTTTAGAAGCATCAGCCGTTGTCTAAGATTGGGACTAATGGCCTTGGCAGTCATGCCTAATTCCCAGGTTATGGGTAAGGAATATAGAAAACAATGACTGTGATCGAAAACTCCATGCCTCAACTGTAGGACCTCCTCACTTTTCCTTGACATCAGGGCTTGCCTGCTCTGAACCACATACCACTCTAGCCCTTCCCCTAGGCAACACAGGTGAGAATCTCCTAAGGGAGATTTCCGTCCCTTCCTTGTACTGCACCTTGTGATCCTGGATCTCACTCAAGACATATCAAGAAGGGTAACCGAGAGGTACATGGACAAGAACATTGGAGACCACTGTCCTAGACAAAGAGAAGTTATTGAGTATTTTTGATCAGGTGAGTGATGAAGTTAGGCTAATGGGCTCCATTACAGGTTGTTATTGTTTTTAAGCTAGATGTGCAAAATTATCAGTATAGCAAACTTCTGGAAAGGAAATTTTTTTTTTTTTTTATCAAAGCAGATTCCTACTTTCTCTGTAACTTGCAGTCTTCCAGAATTGCTTTTTGCACTGAGGTTAAATATATGTCAGAGGCAGAACTTGAACCCAGGTCTTCCTGACTCTGAGGTCAGCTCTCTATCCCTTAGGTCATGCTGCCTTTCATTATAAATTTATGCTATCTAATTTCATTTTGACCCTTACTGCTATGCAGAAAAAGTAATGAATCTGGAGTCAGAATACCTGGGTTCTAGAGTTACCTCTGAGATTTTCTACCTATGTATCCTTGGGCAAGTCACTTACCTTTTCTGAGCTTCAATTTCCTCCTCTAGAAAATGAGGAGTTTTAAGTAAGTGATTTCTAATATACCTTTCAACTCTAAACTTTTGATCTTAGAGTCTCCTATTGACTCCTTTACACTTCCATAGCCACCATTCCTAATCATTCTTCAAGGTCTCAACAAAACCCTCTATCTTCTTACTCTCAGGAGATGATTTTGTCTCTTATTTCATGAAGAATATTTTAGCTATTTGGTATTAAATTCCTCAATACTCTTTTTTCACTAAGTGTCCTCACTCATACAGTTTCGAAGGGAAGCTTAGCCTCCCTGCTTGTTAAACTATAGACCTATATCATGAAGTCCATTCTCTCCAGGCTCCTCTGTCACCTTTTCTAACAATTTCCTTTCTCTTATTCATTTTCAGTTTCTCCCATTCTATTGGGTGTTTTCCCTTAGCCTTACAGCCATACTATTATACCATCCTATCTCCTTCTGCCAATTCACTGCCAACTTTATAGAAAGAATAGTCTACACTTGGCTGCTTTCTGTTTAATATGACCCACTCATTCCTTAGACCTTTGCAGTTTGGTTTCCATCCCAATCCACCTATTCATTTGAATAGCTTGGCTCTTGCCAAGATGATTCATGACCTCCAAATCAACAAATTCAGGAATTTTTTTCCTATTTTCATTCTCCTTGATTTTCCTGTGGCATCTAAAATTATGAAACAGTGTGTGTGTATATATATACTTATTTATTTTTTGGTGAGGCAATTGGGGTTAAGTGACTTGCCCAGGATCACACAGAGAGTAATTGTCAAGTGTCTGGTCTGAGGTTGGATTTGAACTCAGGTCCTACTGACACTAGGCCCCCTGCTCAATCCATTGTGCCACCTAGCTGCCCAACAGTCTCTGTTTTTGAAAATCTTTTCTTCCATTGGCTTCTATAACTTGGCACTCATCACTATTTTCTTTCTACTTTTCTAATTATTCTTTTTCTTTTAGTTGGTTCTTCTTTTTCTTCTTGTCCCTTAAATGTGCAGAATTCCCAAAGATTCTACCATTGCCCTTTTCTAATCTCTCTGAACTTTTCCTTGATGGTCACATGTCCTCTCCTGGCTTTAATATATCAACCTCCATTGGAAACATTCAAATTTATAACCCTGTCTCCAAGTTCTATCTACATTTCCAAGTGCTTTCACATATCTTACTCTTCTTTTTAAAAATCATACTTATTTGTACACTTTACCTGCCTCCCATTAGACTTGAAGATTTTTTGAGAGTATTGCTTGCGTTTGATCTCCTTTCTTTTTCATTTTCAATTTTATTTATTTGTTTATAGTTTTCAACATTCACTTCCATAAGATTTTGAGTTCTAAATTTTCTCCCTCTCTCTCTGTTCTCCCGTCCCCAAGACAGTGTGCAATCTGTATAGGCTATGCATGTACAATCATATTAAACCTACTTCCACATTAGTCATGTTGTAAAGAAGAATTAGAACAAATGGGAGGAACCATGAGAAGGAAGAAACAAAAAAGAGAGAGAGAGAGAGCAAATAGTATGCCTTGATCTACATTCAGACTCCATAGTTCTTTCTCTGGATGTGGATAGCATTTTCCAACATGAGGCTTTCGGAATTGTCTAAGCTCTTCGTATTGCTGAGACAAGTTAAGTCAATCAAAGTTGGTCATTGAACAGTGTTGCTTTTAGTATGTACAATATTCTCCTGGTTCTGCTTACTTCACTCAGCATCTGTTCATGTAAGTCTTTTCAGGTTTTTTTCTGAAGTCCACCTGCTCATCATTTCTTATAAAATAATAGTATTCCATTACATTCATAAACCACAACTTGTGTAACCATTCTTCAATTGATGGGCATCCCTGCAATTTCCAATTCTTTTGTAACCATAAAAGAGCTGCTACAAATATTTTTGTACATGTACATTTTTATGCTGTTGTTGGGATACAGACCTAGAAGTGGTATTTATGGGCCAAAAGGTATGTGCAGTTTTATAGCTCTTTAGGCATAGTTCCAAATTACTCTCCAGAATAGTTGGTTGACCTCCTTTCTATCCTACGAGCCTAACACAATGTCCTACATATGGTAGGCACCAAATAGTTTTTTGGTGAGTTGAATTAAATTGATAAAAAATAAGTTTTAGGAAAATGAATCTGACAGTGGTGTGCAGGATGGATAGAAAAGTTCTGTTCCTCATCTGAAGAATAAGAGGATTAGATGAGGCGGCATCTGAGGTCCCTTTCATGGAAGGAGATACTCTGCTAGCCTTGAACCACTGTACCAATGCAAGTTTTTAGTTTAAAAATATAGAGAAGCTACCCTGAGGATTTATTGCTACAAGAGCTACAAATTTCAGAGAAGGAAATGTAGGGAGGAGCAGTTCTTACAGGTTTCCAACTAGATGGAGACATACTTTTTAAGCTGTTCAGCATGATCTAGTAGAATAAATAATTTAATAATTTTTTTCTTGTTTGTTGACCAACTATTCTTTTACTTAGGAAAATGGGTTGAAAATACAATAGAAGGGGATATAAGCAAACCATTCTGCCTACACAGAGATTGAAACTCTATAAGAGACTAAATGGGGGCCTGACCCTTAATAATTAAATAAAATGTATTTAAGTCAGAAACCAGCAAAACTCTTGGTTAACATCCATATGGACAGTATGTAGCAGAACCCTACTTTCCAAGTCTCCTAGATAAAAAGAAACTCAGAAATATGGAAATCAAACTCTTTCCCTCTTGCTTTTATAGAACTACTCTTTTTTTTTCCCAGTGAGGCAATCAGGTTAAGTGACTTGCCTAAGGTCACACAGCTAGTATGTGTCAAGTGTTTGGTCTGAGGCCAGATTTGAACTCAGTTCCTCCTGACTTCAGGGCCAGTGCTCTATCCACTGTGCCATCTAGCTGCCCCTAGAACTCCTCTTAATGCATATTTTCTAACTATGTGTTTTTACACCAGGCTAAACTTTATCAACATTGTTCTAAGAGTTAATGAGTAAGGAAATAATCGAAGAGGATAAACTCTAATGATAATACTGTATTAACACGAAACACTATTGTATTTTATGATCTCCGTGAAATGTAAGTAGTGAATATGAAAGGACCTTCACTGCCTAGGCAAAGGGTGCATTCAGATGAAAATCTGAGGTTTCATTTAGGTCCATTTTGTAAGGGTAGGGTGGGGAAGGGAGGAGAATGAACACTTAAGTACCTATGTGCCAGGCACTGTTAAGCACTTTATAAATATTATCTTGCTTAATCCACACAATAGTGCTACTAATATCTTCATTTTAAATTTGAAGAGAATGAGGTAGACAGAGGCTAAGTGTCTTGCCTGGGTTCACAGAGCTAGGATGTGTATGGGGTGTTCAAAAGGATTAGCTTCTTTGATGTGAGAGCTTGTTGGGGCTGTTCATCCATCTTTGGTGTTCACCTGATTCACCCAACTCTCATCTGTGGGCTCCAAAAAGCTACAGCACGCAGAGAGGCCACTCCCCAGTAAACCGTTTGAGCAGATGGGCTAAACCAGATTGGGATAGGCCTCAAAACCCATTGGTGAGTTAGGGGAATGTCTACTCCAAGCATGTGAAGACTCCCTGCAGCAGAATGGGTAGATGAGAACAATTTTTTCCAATGACCATGAAGGCAGCTGAAGCAGGCACAGTGGAGTGTGTAGAGACATCAATAACACCAAGGTCATCCAATTGCATGCAAGGCCACAGCCAGTTATCTTGACTTTTTTCTTGCTACTGGACTTTTGATGACTGAAAGAGTGAGGCTGATGACTTTGTGCATCTCTGACTCATTTAAATTCAATTTATGCACAAGTCAAGATATCACCTGTGATGTCATTGGTCCTCTTTGAAAATGAAGGACAAACAGCAAATGCCTCACCCTAGATTTGAACTCAGGTTTTCATGACTCTAGTCCCCATATTCTATCTACTGTGTCAGCTAGCTACCACAGGCACGCTGTCACCTTGAACGTGACTTAACTAATCTGTGCCTAATTCTGATTACTTGCAGAATCAATTAATGATACCCTCCATCCTACCTCTCTCCTTTAGCTGAGAGAAAGTTTAGCATACTTAATTATGTTTGGAAGCTGCTGGTATAAAATTTCCGTTGTGGTATGATGCAGAATAATAGCTCAAATCTTAGAGGACCTAGATTCAAATGTCACTTATTACCTGGGGGAAATCATCTCACTTGGCCTCACCTCTTTATTTCTGAAATGAAGGGGATTAGAATAGATGGCCTCTGAGAGGCCCCATCTAGCTTTAAGACTATATAGACTCAAAACTATATAGACTCAAGCCTCTATATATCCTCTGGCATTGGATTAAGAAAGTTTAGCTTACTTGCATATTTGATTAAATATATTTTGAACATATTGGAGTAGTTTCCAGTGTGGTACAATAGGAGGCACTGGCCTGGGAGGGAAGCTGGCAAGAGTCTCGTTATCCTGGCTCTGCCACTATTAGATGTCTGACCTCCAGAAGACATCTAATGGATTAGAATACATTAGATGCAAGCTACTTTACTTCTCTTCCTCTGTTTCTTTATCTGTGAGGTGAAGGGACTGCAACTTGGCTATTTGTGACCCTCTGTCATTTAGCAGCTGCTGTTCATTCTAAATGTCAAGGTCATCATATCCCCTGCCCCACTACAATTTTAAGTTTGAGGCTGTTTAAGTTGGGGTAGGAAAAGTTCCATTCAGGTGAACAAGACTGTGTTAGGAGTGGCCAAAAAGAAGAGAAAAAAAAACTTGCAAGAAAGGAATCAGTGTGTATGTATATAGTTCTCACTTTCTTAATGGAAAATTCATGAGGGGCAATGGTGAAATGAGAAGAACACCGAATTTGGGATTAGCTGTCCAGGGTAGAATCCTGAATCACTTATTACTGGAGTGACCTCGACCCTATCCTAAACCTTCCTGTGCATGACTTCACTCATCTGTAGAATAATGAGGAGTGGAATGATACTAGATAACTTCTAATGTTCCTTTTAGTTCCAAAGCTATTATTAGAATGTTTAGAGAAAATGGCTCATCAAAATTTACGGTTTTGTTGCACTGAAGGGAGATTTGTAGGCAAAATACTTGATTATCTTCTTTCAGATAAGTCAAATAGTTTTAAGGACTAGGATTTCCTACAGGTGAACTGCCCTCCTTTAGCATGCACATGACTTTTCTGTGTAGAATTGTTTCAGTCTATAAGAAGAAGCATCTCATCTACTTTGTTGCTGTATCCTAAGGACCATGAGGCCTTTCCATCTGACTTGTACCTGAAACTTCCTATATATGGTATTTCCCCTCATTAGAAAGTGAGCTTTTCGACAGGACAGGCTGTCTTGCTTTCTAGTTGTATTTTCAGGACTTAGCACAGTTCTTTGCACATGGTAATTAATAAATGGCTATTCATTCATTTGCTCATTAAAAAAAAGATGAAGGGATTAGAAAAAAAGATCTCTGAGAGAAGTCCCTTCTACATTTTAAAGTCTAAGGTTCTTTCCTTGGATCATTTATTTAGTGGTGAGCTGACAATGAAGTTGGAAAGTCTCAGTTGTGGCCTAAATTTTTTTTCCTCAGGTGTGAAACTTCAGCCTCTACCTTCAACCTCAAAAAGCCATTAAAGACCTCAGAGGTCTTTCCAAGGGTAGGAGTCCATAAGAAGACAAGGAAGTCCTAGGAGTATCAGTATGGCTGCTTCATTACCACAGTGTTAAAGATACTTCAGTCGTGAGAGGGAGAAAATGGCAACTCAATGAATTTTTTGCTGGGTTTGCTCCAAAAAGGTAAAGGAGTGTCACACTTCCACCTTGTTTTTTGAAGTAGGAGAGTCAAAGATACTAGGTCAAATGGTAAGAAGAGTCTGGGATATCCTACAGACAACTTAGAAGACAAACTAGGAAAGATCCAGAATATTACATACTAATAATCTCACTATTTATCAATAATTCTACTTCTCCCACTGATCTCACAGGTGACACAAAGAAAAATTGAAAGATGCCTGGTATGTATAAGTAGGCTGAAACTTGCCCTTATTAGGGACAGGTCCTCACTATGCCCTAGGAGACTGGAGCTCAGATGGCTTGGGAGATCTTGAAGATATAAGCCCAAAAGTCAGTGGCTGGGTACAATATTTAATTTTGATTACATGTCCAGCAGTTATCACTGTACTAGTGGGGAACAAAAAATGACTTTCCAGTGGGGTAAAGAGACAAGCAGAGTTGTGTGATAACACCACCAGAAGATATGGTGGTGCTATAACTCTCAGAGACATTAGCTACTCTTCCACACATGTGCTCTAGATATACATGTTCCCCCCATGTGTGCCTCTTCATGTGATCTCTATATGTTATCATTCTTCTCACTGATGCTATATATGTCTTTAGGAAAGGTATGCTAGGTTTGTGTAAAGAATGTTCAACCATGACCTCTCTTATTAGGTTTTTTTCATTAAATATTCTTTGAAATGGTATTTTCTGACTGATCAGAGGGAAAATAAACACAATATTAGGGACTTGTGAGCCACTCACAGAATACCTTGAACTTGGAGTAGCTATTCTGGGAGCCTCATGTATGACAAGGGGGTTACTGATGTTCTACACTTATGCAATGTTAACTTCAAATTGCTATTGATGAACCAGTTACAGAACCTAATCCATAGTGCCCCGGAAAGAAGTTGTAAAGATGTAGACTTAAGCTTAGTGTAAGGAAAAACTTTTCTTAACAGTTAGGACTATACTCAAGTGGAATGAGCTGCCTCAAAAGGTATCAGTGTCCCAAAACTTGAAACCGGCAGGTGAACACCTGGGCATACCTTTTGATTGAATTCATTTATTCAAAAATATTTCTGAAGTACCTACTATATTCTGGTTACTGGACTACTGTGTAATCTCTGGGGTTGTAAAGAAGAAAAAAGAAAAAAGAAACGGTCTCTGCCCTCAAACAGGTTATTTTCTGTTAGGGGAAATCAACATGTGCATTAAATACAAAATGTATTCAGAGTAATTACTGGGAGAAGGAAAGCAATAAGAATGGGCTTCTTGTAGTGGGAATAGCCACTGGAGCTGAGCTTTGAAGGACACTAGAGATTATCAAAAGTGGCAGTAAAGAGGGAGTGAATGCTAGACATAGCGGATAGCTTATGCTAAGTTGGAGAGACCTCGTATACAAGTAACAGCAAGCAGGCCAGTTTGTCTGGCATTTAGAATGTAGAATAGGCTTGGTCAGGGAGAATTATGGAGGGCTTTCAAAGTGAAACAGAGGACTTGGCCTTTTATCTTAGAGGTAAGTGCAGAGATTCGTATTTGTGTGTGTGTGTGTGTATCACGAATGCCTTTGGCACTTGATGGACCTCTTCTCAGAATATTATTATTTTAAATGCATAAAATAAATACACAGGATTTCAAAAAACCAATTATATTGAAAAAACAGTTATCAAAATATTAGGGGGAAATTTTAATACTCCCTTGGCTACAGGGAGCCACTGTAGCTTCTTGAGCAGGGTAGTGACATGGAATTTTTTTTTGTGTTTTTTTTTTTTTTGGCTAGGCAATGGGGTTAAGTGACTTGACGAGGGTCACACAGCCAGTAAGTGTTATGTGTCTGAGGCCTGATTTGAACTCAGGTCCTCCTCACTCCAGAGCCAGTGCTCTATCCACTGTGCCACCTAGCTACCCTGTGACATGGAATATTAATGGCCGCTGTGTGGAGGAGGGGAGGGAGAGAGGAGATTGAAGTCTATGAAAACAATTAGGAGGCTATTATAATTGTCTAGGTAAGGGAAGATGAGGATCTGAACCAGAGGATGGAATGTAGATGGAATTGCTATACCGATGTGATGGTTGGATTAGATTACATCCAAAACTGAGATTAAATAATCATGAACCCTCAGAGAAAGTTACAGGATGGTCAGTTCTTTTAGGAGAGAGATGTATTAATTTAGCTTTGCTTATCCCCTAGCATGAAGCACTGTTTCTTGCATATAATACACGCTCAATAAAGGTTCAATGAATGGTATGGGGCAGGTAGGTGGCCTAGTGGATAGAGCACAGGACCCAGAGTTAGGAAGACCTGAGTTCGAATCCAGCCTCAGAAACTAGCTATGTGACCCTGGGCTAATCACTTAACCCCGTTTCCTTCTGTTTCATCATCTGTAAGATGAACTGGAGAGGGAAATGGCAAACTACTCCAGTACCTTTGCCAAGAAAACCCCAAATGGGGTCATGAAGAGCTGGACAACAACAAACAAAGAAACAATGTGGATGGACTGTGTCCAAAAAAGGGCAACTAAAATAATTTTTGAAAGAGCAGCTTCCCTAAGAATGAAGTTAAAGGAAAGGAGCAAAAGTTACAAAACTGGAGCCTGAACCTTTACAGACCATAATGCAATAAAAACAGTATTCGGGTCAGGGAGCAAAAATAAAAGATATAGACTCACATGGAGACTTAACAATGAAATCCTAAATAATGAATGGGTCAAAGAACAAATCATGGAAACAATTAATGTGAAAGAAAATGATAATGATGAAACAAATATAAAATTTCTGTGACACAACAAAGCTAGTCCTCAGAGAAATATTATGTCCCTACAAACATATATGAACAAAACAGAATAGAAGATTAATGAACTGAATATGCATTTAAAAGTTAGAAAGTCAATGAATAAACAAACCTAAAATAAGAATAAACAAAGAGATTAAAATTAGAGAAAAACAAACAAAAATCCAACTCCAGAAATAAATAAAACTAAAGGCTGTTTCTCTGAAAAGACTAACAAAATTGTTAAACCTTTAGCCAACCTTATTAAAAAGAAAGACAAAATCAATTAACAAAATAGAAAATGAGCAAGGGGAAATCACTGCAAAACCAGAAGAAATAAAAAATGTAATCAGAATCTATTATAAAGCTACATGCTAACAAATTGGAGAACACAAAAGAAATAGAATAACTTAAAAAATATAAATCCTTAACCTTACAGAAGACCAAATAAACATATTAAGTAATCCAATCTCAGAAAGAATTGGACCTATAAGACATCTATCAAGGGAAAAAAATTCTTGGTTTTGATGTATTTACAGAAGAACTGTATCAGACTTTTAAAGAAAAACTACTACTCATATTTCACAAATTATTCTCAAAAATTTAAAAAGAAAGCACTCTTAAAGATCCTTTATTTGAAACATTGTCTTAATATTTAAACTAGTGAAGGATAAAGCATAGGAGAACTACAGACTTAATGAATAATGCTTAATGGATATGCTCAATGATTATTGATTAAAAATTATAGATAAAATCCTGTCAATTAGAATTCAGCAATTCATCAAAGAAGTCATTCATTATGACAGAGATGGATTTCTACTAAGGATAGAAAGATGGTTCAACATTAGGAAAACAATCAATACAATCATATTAAAAAACAAAAGAATAGCATACTATGCGATTATCTCAAAGATGCAAAAAAAGCCTTTGACAAAATGCAACATGCACTTATGCCAAAAATCCTACAAAGTACAGGCACAGAAAAACCTTTTATGATATCATAAAAAGCAGATATCTAAAACCAAAAGGAAACATTATAGGCAATGGGGATACACTATACCCTTTCCCAATAAATGTGGCAGTAATGAAAGGCTGCTTATTGTCCTCACTGTTATTTGATATGATGCTGGAGATGCTAGCAATAACAATAAGACAATAGAAAGAATTAAAGGTATAAAATAGGTAAAGGTATAATTACTTACTTGGAAAATGCTTGGAAACTAGCAAAGATAGTAATTTATACAATTAATAGCTTCAGTAAAGTTGCAGGTATGAAATAAATCCTCAGAAACTTCATCATTTCAACATAATAACAAAATCCTACGTGCAATGATAGAACAGGAAATCTCATTCCAAATAACTATACAGTGCACAAGTATCTTAAGACCAATCTACTAAAGCACCAAAAAGTATAGAATTAATTACAAAGTGCTCCATAAAGAAATATAGAACAATTTAAATAGCTGAAAGAATATTTAGGGCTCATGGCTAGACTGTGCCAATATAATAAAAATGATAGTACTACCAAACCTAATTTACACTTCTAATGCTATACTACTCAAATTATCGAAGAAACAACTTACAGATCTTGATAAAATAATAAAAAATGATTTGGAAAAATAAAATATCTAGAATATCAAGGAGAATAATGAGAAATACAGAAGAAGGGAATATCACTTCCAAACCTCAAACTATACTATATAGCAGCAGTAATCAAAACTATCTACTATTGGACTTAAAGGAAATTAGAGCAGTTAGTGTGCAGAACAGAGAGAAAGTTTGTTGTGCTGTTGCTACTACATTGTACTCCTGGCTGGCCCCAACCCCATTTTCTCTATAACTCTCTGTCTGCCTTTCTAAGTAGGCTTCGGCTGAAAAAGTGACTCATTGTAACTTTTTTTGGGCTTTCCCCATCAGAATTTGGGTTGATGCGTTTTCCAAGTTGTTGTGGAGGGGATGCATTGGAAGAACTAGGAAAAAAACCACACTACTTCTCCACCATATTGACTCCACCCACTTGCAATACATTCTTAACGGACATATGACCTTAATATTAAAGGTCATGCTATAAAAAATTAGAGGAGAAGCAGATCTAAACCTCTTTGGCAAATGGGGAGGAGATGTATTCTTAACCAAATAAGGGGTAGAGGCAATTACAAATAATAAAATAGACGACTTTGATTACATGAAACTGAAAAGCTTCTACATAAAAAAAATTGATTCACTTAAAATAAGAAAGGAATTGTGTTGATTGACAACAAATCTTTGCATCAGGTTTCTCAGATAGGGATATGGTATCCAAGACACATAAAAAATTGATATATGTATGTATGCACACACATATGTATGTATATATACAAAGAGATACATAAACCAAAACTATTCTTCCATAGACAAATGGTCAAAGGATGTGAACCAGTTCTCAAAATAATTGAAAACTATCAGCAACTACATGAAAGAACTTTCCAAATTACTAATAAAAAGAAATGCAAATCAAAACAACCCTGAAGTTTCATTCACACTCTGCAAATTGGAAAAGATGACAAAAAAAAGTCCACAGACAATGTTGAAAGGGCTATAGGACGATAAGAACACCAGTGCATTGCTGGTAGAGCTGAAAATCAGTACTGTCATTTTGGAAATCAATTTAGACTTGTCCAAATAAAGTGATTTAAATGTCCATTCCCTTTGATTCAGCTATTCCACTACTAGGCTCATACCCCAAGGAGACCATTGATAAGGGAAAAAAGTATCCATATACAATAAAAAACTTTTAGCAGCATTTTTCATTATAGCAAAGAATTGGAAACAAAGTACAAAGTAGATGTCCATTGTTTGGGAATCCCTAGCTCCCTTATATTGCTGATTATACCCAGACAAGCCTCAGCTTTGAACCATTCCCACCACTTATCACTTTCACTCCTGCACGTTCTGAACAGTGGTGGAGAAAATTCTAAAACTGTTCCGAATGGGGCCACTATGAATTTATGTTATGCAACCTCAACTGGGACCTCCCTATTGCTAGGCAATCTTTCTCTCCCTTATCAATTTACTATCCCATTCTCTCCACCTGTTTTTCCAAATATTTTCATCCCCCCTGAAACCTTCCATGGTTCCCCCAACCTGTATTCAGCAAAAAAAAAAATTGCTTCATATTATGTAGAAAAACTTGAGACCATTCATAGTAAACTCCCTTTTCTTCCATCTTTCTCACTTCCTATCAATTGGGGTGCCTTCTGCTACTCTTTCCTCCTTCACTCCTGTCTCACATGGTAAAATGGCCTTACTCCTTACCAAGGTTAATCTTTCTACTTGTTCAAGTGACCCCATTCCATCTCATCTCCTGCAACAGATTGCTCCCTCTGTAATCCCTGCTCTTTCTTTTGTTTTCAATCTCTCCCTGTCTACTGTCTGACTTCCTACTGTCTACAAATATGCCATCGTCTTCTCACCTGATCCTTCCATCCCTGTTCACTATCAAACTATTCTTTTCTGTTCTTTGTAGCTAAGGACATCTATGATAGGCACTTCTACTTTCTCTCTTCTTACTCTCTTCTTAGCCCTTAAAATTTGGTGTCAAACTTATCATTCCACTGAAACTGTTCTCTCCAAAGTTATTAATGATCTTTTAGTTGCCAAATCCAATGTCCTTTTTTCAATCTTCATTCTTGACCTCTCTGCAGCCTTTGACACTGTCAATCACTTTCTCCAATTTGATATTCTCTTATCTCTAGGTTTTGGGGACACCACTGTTCCCTGGCTTTTCTCCTACCTATCTGACCACTCCTTCTCTGTCTCCTTTGCTGGTTCTTCCCCCAAATCATGCCTTCTAAATGTAGATGTCCCTCAGGGGTCTGGCATGGGACTTCTCTTCTTCCTCTATAATATTTCACTTGGTGATTTCACTAGCTCCCAAAGATTTGATTACCATCTCTATGCTGGTGAGTCTATCTTTCCTTTTTTTTTTTTTTTTTTGCTAATCAATGGAGTTAAGTGACTTGCCCAGAGTCACACAGTAAGTCTCAAGTGTCTGAGGCCAAATTTGAATTCAGGTCCTCCTGACTCCAGGGCCAGTGCTCTATCCACTGCACCACCTAGCTGCCCCATTATGGGTCTACTTTTCCTGCCCAATTTCTCTACTGACCTCCAATCTCACATTTCCAACTGTTTTTCAGACATTTCAAATTGGATATCCAATAAATATCTTAAATTCAATGTCTAAAACTGAATTCATTATCTTTCTCCCTAAACCCTCCCCTGCCTTCTACCTTTCCTATTTCAGTAGAGACCAATACCATCCTCCTAGCCCCTCAGGCTCCCAACTTAGAAGTCATCCTGGATTCTTCCCTGTCTCCGCCTCCCCTATCCAATCTGTTGCCAAGGCCTGTCAATTTCACCTCTACAATATCTTGAATTCACCCTCTTCTCTCCTCTGACACTACCATCACTCTAGTACAGGGCCTTACCACCTCATGCCTGGATTATTGCACTAGACTGCTGGTGGGTCTGCCTGTCTCAAGTCTCTCTCTACTCCAATTCATCCTCCATTCAGCCACTAAAGTGATTTTTGTAAAGTACAGTTCTGATCATTCCACTCCTTTACTCAATAAACTCCAACGGCTTCCCATTGCTTCCAGGTGCAAACACAAAATGCTCTGTCTGGCATTCAAAGCCCTCCAAAATCAATCTTCTTACCTTTCTAGTTCTCTTATACCTTACTCCCCAACATGCACCTTTTAATCCAAAAATACTTGTCTCTTGGCGGCTCCACAAACAAAACATTTCTTCTTTTGGCCTTGGACTTTGTCTCTGACCCCCATGCCTGGAATGCTCTTTCTCTTTGTCTCTAACTACTGATCTCCCAGCTTCCTTTAAGCCCCTACTAAAATCCTACCTTCTACAGGAAGCCTTCCTCAACCTCTCTTAATTCCAGTGCCTTTCCTCTGTTAGTTATATCCTATTTATTCTGTATATAGTTTTCTTTGTATATATTTGTTTGTATGTTGTCTTCCCCATTAGATTGTAAGCTTTTTGAGGGCAGGGACAGTCTTTTCTCTCTTTTTGTATCCCCAGCACTTAAGACATTACCTGGTACATAGTAGGTATTAATAAATGTTTATTTATTGATTGGAATGGCTAAACAATGGAATTGTTTATTGATTGATTAATTGGAATGGCTAAACAAATTGTTTAGAATACTACTGTGCTATAAGAAATAAACATGATGAATACAGAGAAGCATGGAAAGATTTACATGAACTGATGTAGAATGAAATAAGGATAGCTAAGAAAACAATATGCACAATGACAGAAATGGAAACAGAAAGAGCAACTAAACACAAAAATATCAGAAGTGAAGGTTGCAAAATTCTAGAGAACAGGCATAGATTAAAAGAAGAGAAATGAGAAGCACACCCATCCCTCCTGTTTGTAGATGTCAAAGTACGCAAGTGTTGGACACTGCACACATTTTCAGACTTTTTCCAATATATTGATGTTATGCTAGTTTCTTCTTCTTTTTTATCTTTAAAAATATTGTTTATTATGCTAGATGGTTTTCTGAGAGAGAGAAAGGTCCTGGAGGAAATTATGATGGTGTACAAAACAAAACAAAACAATAAAAATTAATTTTTCTTTTTAGAAAAGAAACTTCAGCTTGGTAAAATGAAGGTGGAGAAGGGCTATAATTATAGTCTATAAATTCACAAAGGAATTGTTATTGATAAGTTATGCTATTTTTTCCTCTTTTTTGTATTTCAAAATACTATTTTTCATATGGGATGGATCTCTGAAGGAGGGGAAATTATGGTGATATACAAAGTAAAATACAACAATAAAGCTTAATTTAAAAAAAAATAAAGAAGCCTCGGCCTGATAAGATACAGGTAGAGGAAGGATATGATTATAGTCTATAAATTTATGAAGGCAATAGACAGGGTGATTGTAGGCTCTTCACTTAATGCTACAATACTTGCATTCAGAAGTAAATTTGATACTTGCAAAAGGCAAATGTGTTATACATAAACATTACAAACATATTTTTGAAAAAATGTGTCATTTTTCAAGTGTGGCTAGTCCCTCCACCAATTCAGATTGCTGCCCACTTAAAACTTAAGTAGATCAGCTTTGCGGGTTGTTGTGGCCAATGGGGAAAAATCATAATCTAATGACAAACTCTCTCTTAAGGAACATCTCTGAACTTAGCCAAATGGGTCTTAGAACAATGATCGCGGCATTCCGGCATTAGATCTGTCTTGGAAACCTTTCCAACTTGTGAAGATCTACAAGAGGTTGAATTCTGTTAGCACAGCCTTTGGAAAGCCACGGGCACTTCCACAACATGAGTCAGCATTGAGAAAATAGGATATTTCTTTTTATCTGTGGTGGACTACAGGGAATAAATATAGGGACTTGGTTAATCCAACTTGTGGTCTTGGCTGAAACTACAACTAGGTTTTAAAAAAAAGCTTGGAAAAGTGAAAGTAGTTTGGTACTTAGAATCAGGACACCAGGTTTCCTATCTCGTCTCTGATACTAAATAGCTGCATGACTTTAGGGTAATCAGCTAGCTTTTCTAAGTATTAGGATCACAGAATCAGCAAAAGTTGGGAGTTAGAAGGGACCTCAGTGGTCACCTAATGCAACCCATATTGGAAAGGAAGCCCTGCTACGACACATCCTTAAATGGCTGTTCAGCTGCTTAAAGACTTTTAATAAAGAGGAATGCACTACCACCTGAGCTAGCCTAGTTCTATTTCTGGACAGCTTTAATTGGCAGGAAAGCTTTCATGAAATCAAATCTAAATATGTCCCTTTATAACTTGCACCCATTTTTTTTTTCTTGCCTGTAAACTAAGAATGATAATAACTTTCTTATAAGGTTATTGTGAAGAAAAATGCTTAATATGCCTTAAATCCCTTCATCAGCATTAGTTTTTTTTAAATTCAATAAGGGTTTAAATGAATTAATTAATTTCTTAGGTTTTTCTTTTGGGTCTCAATTTTTGTGTATATTTTAAGTTGTGTGTTTATGTGTGTGTGTGTGTGTGTGTGTGTGTGTGTGTGTGTGTGTTCAGTTAGGAGATAGGGTTGATAACAACCAGGGGAGACCCTGACCAGGAAGAAAGAGGGAAATGTTGCCAGGTCCCTTGATGCCTCTCACCCAGTTTACTTAATTTTTTTTTTTTTAGGCAATTGGGGTTAAGTGACTTGCCCAGGGTCACACAGCTAGTAAGTGTCAAGTGTTTAGTCTGAGGCTGGATTTGAACTCAGGTACTCCTGACTTCAGGGCTGGTGCTCTATCCACTGCACCACCTAGCTGCCCCCTAACCCAGTTTACTTAAGTCCTGAAAGTTCACTTTCTAGGAGTAAAAGGGCAGTTTGGTCCCAACATAAACCCCAAGTACAAAAGGTGTATTTTTATCTAGCTTCTTCATTTGGGAGCAGCCTACTTACTATCTATTGTGCCCACAAATAATAATTGTGTTATATCAGAACTGGTGACTAAAAGAAAGATTTTTTTTTTTTGGCTAGGCAATGGGGTTAAGTGACTTGCCCTGGGTCACACAGCTAGTAAGTGTTATGTATCTGAGGCCAGATTTGAACTCAGGTCCTCCCAAATCCAGGGCCGGTGCTCTATCCACTACTCCACCTAGCTGCCCCAAGAATCTTTTCTTTTAAAGGAGCCTTAGAAACAAGGTAGATTTCCATCCATCTGAACAAGACTTAAGTACATTCCAGCCAGTAGGAAGGAGTCAGGGGCAATATTGAGTGACCCTTTAACAGACCCCTCCTAGCTCTAAAATCCCATGATAATATGCATATGTGTTGGGTGATTGCTGTACTGGAGTCTAACAAGTTCTGGCTAAGTACTGAAATTTACTTCCAGCTTTATAGCCTAAAGTGCCAAAAATCAGGTCAGTGATGACAGAAGGTAGGAGTGACATGAAATCCTGTATGCATCCTGAAGATGAAGGAAAAATAAAGTGAGAAAGAGCTGCCTTGGGATGGATCTAGTATCCCACTCCTTACTGGCAAGAATGCCATGGGGCAGAGCCTAGTAAGAATCCCAAGAGCCATGATGATTGCCTTGACTTGGTACAGTCCCTCCAGAGACAGTAACTCACAACAGCAATTCATAACCAGCAAATATAAGATTGAGCGTGTGTTGTGCACAACTAGTTCACTTGGCTACAGAGCCTACCTAGGACCTAGGATTTCCCAATCACCTGAAGAATCAAGACCAGCTTGATCTTTCACTCCGAGCATGCATTGATGAGGCAGGAGAAAAAATGGCAGCAACTCTGTTTAGTTTTAGCAAAGCACTTACTTATATAGTAAAATAACAGGAACTCTTTCTCAAGTTACAATGCCGTATAACCCATGCTGTGCTCGAGGACAGTGCATGCACAGTCCATGCACTTACCTACTACCAATCACAAATAACACTGTTAATGACTAACGAGTAACTAGGGGAGTTAGAGATGTATAGAATGGAGCACCGAACCAGGCAACCTTGCTCATGAACCAGCACCCGAGAGGGGCCTCAGCCCTTCAGTGAGATCTCATGAACTGTCTGTGGCCCTCTACATCTTTATAGATCCCTAACAATTCCCCCTTTTTGTTTTTGCTGAAGACGGAGCATATGAAGTTCAGTCCCAATGTCCTTTATCCGATTAGCAATGCACCTGAGCAAACATAGTCCAAAACACAGCATGGCCGGCAATAGCAAACATAATGGCAATAAAGAAGATAATAAAGACATAAGCCAAAGTCCAAGGTTATCAAAAGGGTTACGGAGTTCATCTAGCCAATCAAGTATAAGTTGGGCAGTCTCATCTGGCATCAAATCTTCATCAGCCGCCCTCACAATATCATCAGCAATTTTATATAAATCATCAATATTCAATGCAACAGTAGAATTTCCAAATAGCCCATTCAGATGTCTACGTATTCTCTGCCACTCCCATTGGGAGTCATTGTATTTAACATTGGTAAGGCAAATGAATTCATACCTATAATCACATTTCAAATATATTCTATATTCTAAAATATTTAATTCATCACCTATTTCAATAATGGTTTCCTTCGTTCCCTCAAGTATGTGGTAAAATCCCTCATCTATCCTTTTTTGTAAATGAAAACCCTTTGATACATTGCCAGCTAATTGATTCATAAAATCAGCTTGAACCATTTCATTTGTTGTGATAGATATAGATTGAGATAAAGATACAGAAGCAGTTATAATAGCTATAAGCGATACAATTCCTAATACTACACATGAAATACAACTCTTCTTCCTAACAATTGCTAATTGATTTCTTTGGTCTATTATTCCAAAAATATGATCAGAACATGACTCATACCAATCTTTGAAAATTAAACTTTACTGTAATTGACCCATTCTTTTGAGGTGTAAAATTAAATTCCTTCCCCAATTCTGCAGATGCATTCTCTTGTAAAATAACCTCAGGTATTGTCTCTCCCCATGTAGCCAGTCTTGGCCATGGTGATTTTGTCACAAAAGTCTATCTTGTTGTATTTCCTGACTCTGCTGCTGTGCTCTGTACCACTGCCGACAATAATGACAACAGTCACAGCTTGGTTACAAGTTCGTGTAGTGCTTTCTTCTTATTCTTTCGACTCCTTCGATTCCTGGCTGGTCTGTGTTTTCTTTTCTGCTTGCCTTGTCCCTTCTGAATGGATAATGTGGACATCCTTCATTCTGACCCAAAGTTCTCCATCACCTGTGAAAATAAGAACAAACCCTTGCCCCCAGGTTAGCACTTGCCCTGGGCCCTGCCAGACACCATCAACGTCTCTCCACATGACTTTCATATTGTGTTTAGGAAAAAGGAATTTGTTTGATTTAGTGGTGTCACTAGTACTGTTGTCATTTCCTGCCAGATATTTCATTGCAGGAGAGAGGTTACAACTGTCGAATTTTAAATAATTTATAGTATAGAGTGCAGTGTTTAATTGATGCCACGGGGATCCCTTAGCTCCCCTTTTTGTTTTTGGAGCACCATCTTTAATGTACGATTGGCGCATTCAACTATGGCCTGACCACGAGGATTATAAGGAAGGCCAGTAGTATGACTAATAGAGAACTCAGTACAAAACTTTTTAAAACCCTGCGAAATATATGCAGGACCATTATCAGTCTTTAAGCATTGAGGTGGGCCAGCGAAAGAAAAACAATGAAGCAAATGATTAATAACATAGCGGACAGCCTCACCCGCTTGAGCAGTAGCAAAAATAAAGCCTGAATAAGTATCAATAGAAACATGAACATACTTTTGTCTTCCAAAGGGAGAATAATGAGTAACATCCATTTGCCATAAGGCGTTAGGTGTAAGTCCCTTGGGGTTGTGTACATCAACATGAAAAGGGGCTGAAAAGGCACACAAGTAGCACAGCGCTTAACAATTTCACATGCTTGTGATTTTGTTATGCCATATAAAGTTCTTAAAGACCTAGCAGATAAATGTAATTGATTATGACTATTCCTTGCTATTTCCACATTCATTGTTAAAGATTTATCAACAAAATCATTACCTTCAAAAATTGGTCCTGGAGCAAGAGTATGGGACCGAACATGCAAAACATAAAATTTTTCTGTCCTATTCTGTATATAATGTTGTATATCATGAAGCAACTGACAGATATTATTACCAGTATTTTTTATTATTGCAGTCTCTAGGTGTTTTAGGATTCCTTTTACATATTTACTATCTGTGATGATATTCATTGGCTCCTTATATTTGTGAAAGGCACAATAGACAGCATATAATTCATTCTGTTGTGTGGAGGTAAAAGGTGTATTAATCACCTGTAATTCCTTTCTTTTAGGGCACCAGATAGAAGCCTTATTCATCTTTGTGGCATCAGTAAAGACATTAATTCCATATACGAGTTCACCTGATGTATGTGTGGGTTGTATCCAAGGCCAATTCTCAAAGATTACATGATATTTAAGGGGTTTTCCATACACAAGCTTCAAATTGATATTCACTTGCCAGTTGGGCATTGTTTGTATTGCCATTTCAATTATTTGTTGAGAAAATGGAAGGTATATGACTTCCGGATGCGTGCCACATAATTTTAAACATCTGTTATCAATTTTATGTATTAAGTCCCCTATCAGGACCATATAATTACTTAAAGTGTTTTTTGACTGAGATGGTAAATATACCCATTCTAAAAGCCTTTGTTTCTGATGTATTACTGCTGTTGGAGAATTTGGGGTGTTAAATATAGAAGCTTCCACGCTTTCATGCCTATCAATCCTGTTTGTGTGTGCTCCAACTACTTGTTCCTGAATATACAACAATGTTTGCTTTGCCTCAGGGGTCAGTATCCGGGTGAATCTAATTGAGGATCACCTTTAAGGCAATCATACAAGGGTATCAATTTATAATTTGGAATGCCAACCTGTGACCGAAGCCACTGTATATCTCCTATAATTTTCTGAAAATCATTAAGTGTTTTCAATTTTTGTGGATCTATTGTTGGTGGATGTAAGACTATTTTCTCTTGGAGTATTTGATGGCCTAAATATTGAAATGGTGGATGTTTTTGAATGTTTTCTGGGGCTATTTGAAGCCCATGACTTTGCAACAATTCTTGTGTTTTTTGTAAAATTTCTTCTAACACTTCAGGATTAGGATGAGCACATAAAATGTCATCCATGTAATGTATCATTTTTAGCTTTTTGTAATGGAATAGTAAAAAAGCAATCTTTTAAATCAATAACTATCAAAGGCTGGGAAGTCATAAAGCATCGTTAATTTTCCTGACTACTTTGCAATAATAAAAACAGGTGACTTTTAAGGAACCCAAACAAGTTCATTAGATTTCGTTTTGTATTTTGTCAGTTTTATGGATAGAAAAAGCACAAACAGTGGGCGGGAGAAAATAACAGCTCTCAGTAAATGTAAAATATCACGCCCACAAATTAAGGGGAAATGAATTGAGTTTTAGCTATCTGTTATCCTAGTAGTTTAAATTCATCTTAAAATAATTGATTAGTGGTGATTTATTAGACAAGCTAAAAGTAATTAATATCTGTAAAAATTGTATGAAACTTATTAAAAATTATCAAGGAATCTTGATTAATTTGTAACATTTTGGTGGTATGCTTGTAGACTGTAGAACAATATACCTAAAGTAAGCAAAGGGTGATACCTTTTTGTACCTTGTCAGGGGTAATTATAAATCTATGAGACTGAAAGGCTTGTTAAAACTTGGGCATTAATAAGGAGAGTTTGGTAGTAGTAGGACAACTGCAAAGTTTATCATCCATATAATAAATTATTTTTGTCTGGGAATATTTCTGACTAACAAGTTTAATAGTGTTATGAACAAAATTTGGCACATGGTAAGAAACATTCCTCCTTAAAGGATCACAATAGGAAAAATGGGAAATACTGATTTAATGAGACAACTATACCCAAATTCAAACTCAAAACAAAATTAATTATAGTTCTAAGAGTCTTTTACCTCAAGCAGTAAGTTTCACTGATTATGGCTTAAAGCCAGATACAGTTAATTATTTTCATAGAAATGCAATAAGCAATAAAGATTTACTAGGTCTCACATATATAAGAAATTTTACTTAACATCCTTTCTTTCCCACATTTAAACTTGTCTTGGTGAGAAAGCCAATTATTAGAAATTATTTATATAAAGTTGCAATTTCTCAGTAAGCTAAATGAATTGTTTAGGAACTCAATAACATAAACAAATTCTTTCTCAGAGCAGATGACCTTGGCACACAGCTGGTAGGAGCTTTTGGCAAGCTTACAAAGTTAAGGGAATTGCCTTGTGCCCCTCCTTTTCTCTCAGAAGTAATTAAAAATTCTAGGTCTTAACTTTAAAACAGTAACTTCAAATAACTTAGTTAACAATTTGGTAATTTTCCTGAGTGATAGTTAAATTGTTTTAGCTCTAAGCTGTTCTTTAATCATAGGTAAAGACAGAAATACCTGATTTTCTAAATGACAGTTATAAAAAATCATAGAACAAGATTAACCGGACTTGATAAAATAATTTAGCTGAATTTACACAGTTATCTCACTACCTTTCAGTTTCTTTTAGTTCACATTTTAATAACATCTAAATTATTAAAAATTGCTTGACATAACACATAAAAGTGTACCAATTTGTAATGAGACTAGATTTTTTAAAACTTGAAACATGCATATTGCTAATGTGAATGAACTAAATTATCTTTAGATTGTGTTCCAATACTTAAAAACTTTTCTTTTTGATCTGAAGAGGAAACTCGTCCTCCTTATCTTCTCCCTCTTTCTCCCCCACCCCAACCTGGCCAGGGTTGGAATTCGAGAGAAAGGAAGAGAATATTTTTCAACATAATCTTTCAATCTTACACCCAAAGCTTTGGCCAGAGCCTTAGAATGCAAAAAAGAAAGAGAATTTTTTCTCCAAAAGTTTCCAAATCTTTTACTCTCAAATCATCTATTCCTGCTATTCATGCAAACAGATTATATTATTCTTTCTATCCATACTTTTCTTTATTCCTGTATGCTTAAACTTTCTTGCCTTTTGTCAAATTATATAACCTAAATAATGAAGTACTTTTTCTCCCATTCTCTCCCCCATCCACCCACTCCCAGGAATGCAGCTGGTATTAGGGAGGGGGAAGGGGAGAAAGTCACTATCAGCATTTCAGAATCCAGTTGCAGCCCTTGGCTGCCTGGCAGTGAAAGATCAAATAAATTATAAACATTAATCACAGACCATCATTCACACAGACACAGACAAACATAGAACAAAATGACAGGGAGAATCCAAAAGAAAGAAACTTGTCAGAAATTCCCTACACAAATGAAATAATACTATTTTTATTTTATTTTATCTTTTCTTTCCATGGTATTCTAAAACCAGGCAAAATCTTTCTTAAGGTTTTGGTTTTTATAAAAGGCAAAACAATCTGTAGTTGTATAGGGACCTCTCATAATGCTGCTTGAGTCTATCTAACAGCTCAGGGTATGGAGAGTGTGGAGGGGGTTTTGAAGCTTCAGCTAAGTCAGGATATAACTATAAATCTTAGGTCTGTTCTCTCTCTCAGGAGAGCCTGCTCTACTATTGTTAGGTGAGCACAATGAAGAAGTTTGAGTACAGGCAGGGAATTTTCTCTTCTCACCCTGTATGTCAGCTTGCGAGCCCATTTTTATAAGATTATATATAGTGAAAGTGCCCAGGGGAACTGATTTCGGGCCTTTGGTATTATAAAATTCTGTCAATTGTTCCCCCACTATCTTCCATGGTTCTAAATCTAAACTCCCTTCCCTTGGAAGCCATGGAGATGTTATATCAATAATGTCTAGAAACTCTCTTATTTTCTTGGGAGTTACCGAGCACCCCTGTTCCTTGATCACTTGATATATTACTCTAACATTTTGTTCCTTATCTGAGAGTTTACTTAGATTTTGCCTCATGGTAAGAAATTCTCTTACCACTCCATAGTCTTGCAACGGGGTATGATTCAGAGACCTCTCACAAGGTCCAACAGACCTCAGTGTCTTGATGTGGGTGTCGCGTCTTCTTTGTCCAGATGTGTCCCGACTGTTTCATGCAGCTGTCTTACTCTCCGTATCTTCAGTGCAGCTTCAGTGTAGCTTCACAGCAGCAGTGCAGCCCCATGTTGGGCACCAGTTTGTTGTGCACAACTAGTTCACTCAGCTACAGAGCCTACCTAGGACCTAGGATTTCCCAATCACCTGAAGAATCAAGAACAGCTTGATCTTTCACTCCTAGCACGCATTGATGAGGCAGGAGAAAAGATGTCAGCCACTCCGTTTATTTTTAGCAAAGCACTTGTATAGTAAAATAACAGGAACTCTTTCTCAAGTTACAATGATGCATAACCCATGCTGTGCTCGAGGACAGTGCATGCACAGTCCATGCACTTACCTACCACCAATCACAAATACACTGTTAATGACTAACGAGTAACTAGAGGAGTTAGAGATGTATAGAATGGAGCACCGAACCAGGCAACCTTGCTCATGGACCAGCACCCGAGAGGGGCCTCAGCCCTTCAGTGAGATCTTGTGAACTGTCTGTAGCCCTCTACATCCTTACAGATCCCTAACAAGCATGAAGTTAAGGCTGTCAGGGCTTGGATTAAGGTTGCTTGTAGATGAGGAAGAGGACACCTCAGTGAAAGTAAGGAGGATTAATGATAAGGAAATCCATTGTTATTGTAAAGTGGAAGGAATATGCTGAGAACAAAGATGGGAGACTGGTACATTTTGAACAGGAAGAGTGCTTTTGAACAAGACTGAGAGTTCACAATGGGAAGAATAACTCATCAGACAGATGCATGAAAAATCTAATGCATGAAAAAAGCATGTCAGAATGTTAGAGGTGAGTTGAAGAACTCCAGTTTAGCAACATAATCAGGAAACCCAATATGGATATCTCAGTGACATTGGCCATGATAGGTTCACCTTTGGAAAAGTGCACCTCTGCCATTCAGAGTAGAGTTCTGAGGTTCACCAATTAGTTGATTAATTAATCAACACGAATTTATTGAGCCCCTACTATGCATAGTGGAACCTCTCACAATACACAGGAGACTAGAGCCTTGCCCTTCAGGATTCGTTGTTTAGCAAGCAAAAAAGCACAATCAGAAATCACACTAATACCAGCCATAGGTGACAAATGCTAGATAAAGTTGTGGACAGAACACTTTGGGAATTAATAGGGAGGGGGGATTACTTTGAATTGGAAGGATTAAGGAAAATTTTCATGGAGATGGAGACATTGGAATTGGTCCTTGATGGATGGATAAAATTTTGACAGGTGAATATGGGGGGAGGGAGAAGAAGGAATACATTTTTAAGGCAGAAGAAATGGTATGATCAGGGACACTGAAGCAGGAAAACTTGAGGATATTACCTAGGAATGGTGAGCAGCCTAGTATTACTTGAGTGAAATGTCTAAGTGAAAGGTCTAAAAAAGAGTAGTGAGAGATAAGGGTAGAAAGGTAAGTTGGAGCCTTCACTGTTGGGCAACTATTTGGAAGCCATTGACTTTTTTTTTTTTAGGCAATGGGGTTAAGTGACTAGCCCAAGGTCACACAGCTAGTAAGTGTCAAGTGTCTGAGGTCAGATTTGAACTCAGGTCCTCCTGACTCCAGGGCCAGTCTGTATTCATTGCTCGACTTAGCTGCCCCTACCATTGACTTTTTTTTTAAATAGAAAGTGATATGATATGACCATGGTCAGAGCTGCACATTAATCTTTGTTTAATATCATTAAGTAGGATGGATAGAAGAGTAATCAGACTAATTAGGAAGAAATATTTCAGTAGTGTAAGTTAGAGATAATGAGGAAATATGAGTTAAGAAGAGTAAGGGTGGAAAGGAGACACATTTGGGAAACATAATTTTAATGGAATTGATAGCACTTGGAAACTAATTGGATACGTATGTGTGCAGGAGAGGACAGAGCCAATGATACTCAGATGATGCTGAGGGCTGGATCTCAGCTGGATCCTCAGACAGTGCTTTGTGTTGTACTAATGGAAGGAGTAAGAGAAGCATTTCAGAGTCCTCTGTCATTCTTGCTTTCCCTGTCAGTGGCTAGCTATCTAAATTGATATAACAACCAATTAAAAACAGCTATCTGGTCTGATGCTGATTGACAAAGGAGCTAACCAGCATCATTAGTGGAAACAAGAAGTGAATGTGATTTTCTCACCCTACATTTTGGTGTGCCCGTCAGTATTTCTGAGACTCCTTCAATATATTATTCCTGCACCTGGGGAGTTGGTGGTAACTTGAAATACTCCTAATTCAGCATTCTTTCCACATTGCCTCCATAGTTGCATCCTTTTAGGGGAAGCTAAATGGTGCAGTGGATAGAGTTCTGGGCATGAAGACAGGAAGGTCAGAGTTCTAAATTGCCCACACTCACTAACTGTGTGGCTTTAGGCAAGCCACTTGATGTCTAACACCTGCCTTAGCTTCCCTAACTGTAAAATGGGCATGATAACACAATCTACCTCATAGGGTTGTTGTGAGGATCAAATCTTTTAAACAATTTTGCCTATGTGGCACTATAAGAAATGATATTTAAAAAGGAAACTCTAGATGCGGTCTATCTTTGAAGTCTTCCACATTCAAACATAGAGTTTTTGACACTAAACCTTATTGCTTTCACAGGCCAAAATACATACATACCCACTGCACCTTAGGTGGAGAATAATGATGGGTAAGGGGATTTGTTGCTCAATTAGGCAAACAACTTTGGGAAATCTGGCTACTTTTAGTGATTACTTATCTTATCTCTGCACTGATTACCATGGCTTTGATTTGACAGCTTTGTTCACAATCACAAAACAGAAATGCTTTATTAAAAAATTTCAACCTGCTATGTTGATTATCTAGCTAAGGTTCATGCCCAAAGACTTGAATCTTAGCCCTGGCTCTGCTAGTAATAAACCTTGGATAAGTAGCTTCCCTGTTTTCCCAGTGACTTACATTCTTTTTCCATAGCATGAGGATGGTAAATGAGGTGACTTTTCAGGTTCCTCTCAATTTTAGAATTCTTAAATTTAACAGCTATAAAAAGCTCTTTGAAGATTAAGATGAAGGCCCAGGAACAAAAACACTTGACTATGCAACCATGTAATGAATCAATTAATTTAGCATTTATTTAACCCCTACTAGGTGCCAGGCATTATTCTAGGTGTTGGAGACTCAAAGACAGAAGTTAAAGGTCCCTGCCTTCATGGAAATTTTAATGAGACCGATAACATATATACAGATACTGAAATAGGGCAAGGTACTACTATTGAGGAAACCTAGAAATCCTTGCACAGAAAATTACACTTTCGCTGAATCTTGTAGAATGCTAAGGAGTCCAAAAGATGAAGGTGGGAGCAGGTAAGCACATGAGCCTTGCTAATTATACAGGAAAAGGACTAGCTCAATAAATCCACAAATATTTACTGAACATTTACTGTGTATTCAGCACTAATTGCCCAGCACTGTGCTCATTGGATCCTCACAACAACCCTATGAGGTAGATTTTATTATTATGCCCGTTTTACAGTTGGGGTAACTAAGGCAGGCATCAGACATCAAGTGGTTTGTCTAGAGTCACACAGCTAGAGAGTGAGGTCAACTTAGAACTCAGATCTTCCTGACTCCAGGTCCAGCACTCTACTTGCTGCACCATTTAGCTTCCCCTGAAAGGATGCAACTATGGAGGCAATGTGGAAAGAGTGCTGAATTTGGAGTCATTCAACCTGGGATTTGAATTCCCATTCTTCTGCTTACCTTTGGCAGATCACTTAATCTCTCAGAACCTCATTCCTGACATCTTTGAAATAGGGATAATTTTTATACTGTCTATTATAAAGTATTATTGTAAGGCTAAAATAAATGAGCATATATGAATAATTTTGCAAAAACCCCCATATATGTGAATTATTATCATTGTTAGTAATAGTAGTGGAGGTATATATCATATAGGGAAAACAACTCCATTGGGAGAATAGAACATTGCATATGTTCCTTCAAAATGCACATGAAAAGGTTAAAAAATATCCCAGCTAAACATCTTGCCATCTGGAAGGAATTTTGATTCTGGCATCAACCCAAGAGTTATAGACAAGGTCCACAAAAGAGGCCAAGGTAAGTACCAAGCTGTGTTATGACTTGAGAGAGTTCCCAGGTGTGGCAAGGTCCCACCACTCCCTGATTAGCCTGCTGCTCTGCGGGTTATTTCCCATATACCCTTGGACCAATGCCTCATTTTAGTGCAAACCTAACCAGTGCTCCATTAATTGCAGATGACTATATCGGAGGACATCCACCAGTGAGGTGTCCATCGAAGAAAGTCCTAAAAATCGGTTGGCTACCTTATGTGGGTTTAGGTGTAGAGTTGTATGTATAGGTTGGTTACCTGCCCTGAAATATTCTGTGTTTTGTGTCTGGAATCAGGAAGAGGAAAGCATAGGACAATGTATGTTTTACTCAAGAAACTGGTTTGAGTATTTGTATTCTGAACTTGTGGTTTCCCATCTATCTCGGTTTAATTCTTCGCTGGTTGAATATAAGAGCTTCTTTGTAGCTAGAATGAGGATATTATTGAGGTTGTTCTTTAGCCTAGGTAATTTTGAGTGGTTTTTTTATTTTCCTGCATTTACATGTTGGCTGGATGTGAAGTGCCTTTATTGAGCTGTGTGTATTCAAAAACTTTCATTTGTTCCATTTCCTTAGAATCTTGGTATTTGTTGTGATTTTCAACACAAGTCAAACCCGAGACAAAGACACAGTTGGCTGGTCTCGCTGTGGGATGAATGGACTGATTTGGATGAAAGGATCCACTGACCTGAATGCTTTCCTTAAACTCACCATGACCCAAGATTTCAGGCTACAGTGATTCCTTGTTCACCACATTATGCCTGATTTCTGCTACCTACTCCATGAACACCATAAACTCTATAGCAAGGATTTGCTTAAAAGGATTCCGACTTTTGAAACAGGCTTCCCTTTAGGTAGAATATTTTATTTGCACTGTTAGCTATTCCCCAAGAATAGCTCTTCAGCATGAATTGTTTGTGCCTGGAGTGCCACCATTGCACTTCTATTCTTTTATTTCTAGGCTTTTCCCCAGGTTAAAACAAAAATACTCCTTTATAATTTTTTTGTATTGTCTTCATTGTCAGAGTTAATCCAATTGAACAAAATGTATTAACTGTCTAGTAATGAAAGAGTGAAAAAACAAGGGCAAGATGGTGACTGTGGCTTGGGAAAACCAAGTTGGCTTGGGTCTAGAATTTTGATAAAGCAACCTTGAGACATTTTTGGGATTCCTGTTCAGCATTTGGTCTATTGCTTGAGAATTTCTTGACATTTTTCTTCTGTCATCATATATAATAGAGTTTCAAGCATTACTAAGATTTTAATTCATGAAAGCTTATAGGGGTCAGATGAATTCAATCTAAGTCATTGATATGATACAGCTATCAAAAAAATTATTTGGCTCTTAGACTGACTTAATAGAAATGTGGAGAACAAACAAGAGTGAGCATAGTTTGGCCATAGTCTTCCATAGTTAGACCAGTTCTGAGTACCTCATTGTGAAAAGCTTATTGGCATGCTGTAAAACATTGAGAGTAGGGCAAAGATTATCACAGCTATGTCCTGAGGTCCTCTCAAGTTGTCTTAGGAGGACAGCTGCTTTACCCCTTCACTTTTGCTGCTCTATGTTCATTTTGTGGTGATCAGTTTGTGAATGAAATTTGGAAAGCTTGGAATTTTCTGACCTTCTCTGCCATCTTCCCAAAATCCCAGATCTAGGTCAGAAGTGGAGGGAATGGAGCATATATAGCCTGGAGAAGAGAAGACTGAGGGAGGACTTGAGAGGACTGTCACATGGGAGAAGGATTAGGCCTATTCTATGTTCCTCCACAGGGAAGAATGAGAGCCAGTGGGTCAAAATTACAAGGAAGTTTTTATTTTATTGTAAGGAGGGACTTTCCAGTAACTAACTAGAATTGCCCAACAACAGAATGTCCAATAAAGTAGTGAATCCTTGTCAGTCAATGTGCTCTAGTAGAGGAAGGATGACCTCTTGGCAGAAGTGCTATAGGTAGGTTCTTAGTATTCTAAGAATTAATTAATAAAAAATAAAAAATTAATAAGAATTAATAAGATTACCTTCAAGGTCTCTCTCTCTCTGGTGAGGCAATTGGGGTTAAGTGACTTGCCCAGAGTCACACAGCTAGTGAGTGTTATGTGTCTGAAGCTGAATTTGAACTCAGGTCCTACTGACTCCAGGGCCAGTGCTATATCCACTGTGCCACCTAGCTACCCAGTCTCTTTCTTTCCAAGTAAGTTTCTAGGATTCTTGTATATGATTTCCAGGTCTGGCCTCTTGCATTAGGTGGAGTTGGTTGCTGTCTGTGTGGTAGACTTTCTGGGGAACTGAGAATTCCCTAGCATTATCTCAGAATAGCTCTCCAGTATGGTTTGATTGTACCTAACATTCCATCAATGTAGTTTAATTCCTTTGCTTTGATGAATGCTCAAACCCTGTTAAATACAACTTTACCCCATGTGTAACTCCAGGCATAATATCAAGGTTCTAGGCTTACTTAGATCTGTTTTAATCCTGGGGATGTTCTTTTTGACTCATGATCCCACCTCAGGTTTCCCTTGGGCACATCAGAATTTGACATTTTACCCCACTCAGAGTTGTCCCTGACGATCAAAATATAGGTCATGTCTATCTCTACGGAAAGAATAAAAGGGCCGTCATCTCTCATGTAAGCACTCAGGCTAACAGGACAACAAATAGAGAGGAAGCTTTATTTATAAAGAATAAAGACCACTATGATAATTATAACTAACATTTATATAGCACTTTAAGATCTGATAAGTTCCTTACATGTTATGAACTTGTTTGATTTTCATGACAACTCTTTCAGGTAAGTGCTGGTGTTGTCTCCATTTGAAGATGAGGTAACTGGAACTGAGAGAGATTAAGCAACTTACTTAGAGTCACATAGCTAGTAAGTGTCTAAGTTAGGATTTGAAACCTGGTTCTCCTGATTCCATTCTAGATAACACAGGTAAAATGCTTTGCAAACCTTATAGCCTGTATAAATGCTAGTTATTATTATACCATGCTATCTTCAAAATATAAAGTGCTTAAAACAGGAAGGACTTGTACCCAAGGCCACAAATATGAAAACAACTTTTTTTCCCCTTTCCAGTGACCTCTACTCTCCCCAAAGACTTAGACTTCTAGACCCATAGCACTGCTCTCAAATTAAAAGTTCCCAGTGAGAAAAAATTGCTTTGGATTATGACTGTTGACTCCTTTCCCCTAGACATAGACAATGTCTATAACTTGCAGCAGTTATAGAGAGCAAAGCCCAGATTGGTTCTTCTATGGTTTGGCTATGGCAATGGCTCCTGCTTTGAGTTCTGGATTGGTCCTGAAACTCTACTACTTGGTTTAGGTGGCTTCTTCTCAGAATTTCCCTGCTTGTCTAGGAACTCCTTAGTAGCTCCATCTCTTCTTCTAGTCACTGTCACCTCTGGGGACATGTGGTTTCTTCCTCTCCTGGGAAGATAGAGCTCCCCACAGGTGCTCTGGAGATGTCCAGGCAACTCTTCTTCAGTGGGTAGAGCCTTTCTCCTTTCTTCCTTGTCTATTGACTCTGGTCCTCTCCTTGGTGTGCACTTGTCCTCTCTCTCTCTCTCTCCTCTCTCTCTCTCTCTCTCTCTCTCTCTCTCTCTCTCTCTCTCTCTCCTACTGTCTCTCTCTGTCCTTGTAATTCTGTTTCCAATATGGTTGAACCATTTGGCTCCTGAGACCTTTGATGACCCTGAAATACTATGATTCTGCAAATTTCAGTTATTACTGAACAGGAACTAATAGAAAATGTGTTATCTTAGGAAGCCTGGGAAAGGGGTCTAGTCTACAATCTATTTCATGCATTTTGATGGTCTGTTTACGTCTTGGACCATCTTAAAAATCATCTTCATCATCATCATCATCATCATCATAATTATTATCATCATCAATTACTGATCATCCTCTCACACCCATGGCTACATGACATTGGGCAAGCAACTATACTTCCTGAGGCCTCAATTTCTTCTCCATTAAATGAAGGAATATATCTACATAATTATGAATATCTCTTTCAACTCTGCTGTTTTATTGTTCTATTGTTTTCTACCAAGAGCTTCTAGGGCACTATCCTAAATAATGAGAATATATGGGGATATTAGACATAGTGATTAACTTTGAGGGATATATAGCCTAGTGGGGGAAATAGAACAGGAACATTAAAAAAAGAAAACATAGAAATGAAATGGTGCCAATTGCTAAATGGATGGTGCAAATATTATAGTGTGAACAAATGAAGAAAATGGAGAAATATGAGTATGAATTAATCTAAAAGAAGAGATTTTCTGAAAAAAAAAAGCTTGGTGGAAGAGACTTAAAGAAGTGACTGCATTTGATTTCTTGGTCTTTCTTACCATTGTCCAAATCCAGATATAGCTTTCTATCTTATCAGCTCTATTGAAATCCAGCTAATCATTGTCTCACCCTCCCATCCAATGTCCCCTGGGATCTCTAGGGTCCTTATCCGCAAAAGTTCAAATGACTTGTAGTCCTCAGAGTGGATGTATATGTATTTGCTCCCAGGGTTCCAGATCAAAGTTAATCAGTTCAGAGACTTCTCACAGCCTTCAAAGGAGTAGAGGAAGTTTAGTGCCTAAAAGTACTTGGCTATGGGTGTGATTCAAGGAATGGATAACTAGCCACACTAGCTACACCATTCGTTCCTTTCAAATCTTTTATCTCTAAAAGTGAATTTTTGATTAATTGAACACAAAAGTTCATAAGCCAAGAAAGGGGGGGTTAGGAGGAGAAGAGTGTTAAACAATGGTTACTGATCTATTCCATTCTTGGTTCTGAGGCTAAGCAGTTCTATGTGACCCTGGATAAATCACTTCATCTCCTTTAGCCATATATAAATTGAAGGGAGTGGTGTACTGTGATTATGTCATTTGGAGGTGGTTTCTCTGGCTCCATCAAGGATTAGCTACTGGCCCTTGACCTCCTTTGGGTAAGGTCCTATCTTTGAGATCCAGGGATCATATATAATTGATAATGGTTTTTTCCCCGTAATATGATTCCCATTTTCTGGTAGTTTCTCATTAGTAACTTGAACATTTGAAACACTGAGAATGTGAAAAAAAGGAAAATAACATAATTCTTGCTCTTAAGTAAGTTAACAATATAGTAGAGGATAATATTTTAATATATCAATGGATTTAATATGTCATTGATGGTAGTACTTCCTACAGGAGAAGAGATTGTAACCCATGCACTACTTCTCATTTGGTGAAGCTCTTGTCTATCTACTTCTATTAATTTTACACAGGGAGTCCCCTAACATCTTGGGAACTTTAGGTCTCTAAGCATTGAATAGACTTAAGCATTGAATAGATATTAATGTGGCATATAGACTGTCCATCTGTTATCACCTGTTATTTTTTAAAACTCTTATTTAATCTTTTATTTTTCCCAATTACATGTAAAAACAATTTTAACATTTCTTTTTTTTCAAATTTTGAGTTCCAAATTCTCTTCCTCCCCCCTCACTCCCCCTTTTTGAGAAGACAAGCAATTTGATATAACTTATACATGTATCACCTGTTATTTCTATGAGATGAAACTGCTTCGTTTTCTTTTCCTGCATCTCTTGGTGGTGATCACAAATCATTGTTAACAGTACCATA
This sequence comes from Phascolarctos cinereus, assembly GCF_003287225.1. Classification (NCBI taxonomy): domain Eukaryota; kingdom Metazoa; phylum Chordata; class Mammalia; order Diprotodontia; family Phascolarctidae; genus Phascolarctos; species Phascolarctos cinereus. The sequence goes on along the minus strand of NW_027555736.1, from coordinate 85,644,577 downwards.
CATCGATTTTCACCCACCACTTCTCCAATGTCCTTTGGTTGATCTGCAATAAGATTGCAACGTTCCTTGACTTGGAATCAGATAACATCACCAGAGGAATAGAAGTGTTCAAAAGTTGGGTTTTTATTTCAAATTACATAACTATGATAGAAATTAGAAGGAAGTAATTGCATAAAAGAAGTCAAACATAAGGGGATGAAAAATTTCAGCACAGGATTATTTTTAGTTGGGGAAAATCAAGGAAGAATTCATAGAGGAAGTGGAACTTTATCTATACCTTTAATAGGTTGAAATGTAGGAGTGAACCTGTTCCAAGCAATTGTATAAGTGCTGAACACATAGAAAGGAGAGAGCAGGACGGGGGCTATGCAAGGTTTTTGATAAGGTGAGTAAAGTGGTCAGATCTGTGATTTAGGAATCACTAGGAAGGATAGATTGAAATGAGGAAAGATTGGCTAGTGAGAATGGGTTGGGTTTCTCTGAATCATGAGGAAGTTTCAGTGTTTCTTCGTTTAGTGAGGTGTGACACACAATTTCCAAGCGATTTATGAGATAAGAGTATTCACTATTGTGCTTTCTACTATGTAATGTGATATGCTTTCCATAATTGTTGTCTCCCAATAAATCCTAGAGGTCTACTGGGGTAAGTTCTAAGAGTGACTATGGGAGGATGGGAGAAAAAAGTTCTATTAAAAAAAAAACAAACAAGCAGGAAATAGGTCTTTGCCCTTGCAAATAGGAATAGGAATTAGAGACCAAGAGTACATTCTATAAATGTAAGAAAAGTTCTGGGCTTGAAAAAGATGATGTAGAAGTTTCTGTCATGAAGAAGGTAAATGGCCCAGTGGATAGAATGCTGGACTTGGCATCAGGAAGGCTTGAGTTCAAATCGTGCCTCAGACAATTATTAGATTATGACCTTGGACAAGTCACTTAACTTCTGTATTCCTTAATTTCCTCATCTGTAAAATAAAGATAATTGTACCTACCTCTTAACATTGTTATGAGGATAAAATGAGATATTTATAAAGTACTTTGCAGACCCTTAAGTGCTGGGTATTTATTGTTATTATTATTATTATTATACAAACCCAACCAGTCTGTCTCTCATTACTGATTGGTAACGTATTTCTGGAGGGCAGCGTACAGTTCTCCTGTCTTGACAGAATATAGAAGTAGATACAGAATTGCAAATATTCACTAAGGAAATAAAAATATACTTTGTCAGTGGATTACCAAGCCTAGTGGAAGGAGTCATGGATTTGGAATCAAAAGGCCTGGACTTGAATATCACAACTCTATTACTTCTTAGCTATGAGGCTGGGCAAATCGCTTAAATTCTCTGAGCTTCCATTTCTTTATATAGCAATGGTTTCAACTAGACTAAGGTCTCATCTAGTTCAAAATCTCATGATCATATGTTTCCAAGTCCTTACCTTGTTGCTACGTAGCTATGTGTTTTTTCTCTAAGTTCTTTATCCACAAAATGGAGCTACCTGCCCTGGCTGCCTCATGGCATTGTGAAGAGCAAATGAGATGAGGGATTTGGAAGTCCTTGGCTAACTGTAAACCCTTGTACAAATGTGTGTGTGTGTGTGTGTGTGTGTGTGTGTGTGTGTGTGTGTGTTGTGTGTGTGTGTGTCTGCACTAATACTTTGGTGAATCCATGATCTCAATGATGTGGGAATTCCTTCCAACGATGCAAATTGGAAGCCATTCATGTCTTCTCGAGCCACATGACTTTTGTCTTTGTTCTCCTATAAATCATCTATCCATAGGTAATTCAAGCAATGTGCTGGAGGCCTTTCCTTATCTTCAATCCCATCCAACAGACACATGTTAATTGTCTACTACCAGCAAGGAATTGATATGGACAAACACAATCACAACTCAGTGACAATTTTGAGAATTTGGAGAAATTGGAAACTTTCCCAAACTAGAGGTCAGTAGGAGTAGAGAGGCTATGCAGTTTTGATAGGTATCTCTTACCATTGTCTAAAAATGAAATCCTGAACAAGACTCATGGGTGACCACAAGTGGCCTCTCATTGGATTTTCATGGAAGTTGGCATCTTTTTTGCTGCTTGCAGCATTTTGTGCTCATCCAGAAGGTGAGAGAGCAGGTGGCACTGAAAGGAATGCCAACATCTCCATGGCAAATAGAAGGAATGGAGCAGGAGAAACACCTGAAGCACTCTCCATGCACCACGAAATACCAGTGGCTACAATATAAGAGGAATCCGATTGGGAAGGACTCAGAGGTTGTATGATATGAGGCCAAAACCTTTGTCATTTGGAGGTACAAAAGACAGGGACTCTTGCTTGTATGTAAAACAAGGACTGTTTGGGGTTCACAATGAAGTACTGCATGGTCAACCTTTCTTACTCCATTACACTAACTACCTTATGGGACAGCACCATGTCCTCCCTCCAGGTCAGCAAGAGGTATCCATGGGGCCATGAAGGGAGCATTCCTTAGGGCAAATTATCCCTGAGATATCCTTTTCCCCTTGGCTCCCTCTTCACTATTTGCAGAGTAGCCCACATCCTGCTCTGCCTGGATTGTCTTGGAGCATAGATTCCACTGGTCAATGCAGGTTCCCCTATGTTCCAGGAGCACTTAGAAGCCTTTTTGTTGGATGGCAGAGAAGGAAGTGGCAAATTATATCATTGATTTCAAAGTGCTTTTGCAATTGGAGTCATGCCAAATCTTTCAGGAGGCAATCAATCAGACACACCTATTCTGTTCCCATAGATTAGTGAACTGCCTGTGAGTTAGTTTATTTCCTTTTAATAGATTTATTGCAGCAATGGCAAGAGACTACACCTGAGAGCACGCCTCCTCATACCTCAGAGCATATAAATTTCGAAGTGTCTTTATTGAGGTTGACAGGGGCCCAGCAAAATGGGCATCTCCATATTCCTGGGGATATGCCTGTTATGGTGCCAACTTCTATATGCAGGTACTGTGTTACTAATTATGGTATATGTATATTTTCCTCCAAAGTCCTACTTAAATGAGTTTTAATGTTTTAGACCCTAATCTTAGACTCTTTATTTCAGGAGAAATTTTAGGAGATGAAAGTAGCCAGTAGACCTTGGTTATGATTATTTACAAAGTGTCTTACACACAGTAGGCCTTGAATAAGTGGTTGTTTTGTTGAATTGGATGAAAGATATTTTTTTCCTCCTTGGAGAACTATAAGCAGTTGGAACCAGAGCAGGCTAATTGCAATGTCACTGGATTCCTTAAATCGTTGTCAATGGATTGTTTGGTCTTGAAAACAACATAGCTGTTATAAACTTGTAGAGAATGTGGTTGAGGGATGGAATGTTATATCTTAGGCTTTCTGTATTTGTGGCTCAAATGGAAAGGATCCAGAATGTTTGATTCAATGTAATCTCCATCATACAAGGATGGGCAGGACAGATGCCCTTGCTAATTTAATGTTTTTAAAGACTTGTAACTTGCATTCTTCCATGCAGATATGTCTGTCTTAAAAATGCTTCATAATTAGAGTGCACACATAGCTAAGTAGTTTGATGGTTGAAAAGGGAATTGGGAACGCACCCTTGTGTCTGCTGCAGCCTTTGCCAGATGGCCTAGAGCTAGCTTTTCACTCAAATCTGAATGTCAGACGGAGTACATGGCTATGTTCCTGCAGAGCCAGAGGCAAGCCTAGGGAGTACTGCAGTCTGTGATTCTTTCCAAGATAATTTTTGCAGGCCTTACTAACTGAACAAGTGCTTAGTCATGTTCTTATTAGATGGCCATATTGTTTTTAATTTTGTTTTTTGTCAGATTCAAATGTTTCACAACTTTGTGTGTTTATGAAAATAAATAATCATTCTTGGTTATCTTCATCTGGAGAGAAAAGATTTCAGGAGTCCCTGGGGGTCATGTTCCACCTGGCAAATTAATTCCATTAAGATGCTAGAAGCAAACAACCTTGCCCACCTCCACTCCCAAAAGACTGAGTGATGATGAGTGTGTAACTCGTGTATAGATAGTGGTGTAGTTAAAAAGGCAGGTAAGTGTCCTGGCTGGGGGCTCGAGAGATAGGTGAAAGTGTGGTTTTCAATATTTGTCATCTCCTCATTATTGCTCTTCCCACCACATGTAAATCTTCAGCATCAGAAGGCAGTAAAGGGCCAAGCTGCTTTGAGCACAGGGGATTTACAGACTGTGCTTCAGCATAGAGGGCTTGGGCTCTCAATGACAAACCCAGCAAAGATCAGTCCCTTAGAGACAGAACTTTCACATGAAACTCTGAAATGAGTTCGAAGCCCCATTGTCTTAATCCTGGAACTTACAAAACCATCAAAATTACTTGATAATGAAGAACAAACATTATTAATTCCTACTTTCCAGGACTGACATAAATTGATTTAGGTATTTATTGATATGAAGGATTTTATGGGAATGCTGTATGTCATTAGCCAGGAGCAGGGTGGGAGCTCATGACTCTAAACCCTGTCTACCATCAACCAAACATAGCAGGACAGGCTGATGACTCATTCTTGGCCTCAGGGTCCTTCTGACTCTCCCAGGCAGCTTTACGATGTAGACTTTCTTTTTGCGGCTACTCTAGTCATGCTCATTAAAGAGAATCTACTGCATGATGTATATTTTTTAAATTACAATTTTAGAGGCAGAATGGCATTTTGGATAGATTACTGGCCTTAGCATTAAGATGTAGGTTTGCATATTGGTTTTGCCACTTAATAACTGTGTGACCTTAGAGAGGTCATTTTCCTTCTTCAGGTAACATAGAGTCATAAGCAAGCTAGAAAAGATTTTAAAGAACATCTCTTTAAGAAAAACACATCTGTCCATTTTCAAGATAAGGAAACTGAGACCTAAATAGTAGGTGGCAGAGAAGAGAATCAAGTCCAGACCTTTTGACTCCCAGTAAAGTACTTTTTCCACTGTGATACACTACTATATAACTTGTCAGAAGATTATATTAGAGTTATAGATAATAGAGATGAACTAATACAGCAATCCTGTTTAATCTTTTGTATCAATTGTAAACTTCTTGAAGGTCCCATAGTATAGGAAATGCTTAAAAATGTTAGTTGTTTTGAATTGAATTTTATAGTTGAGGAAACTGAGGCCCAGAAAAGTGACTTGCCAAAGGTTACAGTGATTAAATGGCAGAGCTAGGACTAGAATAGCCTTCTGGCTCCTAGGTCAGTATCTTTTTCACTGTGTCTCAATGATCTTGAAAATCCTTTCCCATTCACAATTCAGAGATTTCTGGGATGATCCACATTCTTCCTCAATTATTTGTGCAGCTCCCTCTACCTCCAGAAACCTTGGCTTTAGAAAAGAGCTGTATTTCCTTAATTCCTAACTTTAGAATAAAGCATTTAACTTTGGAGGTGGCAAGTGACCCAGCAGCTAGAACTCAGGACTTCAAGTCAGGAAAAAACTGGGTTCAAATTCTGCCTCCAGCACTAACTAGCCACATTACCCTTGCCGAAGTGCTCAAACTTTTTGGGCCCCAGTGTTTTCACTTGCAAAATGGGAATAAATATAATGTCTCTTTCATAGGGAAGTTCTGAGCATCAAATAACATAATGTGCATAAAGTACTTTGCAAACGTTTTTGTTAAGTGGTTTTTTAGGCATATCTGACTCTTTGTGATCCCATCTGAAGTTTTTGTGGCAAATATACTGAAGTGGTTTGCCTTTTCCTTTTTCATCACTTTTTAAAAGATGAGGAAACCGAAGAAAACAGGGTTAAGTGACTTGCCAGGGTCATAGTAAGTGTCCGTGGCTGGATTTGAACTCATGAAGATGCATCTTTCTGGCTCCAAAGCCCAGTGCACTATGTACTGAGTTGCTTTGCTGCCCCTTGCAAACATTAAAGCGCTTTACAGTTGTGAGTGAGTCATTATTATGACTATTACAGTAAAACAGTCTTTTATTTGTCATTCTTGGATCTTGTCTCACCTAATGGAGCTCTCTCTTTGACATTTCCCTAGGGCAGGTCTGCACAACATATGACCCATGCCCTGCCAAAGGATTTCTGGGGGCCCCATGAAGAATGTATGGTTGCCACTGCCCACTCTTTCCTGTGTGTGGCAATCACTATCATTAGTGTGTCTGTAGTCTAACCTATCTGGGGCCAAAAGAAGTTTACAAGTTGTGCAGGTCTGCCTTAGAGCTTTCAAGGTTTAGAAAGTATTTTTATTCATTATCTTATTTATCTTCACAACAATCCTATTGTTAAATAGTCCAAGTTGTGTTTTTATACCCATTTTGCAGATGAGGAAACAGAGGTTCATAGAGGTTAGGTGGTTTGTCCAAAGTCACACAGCTAACAAGTGACAAAGCAGGAATTTATACCCAGGTCTTCCATCTCCAAATCCAGTACACCTTTCACAACTTCAAGGCCGGACGTCCACAAACGGTCAGGGATGTCTCTGTGCTTCACCTGTTTATTGTGTTCTTTATGGCCCCTGTCCCTTAAAAATGTTTGCCAGTATCTCAGTGCTAAGCCCTGCCTATCTATATCACTTCATTGGAATACCCATACCTAGACTTATTCTTCACTGACTCTTTCATTCTCTTTACTTTTTCCAAACTTTGATAACCTTATAAAAAGTTTCCTCTTCCCCCTTGTCTCTAGGATTTTTCTCTGCTAGGGTGTAGCTAGTAAAACTTACAAACAAATGCACTAAGGTACATTAACTGGATGGGTTAACATGTTATTCTTTGCAGCTAACATAGCTCTTTTAAACTGGGGGCCTGCTAGAAATAAAATCTGAGCTTAAAGTTTTAATTCTAATGGCAGAAACTTTAGGAATTGTAGTGGGAAAACATTTTTGGGAAAAAAAGAGAGCTCTTCCCACACCCTAAATCAAATCCTAAACCAGGTGGCTGCCCTCTCCCCCTGAAGTAGCCCTGAGTTGGGATGGAAGGTGGAAATCCTCTCTGGGGCCCTGCATTCCCCTGTTGCAGATCTGTTTTCACATTGTGTAAATGTGTGTGTGTATTTAAGGGCAGAGATAAGATAGTCTTATAAGTAAGGAAAAAAGTTTTTAGGGCAGGTCTCTGTCTCCACACCATTCACCTTCCCAACATCTGACATGTCAATAGCTTCTTCAGGGATGTTCATTTGGGGATTGGGGGAAGGGTGTTCAGTGGATAATAGATAACGGTAACTTCAATCCAGAATGGAATCACCACAGTCTATCTGAGTACAGACAGGCCTGTCAACACTGGACCATTGCCTCATGCCAAGGGACCAAACTCTCCCAGCTAAGTCCGGACAGATCTAGGCAAAGCAAATGGTACATAAAATTCTATACTGATCACAAAACCTTTGCCGATTTCTTCCGCCCTGTGTCTCTAGAGCCCTTGTGACTAGTAGAATGTAGAGGCTCAAGAGAACATTGTGTACAGTAACAGTAACATTGTTTTAAGAATGACTTTGAGCGACTAAGTCATTTTAACTATTATAAATACACAAATCAAAAATAAAGGACATAGGAAGAAAGGCTCATTCATATGTGTATTACCTTCCAAGTCTGGTATGTTTCTGTCCTTGAAAAATACACACCTCTTAGAAGACTGTGAAAATTTCTCATAATTAATTTCAATATCCAGCTAGTAAACACTTGCTGTGTGCATAACACTGTGTTGGGCACTGAGGGGGGAAGGGGACACTAGAGAGTTTAAGTGAGAAAGAGTACAGTCTGGTAATAGTGAGATACAAAACGCAGATAGTTATAATATCAAAATAACACTTGGCAAATACATGAGAGGCAGCTGGGTGATGCAGTGGATAGAGCCCTGGGCTTGGAATCAGGAAGACTCATCTTTCTGAGTTCAAATCTGACCTCAGTTACTAGCTGTGTGACCCTGAGAAAGTCACCTAACCCTTTTTGCCTCAGTTTCTTCATCTGTAAAATGATCTGGAGAAGGAAAGGGCAAACCACTCCGATATCTTTGCCAAGAAAACCCCAAATGGGGACACAGAGAGTCGGCACGACTGAAACTACTGAAAAGCAAAAATGCATGGGAGGTGCAAACAAAGTTCAGCTTGAGGTCCAAGAGCAAAGATATTATTACCAACTTGATGGGATGTTTAAGAGGGCCATCAAGTGCCAGAGTGGGGAATATGAGAACAAGAGAATAAAGGAAAGCAGCAAGCCTTTATTAAGCACCTCGTACATGCCAGACATTGTGCTAAGTACTTGATAAATATTATCTCATTTGATCCTCACAGTAACCCTGGGAGGTAGGTGCTATTATTGTCCCCATTTCACAGTTGAGGGAACTAAGACAAAAGTTAAGTGACTTACCCAGGGTCACACAGAGAGCAAGTGTCTGAGACTGGATTTGAACACAGGTCTTCCTAACTCTGAGCTCATCATTCTATCTACTGCACTTCCCAGTTACCTTGCCTCTCTATTATCTGAATTTCTGTTAAAGTCTCCTTGCCATCCCTCCCCAATGCCACCCCCAAAACCCCAAACTACAGAACATCTAGCTTTTTGGCCCAGGGCAAAATTTGGAACTTTTCATTTGATGTTCTTGCCTGGGTGTTTGCTTCCACCTTATACATTACTTTTCATGATTTTTCCTTTTATGTTTTCTCCTTTCTGCAGAACCCAGGGAGCAGAGGCTTTACAATGGGAAGGATCATAAGGATCATATAGTCCATCTACTTTATTTTACACATGAGGAAACTGAGTCCCAGAGAGGTTAGGTACCCTGCCCAAAGTCACACACACCACTAGAAGATAACAGAGCATGGATTTCAACCGATGTTCTTTTACTCCAAATCCAATACTCCTTCCAATACACCATACTGCCCCTCAAAAGAGGAACACATATTTGTGTTTCTGATACAATCTGCAAGCTATTCTGACCTTAGGCCTGAAAGAGACTTTCTCCTAATATTGTAGATGAATTAGTTCCTTGCCTTTGTGAGTTTTTGTTGTTGTATGCTTTTTCCCCCCTTTCTCTCTTTCTGGTGAACAAAACCAAAAATGATTTCAGCCTTAAAGAGAAGTGTATTCTATCAAATTATTGGAAGGAAAGGGCAGAAAATGGGGATGACCAAGAGAAGTACATTCTCACTATTAGTCTCAGCAAGTTCTGATAGCAAAGATTATAAATACCATGTAGTGATGAGCTCCATCCCCAATTACAATACTTCAAGGATCTCAATTCAATAAATATTTATTAAGCATATACTACATGGCAAACACTATGTTAAGCTCTTCAGAAACAAATAAGAAAAAGAAGGACACTCCATGCCCTCAAGGAGCTTGCAATCTATTGGGGGAAGACAATGCACAAAAGGAAGCTGATAAGTGTGGGTGGCGGAGAGCTAGAAGAGACATTTGAGGGCATTTACTGCAAGCACCTAATTTTACAGTTGAGGATATTGAGGCTTGGAGAGTAGAAAGTTATTTGCCCAAGTTAGACAATTAGTTAATGGCAGAGTCTCGGTTTCCTCATTTGTAAAATGGGAATAATTATGTCTGCCCTGCCTCTCTCAGTAAGTGATTGTGATATCAAGACCATGCAATCAATTCACACTTTTTTATAGCCATGTCATTTGATCACCAATGAGTTTACTTTTACCAGCCTGTCTTAATCCTATGTGAGATTGTTATCTCCTGTGAGGCAGCTAGGCAGAGTGGATTCATCCCAGGACTTGCAATCAAGAAGATCCTGCTTCATTCGCACAAATCATTCAACGAGAGTGATCAACCTCAGTTTCCTCATCTGTAACATGGTGATAATGACAGTACTTACTGTACGTGGTTATTGGGGGGACCAAAATAAGGACTCTGCAAACCTTGAAGAATTATATAAATTCCAAAAGAAATGATGCTGATGAGGCTGATGGTATAGATCCCAGGGGAACAGAATTTGCTCCAGGTTGTCAGCATGGATGGGGTTAGGGGGAATGTGTGCTTTTTTCCACTGTGTGACCCATTACCATCTCAGTACCTTGCTATGTGGTTCTGCTTGTCTGGGGCTTCAGTGTGAAGCCATCCAGCCTTTTGCTTTTCCCTCTGATGTCCACTTTTGTGTTAGTAAGAACATCCGTAGTTATGTTGGGGCTGGGGGATGAAATGAGACTAAGTTTAATTTTAATTTTTCTCTTCCAAAATTCTGGGGATCACCATGGACACACAGCTAATTCTTTCTGATATAATTATGGCATCAGGTGTCTCTTCTGTTATTTCATTATGTGTTAGATAGATATGAGGGATCTGATCAATAAAAGGTAGGTGAATTCTGGGTAACTGAAAAAACAAAGATACCAGGAAACAGATAAAAAAAATACCTCCTACTTCAGTGGCAGAGAGGTGGAAAACTTCTAAAAGAGAATATTGTGTCCATTGTCCCAGCACGTAGTGCAATGACTGGCACACAGTAGGTGCTTAATAATTGTTTATTGATTGCTCAATTCAGTTTGTGTATTAGCTGTTTTTGCTTAGATTTTATTTGTCATATTGAAGGGTTAAATCTGGGGGGTAGGAAATAATTGTGATGAAAAACAAAAGGTATCAATGAAAAGTATTAAAAAATAAGGAAGAGAATACTATAAAAAACAAAGGGGATTGAGTACAAATGAGCTTCACCCTTTTATTTCTTCTGTTCCCTTTCCACCTTGCACTAGGATGTTCTTACAACAGGTCCACCTTTCTGCATTCCATCCTTTTGTGTTCTTACAGAGTAGTTGTGCTGGAGTGATGGAGGTGGGCTTTGAGAACAACACTTTAGATGGCGAAAAAAATGGAGTTTTATTCAAATTCTGGAGAACCCCAAAATGTGGTTCTTAGACAGTTCTCTTCTCACAAGAAGCCCAGAGGTGTGACTAGGAAGAATTTTAGGTACCAAAAAAGTTCTTCATATAAATTATGCATTTTTTCCTTTCAGAAGCTGCTGCCAGTACCATAAAAGGTAAGTCTTTTTATATGTGCATTCACTTACAACTGGTGGTAAACTGTAAAGGTGGACTTTTGCTTCATTAGATTTTGTGGAAGTCTAATTTTGTACAAAACATAAATCTGGGAGTGGGAGCAGAGGAAATTATCCTCTCCAAAAAAGGAATTCTTTGCTCCCCCCCCTCTTGAATTTTTAATTTTTCATTCTCAGGTTAAACACTAAATAGGCTGAGGATGGCAGCCTATACCTTTAGGCAACATAGCATAGTTAGTAGATAGAACACTGGTCTTGAGTCATGAAGACATATGTTTTCATCCGGACTCAGACACTTGCTAACTGTGTGACCTTGGGTAAGTCATCTAACCTCTCTGAAACCTACTTACCTCATCTATAAAATGATGGGATTGGACTCAGTGACTTCTAAGATCTCTTCTATCTCCAAAATCTACTCTCCTTGCTCCTGGGGAGGCTGGGATTGGTAGATCACTTGAGCTCAGGAGTTCTAAGCTACAGAGGGTTAACACCAATTGGGTGTCTATGACTAAATCTTGCACCAGGAATGATTATTGGTGGTATTAGGTCTGTGATCGGCCACTGAATTTCTATCTTGGGCAAGATAAATAGACCCATTTTCCAAAAAAGAATGAACAAAAAACCAAACAAACAAGCAATCACCACAGCAAAAAAAAAATCCCATCCAATAAAATGAATGTTTCTATATACGTAAAACAGAAGAATAGTATTGATTGTAGATGAAACTGAATTAGTAGGGGGAAAATACACAAAATTTACTTTTTTTTTCCAAAAAAGTCATATGATAAATTGAACTTATAACTTTCAAAGTTGCATGCTTTAAAATACTATTTCTATAATTAGGCATCTTGACTTCTGCTTTTGGGAGCCAGGATGGTGGAGTAAGAGGTGAACTTCTCTTTACCCTCCCCTATTGACCCCCTCAAAGCCCAGAAAATATCACCCCAGGAAAAACCCTGGAACAGCTGAACCAGAAGAAAGATGGGGTATAACAGTCCAGTAGCTCAGGTAGCTTGAGGAATTAACTGGAAAGGACCTGCTTACCTTGGGGGGAAGGGGAGCAGTACAGAATGGGAGGCATCCCAGCAAGCTAGTAGAAAGCCCCACCTTAGCATACTAGGAAGAGATCCTAAAGCCCAGGTGGAGGAGCAGGCAACTACCAACACCTAGATCTCCGAGTACCTCAGTGAGGGTGGAGGAACTGGTGGAAACCAGCTCAGAAAACCACCAGGTGCCTTGGCATTCTACAGCAACTGGCTCCCTAGTGCCTCAGCAAAACTAAGGGAAGCAGTGCTCCAAGGGGCCCCAGGTGGATAAACACCCTACAGCATCCAACTGAAAAGAGCTGAAGAAAGCAAAAGGAAGGAAAGGCCTGGGTGAGTAGGAAATCTCCAGGAGCCACCCTACCCAATTCTAGTTCCAGTTTTGCTGTTTCCAGCCCAGCACCAGGTAAGCTGCCAGAATCCTACAGCCTCCACCTGCCAACAGTGGAGGCCCCAGCACACAAAGCCAGCGACCAGGTGCTAGGCTCCCAACACAAGAAGCTTGGGTCAGTTCCCTCTGCTCCCCAGCAGGAGAGCCCAATCTCTTTAAAGGCCAGGAAATAAGCAAACACCATGAGCAAAAAGAAACGTAAGATAGAATCTTATTATGGGAAGAAAGAAGATCAAGGCAGAAATTCTGAAGACGACAACATTGTCAACAAACCCACATCTGGAACCTCAAAAGGGAATATGAATTGGTCTGAAGCCCCAAAAGCCCTCTTAGATGAGCTCAAGAAGGATTTAAAAAATCATGAGAGAGGTTGAAGAAAAAATGAGAAAAGAAATGAGAGGTACGCAAGACAGAGTCAATAGCTTGGAGAATTAGCTGTAGAAAACAAGTCTTTAAAAAACACAGTTGGCCAACTGGAAAGTACACTGAAGAAAGCAAGTCCCTAAAAAATGAAAATTGGCCAAATGGGGAAGGAGATACAAAATCTAAAGAAGAAAACAATTTGGTAAAAATTAAAATTGAGCAAGTGGAAGCTAATGACTCTATGAGAGAGCAAGAATAAGTCAATCAAAAATAAAAGAACGAAAAAATAGATGAAAACGTAAAATACCTCATTGGTAAAACAACTGACCTGGAAAATAGATGCAGGAGAGACAATTTAAAAATTATTGGTCTACCTGAAAATCACGGTGAAAAAAAGAGCCAGGACAGCATCTTTCAGGAAATCATAAAGGAAAGCTGCCCTGAGGTCCTAAAACCTGAAGGTAAAATAGCCATAGAAAGAATCCACCGATCACCTCCTGAAAGAGATCCCAATTGAAAACACCAAAGGATATAGTTGCCAAATTCCAAAATTACCAGGTCAAAGAGAAAATACTGCAAGCAGCCAGAAAAAAACAACTTAAATATCATGGAACCACAGTCAGGATTATACAGGACCTTGCAGCTTCTAAATTAAAATACTGTAGGGCATGGAATATGATGTTCCATAAGGCAAAGGAGCTTGGATTACAACCAAGGCTCAACTACCCAACTAAAATGAGTGTGATCTTTCAGGAGAGGAGATAGATATTCAATGAAATAGGGGACTTCCATACCTCCTGATCAAAAGACCAGAGCTCAATAGAACATCTGATCTTCAAATATAAGACTCAAGAGAGACATGAAAAGGTAAACGGGACAGAAAGAAACAACATGTTATTAATAAGGGCAAACTGTTTACATCCCTACAAGGGAAGATGACACTTGTAACTCTTGAGAACTGTATTGTTATTATACCACATTAAAAGGGTATACGTAAAGGAGGTGGGTATAAATTGACTTTGATGTAAAGATGAAAAAAATCAAATCAAGTGGGTTAAATGGATCCAAGTAAGTGAATTAATCTGATCTAACTTAGAAAATATCTGAGAGGAAAAGAAAGGAGGAGACAGACAAGGGTAAGTTACATCACAGGAAAAGGCAGAAAAACCTATTACAGCAGAGGTAAAGAAGGGAGGGAGATGAGCACTGTTTGAACCTTACTCTCATCAGATTTGGCTCAAAAAGGGAATAACATAATCAGTTAGGTATAGAAACCTAACTTGCCCTATAGGCAGTAGGAGGGAAAAGGGGAAAGAACAGGGAGGAGAAGATGGCGGAGTGAAAGCAGTGACTTGCTTGAGCTCTCCCCCAAACCCCTGCAAATACCCATAAATAATGGCTCTAAACAAATTCTAAAGCAGCAGAACCCACAAAAAGACAGAGTGAAACAAATTTCCAGCCCAAGACAACCTGGAAGATTGATCAGAAAGGTATATCTCGCTGGGCTGGAAGAGGAGCAGAGAACGGCGTGGGAACACAGGCCACACAGCGAACCTGGAGCAGTCCTCAGAGACAGAATCGCGGGCAGCTGTGGCAGTTTCCAGACTCCTCAATCCACAAGTGCCAAAGACAACTTAGAAGGTCAGTGGGAAAAGGCTGTTTCTGAGGTGCTGCGGGGTCTCAGATCCAGTTCCCCGAGAGCATGGCCCTGGGGGGCAGCGGCCTCCTGAGCTTCCGGCCCACAGACTGGGCGGAATCCAGTGGCTGATGAGAGTGGGATTGTAGGGATCTCTTTGCCAGTGCTGAGGCAGGAATCTCTTGCTTGGATCCGGGTCAAAGTGCTGGGTGGCAGTCCTGGGGTGAAGAGGAGCGCCGGCGTGGTGGAGCTTGTAGTGGCGGTGGAGAGGAACCCTTCCTCACAGTTACAGGACAGAAAGGAATATTTGTGGTCATTGATAGACCAGAGCAAAGGCCAGGAAAAAAGTAAACACCTTGACCCTAATCATACCACCTCGGAAGAAATGAAAATTGACAGGTCCCTACAAGTATCTCTGAAAACAGCTATACAAACCCCCAAAGCTTCGGACAGAACATTCCCCACATTGGAAGCAGACTCTTACCTTAACAAAGAGTTTAAAACTCAAGTAATTGGCTGGGATCATGAGCAAGCAGCGCAAAAAAGTCAGACCATAGAATCTTACTTTGGTGAAAAAGAAGATCAAAATATACAACCAGAAGAAGGCAACAAAGTCAAAGCTCCTACATCCAAAGCCTCCAAGAAAAATATGAATCAGTCCCAGGCCTTGGAAGAGCTCAAAAGGGATTTTGAGAAGCAAGTAAGAGAAGTAGAGGAAAAACTGGGAAGAGAAATGAGAGTGATGCAAGAAAATCACAAAAAACAAGTCAACAGCTTGCTAAAGGAGACCCAAAAAAATACTGAAGAAAATAACACCTTAAAAAATAGCCTAACCCAAATGGCAAAAGAGGTCCAAAAAGCCAATGAGGAGGAAAATGCCCTAAAAAGCAAAATTGGCCAAATGGAAAAGGAAGTCCAAAAGCTTACTGAAGAAAATACTTCCTTAAAAATTAGAATAGAGCAATTGGAAGATAGTGACTTTATGAGAAATCAAGACACAGTAACAAATCCAAAAGAATGAAAAATTAGAAAACAATGTGAAATATCTCATTGGAAAAACAACTGACCTGGAAAATAGATCCAGGAGAGAGAATTTAAAAATTATTGGACTATCTGAAAGCCATGATCAAAAAAAGAGCCTAGACATCATCTTTCAAGAAATTATCAAGGAAAACTGCCCTGCCTGATATATTAGAACCAGGGCAAAATAGAAATTGAAAGAATCCACAGATCTCCTCCTGAAAGAGATCCCCAAAGGAAAACTCCTAGGAATATTGTAGCCAAATTCCAGAGTTCCCAGGTCAAGGAGAAAATATTACAAGCTGCCAGAAGGAAACATTCAAGTACTGTGGAAACACAATCAGGATAACACAAGATTTAGCAGCTTCTACATTAAAGGACCACAGGGCATGGAATATAATATTCCGGAGGGCAAAGGAGATAGGATTACAACCAAGAATCACCTACCCAGCAAAACTGAGTAGAATCCTTCAGGGGAAAAATGGTCATTCAGTGAAATAGAGGACTTTCAAGCATTCTTGATGAAAAGACCAGAGCTGAATAGAAAATTTGACTTTCAAATACAGGACTCAAGTGGAACATGAAGAGGTAAACAGGAAAGAGAAATCATAAGAGACTTATTAAGTTGAACTGTTTACATTCCTGCATGGAAATATGATATTTATAACTCATGAGACCTTTGTCAGTTTTAGGGTAGTTGGAGGAAAAAAATTATATGTATGTATATGTAGATAGATAGACAAAGGGCACAGGGTGAGTTGAAGATTAAGGGGTCATATCTGGGGAATAAAATTAAGGGATGAGAGAGGATGATACTCAGAGAAGAAGAAAGGGAGAGGTAGAATGGGGTAAATTATCTCACAAAAAAAAACAGAAAAGAAAAGTCTCTTACAGTGGAGGGGAAACGGGGGAAGGTGAGAGGGAATGAGTGAATCTTATTCTCATAGGATTTGGCTTAAGGAGGGAATAACATACACATTCAATTGGGTATGGAAATCTGTCTTACCCTACAGGAAAATAGGAGGAGAAGGGGACAAGAGAGCAGGGGGATGATAGAGAGGAGGGCAGATTGGGAAAGGGGTAATCAGAAGAATACTTCTGAGAGGGACAGGGTCAAAAGAAAGAATAGAATAATGGGAGGCAGATAGGATTAAGGGAAATAGAGTTAGTTTTTCACAACATGTCTACTATGGAAGTATTTTGCATAACTGCACATATATAACTTATACTGAGTTGCTTGCCTTTTCAATGAGGGTGGATGGGGAGGGAGGAAGGGAGAAAATTTGAAACCTAAAGTTTTAAAAACATATGTTTAAAAAAAAAGAAAAGGGAGGGGGCTAATAGAAGGGAGGTGGGACGGAGGGAGGCAGTGGTCAAAAGCAAAACATTTGTGAGGAGGAAAAAGGAGAAAGGAGAAAGAAAAGCATAAACGGGGGGGGAGGAAGGATGGAGAGAAAGACACAGATAGTAATCATCATTGTGAATGTGATATATGAATGTAATGGAATACTATTGTGCTACAAGAAATGATGAACAGGCAGACTTCAGATAAACCTGGAAAGACTTGTATGATTTGACGCTGAGTGAAGTGAGCGGAAACAGGAGAATGCTGTACACAGTAACAGCCACATTGAGTGATGACCGACTTTGATAGACTTAACCCCTCTCAGCAACACAAGGATCTAAGACATCTCCAAAAGCCTCATGATGGAAAATGCTATCTACATCCGAAGAAAGAATTATGGAGTTTGAATGCATATCAAACCAAATCAATGCATACTATTTGTTATTTTTTTCTTCTGTTGTGTTTTGTTTCCTGTTTCTGGTGGTTCCTGCTAGTAGTTCTGATTCTTACTTACAACATCACTAATGTGAAAATATGTTTAATAGAAATGTATATGTATAGCCTATATTAGATTGTGCACTGTCTTGGGGAGGGAGGTAGGGAGGGAAGGGGAGAAAAATTTAAAACTCAAAAGCTTATGGAAGTGATTGTTGATAAATTAAGATAAATTAATAAAAGAGAAATATAATTAAGCAACTCTCTTAGGACATTCAAAACAGAATTTTAACTGATCAAAATTCACTAAACTCACAACTTTTCAAAAAATCTTTATTTTTAGGTTGGTAGAGATTTCTTGGCTAATTAGAGGTCAGGAAATGGAACTAGTTGAATTTGTTCTCTATTATTGTTTTCATGAACAGCTGAAACATTTAGCTTTGTAAAAACAGCAGATACTCCAATATCTAATTGTGAGTCCTAAACTCCATTCCTCATCAAGTAGTTCTGTCTGTGTTCTTCTCTAGAGGTCCCTATAGGATAATTGTCCATCATTCTGACTGTAGTTGAAATTTAGAATGGATCTCCTTGCAGAGAGACCTGTCCTCTCAGATTCCTCATTGGCTGGACCCATCTATTTCCAGAGGCACATATGCTGATGTGGCAAAGGAGACAGCAAAGTTAGCCACGTCATGGAGGGAACATCTTAATTTGATGAAAAGTCCCTAGAGGAGAACTAATTTATTTATTTTTTCTTTTCTGTCTATCTCTTTGTCTGTGTTTCTATCACCCTGTCTTTCTCTGTTTCCTTTCAGAAATAACTTTTCCAGCTACACAATTCACTTTCTGAGATGCACATCCATGTCTCTTTACTAACCAAATTGACAGATCTAGTGTTTCACCTGTCCAGGGGTAGGTTTTCTCAGCAGCCTCAGGCCATACCTGTTTCCACCTAAAGTGGTTTCTTTGTGTAGCCCAGAATTAGTCAAAAATTTTTCCACATACAATTGATTCTTTCTGAGATATCACATGGGATTATTACTTTTAGTTAGGAAGAAGACTCTACCTTCCTCCAAAGTCTCACTTATTTTATTTTTAAATTTTTAAATTTTTAAAATTTTTTTAAATTAAAAATTTTTTTTCTGTATAAATTTATTTTTAGTTTTCAACATTTACTTCCACAAGATTTTGAATTCCAAATTTTCACCCCATCTTTCCCCTCCCCCCACCCCAAGATGGCATGCATTCTGAATACCACTTCCCCCAGTCTTCCCTCCCTTCTATCTCTCCCCCCACTTCTCTTTTCCCCTTCCCCTTCCACTTTTCCTGCAGGGCAGGATAGATTTCTGTACCTCATTTCCTGTATTTCTTATTTCTCAGCTGCATGTGGAAACATTTTTTTTTTAAACATGTGTTTCTAAAACTCTAGGTTCCAAACTTTCTCCCTTCCTCCCACCCCACCCATCCTCATTGAAAAGGCAAGCAACTCAATACAGGCTATACGTATGCAGTTATGCAAAACACTTCCATAGTAGACATGTGAAAAATTAACTCTATTTCCCTTAATCCTATCTTGCCTCCCCATCTATTCTATTCTTTCTTTTGACCCTGTCCCTCCTCAGAAGTACTTCCTTCTGATTACCCCTTTCCCAATCTGCCCTTCTCTCTATCATCCCCCTGCTCTCTTGTCCCCTTCCTCCTATATTTTCCTGTAGGGTAAGACAGATTTCCATACCCAATTGAGAGTGTATATTATTCCCTTCTTAAGCCAAATCCTATGAGAATAAGATTCCCTCATTTCCTCTCACCTTCCCCTGTTTCTCTTCCACCGTAAGAACCTCTTCTTGTCTGTTTTCTGCGAGATAATGTACCCCATTCTACCTCTCCCTATCTCCTTCTCCTAGTATAATCCTCTCTCATCCCTTAATTTTATTCTCCAGATATGACCCCTTAATCTTCAACTCACCCTGTGCCCTGTATCTATCTATCCATCTATCTACCTATCTATCTATCTATCTATCTATCTATCTATCTATCTATCTATCTATTTATCTATCTGTCTAACCATACATATAATTTTTCCCCCCCTACTACCCGAATACTGACAAAGGTCTCATGAGTTATAAATATCATCTTTCCATGCAGGAATGTAAACAGTTCAACCTTAATAAGTCTCTTATGATTTCTCTTTCCTGTTTACCTCTTTATGTTCTACTTGAGTCTTGTATTTGAAAGTCAAATTTTCTATTCAGCTCTGGTCTTTTCATCAAAAATGCTTGAAAGTCCTCTATTTCACTGAATGACTTTTTTTCCCCCCGAAGCATTATACTCAGTTTTGCTGGGTAGGTGATTCTTGGTTGTAATCCTATCTCCTTTGCCCTCTGGAATATTATATTCCATGCCCTGCGGTCCTTTAATGTAGAAGCTGCTAAATCTTGTGTTATCCTGATTGTGTTTCTACCATACTGAAATTGTTTCTTTCTGGCAGCTTGTAATATTTTCTCCTTGACCTGGGAACTCTGGACTTTGGCTACAATATTCCTAGGAGTTTTCCTTTGGGGATCTCTTTCAGGAGGAGATCTGTGGATTCTTTCAATTTCTATTTTGCCCTGTGGTTCTAATATATCAGGGCAGTTTTCCTTGATAATTTCTTGAAAGATGATGTCTAGGCTCTTTTTTTGATCATGGCTTTCAGATAGTCCAATAATTTTTAAATTTTTCCTTTGAGCATCTCTTTCAGGAGGAGATCAGTGGATTCTTTCAATTTCTGTTTTGCCCTCTGGTTCTAAAATAATTTCTTGAAATATGATGTCTAGGCTCTCTTTTTTGATCATGGCTTTCAGATACTCCAATATTTTTAAATTTTCTCTCCTGGATCTATTTTCCAGTCAGTTGTTTTTCCAATGAGATATTTCACATTGTTTTCTAATTTTTCATTCTTTTGGATTTGTTTTACAGTGTCTTGATTTCTCATAAAGTCACTAGCTTCCAATTGCTCTATTCCAATTTTTAAGGAAGTATTTTCTTCAGTAATCTTTTGGACTTCCTTTTCCATTTGGCCAATTTTTCTTTTTAGGGCATTCTTCTCCTCATTGGCTTTTTGGACCTCTTTTGCCATTTGGGTTAGGCTGTTTTTTAAGGTGTTATTTTCTTCAGTATTTTTTTGGGTCTCCTTTAGCAAGCTGTTGACTTGTTTTTCATGATTTTCTTGCATCACTCTCATTTCTCTTCCCAGTTTTTCCTCTACTTCTCTTACTTGCTTCTCAAAATCCCTTTTGAACTCTTCCAAGGCCTGGGACTGATTCATATTTTTCTTGGAGGTTTTGGATGTGGGAGCTTTGACTTTGTTGTCTTCTTCTGGTTGTATATTTTGATCTTCTTTTTCACCAAAGTAAGATAATATAGTCTGACTCTTTTTGCGAGGTTTGCTCATGATCCCAGCCAACTACTTCAGTTTTAAACTCTTTGTTAAGGTAAGAGTCTGCTTCCATTGTGGACAATGTACTGTCCCAAGCTTCGGGGGTTTGTATAGCTGTTTTCAGAGATACTTGTAGGGACCTGTCAATTTTCAGTTCTTCCAATGTGATATGATAAGGGTTGAGGTGTTTACTCTTTTCCTGCCCTGTGCTCTGGTCTTTGAGTGACTGGCCACAAGCAGTCTTTTCTCTCTTGGAATTGTGAGGAGGGTTTTCTCTTCACTGCCACTACAAGCTGTACCGTGCCAGCACTCCTCCTCACCCCAGGGCCGCCACCCAGAACCGTGACCCAGATCCAAGCATGGGCAAAGCAAAAGATTCCTACCTCAGCACCAGCAAAGAGATCCCTGCAGTCCCCCTCTGATCAGCCACTTGATTCCCCCTCAGTCTGTGGGCCGGGAGCTGAGAATGCAGCCACTGCCCCAGCACCCACGCTCTGCGCTCTGGAGCTCTGACCTACCTCCTATCTCAGCACCACAGAAACAGATTTTTCACACTGACCTTCTAAGTTGTCTGGGCGTTAGTGCATTAAGGAGTCTGGAAACTGCCACAGCTGTCTGTGATTCATTCTTCTGAGTCCTGCTCCGGGTTCACTGCAGCCTGTGCGCCCACAATGAACTGAACTCCTCTACCTGCACGGCGCGATATGCCTTTCTGATCAACCATCCAGGCTGTCTTGGGCTGGAAATTTGTTTCACTCTGTCTTTTTGTGGGTTCTGCTGCTTTAGAAGTTGTTTAGTGCCATTTTTTTACGGGTATTTGGAGGGATTTGGGGGAGAGTTCAAGTAAGTCACTGCTTTCATGCTGCCATTTTGGCTCCACCTCCTCAAGTCTCACTTATTTTACAGAGGAGACTGAAGCTTTATCACCCTTTGACCCATTTTATCTTTCCCTGTAATCATAGGACTCAAACCTGAATATTGTGTAAAAAGCCCAGGACTTATGGTCTAAGGCCATAGGTTTAAGCTCAGAATTACTAGTTTTCGGACCCTGGGCAAGTCATTTCCACCTCTCTATCTCAGTTTCCTGATCTTTAAAATGGGGATACTAGTTCTTTACTTCTTAACTGAGAGGGTTGCCCCAAGGAAAATGCTTTATGAAATGTAAGAGCCCCTGAGAACGTAGGCTCTTCTTATTCAATCAGATTTGATTGTGGGAAGAACTCCTGAGTGGAACACCAAAGGAAAAGATTGGTTGGTGCATACACAAGAACTTTAGGGAGCAATACAGAAATAGTGACCTCTTATTCATAAGTTCTAACTTATGAGGAGTCCTTCCTCTTGGGTCCCTGACCATTCTGACTTGTGTACAAGTCTAAAATATTATCCCTTTGAAATTCAGTTGAAACAAGTTGAAGCTGAGTTGGTTTCCTTCCCATCTGTGTCCAATGCAGGTCTGCCTCTGAGACTAGTCAATGGAGGGGACAGGTGTCACTGTCGAATTGAGGTTCTTTACCAAGGATACTGGGGTACTGTCTGTGATGATGGCTGGGACACAAGAGATGCCAGTGTTGTCTGCAGGCAGCTTAATTGTGGCTATGCAGTGTGAGCCCCAGGAGGTGCCCGATTTGGTCAAGGCTCTGGAAACATTCTCCTGGATGAAGTGAATTGCTCTGGGGCAGAGTCCTACCTGTCCAATTGCCCTCACCATGGGTTCTATGCCCATGAATGTGGCCACAGAGAAGATGCTGGAGTTATTTGCTCTCACTCAGGCAGTGTTTGTTGTTCAGTCATTTTAGGCGTGTCTGACTCTTCACAACCCCATTTGGGATTTTCTTGGCAAAGAGTGGTTTGCCATTTCCTTCCCTAGCTCATTTCATAGATGAGGAAACTGAGGCAAATAAGGTTAAGTGACTTGCCCAGGGTCACATTGCTAGTAAGTGTTTGAGGCTGGATTTGAACTTGGGAAGATGAGTCTTCCTAACTCCAGGCCACTATACCAACTAGCTGTCCCACTTAGGAAGTATCTCTCTGCAAATAGTTTCTTCTCTTTTCATGGGCAGCATTTCCTGAAGAGGCTGATTCAGTGAAATTCTTGCTTCACCAAGAGGACTCTCTATATGCTTCCTTTTACCTTGTCTCTCTTATAGCAGCCTCTAGAGATTTTCATACAAAGCCTGATCAGTCTGATTTTGTTCATTGGAATCATGGCTTCCTCAGTGAATATGATGAGGTCTTCTTCCCTAGCACTGCCTTCAGAAGCTCATAAGCTTGCAGTGATTTCTAGCTGATGAACTCAGAATATGCCAAGATCTTGAAGTCATGCACCAAGCAAGGTTCAATATTTAGCCCTCCTCCTGACAATGACAAGACTGATTTCCTGGCTTCTTGTTAGTGGCAGTACTCATTTTTTCTTGAGTTTTACTTTTGCTACTTTTAATTTTTAAAATGCTAGCTACAAAGCTAAAAAGAGTTCCGTTTTCTGTTTAATTTTTATTTTCACGGCAGGATAGGGCCTAGATGTGATTTTATTGGTAGAGAGAATTTACAGAAGCATCTTGTTCTACCAAGGCAAGTCAATTTCTATACAGTCTTGGGGAGTTGCCTGGGGCACAGATGGGTCATAACTTGTTCAAGGTCACACAGCCAATATGTGTCAGGTACAGGACTTGAACCCAGGTGCTCCTGACTGGGAGGACACCTCAGTCTCCATTGTTCCATGATCTATGTCAATTTCGATTATAAAAGTTTAATTTTGATTTTTAGAAAATGACATATAGACAAATGCTACTATTAATGTATTATATGGGAACAATTTGTGGGAACTTATGGTAATTTATGGAATATGGGAACAACCTGTTTATTAAGTTTTGAAATTTCATATTGTATTTGTGTGACCTATGATTCTGTATTTAATGACCCTTTTACTGTTTCAGCTATTGATAACAAATTTTTATTATGTCCCTTGTATATAAACTTACTTAGAGAAAGCTCTATCCTCTAGAAAGGGGTTCTTAATCTAGAGTCTGCAAACTTTAAAAAATTTTTGGTATCTGTATTTTAATAAAACTGATTTCCTTTGTAATCCTATATATTTTATGCATTTGCACATCATTCTGATAGTAATATTGATAATAATAATAGCTAGTATTTATTTAGTGCTTTAAGGATTTTTATGAAGTGCTTTACAGATGTTATCCATTTGATTCTCACAACAATCCTGCTATTATTACCCTCATTTTACAGAGGAGGAAACTGAGGCAGACAGAGGTTACATGAATTGCCCAAAGTCACATATCCAGTAAATGTTTGAATCTGGATTTGAATGCAGGTCTTCATGACTCCAGGTCTAAGGCTTTATCTGTACCACCTAGACTGCCAAAGGGGTTCAAGAAATGAAAAAAAAATTAAAAATCCCTCAACTAAGAGGAGTTAACTGCTCTCAATCAGTCCTCAGAAATATGAGCTTTCTGGTCCAAGCTTGCATGTATCCCCAGGCCCAAGATTTTGTCTATTTCAATCTTTAAACTGTTTTTTTTTCCCCATATATTTTGGGACTATGGCAGATTAAATATAGGCTTCATTTTTTTAAAGTCCTGGCCTTAGGGAAGTGAATGCATGACCCTTTGTGACCAAGGCTCTAGTTACTACTGGGTAGGAGCATTTGATATTATCATCTCAGCTTTTAGGGCTCAAATTGTACTACAGTATCTTTTGCTTTTCTGGATGCAGGACTTGAGTGGGAGAGGGGAGAGAGAAAAAAATAACATCATTTCACAGATACTCTAGATTCTACCTGCTGTTCCTATTTTCTCAGCTCTTAAAATATCAGTATTACAAAAAAAGTCTTCTTTAATTTTGAGCCTTGGAGCTGTACCCCTACCATTTTGGTGTGATCATATTTGCATGTAATATGCACAATTATTGTATAATGTTTACGGCAATATATTTTAAAACTTGCTTTAGTATCATCCTTTCTGTAAAATTCTACTCTATGTCCTTTTCATTTTTGCCTACATTGACAGTTTTGATATTTTAAGAAATATGTTATAAATAAGATGATATCGAAATGTGACCAACAGGCTAGTGGCTTGCTTTAGGTTTGATTACCATTGGTAATAGTGGTGATGGGGTCTGTGATCTCTATGCAATCCTGGGAGATATCCATAACACACATGGGAAGGAGACTTTCAGAACACTGGTCTTGGAGTCAGCAAGAACAGATATTAACTACTAGCTCTTTGGAGCAGAATGGCCCTTAGAAGTTAATTTATTTCTTTAGGCAGCAATTTCTTTATGTGTGAAATGGGAGTATAACTTACACTGTTGTCCTAATAAAGCTGTTGATAAGAAATTAGAAGGTGTAGTGGATGAAAATAGTGGAGTTAGGGAAATGTGGGTTTGATTCCAATGCCTCTAACACTATTCGAAAATCAAGAAGGTACTTAATCTTGCTCTGTGCCTCAACTTCATCTGTAAACAGGCATAATAAGGAATCATTACTTTATATGGTTGGTATGAATGAGGCTTACATGTGATAAGGTGTGTGAAGTGCTTTGCAAGCCACAAGGTATTTGATAAATGTTGACCCATGATTTTTAAACCCTAAAGCACAACAAAAATGGAAGTTACCCACTACTACTGGCATAAGTGATGCTTGTGGTCCAGGATTGTGTGATCTTAATTCACTGGGATGTTTTTCTCCTCATAGGTATCCAAAGGACTTAGAGGTAGATGGGATTTTAGAGTACATTTGCACAGGAGAAAAGTGAGGCCCAGAGAAATTAACAAAATACTGCTTTCCCCCAAATAATCATCATGATAGTTGGCATTTATATTATGGTGTTTCAAAGTTTGCAAAGCATCTTATCATATGTCACGTCATTTGAGCCTTACAACAGCCATGTGAGATAGGTGCTGTTGTTATTACCATTTTACAGATAAGGACACTGAGACTGGGAGCAGTAAAGTGATCTGCCTAGGGTCACATAAGTAGTGAAGGTCTGAAGTGGGATTCAGATTCAGATTTTCCTGATTCAGACTCAGTGTGACTAGGTGTGTCCTGGAACACCTTATTTTTGATTCCTTCCAAAAGAAGCTATTCTGTCATTCTTAAGAAAAGAGTTACCAATTTTTTGGTGGGTGTAATGGAGCATCTTCTAATTGAGACACGAGACTGAATTAAAATTTTTTTCTTCTAGCAACAATAGCCGGTTCAACTATTTCCTGGAACAGGAAGCCAGTGGTCGCTGGAATAAATAAATCCTTCTATGTAGCCATTGCTTTGTGTGAATTTGATTCACAAGATTGATACAAGAGATATTAAAATAGAAGTATGGTACTTTTTTTTTTTTGCTTAGAAGGTGGTAAATACATTTCAATGAAATTCAGTATACTGTATATTTATTGAACCCTTCATTACATGTAAAAACTTGTGCTTGATTCTAGAGGTACAAAGACAAAAGCAATGATACCCTTCCTACTCTAAAGGGGTTATATTTTATATATCCAAATCCAAATCAAAACTAATGATTGGGGAGAAGAATACATAGGGAGATCAGGGTAGTGGCAGCTGACCTGAAGCCTAAAGACAAATATTCTGATAGGCAGATGTGAGGACCAAGTGCATTCCAGGCACAGGGAAGAAGCCGGCCTGTGTGAAGGCATCTTATTGTTTGTCCTTCATTTTTAAAGAGAACAAATGATATTGCAGGTGGTATCACGACTTGTGTATAAAATTGGATTTAAGTGAGGCAGAGTTACACAAAGTCATTAGCTTCACTCTCTTCCTGAGTCATCAAAGTCCAGGAGCAAGGCAAAAGTCAAGATGATTGGTGATAGTCCTGGATGCAGTCTCTAGAAGGGGTAGATTCCTTGTGGGTGAAACCATATTCAGGAATCATTCTAGAAGTAGTCAAGTCAATGACCACTTTTTATTTCTCTTGCAAGAGAAATAGGGTGGTTCAAATCAGCTCTCAGATAGGAACCTTTTTTTTTTTCTAAACATTATCTGGAGTACAAAAGAAGTCCTCTTTTTTCTTACTTTTTTCCTCTTTTCTTTCCTTCTTGCCTTCATTCATTCTTTTCTCCCTCTCTATTTCTTCCTTTACTTTGCCTTTTTAATCTTTCCTCTTTTTTTTCTTTTCACCTTTTTTTCTTCTTCAAATAACTCTATTTGTAGGCTCAGCAGATACACTAAAACAAGGTTTGGTTAATACTTTAGGTAGGGAGACCAAAAAGGCATGACAATGAAGAAAGGACCAGGTTAGGATCTGATTGTATTATGGGGATGAAATTATTATGACTAAGGTGCCATGTGGGCAAAAGAAGACTTACAAGTGTTGAAAATAAAATTCATACCAAACTCTTTAAATGTCTTATGTAAGACAAATTAGGAAATTTTAAGATTGGTTTATTGATAGCCTATTGATCCTCTAACCAGAAAAAGTATATGGCATCAATGGATGTGACAAAAAGGTTGGATACTTGATGTGGGGGGTGTTTCTTCAAGCTCTGGTACATTTTTCAGTGTGCTAATCTGACCCCATTCTGCCTTAATTTCAATTTTATTTACATCTTGTCCAATCCTCTCAAGTTGAAAACAGACCCAGAGAATGTGACCACATGATGCCTTCCTAAAAGACTATCTAAGGAAGTGCTTCCAATGCCCATATTTATGGTAATTAAGAAGACAATGAGCAATCACTTAGAGGAAATATCCTCTAATCTGGAGATGATATTGAATTGGAACTTTTCTCTTCCAGGAACAGTAGACTTTGGAAGTAGTGAGTCACCTTTATACACAACAATATATGAAACAGGTAACGCTTCTATCTTGTCTTTCCCTTTTCGAGAATCTCTAATGAGTTTGGACAGAGAAAAGGGTTGATGCAGTTATGTGAGCATCATTAAATCTCAGTCTGGATTCAGTTCAATTTATTCCACATACATTTATTAAATGCATCACATGATCAAGGTATGTGGTAGTCACTGCTGATACACATATAAAAATCAACACATTCCTGCCTCAAAAATTTGCAGTTTTCTGGGAGGAGGCATGATGTATACACATAAGAATAATATAAAGTGAATGGGGGCATAGAGGATTAAGGGAATGAGAGAAGAGATGAGAAAAGATTTCAAGATGGACACAGCACCTGAGGTATACCTTGATGGAAGTCAGGCATTCTGAAAGACAGAGAGAGATGAGGAGGAAGCACATTCTAGGTAGAAGAGATAGCTCTTGAGAAGGCATGTGGGGATATCAGATATAGTGTCAAGTTCAAAGATCAGCTAGTTGTATATACTTACACTTTATGACTTCTTATATAAAATCATCTCACGTTAGGAATCTACATGTGAAGAGATGGTCATTTCTGAATGCAGAATTTCTAAAGCCCAGGGCTTCACATCTATTATTTCATCATCAAATAAAATAGAAGCTCTGTGGTTGACCATCTACTCTGAGGGGATTTATATTTGTTGAATCAAAAGAGAGAGTATTGACCTTTTTTTGTGAGGTGTTGAGGGGGCATCTTTGCCGTGCTCAAATTGTGCATAGACGTGTGAGTCAGTAATCTCATCTCAATGTCCAGTTATCTCAATAAGCAATCTTGAGTCAAAGTCATTCTATTTAGTTGAGATACTCTGATTTGATAGGCTGGGTCCTCAATAACCACTGATCAATATAGGGTGCCCCAAAAGTGCATTTTTAAGTCTTAGTAGCTTAATAGGTTAATACTAAGACTTTTGGAAAACTTTATTTATTTATGTCCTTCATAAAACATACCGTCATCAGGTGCTTGCATCATAGACAGACTGCTGGACTTGGAGTCAGGAAGACTCTGAGTTAGAATCCTTCCTTGGACATTTATAAGCTATATATGACCCAGGTCAAGTAACTTGATTTTCTTGATCTCAATTTTCTCATTTTTAAAATGGTGATAATAAGATCACCAATGCCAAAGGGTTATTGTGAGAATCAAATGTGATATTATATGCAAAACATTTTGAAAGCTTTAAATTATTATATCATTAAATATATATTTCCACCATATAAATTAGCAGTTCCCATTATTATTTGTTAAATGGATCATACTGAAAAAGATTGATGACTTATATTTCTGAGAATATTTTGGCCTCCTGAAGTTGTCACAGCAAGATCTGGACTGTTTTATAAAAAGGAACCTAGCATTTGTTTCTGACAAAATTATTCCTACTTTCACATATGGAAAAATTGGCCTTGATAACCACTAGGAAGGAAAGAAAACAGTAAAGAGAATGGTCCATAAGCATCACAATTTTTTTTTCTCTAGGGTTGGAAGTCATCAAAAGGTCTGCCTTAATGCCTAGTGCCTAGGTTTGAAAACCACAAGAGAATGTAGGAGATTGACATGGACCTCAAAATGCTTAATGCAATGTTATTTACATGATCCAGTATTCCCCATATCTCATTAACGACAGTTGAAATTTTTGGGTCTAGAAAGTGACCATTTGGGACATCTACAAATCATTGCTTGTTCCAATCCCTCAGAGTCAGCTACTGTGCTGTGTCTCAGAATCTGACATACATATGAGAGAGCTTGAACCATCTCACAAAGATGTCCCTGGCCAAGGAGAAAGAGTATGGAACAAGTGATTGCCATTCAATTTCCTACTTTCCAAATCCTTATCATTCCTAGAGTATGTAAATGCCGTCTGTTTTGAAACCATACAGAGGAATTATTCTGGATGTGAACAGTTCAATACTAATTTCTGTGGGAGAAACACAACCATCTTTCAGATGTTAAGGATATTTCCATAGAAATTTTTCTCGTAATTTTATGGAGGACAAAATTTCTTTCCATTCCTACTTCTCTTGGTTTTCTCCCTTGTCCTTTCTTTCTTGTCTACCTTCATTCATTCTTCTCTTTCTCCTCATACCATTCTTTCCTTTCCTCTTTCCTTTCCACTTTTCTTCCTTTGCTTTACCCTTTCATTCTTCTCCTCTCCTCCTCTCCCTCTTCTAATAACTCTCTTTTGGAGGCTCAGAAGATCTATCTATCTATGGGTCATTTCCCTAAATTGGTGTGGAAAGACCAAAAAGTCAGGACCATAAAGAAATTATTCTTTTAGTGTCTGTGTGATGGAGATAACATTGCCACTGAAATATAAGGTGAGCAGAGTAGCACTTAGAAGTGCTGAAAATCAAAATCAGACTCAGCTTCTCCAATATCAGATATTAAATAAATAAGGAAGTTCTAAGCTTGGTTTATCAATAGCCCTTCAATGAAGGAGAATATATGGCAGACCCGTGTCCCACAAAGAGGTTGAATACTTGCTAAAAGTGGGATAGCTCTTACCCCCTAAGTCTCTGATCCCCTCTTCATTGTGCTATCCTGACCTTAAGACATGATTTAAAGCAGATTTCCCGCCTCAGTAATTCCAGCCCCTTTGGAGGTTTTGGAAAGTGTTTAAGCACCCAAAGACTTCATCCCTGAGGAACACTGAAATGGAAATGCTTTCCTTCTTCTTTTGCTTCAGATTCCAGTCTGGCCTTGACACTGGTGAATGGAGGAGACAGATGCCAGGGTCGAGTTGAAGTCAGATACCAAGGCTCCTGGGGCACCGTTTGTGATGACAGCTGGGATTTGACTGATGCCAACGTTGTTTGTAGGCAGTTGGGCTGTGGATATGCTTTGTCAGCTCCAGGATTTGCCCATTTTGGTCAGGGCACTGGCAGAATTGTCCTGGATGATGTGCAGTGTTCTGGATATGAATCCTACCTGTGGAACTGTCCCCACAGCAGGTGGCTGTCCCACAATTGTCAGCACAGTGAGGACGCCAGTGTTATCTGCTCAGGTATTGTCTCTTTGGGAAACACCTGTTGCTTCTTTTCTGGAGTGGATTCTGTCAGGGGATCATTTTCTTCCTGGCTGAGATGCTTCTTGTCTTGAGCTTGCTGAGAGTTTTTTTATGCCCAGAAATGTCCACAAGTTTCTCTGAGCTGGAAAGTATTGAGGATCAGTGACTGTTGGATTTAGGGAGAAAATTTGGTTTATTTTTCCAAAAGTAATAACATTTCAAAATAAGGATTGTTCAGGGAAAGGTCAGTGCTGGAGGAAGAGCCCTACTTTGGGAGTCAGAGAAATGGGTTAAAAATTTGACTGTCTTTAATTATTTCTATAACCTTTGCAAGTCACTTAATCAACTCTGGGCCTCAGTTTCCTTGCAGGTGAAGGGAAGAGGCCAGACTGGATACCTTTTCATATCTCATCTAGCTCTAATTTTATTATCTTATCATTCTGTTACTCATGCCCCCTTCTAATTCCTAGAAAATTTCAAAGGAATCAAAGGTACCTGGTTTTCCTCTAAATATTTTGAGTCCAATTTCTTTTTTCTCAAATAAGAGAAAACTCCTTCAAATTTGAACAAGGTGAAGCCTTGTGGACAAGACAAAACCTTTATCTGATAGGCACTATTTGCTTGAACTCTGTAGATTCCAGAGACTAGTCTTTCAGAAGACATCCATCCTACACTTTAAGTTGAAACAATGAGTTATGGTCTTTTCCCCCAATGGCACAATTATCAAGCATAGTAATGTTCTGATCACTCATATGAACAAAAACACGCTTTATTGATGGCATTTAGTTTCTTCATGCTACTCAAGGAAGGCTAGAGCTTGAGCAATCATTCCCAACTTAAGATTATTAAAGTTGATGAAACTGAGCCTGAGATGTTAAGGGATTGACCAAAGATCATCTAGCTAGTAAGTGACAGAGTGCTGAGACTTGAACTCAGACTTCTCACTTTTTTGGTCCAATGACCTTAGCTCCTCGTTCTTGATCCCTAATTGGGCCTCATTGGGCTTGGCTCTGTGATGGCTATGTCATATTGGTTAGGATTCAGTGGTAACACTATTGACAGTTATGTGGCTAATATTGGCCCATTTTCTTTGGCCCCAAGGTCAGCCAGCATAGCTCAGTGATGTCCCTTGAAATGAGTCCCTTTTGTACTGCCCTCCAGGAATTCTTCAAGGACAGAAGACTTCAAGGAGAGAACCCACTAGCCAGGAGCTCTGTAATGGGGATTCCATTCACGCGTGTGTTGGCCTAGGCTGCTATTAGGATTCCTTTCAAATCTCAGATTCTGTGACTGTGTGAATTTGTTGGTGATCTTTGCGATTTATGCTACGTACATCCCTCATTCCTTGGTGGGCTGGGAGCATTGACTTCCTGTTCCTACCTGTGACTTCTGTCTGTGTCTGATTTGACCTTTTCTCTCTTGTAGAAGCTAGTTCATCAAGTCCACCCTACTTTGGTAAGTCTCAGTTCTTTCTTGTTCATCATTACGGCTTTCTATATGGGAAAATCCTGATTTGTTTTCTAGTACTGTACAGAGATGATGCTTTTCCCCTCTGTAGTGTTACATGTGAGATGAGCAGAGACTTTGTTAAAAAAAAACCCCAAAAACCCCAAAGACTTTCTTTTAGTTCTAGTGGCTAAATACTTCTTCCATTAGATTGACCCTTCCTGGGTGCTGTGATGGGTCACAGATTTTGTCCTATTGGCAAAGTTCCTTTATAGCTCCAATTATTCTGACTTAGCTTTTGTCTTTTGATTCTTTTAGTTTTACAAATACTACCAAAGAAAGAGTTCCATATGAAAAGTGACCATGCCTACTTTCTATTTTAAAACTTTCAGGCCATAGCTAACTTGTCATTTCTAGCAAATTACATGAATGAAAGTTATCCTCTCCTCTGCAATTTAAAATTCTGAACTATTGTCGGTTCTCATCTTCTGTTGTCTCTTCCCCTATTTTCACCTTCCCCTCTGATCTTTTTTCTCTTCCTCCTTTCCTTCTCTTTTTTACTTTTGAATTTAATAAACCTCGCTCTACCTCCATTGTTTTATTTTCCAAGCTATTATTTTGAGATAAGTGAAGAGTCACTATGGTTTCTACCTGCTGTTCACAATTTCTTATCTCTTAAGTTTACAATAACAGATTTAAAAAATTTTTTTCCCTTCCCCTAGCTGTGCTTTGCCTTACTTTCTTTTCCCTTGCCTTTCCTTTCTGCCATTATCTCTTCCTCCTTTCAGCTTTCTATTGCTTTGCTTTGGTTTCTTCTCCAGCCTTTTCCCAAGAACATAATATTAAACCTTGCATGATTTTGGCTTCTTAAAGAAATGCCTTTAATTCCAGTTTATTTGCAACTTGTCCAGTCCTCCCATTTTAAAAACAAAGAGACCCACAGAAGGTGACAATATGATGTTCTCCTGAAAGACTATCAAAGGAAGTGCTTCTCATGCCAATATTTGTGGCAATGAGGAAATGAGCAGTCACTTTGAGGGAATACCCTCTAATCCTGAGATGAGTTTCAATTTGATCTTTTCATTTCTAGGAAAGACAGACTTTCCAACTTCTCAATCACCTTTACACACAGAAACACATGGAACAGGTAACATTTCTTACCTTGTCTTTTCCTTTTTGTGAATCTCTAATGAGTTTTAGTCAGAGAAGAGTTGATACAAAGATATGAGCATCTTTAAATAGCAACTCAATTTATTCCACATCCTTTTACGAAATACATCAAATGTTCAAGGCATGTGCTAGTCACCATGGATAAACATATAAAAATAGATACATTCCTGTCTCCCAAAATGTGCATTTTGCTAGGAGACTTCATGATGTGTGGCAATAAGTGTAAAATAAGGTAAGTGGAGGCATAGAGGATTAAAGCTGAGGGGACGAGGAAAGATGTCCTGATAGAGATGGCACTCGAGGCAAAGCTTGGTGGAAGTCAGGCATTTTAAAAGGCAGAGAGAGATGAGGAGGGAGTGCATTCCATGAGAAAGGGACAACTTACATGAATGTATGCAGGTATGACATAAAGTCTTGAGTTTGAGGTCTCATATCTTTTCATCTAATATTGTCTAAGTTTTGAGATACATTCTCTATGTGCACAACGATGTCTATGGATAAATCAGGTTGTGAATAAATTCATCCTCTTGAAGTCAAAGGTTCTACCTTCTGTGTACCCTTCTAAGAGCAGAGAGATCTTCAATCACTACTACTAATGAATAGTGAAATATATGTACTTGTTGCATTTATGTAGTGTGCAGTCATCATTGGATCTCTTACTAAGCTTGATGTTAGTTTTTTATTTTATTTTATTTTATTTCATTTTTTTATTTTTAGGCAATGGGGGTTAAGTGACTGGCCCAGGGTCACACAGCTAGTAAGTGTCAAGTGTTTGATCTGGATTTGAACTCAGGTCCTCCTGATTCCACGGCTGGTGCTCATATCCACTGCATCACCTAGCTGCCCCATGATGTTATTTTTGGAGAATATTTTTAGAGAGTCTCAGGTTCCAAACTAAATCCTTTCCTCTACTCCATGTAAACCTCTCCATCATTGGTTGCAACTTGTGCTTTTGGACGTGTCTTTGTGGAATGCTCTTTGGTATTTATTTCCTACATTATTATTCTCGCCACCACAGCCAAGGAAACTGACCTTAACATGACCTCTTTTAATTTTTCCTTTCAGGAAGAGCTCAGGGGATAAACCATGAGAGATTGAATGCAGTCAGATAGGAGGGTTCACTGGCATCTTGTATTTCTCAGTAGCCACGGCTGTAATGTGACTGTGTCTTTATACAACGTCTTTGTGCTCATGTGGAATAACGAATGAGGGTCCAGATTAGGCTCTGTTTGCTGATGCTACGTGTACAGATGTAGGTTTAGATTCCTATGTGGAAATGTGAGAGAACTAATGGAAACTAAAGATTATTATTTCTTTGTTTTGTTTTGGGCTAGGCAATGGGGTTCAGTGACCTGCCCAGGGTCACACAGCTAGTAAGCATTATGTGCCTGAGGTCCTCCTGAATCCAGGGCCAGTGCTCTGTCCACTGTGCCATGTAGCTGCCCCTAAGATGAAGATTCTGAAACACAGTGTCAACTACATGGGCCAAGATTCCCCATGCTTCTTTACCTGCTGAGGAGGCTTTTTGGCTCCAGAAAATCATCTGGAACAACTACCAATTGCCCCTTGTTCCCGTTCCCTGGTGTCAACCATTGTATTATGTTCTAGAACCTGTTGTAGGACTGAGTTAGGACCATTTTGCTAGTATGACCCTGGTTGAGGAGGCAAATTGTGGACCAAGGAATCCTTGGGTATCTTTCCTATCTTCCAATTTTCATTGTCCCTGGAGGTGCCAGATGCTTTCTGTCCTGAAAGTAGATTTTGTATGTCTTTCCAGAGAAAGGTATTTCATCATCTTCAGGAGGAAAATAGTACTTTCTACTTACTCCTTCAATCTTCTTTCTTTTTCTTTCTTTTTTCTTTCTTTGTTTCATTGTTTCTTTCTTTCCTTCTTTCTTTCTTTCTTTCTTTCTTTCTTTCTTTCTTTCTTTCTTTCTTTCTTTCTTTCTTTCTTTCTTTCTTTCTTTCTTTCCTTTATTTTCTTTTTCTCTTCTTCTACTATTCTTTTTTCCTTCATTTCCTTTTATCCTTCACTTCCTCCTTTTTTTTTTTTTTTACTATTTTCACTTCTCTCCTTTCTCCTTTATTAGATATTTCCTTCATAGACTAACCTGACCTTTTTTTAAAGTTTGGATCATATACCTAACTGGAAGGGTAGAAAGCAAAAAGGCACAATGATGAACAAGTGATCATTTTAATACCTGATTATTTTATAGCGGGAAATTCCTACCCATTCAGATGCTACAGGAGGCAGAGATGCACTTAGAGCTTTTGTAAATAAAAATTCCAGTGAGGTCTTCATAATATTATGTAGGATAAATTGGGAATTTTTTTTTTTTTTGCTTAGGCAATCAGAGTTAAATGACACACGCAAGGTCACACAGTTAGTAAGTGTCAATGTCTGAGGTTGGATTTCAACTCAGGTCCTCCTGACTTGAAGGCTAGAGCTGTATCCTTTCCGCCACTTAGACGCCCCTGAAATCAGGGAATTTTAAGCTTTCCATGTAAACACTCTGCTGAGCTTCAGACTAGGGAGTAACAAAGGAAGGAATAATACCTTTTGTGGATGTGATAGCCTTTTGATATCCTATTCATTGTGTTACTTTCACACTAAGAGACACCTAAAGGAGAGTTGCCACCTCAGCAATCTCAGCCCTTCTGAGCTTTGAGGGAAGTCTCTAAAAGCCCTGAGATTTCATTCCTGAGGGAGGACACTGAAATGAAATTGTTCTCTCCCCCTCTCTCCCTTGGATTAGATTCTGGTCTGGCCTTGACACTGGTGAACGGAGGAGACAGATGCCGGGGTCGAGTGGAAGTCAGATACCAAGGATTCTGGGGCACCGTTTGTGATGATGACTGGGATGTGACTGATGGCAACGTTGTGTGCAGGCAGCTGGGCTGTGGATATGCTGTGTCAGCTCCAGGATATGCCCGTTTTGGTCAGGGCACTGGCAGAATTCTCCTGGATAACGTGCGGTGTTCCGGGTCTGAATCCTATCTGTGGTCCTGTCCCCACAATGGATGGCTGATCCACAACTGTCGGCACAGTGAGGATGCCAGTGTCATCTGCTCAGGTATTGTCTCTCTGGCAAAGTCCTGCTGCTTCTTTTCTGCAAGGGCTCCTATGTTATAGGAGCAGGCTCCTTTTCACCTTCCTATAAATATT
The DNA here is from genome assembly GCF_003287225.1 of Phascolarctos cinereus. Classification (NCBI taxonomy): domain Eukaryota; kingdom Metazoa; phylum Chordata; class Mammalia; order Diprotodontia; family Phascolarctidae; genus Phascolarctos; species Phascolarctos cinereus. The sequence goes on along the minus strand of NW_027555736.1, from coordinate 85,608,349 downwards.
CATCCAATGAACTGAGCTCATATTAAGAATTCTTCTGTTAGATACATCCCCCAAGTACTTGTTCAGTCTGAGACCCTTCCTGACCCCTTAGATGGAACTTGTGTTCTTACCTTGTCCTAGCAACAGTGTTAATATATATCTTGTATTGTTTTAAATTAGAGCTTATTCTTATGTTTCTCTCTAATGATTTCCCTAAAGTTTTTTTCTGGCAATGTCACTTCCTGTTCAATACTTCCATTTGGTGGAAGAGAAGGGAAAGAAAACACATTTAATTTTTTTTTCCTTTGAGGCAGTTAGGTTAAGTGACTTGCCCAGAGTCACACAGCTAGTCAGGGTTATATGTCTGAGGCCGCTTTGAGCTCAGGTCCTTCTGACTCCAGGGCCAGTGCTCTATCCACTGTGCAAGAAAACACATTGTTGGACTTCCACTTCCAGGAGCCAAGATAGTGGAGTAAGAGGTGAGTCTCTCTTACTCTCCCTTATTAACCCCTGAAACCACTGAAAATATCACACCAGGAAAAACTGTGGAACAGCTGAACCAGAAGAAAGATGGGGTACAGCAGTCCATAGCCAGGTAGCTTGAGGGATTAACTGGGAAGTGTCTTCTTGCCCTGGGGGAAGGGGAGCAGTATAGAATGGGAGGCATCCCAGCAAGCTAGCAGAAAGCCCACCTCAGCATAGTAGGAGGAGATTCTGAAGCCCAGGTGGTAGAGCAGGCAACATATGGGGAACCTGTGGAAACCAGCTCAGAAAACCATCAGGTGCCTTTGCATTCTACAGCAACTGGCTCTCCTAGGCCTCAGCACAACTAAGGGAAGCAGCACTCCAAAGAGCCCCACCCAGGTGGATAAACACCCTACAATACCCAACTGCAAAGAGCTATAGAAAGCAAAAGGAAGAAAGCCTGGGTGAGTAGCAAATCTCCAGGAGCCACCCTACCTAATCCTACTCCTGGAATTCTTTGCTGTTTCCAGCCCAGCACCAGGTAAGCGGCCAGAACCCTACATACTCCACCTGCCAACATTGGAAGCCCCAGCCCAGAAAGCCAGTGACCAGGCACTAGGCTCCCAACACAAGAATGTTGGCTCAGTTCCCTCTGCTCCCCAGCAGGAGAGCCCAGTCTCTTTACAGGCCAGGAGATAAGCAAGCACCTTGAGCAAAAGGAAACATACAACAGATTCTTATCATGGGAAGAGTGAAGATCAAGGCAGAAATTCTAAAGAGGACAACATTGTGAACAAACCCACATCTGGAACTGGTGTGAAGCCCAAAAAGTCTTCTCAGAAGAGCTCAAGAAGGATTTTAAAAGTGAAATGAGAGAGGTAGAAGAAAAATGGAAAAAGAAACAAGAGGTATGTAAGAGGGAGTCAATGGTTTGGAAAAGGAAGGACAATAGGTAAGTGCAGAAAACAAGTCCTGAAAAAATACATTTGGCCAACTGGAAAAAAGTGCACTGAAGAAAACAAGTCCCTAAAAATATAATTGGCCAAATACAAAATCTGAGTGAAGAAAACAATTTGTTAAAAATTAGACTTGAGTAAATGGAAGCCAATGACTGTATGAGAGAGTGTGAATCAGTGAAACAAAAAGGCCAAAGAATGAAAAAAAAGATGAAAATGCAAAATATCTCATTGGTAAAACAACTAACTGGGAAATTTGATCCAGGAGAGACAATTTAAAAAGTATTGGTGTAGCTGAAAATCACGAGGAAAACAAGAGCCTGAACAGTATCTTTCAGGAAATCATAAAGGAAAGCTGCCCTTAGGTCCTAGACCCAGAGGGTAAAACAGCCATAGAAAGAATCCACCGATCACCTCCTGAAAGACATCCCCCAATTGAAAACACCAAGGAATATAGGAGCCAAATTCCAAAATTAGAAGGTCAAAGAGAAAATATTGCAAGCAGCCAGAAAGAAACAATTTAAATATCCTGAGACCACAGTCAGGATTACACAGGACCTTGCACCTTCTCTATTACAAGACCATAGAGCATGGAATATGATACTCCCTAAGGCAAAGGAGCTTGGATTACAACTGAGGATGAATGACCCAGCAAAAATGAGCGTGATCTTTCAGGGGAGAAGATGGATGTTCAATGAAAGAGGGGAGTTCCATACCTTCCTGATAAAAAGACCAGAGCTCAACAGAAAATTTGATCTTCAAATACGAAACTCAAGAGAGATATGAAAAGACACAACTCATCCAGATGGTGATCTGGATGCTTCAGCATCAGCTTCTGATCCAACTGCACACATAAGTTTGCGTGATGATCCTCCCCAACAAAGAAGAGAGTCGAACACAAGAGGGGGATGTCCATCACCACGTGCATGGAGGGCAGAAGCCTGAACACACCCAATGCCCTGAGGTTTGGCTCACCAACCAGCAGTGATGACATGACCCTCAGAAGTCCAAGCATGGAGAACTGCAGTGCTGACCTGCTCCCCTGTGGAGAGTCCCCACTCAATAAAAGAAAGACTGAGAATCGGTTGGCCAGGTTGTCGGAGCACGAGCGAGGAGGCGTCCTGATTGTCCCTACTGCTCACAACCCTGAAGATCTCCTCATGTTTGCCAGGCTATTACATTATTTCTGGGGATGCAATCACTTGGAAGAGATCGTGTACATGGAAAACATGTGGTGATCTCAACTGTGGATGTTCTTTGAGAAGTTCTGAAGTTTCCTGGTGGTCACCAGCCACTAGGACTCAGTTATTTCAGTTTTATGGTCACTTCTAAAGTGAATGGGAAGTTAGCCCCCTGCTCAGAGAAGCACTCACTGTAGAGAATTCTTTGAGCCAGCAAGGGCCAGAGGGGATGGCGAGGCATTCCACAAAAGGAGTGGCTATCCTGGGACCACGGTTGGTTTCCTCTCAGGCTCTAAGTTGGCCCTTCCTCTTATTCCTCCTTTTGTGAAGCAGAATGACTGTGTGCATTCCTAAGGAGTACAGTATTAGTGAGATCGAAAGGCCCACTTCTTTGGACCTTGAATTTTGGATATAGGTGGAGGGAAGAGTATTTGGTGGCTCAGTTAAGCTTGAGGAAAATGCCCTGAAATAACATGATTTTAATTCACATGTTAGTTTCCTAATCTGGAATCAGGTATAGGCTCTAACTCAGCTTGAGCCTAGTGCTGGATTGTGGCGTGGTGACTCCCTCCAGCCATCAGCCCTTCTTCTTAGCTTGCCAGTCATTCCTGGACCTGTGGCCATCCTATGTATTTGGTAGTTGTCAGCCTCAGGTTGGTGGGGTAGGGAAAGCTGAGAAGACTTCCTTTCCCTGCTTGAGTAGTGTATGATTTTTGTAAGGTTCTCTTAAAGGCTAATCTTCCCAACCCAACCATGGTTCATCCCCAGAGCTAAGGGGCTGTTGAGAATACTGTAGGAAAATAAAAGAGCCAGAAATTATCTTTCTAGCTACTCTGTCTCATGCCTTTCCCCTGTCCTTTATAATTGTCATTCAGCCTCTGTAAGGAGTTCCTTCCCCCCATATAAAGAGGGGTACAGCCCCTTGACCAGTTCCCCCGCCCTAATTCTCATAAAAGCCATTATGTAAAACACGGCTCAATCCTTTGGACCCTTCCCATGCAGATTGGCCTGAATGCCTTGACAGTGAGGGACTGCTGCTAGCCAGGAGACCCATAAGCATTAGCGATAAGGCAACGGGAAAACAAGAGTTTCTCTCCATGCTGTGGCAGCCACCCCTGGTGAGATTCACAGCCAATTGGGTCATTTTTGTCAGAGCCTCTTCCCTACCCTGTAGAAGAAACACATTTCTATGCAAAAAGAAAAAAAGAGAAAAAAAGAAAATACATTTATTAAGCACCTACCTTATTCCAGGCTCTGTGCTAATCAATTTACAAATGCTATCTCATTTGACCTCCACAACAAGACTGTGAGGTAACTTGTTTTGTTATTCCCCTTTTCCTAATTGAGGAAACAGGTAAGAGTAAATGCCTTTGTAGGGTCAGAAAGCTAGTAACTATCTGTGGCTGAATTTCAACTCAGGCCTTTCTGACTGCAAGCTCAGGGGTCTCTCTACTGAGCCGCTAAACCCTAACCCCAACACTAACCCCTAAGTCCTAACCCTAAACCTAACCTTAACCCTCACCCTAACCCTAACCCTAGCACTATGATTCCTTTCTAACCCTAATGATTCCTTTCTAATCCTTTCTAACCCTTATGATTCCTTTCTATGATTCTATGATTCCTTTAGAACCCTAACCATAACCCCAACCTTAACTCTAACCCTAACCCTAACAGCAATTGCTTAGGAGATACTTATTGGTAGACTTTAGGCATCCTGCCAAAAAAATGTGTCCTGTGAAATATGATTGTGTTTAAACTTTGGACTTCATTCTTCTTACAGATGCCACTACAGTGATTCCACCAACCCTTGGTAAGTCTGTTTCCTTTTGCACTCAGCACCAAGGCTTTCTACTTGAGGAAAACCTGCTTTCTCTAAGTGATGCAGGATGATAATGTTCCTGCTGTGATGTCCATCGCATGAGCTGAGATCATGTTAAGAAGTCCCAGTTATAGCCCCAACATATCTGATCCATCTTACTGATGCTTCTGGGAAATTTCAACAGTCATGGTCTCTTGATGTAATGCTATTGAATAAGTTTCTGTATTACTTCACTGTTTTGAATCAGAGATGGTCATTATAATTCTTGTAGTTTTAAAAATATTGTCAAACAAAAAGCTTCCTTCCAAAGCTCTATCCTATGTAAATCAATTCTGTTGGAGGTAAGCAGGCTCAAGTGACTTTTGCTCAGGGTCATCCAGCTAATGAAGGTCTAAAGCAGTATTTGAACTCAGGTCCTCCTGATTCCAGGACAAGTGATCTAGTCACTGTGTCACCAACTGCCTCTTAAATTCAATTTTAAATTATCGGGTGAGAGACGAGTACTTGTTTCTCTCACTGTCCTGTGAAACAGATGTAAGCCCTGTTCTGTGAAATGTGTTAGGTGCTCTTCTTACTTTTCTTGTTTTGGTTGTATGTATAGTGCCTGTTGAATTGCTCCAGATATCTGTTTATTTTTTTTTCGGTGATGCAATTGGGATTAAGTGACTTGCCCAGGGTCACACAGGTAGTCAGGGTTGTATGTCTGAAGCCTCATTTAAACTCAGGTCCTTCTGACTCCAGGGCCAGTGCTCTATTCACTGTGCCATTTAGCTGCTCCACGAAAATACATTTATTAAGTACCTACCCTGTTCCAGGCCCTGTGCTAAGGAATTTACAAATATTATCTCATTTGACCTCCACAACAACCCTGTGAAGTAACTTCTATTGTCATTCCCCTTTTCGTAATTGAGGAAGCAGGTAGACAGAGAGTAAGAGACTTTGCTAGGGTCACAAAGCTAGTAACTATCTGTGGCTGAATTTCAACTGAGGCCTTTCTGACTCCGAGCTCAGGGGTCTATCTATCGAGCCCCTAAATCCTAACCCCAAAACTAACCTGAACCCCAACCTTAACCGTAACCCTAACCCTAACCGCTAAGCCATAACCCTAACCCTAACCTAACCCTTATTGCCCCTAAACCCTAACTCCAACCCTTAGCAAAACCCTAACCCTAACCCTAACTCCAGCCCTGTGATTCCCTTCTAACCCTTATGATTCCTTTCTATGATTCTATGATTCCTTTCTAACCATAACCATAACCCCAACCTTAACTCTAACCCTAACCCTAACAGCAATTGCTTAAGAGAAACTTGTTGGTGGACTTTAGGCCTCCTGCCAAACAAAATGTGTCCCGTGAAATATGATTGTGTTTAACCTTTGGACTTCATTCTTGTTACAGGTGCCACTAGGACGATTCCACCAATCCCAGGTAAGTCTGGTTCCTTTTGCACTCAGCACCAAGGCTTTCTACTTGAGGAAAACCTGCTTTCTCTAAGTGATGCAGGATGATAATGTTCCTGCTGTGATGTCCATCGCATGAGCTGAGATCATGTTGAGAAGTCCCATTTATAGCCCCAACATATCTGATCCATCTGACTGATGCTTCTGGGAAGGTTCAACAGTCGTGGTCTCTTGATCTAATGCTATTGACTGAGCTTCTTTATTACTTCATTGTTTTGAATCAGTGATTGTAATTATAATTCTTGTAGTTTTAAAAATATTGCCAAACAAAAAGCTTCCTTCCAAAGCTCTATCCTATGTAAATTAATTCTGTTGGAGGCAAGCAGGGTCAAGTGACTTTTGCTCAGGGTCATCCAGCTAAGTAGGGTATAAAGCAGTATTTGAACTCAGGTCCTCCTGATGCCAGGATAAGTGATCTAGTCACAGTGTCACGAACTGCCTCTTAAATTCAATTTTAAATTATCGGGTGAGAGACGAGTACTTGTTTCTCTCACTGTCCTATGAGTCACATGTAAGCCCTGTTCTCTGCAATGTGTTAGGTGTTATTCTTACTTTTTTGTTGTTTGTTTTTTGGTTGTACGTATAGTGCCTGTTGAATTGCTCCAGATTCTATTTTTTTTTGGTGATGCAAGTGGGATTAAGTGACATGCCCAGGGTCACACAGCTAGTCAGGGTTCTATGTCTGAAGTCTCATTTAAAATCAGGTCCTTCTGACTCCAGTGCCAGTGCTATATTCACTGTGCCATCTAGCTGCTCCACGAAAGTCCATTTTTTAAGTACCTACCCTGAATTTACAAATATTATCTCATTTGATCTCCATAACAACCCTGTGAAGTAACTTTTATTGTCATTCTCCTTTTCCTAATTGAGGAAACAGGTAGACAGAGAGTAAATGACTTTGCTAGGGTCACAAAGCTAGTAATTATCTGTGGCTGAATTTCAACTCAGGCCTTTCTGACTCCAAGCTCGGGGGCTATCTATTGAGCCCCGAAACCCTAACCCCAAAAGTAACCTGAACCCCAACCCTAACCATAACCCTAACCCCTAAGCCGTTACCCTAACCCTAACCTAACCCTTACCCTAATTGCCCCTAAACTGTAACCCCAACCCTAACTGTAACCCTAACCCTAACTCTAGCCCTGTGATTCCTTTCTAACCCTAATGATTCCTTTCTAATCCTTTCTAATACTTATGATTCCTTTCTATGATTCTATGATTCCTTTCTAACCATAACCATAACCCCAACCTTAACTCTAACCCTAACCCTAACAGCAATTGCTTAAGAGAAACTTGTTGGTGGACTTTAGGCCTCCTGCCAAACAAAATGTGTCCCGTGAAATATGATTGTGTTTAACCTTTGGACTTCATTCTTGTTACAGGTGCCACTAGGACGATTCCACCAATCCCAGGTAAGTCTGGTTCCTTTTGCACTCAGCACCAAGGCTTTCTACTTGAGGAAAACCTGCTTTCTCTAAGTGATGCAGGATGATAATGTTCCTGCTGTGATGTCCATCGCATGAGCTGAGATCATGTTGAGAAGTCCCATTTATAGCCCCAACATATCTGATCCATCTGACTGATGCTTCTGGGAAGGTTCAACAGTCGTGGTCTCTTGATCTAATGCTATTGACTGAGCTTCTTTATTACTTCATTGTTTTGAATCAGTGATTGTAATTATAATTCTTGTAGTTTTAAAAATATTGCCAAACAAAAAGCTTCCTTCTAATGTTCTATCCTATGTAATTGAATTCTTTTGGAGGCAAGCAGGCTCAAGTGACTTTTGCTCCGGGTCATCCAGCTAAGTAGGGTATAAAGCAGTATTTGAACTCAGGTCCTCCTGATGCCAGGATAAGTGATCTAGTCACAGTGTCACGAACTGCCTCTTAAATTCAATTTTAAATTATCGGGTGAGAGACGAGTACTTGTTTCTCTCACTGTCCTGTGAATCACATGTAAGCCCTGTTCTCTGCAATGTGTTAGGTGTCATTCTTACTTTTTTTTTGTTTTTTGGTTGTACGTATAGTGCCTGTTGAATTGCTCCAGATTCTATATTTTCTTGGTGATGCAATTGGGATTAAGTGACATGCCCAGGGTCACACAGGTAGTCAGGGTTGTATGTCTGAAGCCTCATTTAAACTCAGGTCCTTCTGACTCCAGGGCCAGTGCTCTATTCACTGTGCCATTTAGCTGCTCCACGAAAATACATTTATTAAGTACCTACCCTGTTCCAGGCCCTGTGCTAAGGAATTTACAAATATTGTCTCATTTGACCTCCACAACAACCCTGTGAAGTAACTTCTATTGTCATTCCCCTTTTCATAATTGAGGAAGCAGGTAGACAGAGAGTAAATGACTTTGCTAGGGTCACAAAGCTTGTAACTGTCTGTGGCTGAACTTCAACTCAGGCGTTTCTGGTTCCAAGCCCAGTGGTCTATGTACTGAGCCCCTAAATCCTCACTCTAACCCTAACCCTAACTCCAATCCATTCTAACCCTAACCCTAACCCTATCCCTATGATTCCTTTCTAACCCTAATGATTCCTTTCTAACCCTTACGATTCGTTTCTATGATTCCTTGTGATTCCTTTCTAACCCTAACCCTAAGCATAACAGTAATTGCTAAAGAGATACTTGTTGGTGGATATTAGGCATGTTGCCAAACAAAATATCTCCTGTGAAATATGATTGTGTTTAACTTTGGACTTCATTCTTCTTACAGATGCCACTACAGACTTTACATCAACCCCTCGTAAGTCTGCTTCCTTTTCTACTCAGCACCAAGGCTTTCTCCTTGAGGAAAACCTGCTTTCTCTTCTAAGTGATTCAGGATGATAATGTTCCTGCTGTGATTTCCACCCCATGAGCTGAGATCATTTTAAGAACTGCCAGTTATAGTCCCAAAGTATCTGATCCATCTGACTGATCCTTCTGGGAAGTTTCAACAGTCCTGGTCTGTTGATCTAATCCTAGTGACTGGGTTTATTTATTGCTGCATTGTTTTGAATTAGAATATGTCATTATAATTGTATAAGTTTTAAAAATATTGCCAAACAAAAAGCTTCCTTCTAATGTTCTATCATATGTAATTGAATTCTTTTGGAGGCAAGCAGGCTCAAGTGACTTTTGCTCAGGGTCATCCAGCTAAGAAGGTTCTAAAGCAGTTTTTGAACTCAGGTCCTCCTGATTCCAGGACAAGTGATCTAATCACTGTGTCACCAACTGCCTCTTAAATTCAAGTTTAAACTCTCAGGTTATAGATACGTACTTGTTTCTCTCAGTCTCCTGTGGAACACATGTAAGCCATTTTCTCTGACATGTTGTAAGGGTAGGTGCTATTCTTGCTTTTTTTTTTTGTTGATTGTACGTATAGTGACTCTTGAATTGTTCTAGATTCTATTTCCTTTTCTTTTTTTTCTGGTGAGACTCTTGGGGTTCAGTGACTTGCCCAGGGTCACACAGCTAGTCAGGGTTCTATGTCTGAGGCCTCATTTGAACTCAAGTCCTTCTGCCTGCAGGGCCAGTGCTCTATTCACTATGCCATCTAGCTGCTTCACAAGAATACATTGATAAAGCACCTACCCTGTTTCAGGCCCTGTGCTAATCAATTTACAAATATTATCTCATTGGACCTCCACAACCACCCTGTGAAGTTACTTGTATTGTCATTGCCCTTTTCCTAGTGAAGGAAAAAGGTAGACAGAGAGGAAATGACTTTCCTAGGGTCCCACAGTTACTAACTATCTATGGTTGGCTTTCAACTCAGGTGTTTCTGGCTTCAAGCCCAGTGTTGTATTCATTGAGCCCCCTAGAATGCCTCTGTTCCCTATCATCTCTAAGAGCACAATAAGCTTTTGTGTTTGGCATTTAAATGTCTTGCTATCCTGATGCCTTCCTATCTTTGCACTTATTACCTTTCTCCACATGCTACAGTTCGGGTATAAGTAGCCATGCGCCACTCCTTACACATTATACCTTATTTGCCTTCTTCTTTCCTTTTGTCCTCTGTCCTCAGCTCTGCCTACCTCGGGTTTCTCGGGCTACATTTAAGGTGACTATAAAATTGCTTTCTATAGGAAGTCCTTGCAATTCCTCTTTGTATTCTCCATGCCAAGTTTACCTTCCATCTCCTCTGCATGTAACCATTCTAAAGAATAATTCACGTATGTATCATGACTTCTATCAGAAAGTTAGCCCCTCGTTGGCACAGAAGTTTTTTGCTCTTTCTTGTCATCCCTCAGTACGTAGTAGGGTGCCCAGTGTGTGGTAACTGCTGAAGAGATACTTGTTGGTTGATTTTAGGCATCCTGCCACCAAAGTGTCTACTGTGAAATATCATTCGGTTTAAACTTTGGACTTCATTCTTCTTACAGGTGCCACTACAGCGATTCCACCAACCACTGGTAAGTCTGGTTCCTTTTGCACTCAGCGCCAAGGCTTTCTATGTGAGGAAAACTTGCTTTCTTTACTAAGTGATCTAGGAGGATAATGCTTTTTTTCTTCTGCTGGATGTCCATCGCATGAGCTGAGATCATTTGAATAACTTCCTGTGATAGCCCCAAAGTATCTGCTCCATCTGACTGATCCTTCTGGAAGTTTCAACAGTCCTGGTCCCTTGATCCAATCTTATTGCCTGAGCTTGTTTTTTGCTGCATTGTTTCTAATTAGAGTTTGTCATTATAATATTTTTAGTTTTAAAAATATGGCCAAACAAAACCCTTCTTTCTAAAGTTCTATCACATGTAGTTGAATTGTTTTGGAGGCAAGTAGAGTCAAGTGACTTTAGCTGAGGATTATAGAGCTAATAAAGGTGTAAAGTATGATTTGAACTCAGGTACTCCTCATTCCAGGACAGGAGCTCTAATCACTGTGTCACCTACTGCCTCTTTACTTTAATTTTAAATTATCAGGTTATAGACAAGTACTTGTTCCTCTCACTCTCATATGGATCACATTTAAGCCCTTTTCTCTGAAACATGGTAAGTGTAGGTGTTGTTCTTGTTTCTTCTTTTTCTTATGCCTATGGTCTTCCATATAGTGACTCTTGAAATGTTTTAGATTCTTCATTTTTATTTTTGGTGAGGCAATTGGGGTTAAGCGAGTTGGTCAGGGTCACACAGCTAGTAAGTGTCAAGTGTCTTAGACCAGATTTCGACCCATGTCTTCCTGACTGCAGGGCCAGTGCACTTTCCACTGTGCCATGTAGCTGCCCCTAAGATGAAGATTCTGAAATACAGTGTCAGCTACATGGGCCAAGATTCCCCATGTTTCTTTACCTGCTGAGGAGGCCTTTTCGCTCCAGAAAATCATCTGGAACAACTACCAATTGCCCCTTGTTCCACGTTCACTGGTGCCAACGATTGTATTATGTTCTAGAACCTGTTGTAGGACTGAGTTAGGACCACTTTGCTAGTATGACCCTGGCTGAGGGGGCAAAATGTGGACCAAGGAATCCTTGGGTATTTTTCCTACCTTCCAATTTTCGTTGTCCCTGGAGGTGCTAGATGCTTTTTGTCCTGAACCTATCATTAGGAATTATTGTGGATGTGGAGCAGGTCATTGCCATTTCATGCCAAAGAAAGAAGAGGTCCAAATTAGCTCTCAGATTTTATATGTCTTTCCAGAGAAAGGTATTTCATCATTTTTCAGGAGGAAAATAGTACTTTCTACTTACTCCTTCAATCTTCTTTCCTTTTCTTTCTTTGTTTCTTTGTTTTGTTGTTTCATTGTTTCTTTCCTTCCTTCCTTTTTCCTTCCTTCCTTCTTCCTTTCTTTTTTTCTTTCTTTCTTTCTTTCTTTCTTTCTTTCTTTCTTTCTTTCTTTCTTTCTTTCTTTCTTTCTTTCTTTCTTTCTTTCTTTCTTTCTTTCTTTCTTTAGCTTCATTTTCTTTTTGTCTTCTTCCACTCTTCTTCCTTCAATTCCTTTTATCCTTAATTTCCTCTTTTTTTTTTTTTACTATTTTCATTTGTCCCCTTTCTCCTTTGTAAGATATTTACTTCACAGACTAACCAGATCATTTTTTAAAGTTTTGATCATATACCTAAGTGGAAGTGTAGAGAGCAAAAAGGCACAATGATGAGCAAGCGATCATTTTAATACCTGACTATTTTATAGTGGTAAATTCCTGCCCATTAAGATGATACACGAGGCAGAGATGCACTTAGAACTTTTGCAAATAAAAGTTCCAGTGAAATATTCATAAGATTATGTAGGATAAATCAGGAAATTTTTTTTTTTGCTTCGGCAATCGGGGTTAAGTGACTTACACAAGGTCACACAGTTAGTAAGTGTCAATGTCTGAGGTTGGATTTCATCTCAGGTCCTCCTGACTTCAAGGCCAAAGCTGTATCCTTCACGCCATGTAGACGCCCCTTAAATCAGGGAATTTTAAGCTTCCCATGTAAATAGTCTGCTGAGCTTCAGACTAGGGAGTAACAAAGGAAGGAATAATACCTTTTGTGGATGAGATAGCCTTTTGGTATCCTTTTCATTGTGTTACTTTCACACTAAGACACCCCTAAAGGAGAGTTGCCACCTCAGCAATCTCAGCCCTTCTGAGCTTTGAGGGAAGTCTCTAAAAGCCCTGAGGTTTCATTCCTGAGGGAGGATACCGAAATGAAATTGTTCTCTCCCCCTCTCTCCCTTGGATTAGATTCTGGTCTGGCCTTGACACTGGTGAACGGAGGAGACAGATGCCAGGGTCGAGTGGAAGTCAGATACCAAGGATCCTGGGGCACCGTTTGTGATGATGACTGGGATGTGACTGATGGCAACGTTGTGTGCAGGCAGCTGGGTTGTGGATATGCTCTGTCAGCTCCAGGAAGGGCCCGTTTTGGTCAGGGCACTGGCAGAATTCTCCTGGATAACGTGCGGTGTTCCGGGTCTGAATCCTATCTGTGGTCCTGTCCCCACAATGGGTGGCTGATCCACAACTGTCGGCACAGTGAGGATGCCAGTGTCATCTGCTCAGGTATTGTCTCTCTGGCAAAGTCCTGCTGCTTCTTTTCTGCAAGGGCTCCTATGTTATAGGAGCAGGCTCCTTTTCACCTTCCTATAAATATTCATCCAATGAACTGAGACTCATATTAAGAATTCTTCTGTTAGATACATCCCCCAAGTACTTGTTCAGTCTGAGAGACCCTTCCTGACCCCTTAGATGGAACTTGTGTTCTTACCTTGTCCTAGCAACAGTGTTAATATATATCTTGTATTGTTTTAAATTAGAGCTTATTCTTATGTTTCTCTCTAATGATTTCCCTAAAGTTTTTTTCTGGCAATGTCACTTCCTGTTCAATACTTCCATTTGGTGGAAGAGAAGGGAAAGAAAACACATTTAATTTTTTTTTTTCCGTTGAGGCAGTTAGAGTTAAGTGACTTGCCCAGAGTCACACAGTTAGTCAGGGTTATATGTCTGAGGCCGCCTTTGAGCTCAGGTCCTTCTGACTCCAGGGCCAGTGCTCTATCCACTGTGCAAGAAAACACATTGTTGGACTTCCACTTCCAGGAGCCAAGATAGTGGAGTAAGAGGTGAGTCTCTCTTACTCTCCCTTATTAACCCCTGAAACCACTGAAAATATCACACCAGGAAAAACTGTGGAACAGCTGAACCGGAAGAAAGATGGGGTACAGCAGTCCAATAGCCGAGGTACCTTGAGGGATTAACTGGGAAGTGTCTTCTTGCCCTGGGGGAAGGGGAGCAGTATAGAATGGGAGGCATCCCAGCAAGCTAGCAGAAAGCCCACCTCAGCATAGTAGGAGGAGATTCTGAAGCCCAGGTGGTAGAGCAGGCAAATATGGGGAACCTGTGGAAACCAGCTCAGAAAACCATCAGGTGCCTTTGCATTCTACAGCAACTGGCTCTCCTAGTGCCTCAGCACAACTAAGGGAAGCAGCACTCCAAAGAGCCCCACCCAGGTGGATAAACACCCTACAATACCCAACTGCAAAGAGCTATAGAAAGCAAAAGGAAGGAAAGGCCTGGGTGAGTAGCAAATCTCCAGGAGCCACCCTACCTAATCCTACTCCTGGAATTCTGGTTTTGCTGTTTCCAGCCCAGCACCAGGTAAGCGGCCAGAACCCTACATACTCCACCTGCCAACATTGGAAGCCCCAGCCCAGAAAGCCAGTGACCAGGCACTAGGCTCCCAACACAAGAATGTTGGCTCAGTTCCCTCTGCTCCCCAGCAGGAGAGCCCAGTCTCTTTACAGGCCAGGAGATAAGCAAGCACCTTGAGCAAAAGGAAACATACAACAGATTCTTATCATGGGAAGAGTGAAGATCAAGGCAGAAATTCTAAAGAGGACAACATTGTGAACAAACCCACATCTGGAACTGGTGTGAAGCCCAAAAAGTCTTCTCAGAAGAGCTCAAGAAGGATTTTAAAAGTGAAATGAGAGAGGTAGAAGAAAAATGGAAAAAGAAACAAGAGGTATGTAAGAGGGAGTCAATAGTTTGGAAAAGGAAGGACAAAAGGTAAGTGTAGAAAACAAGTCCTGAAAAAATACATTTGGCCACCTGGAAATAAGTACACTGAAGAAAACAAGTCCCTAAAAATATAATTGGCCAAATACAAAATCTGAGTGAAGAAAACAATTTGTTAAAAATTAGACTTGAGTAAATGGAAGCCAATGACTGTATGAGAGAGTATGAATCAGTGAAACAAAAAGCCAAAGAATGAAAAAAAAGATGAAAATGCAAAATATCTCATTGGTAAAACAACTAACTGGGAAATTTGATCCAGGAGAGACAATTTAAAAAGTATTGGTGTAGCTGAAAATCACGAGGAAAACAAGAGCCTGAACAGTATCTTTCAGGAAATCATAAAGGAAAGCTGCCCTTAGGTCCTAGACCCAGAGGGTAAAACAGCCATAGAAAGAATCCACCGATCACCTCCTGAAAGACATCCCCCAATTGAAAACACCAAGGAATATAGGAGCCAAATTCCAAAATTAGAAGGTCAAAGAGAAAATATTGCAAGCAGCCAGAAAGAAACAATTTAAATATCCTGAGACCACAGTCAGGATTACACAGGACCTTGCACCTTCTCTATTACAAGACCATAGAGCATGGAATATGATACTCCCTAAGGCAAAGGAGCTTGGATTACAACTGAGGATGAATGACCCAGCAAAAATGAGTGTGATCTTTCAGGGGAGGAGATGGATGTTCAATGAAAGAGGGGAGTTCCATACCTTCCTGATAAAAAGACCAGAGCTCAACAGAAAATTTGATCTTCAAATACGAAACTCAAGAGAGATATGAAAAGACACAACTCATCCAGATGGTGATCTGGATGCTTCAGCATCGGCTTCTGAT
This sequence comes from Phascolarctos cinereus, assembly GCF_003287225.1. NCBI lineage: Eukaryota > Metazoa > Chordata > Mammalia > Diprotodontia > Phascolarctidae > Phascolarctos > Phascolarctos cinereus. Next base: position 85,593,178 of record NW_027555736.1, on the reverse strand, counting down.
TCAACTGCACACATAAGTTTGCGTGATGATCCTCCCCAACAAAGAAGAGAGTCGAACACGAGAGGGGGATGTCCATCACCACGTGCATGGAGGGCAGAAGCCTGAACACACCCAATGCCCTGAGGTTTGGCTCACCAACCAGCAGTGATGACATGACCCTCAGAAGTCCAAGCATGGAGAACTGCAGTGCTGACCTGCTCCCCTGTGGAGAGTCCCCACTCAATAAAAGAATGACTAAGAATCTGTTGGCCAGCTTGTGAGAGCATGAGCAGGGAGCCATCCTCAGTGTCCCTGCTGCTCAGAACCCTGAAGATCTCCTCGTGTTTGCCAGGCTATTACATTATTTCTGGGGACGCATCACTTGGAAGAGATCGTGTACATGGAAAACATGTGGTGATCTCAACTGTGGATGTTCTTTGAGAAGTTCTGAAGTTTCCTGGTGGTCACCAGCCACTAGGACTCAGTTATTTCAGTTTTATGGTCACTTCTAAAGTGAATGGGAAGTTAGCCCCCTGCTCAGAGAAGCACTCACTGTAGAGAATTCTTTGAGCCAGCAAGGGCCAGAGGGGATGGCGAGGCATTCCACAAAAAGAGTGGCTATCTTGTTACCACGGTTGGTTTCCTCTCAGGCTCTAAGTTGGCCCTTCCTCTTATTCCTCCTTTTGTGAAGCAGAATGACTGTGTGCATTCCTAAGGAGTACAGTATTAGTGAGATCGAAAGGCCCACTTCTTTGGACCTTGAATTTTGGATATAGGTGGCGGGAAGAGTATTTGGTGGCTCAGTTAAGCTTGAGGAAAGTGCCCTCAAGTAACATGACTTTAATTCACATGTTAGCTTCCTAATCTGGAATCAGGTATAGGCTCTAACTCAGCTTGAGCCTAGTGCTGGATTGTGGCATGGTGACTCCCTCCAGCCATCAGCCCTTCTTCTTAGCTTGCCAGTCATTCCTGGACCTGTGGCCATCCTATGTATTTGGTAGTTATCAGCCTCGGGTTGGTGGGGTAGGGAAAGCTGAGAAGCCTTCCTTTCCCTGCTTGAGTAGTGTATGATTTTTGTAAGGTTCTCTTAAAGGCTAATCTTCCCAACCCAACCATGGTTCATCCCCAGAGCTAAGAGGCTGTTGAGAATGCTGTGGGGAAATAAAAGAGCCAGGAATTATCTTTCTAGCTACTCTGTCTCATGCCTTTCCCCTGTCCTTTATAATTGTCATTCAGCTTCTGTATGGAGTACCCTCCCCCCCTTTTAAGAGGGGTACAGTCCCTTGATAAATTCCACCCCGCCCATTCTCAAAGAATCCATTATAGTAAACCTGGCTCAATCCTTGGGACCCTTCCTATGGAGATTGGCCTGAATGCCTTGACAGTGAGGGACTGCAGCTAGCCAGCAGACCCATAAGTATTAGCGATAAGGCAACGAACGGGAAAACAAGAGTTTGTCTCCATACTGCGGCAGCCACCCCTGATGTGATTCACAGCTAATTACGTCCTTTTTGTCAGAGCCTCTTCCATGCTCTGTCTGCGGAAGGAACACAAACTTATGTAAAAAAAAAGAAAAAGAGAATAATAAGAAAAATTCATTTATTAGACTCCTTTTTCCTGGCACTGTTCTAATCAATTTGCAAATGTTATCTCATTTGACCTGCACAACAATGCTGTGAGGTAACTTGTATTGGTATTCCCCTTTTCCTAATTGAGGAAACTGGTAGAAAGAGAGTAAATGACTTTGCTAGGGTACCAAATCTAGTCAGTATCTGTGGTTGAATTTCAACTCAGGCCTTTCTGACTCCAAGCTCTGTGGTCTATCTATTGAGCCCCTAAACCCTAAACCCAACCCTAACCTGAACCCTAACCCTGACACTAACCTCAGTCATTTCTAACCCTGTCTTTTCTAACCTTAACCATAACCCTAACCCTAACCCTATGATTACATTCTAACCCTAATGATTCCTTTTTAATCCTTTCTAACCCTAATGATTCATCATCACTCCTTTTATGATCCCTTATGATTCCTTTCTCACCCTAATCCTATCTGTAACCCTAACCCCCTAACCCTAGCACTCATTGTTTAAGAGATACTTGTTGGTACATTTTAGGTATCCTGCCAAGCAAAATGTTTACTGTGAAATATGATTGTGTTTAAACTTTGGACTTCCTTCTTTTTACAGGTGCCACTACAGCGATTCCACCACCCATTGGTAAGTCTGGTTCCTTTTGCACTCAGCACCAAGGCTTTGTACTTGAGGAAATCCTGCTTTCTTTACTAAGAGGTCCAGGACTATAATGCTTTTTTCTCCTGCTGTGATGTGCATCCGATGAGCTGAGATCATGTTAAGAACTCCCAGTTATAACCCGAAAGTATCTGATCCACCTGACTGATCCAATTGGGAAGTTTCGGCAGTCGTGGTCTCTTCATCTAATGCTATTGACTGAGCTTCTTTATTGCTTCATTGTTCTGAATTAGAGTTTTTCATTATAATTCTATAAGTGTTAGAAATATTGCCAAACATATACCTTTTTTCTGAAGTTCTATCTTAGGTAGTTTAATTCTTTTGGAGGCAAGCAGGGTCAAGTGACTTCTGCTCAGGGACATGCAGCTAAGAAGGGTCTAAAGCAGTGTTTGAACACAGGTCCTCCTGATTCCAGGACAAGTGATCTGATCACTGTGTCACCAACTGCCTCTTAAATTCGATTTAAATTATCAGGTTATAGAAAATTACTTGTTTCTTTCACTCTCCTGTGAATCACATGTAGGCCCTTTTCTCTGTTTTAAGTGTATGTGTTATTCTTGCATTTTTTTTTTTTTGGTTGTATGTATAGTGACTCTTGATTTGTTCTAGATGTTATTTTTTTCTTTTTGGTGAGGCACTTGGGGTTAAGTGACTTGCCCAGGGTCATACAGATAATCAGGGTTCTGTGCCTGAGGCCTCATTTAAACTCAAGTCCTTCTGACTCCAGGGCCAGTGCTCCATTCACTGTGCCATCTAGGTGCTCCAAGAAAAAGATATTTATTAAGAACCTCCCCTGTCTCAAGCCATGTGCTAATCAGTTTACAAATATTATCTCATTTAACCCCCACAACAACCCTGTGAAGTACCTTTTCTTGTCATTCCCCTTTTCCTAGTTAAGGAAAAAGGTAGACAGAGAGTAAATGACTTTACTAGGGTCAGAAAGTTAGTAACTCTCTATGGTTGGATTTCAACTCAGGTCTTTCTGGCTCCAAGCCCAGTGCTCTATTAATTGAGCCCCCTAGAATGCCTCTGTTCCCTATTATCTGTGACATCAAAATCAGCTTTTCTGGTTGGCATGTCAATGTCTGGCGATCCTGATCCCTTCCTATCTTTGCACTTAGTACCTTTCCCCTCATGCTACAGTTTGGGGGTAAGTAGCTCTGCGCCACTCCTTACACATTATGCCTTATTTGCCTTCTCCTTTCCTTGTGTCCTCCCTCCTCACTTCTGCCTACCTCTGGTTGCTCAGGCTACCTTGAAGATGCCTATAAAATTGCTTTCCCTAGGAAGTCCTTGCAATTCCTCTTTGTATTCTCCATGCCAAGTTTACCTTCCATCTCCTCTGCATGTAGCTATTCTAAAGAATAATTCATGTATGTATCATGACTTCTATCAGAAAGCAAGCCCCTCATTGGCATAGAAATGTTCTATTCTTTCTTGTCATTCCTTAGTGCGTAGTAGGGTGCCCAGTGTGTGGTAACTGCTGAAGAGATACTTGTTGGTGGATTTTAGGCATCCTGCCACCAAAATGTCTGCTGTGCAATAGGATTGTGTTTAAACTTTGGACTTCCTTCTTTTTACAGGTGCCACTACAGTGATTCCACCACCCATTGGTAAGTCTGTTTCCTTTTGCACCCAGCACCAAGACCTTCTACTTGAGGAAAACCTGCTTTCTTTATTAAGTGATCTAGGGGGATAATGCTTTTTTTCTTCTGCTGGATGTCCATCGCATGAGCTGAGATCATTTGAATAACTTCCTGTGATAGCCCCTAAGTATCTGCTCCATCTGACTGATCCTTCTGGAAGTTTCAACAGTCCTGGTCTCTTGATCCAATCTTATTGACTAAGCTTGTTTTTTGGTGCATTGTTTTGAATTAGAGTTTGTCGTTATAATTCTTTTAGTTTTAAAAATATGGCCAAACACAACCCTGCTTTCTAAAGTTCTGTCACATGTAGTTTCAATTGTTTTGGAGGCAAGCAGAGTCAAGTGACTTTAGCTGAGTATTGTACAGCTAATAAAGGTCTAAAGCAGGATTTGAACTCAGGTCCTCCTCATTCCAGGACAGGAGCTCTAATCACTGTGTCACCTACTGCCTCTTTACTTTAATTTTAAATTATCAGGTTATAGACAAGTACTTGTTCCTCTCACTCTCATATGGATCACATTTAAGCCCTTTTTTCTGAAACATAGTAAGTGTAGGTGCTGTTCTTGTTTCTTCTTTTTCTTATACCTATGGTTTTCCATATAGTGACTCTTGAAATGTTTTAGATTCTTCATTTTTATTTTTGGTGAGGCAATTGGGGTTAAGTGACTTGGTTAGGGTCACACAGCTGGTAAGTCTCAAGTGTCTTAGACCGGATTCCAACTTATGTCTTCCTGACTGCAGGGCCAGTGCTCTATCCACTGTGTCATGTAGCTGCCCCTGAGATGAAAATTCTGAAACACAGTGTCAGCTACATGGGCCAACTTTCCCCATGTTTCCTTACCTGCTGAGGAGGCCTTTTCGCTCCTGAATATCATCTGGAACAACTACCAATTGCCCCTTGTTCCACGTTCACTGGTGCCAACGATTGTATTATGTTCTAGAACCTGTTGTAGGACTGAGTTAGGACCACTTTGCTAGTATGACCCTGGCCGAGGAGGCAAAATATGGACAAAGGAATCCTAGGGTATCTTTCCTACCTTCCAATTTTCGTTGCCCCTGGAGGAGCTGGATGTTTTTTCTCCTGAAACTATCATTAGGAATTATTGTGGATGTGGAGCAGGTCATTGCCATTTCATGCCAAAGAAAGAAGAGGTCCAAATTAGCTCTCAGATTTTATATTTCTTTCCAGAGAAAGGTATTCATCACTTTCAGGAGGAAAATAGTACTTTCTATTTACTCCTTCAATCTTCTTTCTTTCTTCCTTTCTTTCTTTCTTTCTTTCTTTCTTTCTTTCTTTCTTTCTTTCTTTCTTTCTTTCTTTCTTTCTTTCTTTCTTTCTTTCTTTCTTTCTTTCTTTCTTTCTTTCTTTCTTTCTTTCTTTCTTTCTTTCTTTCTTTCTTTCTTTCTTTCCTTCTTGTTTTCTTTCTTTCTTCTTTTGCTTTATTTTCTTTTTGTCTTCTTCCACTCTTCTTCCTTCATTTCCTTTTATCCTTCATTTCTTCTTCTTCTTTTTTTTTTTTTTTACTATTTTTACTTCTCTCCTTTCTCCTGTGTTAGATATTTCCTTCATAGACTAACCAGATCATTCTTTTAAAGTTTTGGTCATATACCTAACTGGAAGTGTAGAGAACAAAAAGGAACAATGATGAACAAACGATCATCTTAATACCTGATTGTTTTGTAGTGGGAAATTCTTGCCCATTAAGATGATACGGGAGGTAGAGACACACTTACACCTTTTGTTAATAACAATTCCAGTGAGGTCTTCATAATATTATGTAGGATAAATCAGGAATTTTTTTTTTTTGCTTAGGCAATTGGGGTTAAGTGACTTACACAAGGTCACACAGTTAGTAAGTGTCATTGTCTGAGGTTGGATTTCATCTCAGGTCCTCCTGACTTTAAGGCCAAAGCTGTCTCCTTTATGCTATGCAGACACCCCTTAAATCACGGAATTTTAAGCTTCCCATGTATATAGTCTGCTGAGCTTCAGACTAGGGAGTAAGAATGGAAGGAATAATACCTTTTGGGAATGGGATAGCCTTTTGGTATCCTTTTCATTGTGTTACTTTCACACTAAGACACCCCTAAAGGAGAGTCCCCACCTCAGCAATCTCAGCCCCTTCTGAGCTTTGAGGGAAGTCTCTAAAAGCCCTGGGATTTCATTCCTGAGGAAGGACACTGAAATGAAATTGTTCTCTCCCCTTGTCTCCCTTGGATTAGATTCTGGTCTGGCCTTGACACTGGTGAACGGAGGAGACAGATGCCGGGGTCGAGTGGAAGTCAGATATCAAGGATCCTGGGGCACTGTTTGTGATGATGACTGGGATGTGACTGATGGCAACGTTGTGTGCAGGCAGCTGGGTTGTGGATATGCTCTGTCAGCTCCAGGAAGGGCCCGTTTTGGTCAGGGCACTGGCAGAATTCTCCTGGATAACGTGCGGTGTTCCGGGTCTGAATTCTATCTGTGGTCCTGTCGCCACAATGGGTGGCTGATCCACAACTGTCGGCACAGTGAGGACGCCAGTGTCATCTGCTCAGGTATTGTCTCTCTGGCAAAGTCCTGCTGCTTCTTTTCTGCAAGGGCTCCTATGTTATAGGAGGAGGCTCCTTTTCACCTTCCTATTAATAGTCATGCAATGAACTGAGGCTCATATTAAGAATTCTTCTGTTAGATACATCCCCCAAGTACTTGTTCAGTCTGACAGACCCTTCCTGACCCCTTGCATGGAACTTGTGTTCTTACCTTGTCCTAGCAACACTGTTAATATATATCTTGTATTGTTTTAAATTAGAGCTTATTCTTATGTTTCTTTCTAATGATTTCCTTAAAGTTTTTTTTCTGTCAATGTCACTTCCTGTTCAATACCTCCATTTGGTGGAAGAGAAGGGAAAGAAAACACATTTAATTTTTTTTCCTTTGAGGCAGTTAGGGTTAAGTGACTTGCCCAGAGTCACACAGCTAATCAGGGTTGTATGTGTGAGGCTGCATTTGAGCTCAGGTCCTTCTGACTCCAGGGCCAGTGCTCTATCCACTGTGCAAGAAAACACATTGTTGGACTTCCACTTCCAGGAGTCAAGATAGTGGAGTAAGAGGTGAGTCCCTCTTACTCTCCCTTATTAACCCCTGAAACCACTGAAAATATCACCCCAGGAATAACCGTGGAACAGCTGAACCAGAAGAAAGATGGGGTACAGCAATCCAGTAGCCCAGGTAGCTTGAGGGATCAATTGGGAAGTGTCTTCTTGCCCTGGTGGAAGGGGAACAGTACAGAATGGGAGGCATCCCAGCAAGCTAGCAGAAAGCCCACCTCAGCATAGTAGGAGGAGATCCTGAAGCCCAGGTGGTAAAGCAAGCAAATGCTAACACCTGGATCTCTGAGTGCCTCAGTGAGGCCAGGGGAACCAGTGCAAACCTGTTCAGAAAACCACCAGGTGCCTTGGCATTCTACAGCAGCTGACTCTCCTAGGGCCTCAGCACAACTAAGGGAAGCAGCTCTCTAAGGGTCCCCGCCAGGTGGATGAACACCCTACAAAATCCCACTGAAAAGAGCTGAAGAAAGCAAGAGGAAGGAAGGGCCTGGGTGAGTAGGAAATCTCCAAGAGCCACCTTACCCAGTTCTACTCCTGCAGTTCCAGTTTTGCTGTTTCCAGCCCAGCACCTGGTAAGCTGCCAGAAACCTACAGCATCTACCTGACAACATTGCAGGCCCCAGGCCACAAAGCCAGTGACCAGGCCGCTAGGCTCCCAACACAAGAAACTTGGGTCAGTTCCCTCTGCTCCTCAGCAGGAGAGCCCAGTCTCTTTACAGGCCAGGAGATAAGGAAACACCTTGAGCAATAGGAAACATACAACAGATTGTTATCATGGCAAGAGTGAAGATCAAGGCAGAAATTCTAAAGAGGACACCATTGTCAACAAAGCACATCTGGAACTGGTGTGAAGCCCCAAAACGTCTTCTCAGAAGAGCTCAAGAAGGATTCTAAAAGTGAAATGAGAGAGGTAGAAGAAAAATGGAAATAGAAACAAGAGGTATGCAAGAGAGAGTCAATAGTTTGGAAAAGGAAGGAGAAAAATAAAGTGTAGAAAACAAGTGCTTAAAAAATACCGTTGGCCAACTGGAAAAAAGTACACCGAAGAAAACAAGTGCCTAAAAATACAATTGGCCAAATGGGGAAGGAGATACAAAATCTAACAGAAGAAAACAATTTGTTAAAAATTAGAATTGAGCAAATGGAAGCCAATGACTGTATGAGAGAGTATGAATCAGTCAAACAAAAAGCAAAAGAATGAAAAAAATAGATGAAAATGTAAAATATCTCATTGGAAAAACAACTGACCAGGAAAATTGATCCAGGAGAGACGATTTAAAAATTATTGGTCTAGACTTCCCCTTCCGGGAGCCAAGATGGCGGAGTGAAAAGGTGGTCGCTCTTACTGTCCCCTATCAACCTCTGAAAACCCAGGAAATATCACCCCAGAATAAAAAACCCTGGAACACCTGAACTAGAAGAAGGACGAGAAGCAGCAGTGCAGCAGCCCAGCAAAGGGGTCTCCCAGTGCCTCAGCAAAAATAAGGGAGGGAGAACTACAAGGGGCCCCAGGCGTACAAGTACCCTGGAGCATTCATCTGATCAGATGTGAAGAAAACAACCTAAAGGCTTCTTAAAGCCCCAGTGTTGCTGATTCCAACCTAACACAAGGTGAGCTGTAGGAGCCCTGAAGCCTCCAATTGTGAAGAAATCCTGAAGCCCAGGTGGTAGAGCAGGCAAACACCAACACCTGGATCTCCGAGTGCCTCATTGAGGGTGGGAACCAGTGGAAACCAGCTCAGAAAACCACCAGGAGCCTCGGCACTCCAGCAAAGGAATCTCCCAGTGCATTAGCAGAAAGAGGGAGACAACACTGCAGGGGCCCCAGGCAGATAAACATCCTGCAGCAACCATCTAATAGGAGCTGAAGAAAGCTAAAGGAAAGGAAAAGCAGGCAACCTAGAATTGCCTGAAAGTTCCAGCCTTGCTGATTCCAGCCCAACACAAGGTAAGCTGCCAGAAACCTACAGCCTCCAATTCCCAGCATAAGAGGCCCCAGCACACAAAGCCAGTGACCAAGACCTAGGCTCCCAACACAAGAAGCTTGGGTCAGTACCCTCTGTTCCCCAGCAGGAGAGCTCAATCTCTTTAAAGGCCAGGGAATAAAGAAACACCATGAGTAAAAAGAAACGTACCATAGATTCATATTATGAGAAGAGTGAAGATCAAGACAGAAATTCTGAAGAGGACAACATTGTCAACAAACCCACATCTGCAACAACAAAAGGGAATATGAACTGGTCTGAAGCCCAAAAAGCCTTCTTAGAAGAGCTCAAGAAGGATTTTAATAGTCAAATGAGAGAGGTAAAAGAGTCCTTCAAAAATACAATTGGCCATTGGAAAAAAAATACACTGAAGAAAACAAGTCCCTAAAAAACACAATTGGCCAATTGAAGGAAGGACAAAAACTAACAGAAGAGTACACTGAAGAAAACAAGTCCCTAAAAAACACAATTGGCCAGTTGAAGAAGGAAGTACAAAATCTAACAGAAGAGTATACTGAAGGAAACAAGTCCCTAAAAAACACAATTGGCCAGTTGAAGAAGGAAGTACAAAAACTAACAGAAGAAAACAATCTGTTAAAAACTAGAATTGGACAAATGGAAACTAATGTCTCTAGGAGAGAGCAAGAATCAGTCAAACAAAAAAAAAATGAAAAAATAGATGAAAATGTAAAATACCTCATCAGTAAAACAACCGACCTGGAAAATCGACTCAGGAGAGACAATTTAAAAATTATTGGACTACCTGAAAATCATGATGAAAAAAAGAGCCTGGACAGTATCTTTCAGGAAATCATAAAGGAAAACTGCCCAGAAGTCCTAGAACCAGAAGGGAAAATAACCATAGAAAGAATCCACCGATCACCACCTGAAAGAGATCCCAAATTGACAACGCCAAGAAATATAATAGCAAAATTCCAAAATTACCAGATGAAAGAGAAGGTGCTGCAAGCAGCCAGAAAGAAAGAATTTAAATATCATGGAACCACAGTCAGGATTACACAGGACCTTGCAGCTTCTACATTAAAAGACCGCAGGGCATGGAACATGATATTCCGTAAGGCAAAGGAGCTTGGAATGCAGCCAAGGATCAATTACCCAGCAAAAATGAGCATCATTTTTCAAGGGAGGAGGTGGATATTCAACGAAATAGGAGACTTCCAAACTTTCCTGATAAAAAGACCAGAGCTCAACAAAAAATTTGATCTTCAAGTACAGGACTCAAGAAGGACTTAAAAAGGTAAATGGGACAGAAGGATACAATATGTTGTTAATAAGGGGGGGGCTGTTTAAACCCCTACAAGGGAATATGAGACTTGCAACCCTTGAGAACTGTATTGTTATTACACCTTGTTAAAGGAGTATACATAAAGAGGGTGGATATTAGTTGACTTTGATGTAATGATAAAAAAAATCTAATCAAGTGGGTTAAATGGATCCAAATAAGTGGATCAATCTGATCTTAGAAAATGTACTGAGAAAGGAGGAGGCAGACAAGGGTAAATTACATTACAGGAAAAGACACAAAATCCTATTACAGCAGAGGGAAAGAAGGGGGGGAGCATTGTTTGAACCTTACTCTCATCAGATTTGGCTCAAGAAGGGCATAATATAATCAGTTAGGTATAGAAATCTAACTTGCCCTATAGGCAGTAGGAGGGAAAAGGGGAAAGAAAAGGGAGGGGGAAAGAAAAGGGAGGGGGAAAGAAGGGAGGGAAGAAGCAGTAAGACTAAAGGGAAGAAAAGGGAAAGGGATAATGAAAGGGGAGAGGGACTGAAGGAGGCGGTGGTCAAAAGCAAAACACTAGTGAAGAGCAGAAAGGAAAAAGGAGAAAGAAAAGCATAAATGGGGGAAAAGGATGGAGAAAAAGACACAGATAGTAATCATAACTGTGAATGTGAATGGGATGAACTCTCCCATAAAACAGAAAGGATTGCAGAATGGATTAAAAACCATAATCCTACAATATGTTGTTTACAGGAAACACATTTGAAAAAGAGTGACACATACAGGGTAAAGGTAAAAGGCTGGAGCAGAATATATTATGCGTCAGCTGAAGAAAAAAGCAGGGGTAGCAATCCTGATCTCAGACAAAGCAAAAGCAAAAATAGATCTAATCAAAAGAGATAAGGAAGGAAACTACATCCTGCTAAAAGGCACCATAGACAATGAAGTAATATCATTACTAAATATATATGCACCAAATGGTATAGCATCCAGATTCCTACAGGAGAAGTTCAGGGAGTTGCAGAAAGAAATACACAGCAAAACTACACTAGTGGGGGACCTGAACCTCCCCCTCTGCACTAGATAAGTCTAACCACAAAATAAACAAGAAAGAAGTTAAGGAGGTGAATAGAACATTAGAAAAGTTAGGTATGATAGACCTCTGGAGAAAACTGAATGGGGATAGAAAGGAATATACTTTTTTCTGCAGTACATGGCACATACACAAAAATTGACCATGTACTAGGGCATAAAAACCTCACAATCCAATGCAGAAAGGCAGAAATATTAAATGCATCCTTTTCAGATCATGATGCAATAAAAATTATATGTAATAAAGGGCCATGGAAAGATAGACTAAAAAATAATTGGAAACTAAATAATCTAATCCTAAAAAATGATTGGGTCAAACAACAAATCATAGAAACAATCAATAATTTCATTCAAGAGAATGACAATAATGAGACAACATACCAAAACCTATGGGATGCAGCGAAAGCAGTTCTTAGGGAAAGTTTTATATCTCTAAATGCTTACATAAATAAAATAGAAAAAGAGGAGATTAATGAATTGGGCATACAACTAAAAAAACTAGAAAAAGAACAAATTAAAAATCCTCAACTAAACACCAAATTAGAAATATTGAAAACCAAAGGAAAAATTAATAAAATTGAAATTAAGAAAACTATTGAACTAATAAATAAAACTAAGAGCTGGTTTTATGAAAAAACAATAAAATAGATAAGCCTTTGGTTAATTTAATTAAAAAAAAAAAGAAGAAAACCAAATTACTAGTATCAAGAATGAAAAGGGTGAAGCTACCACCAAGGAAGAGGAAATTAAAACAATAATTAGGAATTATTTTGCCCAACTGTATGCCAACAAATTTGACAATCTTAGTGAAATGGATACATATTTACAAAAATATAAATTGCCCAGATTAACGAAGAGGAAGTAAAATACTTAAATAACCCCATCTCAGAAAAAGAAATTGAACAAGCCATTGATGAACTCCCTAGGAAAAAATCTCCAGGGCCAGATGGATTTACATGTGAATTCTATCAAACATTTAAAGAACAATTAATTCCAATACTATATAGACTATTTGGGAAAATAGGTGAAGAAGGAGTCTTACCAAATTCTTTTTATGATACAAATATGGTGTTGATACCTAAACCAGGAAGAGTCAAAATAGAGAAAGAAAATTATAGACCAATTTCTCTAATGAATATAGATGCAAAAATTTTAAACAAAATACTAGCAAGTAGATTGCAGCAACTTATCACAAGAATAATACACTATGACCAGGTAGGATTTATACCAGGAATGCAGGGTTGGTTCAATATTAGGAAAACTATCAGCATCATTGAGCATATCAACAACAAAACCAACAGAAACCACATGATCATCTCAATAGATGCAGAAAAAGCTTTTGATAAAATACAACACCCATTCCTATTAAAAACACTAGAAAGCATAGGTATAAATGGAGTCTTCCTTAAAATAATAAATAGCATTATCTAAAACCTTCAGCAAGCATTATATGTAATGGGGACAGGCTAGAAGCATTTCCAATAAGATCGGGGGTGAAACAAGGATGTCCATTATCACCACTGTTATTCAATATTGTACTGGAAATTAGCTTTAGCAATAAGAGAAGAAAAAGAAATTGAAGGCATTAGAATAGGCAAAGAAGAAACAAAGCTATCACTCTTTGCAGATGACATGATGATATACTTAGAGAATCCTAGAGAATCAAGTAAAAAACTACTTGAAATAATAAACAACTTTAGCAAAGTTGCAGGCTATAAAATAAACCCACATAAATCATCAGCATTTCTATATATTACCAACAAAGCCCAACAGCAAGAGATAGAAAGAGAAATCCCATTTAAACTTACTGTAGACATTATAAAATATTTAGGAGTCTACCTCCGAAACAAACCCAGGAACTCTATGAACACAATTACAAAACACTTTTCACACAAATAAAATCAGATCTAAATAATTGGAAAAACATCAGTTGCTCATGGGTAGGCCGAGCTAATATAATAAAAATGACAATCCTACCTAAGCTAATTTACTTATTCAGTGCCATACCAATCAAACTACCAAAAAATTATTTTATAGAGTTAGAAAAAATAATAACAAGATTCATTTGGAAAAACAAAAGGTCCAGAATATCAAAGGAACTAATGAAAAGAAATGCAGGGGAAGGTGGCCTAGCAATTCCAGATCTTAAATTGTATTATAAAGCAGCAATCATCAAAACTGCTTGGTACTGGCTAAGAAATAGGGAGGTGGATCAGTGGAATAGGTTAAATATGCAAGACACAGTAGTCAATGACTATAGTAATCTATTATTTGATAAACCCAAAGACCCCAGCTTCTGGGATAAGAACCCACTCTTTGAAAAAAACTGCTGGGAAAACTGGAAAAGAGTATGGCAGAAACTAGGCATAGACCCAAATCTCACACCATATACCAAAATAAAGTCAAAATGGGTTCAGGACTTAGATATAAAGGCTGATACCATAAGTAAACTGGGAGAACAAGGAATAGTTTACCTATCAGATCTATGGAGAACAGAAGAATTCATGACCAAACAGGAGATAGAGAACATTATGAAAAGCAAAATGGATAATTTTGATTACATTAAATTGAAAAGTTTTTGCACAAACAAAGCCAATGCAACTAAGATTAGAAGGAAGGTAGAAAATTGGGAAAGAATTTTTACAACCAGTCTCTCTGATAAAGGCCTCATTTCTAAAATATATAGAGAATTAAGACAAATTTATAAGAACACAAGCCATTCCCCAATTGATAAATGGTCAAAGGATATGAACAGACAGTTCTCAGATGAAGAAATTAAAGCCATCTATAGTCATATGAAAAAATGCTCTAAATCGTTATTGATTAGAGAAATGCAAATCAAAACAACTCTGAGGTACCACATCACACCTATCAGATTGGCCAACATGACAAAACAGGAAAATGATAAATGTTGGAGAAGATGTGGGAAAATTGGAACACTAATACATTGTTGGTGGAGTTGTGAAATGATCCAACCATTTTGGAGAACAATTTGGAACTATGCCCAAAGGGCTACAAAAATGTGCATACCCTTTGATCCAGCAATAGCACTTCTAGGGCTATATCCCAAAGAGATCAAACAAATGGGAAAAGGACCCACATGTACAAAAATATTCATAGCAGCTCTTTTTGTGGTGGCAAAGAATTGGAAATTGAGAGGATGCCCATCAATTGGGGAATGGCTGAGCAAGTTGTGGTATATGAATGTAATGGAATACTATTGTGCTATAAGAAATGATGAACATGCTGATTTCAGAAAAACCTGGAAAGACTTATATGGTCTGATGCTGAGTGAAGTAAGCAGAACCAAAAGAAGTTTGTACACAATAACAGCCACGTTATGCAATGACTAAGAATGTCAAACTGCACCATTCTCAGCATTACAAGGATCTAAGATATCTCCAGAGACCACAGGATGGAAAATGTTGTCCACATCCAAAGAAAGAACTATGGAATTCGAATCGCTATCACTTATTTTTACCTTGTGTTGAGTTTTGTTTCATCTTTCTGATGGTTCCTCTTATTGGTTTTAATTTTTACTTACAACTTCACTAATGTGAAAATAGGCTTAATGGGTATGTAAATGTAAAGCCTATGTCAGATTGTGTGCCTTCTTGGGGAGGGTGGGGGGAAGGAAAAGGGAGAAAAATTTTCAACTCAAAAGCATATGGAAAAAAACATAAAAAAAAAAGAAAAAAATTATTGGTCTAGCTGAAAATCACAAGGAAAACAAGAGCCTGGACAGTATCTTTCAGAAAGTCATAAAGGAAAGCTGCCCTGAGGTCCTAGACCCAGAGGGTAAAACAGCCATAGAAAGATTCCACCGATCACCTCCTGAAAAACATCCCCAATTGAAAACACCAATGAATATAGTAGCCAAATTCCAAAATTACCAGGTCAAAGAGAAAATACTGCAAGCAGCTGGAGAGAAAGAATTTAAATATCCTGACACTACAGTCAGGATTTCACAGGTCCTTGCACCTTCTATATTACAAGACCGTAGGGCATGGAATATGATACTCCCTAAGGCAAAGGAACTTGGATTACAACTGAGGATGAATGACCCAGCAAAAATGAGCATGATCTTTCAGGGGAGGAGATGGATGTTCAATGAAAGAGGGGACTTCCATACCTCTCTGATAAAAAGACCAGAGCTCAACAGAAAATTTGATCTTCGAATACAAAACTCAAGAGAGATATGAAAAGACACAACTCATCCAGATGGTGATCTGGATGCTTCAGCATCGGCTTCTGATTCAACTGCACACATAAGTTTGCGTGATGATCCTCCCCAACAAAGAAGAGGGTCGAACATGAGAGGAGGATGTCCATCACCACGTGCATGGAGGGCAGAAGCCTGAACACACCCAATGCCCTGAGGTTTGGCTCACCAACCAGCAGTGATGACATGACCCTCAGAAGTCCCAGCATGGAGAACTGCAGTGCTGACCTGCTCCCCTGTGGAGACTGCCCACTGAATAAAAGAATGACTGAGAATCTGTTGGCCAACTTGTCAGAGCATGAGCAAGGAGCCATCCTCAGTGTCCCTGCTGCTCAGAACTCTGAAGATTTCCACATGTTTCCCAGGCTATTATGTTATTTCCAGGGACGCCCTCACCTGGAAGAGATTGTGTGCAATGAAAACATGCGACGATCCCAACCGTGGATGGTCGTTGACAAGTTCTGAAGTGTGCTGGTGGAGACCAACCATGAAGAACCAGTTATGTTAGTTTTCCGGTCACTTCTAAAATGAATGGGAAATTAGCCCCCTGCTCAGAGAAGCACTCACCCTAGAGAATTCTTCAAGCCACCAAGGGCCAGAGGGGATGGCGAGGCATTCCACAAAAGGAGTGGCTATCTTGGGACCACGGTTGGTTTCCTCTCAGGCTCTAAGTTGGCCCTTCCTCGTATTCCTCCTTCTGTGAAGCAGAATGACTGTGTGCATTCCTAAGGAGTACAGTATTAGTGAGACGAAAAGGCCCACTTCTTTGGACCCTGAATACAGGATATAGGTGGAGGGAAGAGTATTTGGTGGCTCAGTTAAGCTTGAGGAAAATGCCCTGGAATAACATGATTTTAATTCACATGTTAGCTTCCTAATCTGGAATCAGATATAGGCTCTAACTGAGCTTGAGCCTACTGCTAGACTGTGGCATGGTGACTCCCTCCAACCATCAGTCCTTCTTCTTAGCTTGCCAGTTATTCCTGGACCATCGTATATATTTGATGGTTATCAGCCTCAGGTTGGTGGGGTAGGGCAAGCTGAGAGGCCTTCCTTTCCCTGCTTGAGTAGTGTATGATTTTTGTAAGGTTCTCTTAAAGGCTAACGTTCCCAACCCAACCATGGTTCAGCCCCAGAGGTAAGGGGCTGTTGAGAATGCTGTAGGAAAATAAAAGAGCCAGGAATTAGCTTTCTAGCTGTTCTGTCTCATGCCTTTCCCCTGTCCTTTATAATTGTCATTCAGCTTCTGTAAGGAGTGCCCTCCTCCCCTTTAAAGAGGGGTACAGCCCCTTGATCAGTTCCCCCCAAACATTCTCATAAAAGCCATTATACAAAACGTGGCTCAATCCTTTGGACCCTTCCCATGCAGATTGGCCTGAATGTCATGACAGTGAGGGAGTGCAGCTAGCCAGGAGACCCATAAGCATTAGCGATAAGGCAACGGGAAAACAAGAGTTTCTCTCCATGCTGTGGCAGCCACCCCTGATGAGATTCACAGCCAATTAGGTCTTTTTTGTCAGAGCCTCTTCCATACCCTGTCTGTGGAATAAACACATTTCCATGTTAAAAAAAAGAGAGAGAGAGAAAAAGAAAATTCATTTATTAAACACCTACCTTTTTCCTGGCCCAGTGCTAATCAATTTGCAAATATTATCTCATTTGACCTCCACAAGAAGGCTGTGACGTAACTTGTGTTGTCCTTCCCCTTTTCCTAATTGAGTGAACAGGTAGACAGAGAGTAAATGATTTTGCTAGGGTCACAAAGATAGTAAGTATCTGTGGTTGAATTTGAACTCAGGCCTTTCTGAGTCCAAGCTCTGTGGTCTATCTATTGAGCCCCTAACCCTAAACCCAAACCTAACCCGAACCCTAACCCTAACACTAAACTCAATCCTTTCTAGCCCTTTCCTTTCTAACCTTAACCATAACCCTAACCCCAATCCTATCATTACATTCTAACCCTAATGATTCCTTTTTAATCCTTTCTAATCCTTACGATTCGTCATGATTCCTTTCTATGATTCCTTATGATTCCTTTGTCACCCTAACTCTAACCCTAACCCTAACCATAACATTATTGCTTAAGAGATATTTGTTGGTGTATTTTAGGGATCCTGCCAAACAAAATGTCTCTTGTGAAATATGATTGTGTTTAAAATTTTGACTTCCTTCTTACAGGTGCCACTGCACCGATTCCACCAATCCCTGGTAAGTCTGGTTCCTTTTGCACTCAGCACCAAGGCTTTGTACTTGAGGAAATCCTGCTTTCTTTACTAAGAGGTCCAGGATGATAATGCTTTTTTCTCCTGCTGGATGTCCATCCCATGAGCTGAGATCATGTTTAGAACTCCCAGTTATAGCCCCAAAATATCTGATCCACCTGACTAATCCTACTGGAAAGTTTCAACATTCGTGGTCTCTTGATGTATTGCTATTGACTGACCTTCTTTATTGCTGCAGTGTTTTGAATTATTGTTTTTCATTATAATTCTACAAGTTTTAAAAATATTGCCAAACACATAGCTTCTTTCTGAAGTTCTATAATATGTAATTTAATTCTTTTGGAGGCATGCAGAGTCAAGTGACTTTAGCTGAGTATTGTACAGCTAATAAAGGTCTAAAGCAGGATTTGAACTCAGGTCCTCCTCATTCCAGGACAGGAGCTCTAATCACTGTGTCACCTACTGCCTCTTTACTTTAATTTTAAATTACCAGGTTATAGACAAGTACTTGTTCCCCTCACTCTCATATGGATCACATTTAAGCCCTTTTTTCTGAAACATAGTAAGTGTAGGTGCTGTTCTTGTTTCTTCTTTTTCTTATGCCTATGGTTTTCCATATAGTGACTCTTGAAATGTTTTAGATTCTTCATTTTTATTTTTGGTGAGGCAATTGGGGTTAAGCGAGTTGGTCAGGGTCACACAGCTAGTAAGTGTCAAGTGTCTTAGACCAGATTTCGACCCATGTCTTCCTGACTGCAGGGCAAGTGCACTTTCCACTGTGCCATGTAGCTGCCCCTAAGATGAAGATTCTGAAACACAGTGTCAGCTACATGGGCCAAGATTCCCCATGTTTCTTTACCTGCTGAGGAGGCCTTTTGGCTCCTGAATATCATCTGGAACAACTACCAATTGCCCCTTGTTCCACATTCCCTGGTGTCAACCATGGTATTATGTTCTAGAACCTGTTGTAGGACTGAGTTAGGACCATTTTGCTAGTATGACCTTGGCCGAGGAGGCAAAATATGGACTAAGGAATCCTTGGGTATCTTTCCTATCTTCCAATTTTGTTGTCCCTGGAGGTTCTAGATGCTTTCTGTTCTAAAACTATTATTAGGAATTATTCTGGTTGTGGCGCAGGTCATTGCCATTTCATGCCAAAGAAACAAGAGGTTCAAATTAGCTCTCAGATTTTATATGTCTTTCCAGAGAATGGTATTTCATCTTTTTCAGGAGGAAAATAGTACTTTCTACTTACTCCTTAAATCTTTCTTTCTTTCTTTTTTTGCTTTATTTTCTTTTTGTCTTCTTCTACTCTTCTTCCTTCAATTTCTTTTATCCTTAATTTCCTCTTTTTTTTTTTTTTTACTATTTTCACTTCTCTCCTTTCTCCTGTGTTAGCTATTTCCTTCATAGACTAACCGGAACTTTTTTTAAAGTTTTGGTCATATACCTAAGTTGAAGGGTAGAGAGCAAAAAGGCATAATGATGAAGAAACGATCATTTTAATACCTGATTATTTTACATTGGGAAATTCCTGCCCATTAAGATGGTACAGGAGGCAGAGACACACTTAGAACTTTTGTAAATAAAAATTCCAGTGAGGTCTTCATAATATTATGTAGGATAAATCAGGAATTTTCTTTTTTTGCTAAGGCAGTTGGGTTGAAGTGACTTACACAAGGTCACACAGTTAGTAAGTGTCAATGTCTGAGGTTGGATTTCATCTCAGGTCCTCCTGACTTCAAGGCCAAAGCTGTATCCTTCATGCCATGTAGACGCCCCTTAAATCAGGGAATTTTAAGCTTCCCATGTAAGCAGTCTGCTGAGCTTCAGACTAGGGAGTAACAATGGAAGGAGTAATATCTTTTGTGGATGAGATAGCCTTTTGGTATCCTTTTCATTGTGTTACTTTCACACTAAGACACCCCTAAAGGAGAGTCCCCACCTCAGCAATCTCAGCCCCTTCTGAGCTTTGAGGGAAGTCTCTAAAAGCCCTGAGATTTCATTCCTGAGGAAGGACACTGAAATGAAATTGTTCTCTACCTCTCTCTCCCTTGGATTAGATTCTGGTCTGGCCTTGGTACTGGTGAACGGAAGAGACAGATGCCGGGGTCGAGTGGAAGTCAGATACCAAGGATCCTGGGGCACTGTTTGTGATGATGACTGGGATGTGACTGATGGCAACGTTGTGTGCAGGCAGCTGGGTTGTGGATATGCTCTGTCAGCTCCAGGAAGGGCCCGTTTTGGTCAGGGCACTGGCAGAATTCTCCTGGATAACATGCGGTGTTCCGGGTCTGAATCCTATCTGTGGTCCTGTCCCCACAATGGGTGGCTGATCCACAACTGTGACCACAGTGAGGATGCCAGTGTCATCTGCTCAGGTATTGTCTCTCTGGCAAAGTCCTGCTGCTTCTTTTCTGCAAGGGCTCCTATGTTATAGGAGCAGGCTCCTTTTCACCTTCCTATTAATATTCATGCAATGAACTGAGACTCATATTAAGAATTCTTCTGTTAGATACATCCCCCAAGTACTTGTTCAGTCTGACAGACCCTTCCTGACCCCTTGCATGGAACTTGTGTTCTTACCTTGTCCTAGCAACACTGTTAATATATATCTTCTATTGCTTCAAATTAGAGCTTATTCTTATGTTTCTCTCTAATGATTTCCCTAAAGTTTTTTTCTGGCAATGTCACTTCCTGTTCAATACTTCCATTTGGTGGAAGAGAAGGGAAAGAAAACACATTTAATTTTTTTTTCCTTTGAGGCAGTTAGGGGTTAAGTGACTTGTCCAGAGTCATACAACTAGTCAGGGTTATTTGTCTGAGGCCGCATTTGAGCTCAGGTCCTTCTGACTCCAGGGCCAGTGCTCTATCCACTGTGCAATCTAGCTGCCCCAAGAAAACACATTGTTGGACTTCCACTTCCAGGAGCCAAGGTAGTGGAGTAAGAGGTGAGTCTCTCTTACTCTCCCTCATTAATCCCTGAAACCACTGAAAATATCACCCAGGAAAAACCGTGGAACAGCTGAACCAGAAGAAAGATGGGGTACAGCAGTCCAGTAGCCCAGGTAGCTTGAGGAATTAACTGGGAAGTGTCTTCTTGCCCTGGGGGAAGGGGAGCAGTACAGAATGGGAGGCATCCCAGCAAGCTAGCAGAAAGCCCCAACTCAGCATAGTAGGAGGAGATCCTGAAGCCCAGGTGGTAGAGCAGGAAAACACGGGAAACCTGTGGAAACCAGCTCAGAAAACCACCAGGTGCCTTGGGCATTCTACAGTAGCTGGCTCTCCTAGGGCCTCAGCACAACTAAGGGAAGCATCACTCCAAAGGCCCCACCCAGGTGGATAAACACCCTACAATACCCAACTGAAAAGAGCTGAAGAAAGCCTGGGTGAGTAGCAAATCTCCAGGAGCCACCCTACCCAATTCTACTCCTGGAGTTCCAGTTTTGCTGTTTCCAGCCCAGCACCAGGTAAGCGGCCAGAATCCTACAGCCTGCACCTGCCAACATTGCAGGCCCCAGCCACAAAGCCAGACCAGGCCGCTAGGCTCCCAACACAAGAAGCTTGGGTCAGTTCCCTCTGCTCCCCAGCAGGAGAGCCCAGTCTCTTTAAAGGCCAGGAGATAAGGAAACACCTTGAGCAAAAGGAAACATACAACAGATTCTTATCATGGGAAGAGTGAAGATCAAGGCAGAGATTCAAAAGAGGACAACATTGTGAACAAACCCACATCTGGAACTGGTGTGAAGCCCAAAAAGTCTTCTCAGAAGGCTCAAGAAGGATTTTAAAAGTGAAATGAGAGAGGTAGAAGAAAAATGGGAAAAGAAATGTGAGGTATGCAAGAGGGAGTGAATAGTTTGGAAAAGGAAGGACAAAAATGAAGTGTATAAAACAAGTGCTTAAAAAATACCATTGGCCAACTGGAAAAAAGTACACTGAAGAAAACAAGTTCCTAAAAATACAATTGGCCAAATGGGGAAGGAGATACAAAAATCTAACAGAAGAAAACAATATGTTAAAAATTAGAATTGAGCAAATGGAAGCCAATGACTGTATGAAAGAGTACGAATGAGTCAAACAAGAAGCAAAAGAATGAAAAAAATAGATGAAAATGTAAAATATCTCATTGATAAAACAACTGACCGAGAAAATTGATGCAGGAGAGAAATTAAAAATTATTGGTCTAGCTGAAAATCACGAGGAAAACAAGAGCCTGGACAGTATCTTTCAGAAAGTCATAAAGGAAAGCTGCCCTGAGGTCCTAGACCCAGAGGGTAAAACAGCCATAGAAAGATTCCACCGATCACCTCCTGAAAAACATCCCCAATTGAAAACACCAATGAATATAGTAGCCAAATTCCAAAATTACCAGGTCAAAGAGAAAATACTGCAAGCAGCTGGAGAGAAAGAATTTAAATATCCTGAGACTACAGTCAGGATTTCACAGGTCCTTGCACCTTCTATATTACAAGACCGTAGGCATGGAATATGATACTCCCTAAGGCAAAGGAACTTGGATTACAACTGAGGATGAATGACCCAGCAAAAATGAGCATGATCTTTCAGGGGAGGAGATGGATGTTCAATGAAAGAGGGGACTTCCATACCTCTCTGATAAAAAGACCAGAGCTCAACAGAAAATTTGATCTTCAAATACAAAACTCAAGAGAGATATGAAAAGACACAACTCATCCAGATGGTGATCTGGATGCTTCAGCATCGGCTTCTGATTCAACTGCACACATAAGTTTGCGTGATGATCCTCCCCAACAAAGAAGAGGTCGAACATGAGAGGAGGATGTCCATCACCACGTGCATGGAGGGCAGAAGCCTGAACACACCAATGCCCTGAGGTTTGGCTCACCAACCAGCAGTGATGACATGACCCTCAGAAGTCCAGCATGGAGAACTGCAGTGCTGACCTGCTCCCCTGTGAGAGACTGCCCACTGAATAAAAGAATGACTGAGAATCTGTTGGCCAACTTGTCAGAGCATGAGCAAGGAGCCATCCTCAGTGTCCCTGCTGCTCAGAACTCTGAAGATTTCCACATGTTTCCCAGGCTATTATGTTATTTCCAGGGACGCCCTCACCTGGAAGAGATTGTGTGCAATGAAAACATGCGACGATCCCAACTGTGGATGCTCTTCGACAAGTTCTGAAGTGTGCTGGTGGAGACCAACCATGAAGAACCAGTTATGTCAGTTTTCCGGTCACTTCTAAAATGAATGGGAAATTAGCCCCCTGCTCAGAGAAGCACTCACCCTAGAGAATTCTTCAAGCCACCAAGGGCCAGAGGGGATGGCGAGGCATTCCACAAAAGGAGTGGCTATCTTGGGACCACGGTTGGTTTCCTCTCAGGCTCTAAGTTGGTCCTTCCTCGTATTCCTCCTTCTGTGAAGCAGAATGACTGTGTGCATTCCTAAGGAGTACAGTATTAGTGAGACGAAAAGGCCCACTTCTTTAGACCCTGAATACAGGATATAGGTGGAGGGAAGAGTATTTGGTGGCTCAGTTAAGCTTGAGGAAAATGCCCTGGAATAACATGATTTTAATTCACATGTTAGCTTCCTAATCTGGAATCAGGTATAGGCTCTAACTCAGTTTGAGCCTACTGCTAGACTGTGGCATGGTGACTCCCTCCAACCATCAGCCCTTTTTCTTAGCTTGCCAGTTATTCCTGGACCATCGTATATATTTGATGGTTATCAGCCTCGGGTTGGTGGGGTAGGGCAAGCTGAGAGGCCTTCCTTTCCCTGCTTGAGTAGTGTATGATTTTTGTAAGGTTCTCTTAAAGGCTAACGTTCCCAACCCAACCATGGTTCAGTCCCAGAGCTAAGGGGCTGTTGAGAATGCTGTAGGAAAATAAAAGAGCCAGGAATTAGCTTTCTAGCTGTTCTGTCTCATGCCTTTCCCCTGTCCTTTATAATTGTCATTCAGCTTCTGTAAGGAGTGCCCTCCCCCTTTAAAGAGGGGTACAGCCCCTTGATTAGCGCTCCCATTTTCATAAAAGCCATTGTACAAAACGTGGCTCAATCCTTTGGACCCTTCCCATGCAGATTGGCCTGAATGCCTTGAAAGTGAGGGCTGCAGCTAGCCAGAGACCCATAAGGTTTAGCGATAAGGCAACGGGAAAACAAGAGTTTCTCTCCATGCTGTGGCAGCCACCCCTGATGAGATTCACAGCCAATTAGGTCCTTTTTGTCAGAGCCTCTTCCATACCCTGTCTGTGGAATAAGCACATTTCCATGTAAAAAAAAAAAGAGAGAGAAAAAAGGAAAATTCATGTATTAAACACCTACCTTTTTCCTGGCCCAGTGCTGATCAGTTTGCAAATATTATTTCATTTGACCTCCACAAGAAGGCTGTGAAGTAACTTGTATTGTCGTTCCCCTTTTCCTAATGGAGGAAACAGGTAGACAGAGAGTAAATGACTTTGCTAGGGTCACAAACCTAGTAACTATTGGTGGTTGAGTTTCCACTGAGGCCTTCCTGACTCCAAGCTCTGTGGTCTATCTGTTGAGCCCCTAAACCTTAAACCCAAACCTAACACGAACCCTAACCCTCAAACTAACCTCAATCTTTCTAACCCTTTTGAATTGCTAGAGAGTATATTTTTTTTGATTTTTCTTGTGAGGCAATTGGGGTTAAATGACTTGCCCAGGGTCACACAGCCAGTCAGGTTTCTCAGTCTGAGGCCTCATTTGAACTCAGGTCCTTTGGACTCCAGGGCCCGTGTTGTATTTACTGTGCCATCTAGCTGCTGCCGAAAATACATTTCTGAAGCACCTACCGTGTTCCAGGCCCTGTGCTAATCAATTTACAATATTATCTCATTTGAGGTGGACAACAATGCAGTGAAATAACATGTATTGTCATTGCCCTTTTCCTAGTTAAGGAAAAAGTGAGACAGTGTATAAATGAGTTTCCTAGGGTCACAAAGCTAGTAACTCTCTGTGTTTGGATTTCAACTGTGGTCTTTCTGGCTCCAAGCACAGTGGCCTACCTATTGAGCCCCTAAAGCCTAACCCTAACCCTAATCTGAACCCTAATCCCAATCCTTTCTAACACTTTCCTTTCTAACCCTATCCCTAACCCCCTGATTCCTTTCTAACCCTAATGATTTCTTTCTATGATTCCTTATGATTCCTTTCTAATCCTAACCCTAAAATAACCCTAACCCTAACCCTAATTGTGCTCTAAACCTAACCCTTACCCTAACCCTAACCATAACCCTAACTCTAACCCTAATTGCTCTCTAATCCTAAACCTAACCTTAACCCTAACCCTAACACTTACACTAATTGCTTAAGAGATAGTTGTTGGTGGATTTTAGGCATCCTGCCAAACAAAATGTCTCCTGTGAAATGTGATTGTGTCTAAATTTTTCACTTCCCTCTTACAGGTGCCACTGCACCGATTCCACCAAACCCTGGTAAGTCTGGTTTCTTTTGCACTCAGCACCAAGGCTTTCTACTTGAGGAAATCCTGCTTTCTTTACTAAGTGGTCTAGGACGATAATGCTTTTTTCTGCTGTTGTGATGTCCATCCCATGAGCTGAGATCATGTTTAGAAGTCCCAGTGATAGCCCCAAAGTATGTGATCCATCTGACTGGTCCTTCTGGAAAGTTCCATCAGTACTGGTCTCTTGATCTAATGCTGTTGACTAAGCTTCTTTATTACTTCATTGTTTTGAATCAGAGATTGTCATTATAATTCTTTTAGTTGTAAAAATATTACCAAACAATAAATTTCTTTCTAAAGTTCTGTCATATGCAATTTAATTCTTTTGTAGGCAAGCCAGATCAAATGACTTTTGTTCAAGGTCATCCAGCTAATAAGGGTCTAAAGTAGTATTTGAACTCAGGTCCTGCTGATTGCAGGAGAAGTGATCTGATGACGGTGTTACCAACTGCCTCTTAAATTCAATTTTAAATTCTCATGTTATAGACATGTACTTGTTTCTGTCACTCTCCTGTGAATCACATATAAGCCCCTTTCTCTGAAATGTTTTAAGTGTAGGTGGCATCCTTGGTTTTTTTGTTTGTTTGTTTGTACGTATAGTGACTCTTGAATTGTTGTCGATCCTATTTTCTTTATTTTCTGGTGAGGCAATTGGGGTTAAATGAGTTGCCCAGGGTCACACAGCTAGTCAGGGTTATCTGTCTGAGGCCTCATTTGAAGTGAGCTCCTTTGGACTCCATGGCCAGTGTTCTATTTACTGTGCCATCTAGCTGCTTCACAAAAATACATGTATTAAGCACCTACACTGTTCCAGGCCCTGTGCTAATCAATTCACAATATTATCTCATTTGACCTGGACAACAATGCAGTGAAATAACTTTTATTGTCATTCCCCTTTTCCTATTGAAGAAAAAAGTGAGGCAGAGAGTAAAGGAGTTTCCTAGGGTCACAAAGCGAGTAACTCTCTGTGGCTGGATTTCAACTCTGGTCTTTCTGGCTCCAAGCACAGTGGCCTGTGTATTGTGCTCCTAAACCCTAACCTTAACCCTAACCCTAACCCTAACCTAAACACTAACCCCAATCCTTTCTAACCCTTTCCTTTCTAACCTTAGCCATAACACTAACCCTAATACTATTATTACTTTCTAACCCTAATGATTCCTTTTTAATCATTTCTAACCCTAATGATTTGTCACGATTCCTTTCTATGATTCCTTATGATTCCTTTCCCACCCTAACCCTAACCCCAACCATAACCCTAACCCTAACCCTAACCATCACCCTAACACTAATTGCTTAAGAGATACTTGCTGGTGGATTTAAGGCATGCTGCCAAACAAAATGTCTCTTGTGAAATATGTTTGTGTTTCAACTTTGGACTTCCTTCTTACAGGTGCCCCTGCACCGATTCCACCAAACCCTGGTAAGTCTGGTTTCTTTTGCACTCAGCACCAAGGCTTTCTACTTGAGGAAATCCTGCTTTCTTTACTAAGTGGTCCAGGATGATAATGAGTTTTTTTTCCTGCTGAGATGTCCATCCCATGAGCTGAGATCATGTTTAGAACTCCCAGTGATAGCCCCTAAGTATGTGATCCATCTGACTGGCCCTTCTGGAAAGTTTCATCAGTCCTGGTCTCTTGATAGAATGCTATTGACTGAACTTGTGTATTGCTGCATTGTTTTGAATTAGAGTTTGTCATTGTAATTCTTTCAGTTTTAAAAATATTACGAAACAAAAAACTTCTTTCTAAAGTTCTATCATATGCAATTTAATTCTTTTGGAGGCAAGCCAGATCAAATGACTTTTGTTCAAGGTCATCCACCTAATAAGGGTCTAAAGTAGTATTTGAACTCAGGTCCTCCTGATTGCAGGACAAGTGTTCTGATGACGGTGTCATCAACTGCCTCTTAAATTCAATTTTAAATTCTCTGGTTATAGACAAGTACTTGTTTCTCTCACTCTCCTGTGAATCACATATAAGCCACTTTCTCTGAAACGTTTTAAGGCTATGTGGCATCCTTGGTTTTTTTTTGTTTGTTTGTACATATAGTGACTCTTGAATTGTTGTCGATCCTATTTTCTTTATTTTCTGGTGAGGCAGTTGGGGTTAAATGAGTTGCCCAGGGTCACACAGCTAGTCCCGGCTATCTGTCTGAGCCCTCACTTTAACTGAAGGCCATTGAACTCCAGGGCCAGCGCTCTATTTACTGTGCCAACTAAGTGCTTCACAAAAATACATTGATTAAGCACCTATCCTGTTCCAGGCCCTGTGCTAATCAATTTACAATAATATCTCATTTGATCTACACAACAATGCAGGGAAATAGCTTTTATTGTCATTCCCCTTTTCCTAGTTAAGAAAAAGTGAGACAGAGAGTAAAGGAGTTTCCTAGGGTCACAAAGAGAGTAACTATCTGTGTTTGGATTTCACCTCTGGTCTTTGTGGCTTCAGGCACAGTGGCCTATCTATTCAGCCCACAACCCTAAACCTAACCCTAACCCTAATCAGAATCCTTTCTAACACTTTCCTTTCTAAGCCTAACCCTAACCGTATGATTGCTTTCTACCCTTAAAGATTGCTTTGTGAACCTTTCTAACCATTATGGTTCGTTTCTATGATTGATTATGATTCCTTTCTAACCCTAACCCTAACCCATACCCTAACTCTTACCCTAACCCTAACCCTAACCTTAAAGCTAACCTTAATTGCACTCTAAGCCTAACCCTAACACTAACCTTAAACCTAACCACAAACGTAACCCTAACCCTAACGCTAATTTTACTCTAACCCTAACCCTAACCCTAACACTAATTGCTTGAGAGATAGTTTTTGATGGCTTTTAGGCATGCTGCCAAACAAAATGTCTCTTGTGAAATATGACTGTGTTTCAACTCTGGACTTCCTTCTTACAGGTGCCCCTGCACCGATTCCACCAAACCCGGGTAAGTCTGGTTTCTTTTGCACTCAGCACCAAGGCTTTCTACTTGAGGAAATCCTGCTTTTTCTACTAAGTGGTCCAGGATGATAATGCTTTTTTCTCCTGCTGAGATGTCTATCCCATGAGCTGAGATCATGTTTAGAACTCCCAGTGATAGCCCCTAAGTATGTGATCCATCTGACTGGTCCTTCTGGAAAGTTTCATCAGTCCTGGTCTCTTGATAGAATGCTATTGACTGAACTTGTGTATTGCTGCATTGTTTTGAATTAGAGCTTGTCATTATAATTCTTTTAGTTTGAAAAAGATTACCAAACAAAAAACTTCTTTCCAAAGTTCTGTCATATGCAATTTAATTCTTTTGGAGGCAAGCCAGATCAAATGACTTTTGTTCAAGGTCATCCAGCTAATAAAAGTCTAAAGTAGTATTTGAACTCAGGTCCTCCTGATTGCAGGATAAGTGATCTGATGACAGTGTCACCAACTGCCTCTTAAATTCAATTTTAAATTCTCAGGTTATAGACAAGTACTTGTTTCTCTCACTCTCTTGTGAATCACATATAAGCCCCTTTCTCTGAAATGTTTTAAGGCTATGTGGCATCCTTGGTTTTTTTTTTTTTTTTGAACGTATAGTGACTCTTGAATTGTTGTAGATCCTATTTTTTTTTTTTCTGGTGAGGGTACTGGATTAAGTAACTTGCCCAGGATCACACAGCTAGTCAGGTTTCTCTGTCTGAGGCCTCATTTGAACTCAGGTCCTTTGGACTCCAGGGCCAGTGCTCTATTTGCTTTCTTTCTTCATTTCCTTTATCCTTAATTTCCTCTTTTTTTTTTTTTTTTGCTATTTTCATTTCTGTCCTTTCTGCTGTGTTAGATATTTCCTTCATAGACTAACGAGATCATTTTTGAAAATTTTGGTCATATACCTAAGTTGAAGGGTAGAGAACAAAAAGGCACAATGATGAACAAACGATCATTTTAATACCTGATTATTTTATACTGGGAAATTCCTACCCATTAAGATGGTACGGGAGGCAGAGATGCACTTATACCTTTTGTAAATAAAAATTCCAGTGAGGTCTTCATAATATTATGTTGGATAAATGAGGAATTTTTTGTTTTTTTGCTTAGGCAGTTGGGGTTAGGTGACTTACACAAGGTCACACAGTTAGTAAGTGTTAATGTCTGAGGTTGGATTTCATCTCAGGTCCTCCTGACTTTAAGGCCAAAGCTGTCTCCTTTATGCTATGCAGACACCCCTTAAATCACGGAATTTTAAGCTTCCCATGTATATAGTGTACTGAGCTTCAGACTAGGGAGTAACAAAGGAAGGAGTAATACCTTTTGTGAATGGTATAGCCTTTTGGTATCCTTTTCATTGTGTTACTTTCACACTAAGACACCCCTAAAGGAGAGTCCCCACCTCAGCAATCTCAGCCCCTTCTGAGCTTAGAGGGAAGTCTCTAAAAGCCCTGAGATTTCATTCCTGAGGAAGGACACTGAAGTGAAATTGCTCTCTCCCCTTGTCTCCCTTGGATTAGATTCTGGTCTGGCCTTGGTACTGGTGAACGGAGGAGACAGATGCCGGGGTCGAGTGGAAGTCAGATACCAAGGATTCTGGGGCACCGTTTGTGATGATGACTGGGATATGATTGATGGCAACGTTGTGTGCAGGCAGCTGGGTTGTGGATATGCTCTGTCAGCTCCAGGAAGGGCCCGCTTTGGTCAGGGCACTGGCAGAATTCTCCTGGATAACGTGTGGTGTTCCGGGTCTGAATTCTATCTGTGGTCCTGTCGCCACAATGGGTGGCTGATCCACAACTGTCGGCACAGTGAGGATGCCAGTGTCATCTGCTCAGGTATTGTCTCTCTGGCAAAGTCCTGCTGCTTCTTTTCTGCAAGGGCTCCTATGTTATAGGAGCAGGCTCCTTTTCACCTTCCTATTAATATTCATGCAATGAACTGAGGCTCATATTAAGAATTCTTCTGTTAGATACATCCCCCAAGTACTTGTTCAGTCTGACAGACCCTTCCTGACCCCTTGCATGGAACTTGTGTTCTTACCTTGTCCTAGCAACACTGTTAATATATATCTTCTATTGCTTTAAATTAGAGCTTATTCTTATGTTTCTTTCTAATGATTTCCCTAAAGTTTTTTTCTGGCAATGTCACTTCCTGTTCAATACCTCCATTTGGTGGAAGAGAAGGGAAAGAAAACACATTTAATTTTCTTTCCTTTGAGGCAGTTAGGGTTAAGTGACTTGTCCAGAGTCATACAGCTAGTCAGGGTTATTTGTCTGAGGCCGCATTTGAGCTCAGGTCCTTCTGACTCCAGGGCCAGTGCTCTATCCACTGTGCAATCTAGCTGCCCCAAGAAAACACATTGTTGGACTTCCACTTCCAGGAGCCAAGATAGTGGAGTAAGAGGTGAGTCTCTCTTACTCTCCCTTATTAACCCCTGAAACCACCGAAAATATCACCCCAGGAAAAACTGTGGAACAGCTGAACCAGAAGAAAGATGGGGTACAGCAGTCCAGTAGCCCAGGTAGCTTGAGGGATTAACTGGGAAGTGTCTTCTTGCCCTGGGGGAAGGGGAGCAGTATAGAATGGGAGGCATCCCAGCAAGCTAGCAGAAAGCCCACCTCAGCATAGTTGGAGGAGATCCTGAAGCCCAGGTAGTAGAGCAGGAAAACACGGGGAACCTGTGGAAACCAGCTCAGAAAACCACCAGGTGCCTTGGGCATTCTACAGTAGCTGGCTCTCCTAGGGCCTCAGCACAACTAAGGGAAGCATCACTCCAAAGGGCCCCACCCAGGTGGATAAACACCCTACAATACCCAACTGAAAAGAGCTGAAGAAAGCCTGGGTGAGTAGCAAATCTCCAGGAGCCACCCTACCCAATTCTACTCCTGGAGTTCCAGTTTTGCTGTTTCCAGCCCAGCACCAGGTAAGCGGCCAGAATCCTACAGCCTGCACCTGCCAACATTGCAGGCCCCAGGCCACAAAGCCAGCGACCAGGCCGCTAGGCTCCCAACACAAGAAGCTTGGGTCAGTTCCCTCTGCTCCCCAGCAGGAGAGCCCAGTCTCTTTAAAGGCCAGGAGATAAGGAAACACCTTGAGCAAAAGGAAACATACAACAGATTCTTATCATGGGAAGAGTGAAGATCAAGGCAGAGATTCAAAAGAGGACAACATTGTGAACAAACCCACATCTGGAACTGGTGTGAAGCCCAAAAAGTCTTCTCAGAAGAGCTCAAGAAGGATTTTAAAAGTGAAATGAGAGAGGTAGAAGAAAAATGGGAAAAGAAATGTGAGGTATGCAAGAGGGAGTGAATAGTTTGGAAAAGGAAGGACAAAAATGAAATGTATAAAACAAGTGCTTAAAAAATACCATTGGCCAACTGAAAAAAAGTACACTGAAGAAAACAAGTTCCTAAAAATACAATTGGCCAAATGGGGAAGGAGATACAAAAATCTAACAGAAGAAAACAATATGTTAAAAATTAGAATTGAGCAAATGGAAGCCAATGACTGTATGAAAGAGTACGAATGAGTCAAACAAGAAGCAAAAGAATGAAAAAAATAGATGAAAATGTAAAATATCTCATTGGTAAAACAACTGACCGGGAAAATTGATCGAGGAGAGACAATTTAAAATTTATTGGTCTAGCTGAAAATCACGAGGAAAACAAGAGCCTGGACAGTATCTTTCAGAAAGTCATAAAGGAAAGCTGCCCTGAGGTCCTAGACCCAGAGGGTAAAACAGCCATAGAAAGATTCCACCGATCACCTCCTGAAAAACATCCCCAATTGAAAACACCAATGAATATAGTAGCCAAATTCCAAAATTACCAGGTCAAAGAGAAAATACTGCAAGCAGCTGGAGAGAAAGAATTTAAATATCCTGAGACTACAGTCAGGATTTCACAGGTCCTTGCACCTTCTATATTACAAGACCGTAGGGCATGGAATATGATACTCCCTAAGGCAAAGGAACTTGGATTACAACTGAGGATGAATGACCCAGCAAAAATGAGCATGATCTTTCAGGGGAGGAGATGGATGTTCAATGAAAGAGGGGACTTCCATACCTCTCTGATAAAAAGACCAGAGCTCAACAGAAAATTTGATCTTCAAATACAAAACTCAAGAGAGATATGAAAAGACACAACTCATCCAGATGGTGATCTGGATGCTTCAGCATCGGCTTCTGATTCAACTGCACACATAAGTTTGCGTGATGATCCTCCCCAACAAAGAAGAGGGTCGAACATGAGAGGAGGATGTCCATCACCACGTGCATGGAGGGCAGAAGCCTGAACACACCCAATGCCCTGAGGTTTGGCTCACCAACCAGCAGTGATGACATGACCCTCAGAAGTCCCAGCATGGAGAACTGCAGTGCTGACCTGCTCCCCTGTGGAGACTGCCCACTGAATAAAAGAATGACTGAGAATCTGTTGGCCAACTTGTCAGAGCATGAGCAAGGAGCCATCCTCAGTGTCCCTGCTGCTCAGAACTCTGAAGATTTCCACATGTTTCCCAGGCTATTATGTTATTTCCAGGGACGCCCTCACCTGGAAGAGATTGTGTGCAATGAAAACATGCGACGATCCCAACTGTGGATGCTCTTCGACAAGTTCTGAAGTGTGCTGGTGGAGACCAACCATGAAGAACCAGTTATGTCAGTTTTCCGGTCACTTCTAAAATGAATGGGAAATTAGCCCCCTGCTCAGAGAAGCACTCACCCTAGAGAATTCTTCAAGCCACCAAGGGCCAGAGGGGATGGCGAGGCATTCCACAAAAGGAGTGGCTATCTTGGGACCACGGTTGGTTTCCTCTCAGGCTCTAAGTTGGTCCTTCCTCGTATTCCTCCTTCTGTGAAGCAGAATGACTGTGTGCATTCCTAAGGAGTACAGTATTAGTGAGACGAAAAGGCCCACTTCTTTAGACCCTGAATACAGGATATAGGTGGAGGGAAGAGTATTTGGTGGCTCAGTTAAGCTTGAGGAAAATGCCCTGGAATAACATGATTTTAATTCACATGTTAGCTTCCTAATCTGGAATCAGGTATAGGCTCTAACTCAGTTTGAGCCTACTGCTAGACTGTGGCATGGTGACTCCCTCCAACCATCAGCCCTTTTTCTTAGCTTGCCAGTTATTCCTGGACCATCGTATATATTTGATGGTTATCAGCCTCGGGTTGGTGGGGTAGGGCAAGCTGAGAGGCCTTCCTTTCCCTGCTTGAGTAGTGTATGATTTTTGTAAGGTTCCCTTAAAGGCTAACGTTCCCAACCCAACCATGGTTCAGTCCCAGAGCTAAGGGGCTGTTGAGAATGCTGTAGGAAAATAAAAGAGCCAGGAATTAGCTTTCTAGCTGTTCTGTCTCATGCCTTTCCCCTGTCCTTTATAATTGTCATTCAGCTTCTGTAAGGAGTGCCCTCCTCCCCTTTAAAGAGGGGTACAGCCCCTTGATTAGCGCTCCCATTTTCATAAAAGCCATTGTACAAAACGTGGCTCAATCCTTTGGACCCTTCCCATGCAGATTGGCCTGAATGCCTTGAAAGTGAGGGGCTGCAGCTAGCCAGAGACCCATAAGGTTTAGCGATAAGGCAACGGGAAAACAAGAGTTTCTCTCCATGCTGTGGCAGCCACCCCTGATGAGATTCACAGCCAATTAGGTCCTTTTTGTCAGAGCCTCTTCCATACCCTGTCTGTGGAATAAGCACATTTCCATGTAAAAAAAAAAAGAGAGAGAAAAAAGGAAAATTCATGTATTAAACACCTACCTTTTTCCTGGCCCAGTGCTGATCAGTTTGCAAATATTATTTCATTTGACCTCCACAAGAAGGCTGTGAAGTAACTTGTATTGTCGTTCCCCTTTTCCTAATGGAGGAAACAGGTAGACAGAGAGTAAATGACTTTGCTAGGGTCACAAACCTAGTAACTATTGGTGGTTGAGTTTCCACTGAGGCCTTCCTGACTCCAAGCTCTGTGGTCTATCTGTTGAGCCCCTAAACCTTAAACCCAAACCTAACACGAACCCTAACCCTCAAACTAACCTCAATCTTTCTAACCCTTTTGAATTGCTAGAGAGTATATTTTTTTTGATTTTTCTTGTGAGGCAATTGGGGTTAAATGACTTGCCCAGAGTCACACAGCTACTCAGGGTTATCTGTCTGAGGCCTCATTTGAACTCAAGTCCTTTGGACTCCAGGGCCAGTGTTCTATTTACTCTGCCATCTAGCTGCTTGCCGAAAATACATTTATTAAGCACCTACACTGTTGCAGGCCCTGTGCTAATCAATTTACAATAGTATCTCATTTGATCTGCACAACAATGCAGGGAAATAACCTTTATTGTCATTGCCCTTTTCCTAGTTAAGGAAAAAGTGAGACAGAGAATAAATGAGTTTCGCAGGGTCACAAAGCGAGTAACTATCTGTGGTTGGATTTCAACTGTGGTCTTTCTGGCTCCAAGCACAGTGGTCTACCTATTGAGCCCCTAAAGCCTAACCCTAACCCTAACCTGAACCCTAATCCCAATCCTTTCTAACACTTTCCTTTCTAACCCTATCCCTAACCCTATGATTCCTTTCTAACCCTAATGATTCCTTTCTATGATTCCTTATGATTCCTTTCTAATCCTAACCATAACCCTAACCCTAACCCTAATTGTGCTCTAAACCTAACCCTTACCCTAACCCTAACCATAACCCTAACTCTAACCCTAATTGCTCTCTAATCCTAAACCTAACCTTAACCCTAACCCTAACACTTACACTAATTGCTTAAGAGATAGTTGTTGGTGGATTTTAGGCATCCTGCCAAACAAAATGTCTCCTGTGAAATGTGATTGTGTCTAAATTTTTCACTTCCCTCTTACAGGTGCCACTGCACCGATTCCACCAAACCCTGGTAAGTCTGGTTTCTTTTGCACTCAGCACCAAGGCTTTCTACTTGAGGAAATCCTGCTTTCTTTACTAAGTGGTCTAGGACGATAATGCTTTTTTCTGCTGTTGTGATGTCCATCCCATGAGCTGAGATCATGTTTAGAAGTCCCAGTGATAGCCCCAAAGTATGTGATCCATCTGACTGGTCCTTCTGGAAAGTTCCATCAGTACTGGTCTCTTGATCTAATGCTGTTGACTAAGCTTCTTTATTACTTCATTGTTTTGAATCAGAGATTGTCATTATAATTCTTTTAGTTGTAAAAATATTACCAAACAATAAATTTCTTTCTAAAGTTCTGTCATATGCAATTTAATTCTTTTGTAGGCAAGCCAGATCAAATGACTTTTGTTCAAGGTCATCCAGCTAATAAGGGTCTAAAGTAGTATTTGAACTCAGGTCCTGCTGATTGCAGGAGAAGTGATCTGATGACGGTGTTACCAACTGCCTCTTAAATTCAATTTTAAATTCTCAGGTTATAGACACGTACTTGTTTCTCTCACTCTCGTGTGAATCACATATAAGCCCCTTTCTCTGAAATGTTTAAAGTGTAGGTGGCATCCTTGGTTTTTTTTTTGTTTGTTTGTACGTATAGTGACTCTTGAATTGTTGTTGATCCTATTTTCTTTATTTTCTGGTGAGGCAATTGGGGTTAAATGAGTTGCCCAGGGTCACACAGCTAGTCAGGGTTATCTGTCTGAGGCCTCATTTGAAGTGAGCTCCTTTGGACTCCATGGCCAGTGTTCTATTTACTGTGCCATCTAGCTGCTTCACAAAAATACATTTATGAAGCACCTACCCTGTTCCAGGCCCTGTGCTAATCAATTTACAATATTATCTCATTTGAGGTGGACAACAATGCAGTGAAATAACATGTATTGTCATTGCCCTTTTCCTAGTTAAGGAAAAAGTGAGACAGTGTGTAAATGAGTTTCCTAGGGTCACAAAGCTAGTAACTCTCTGTGTTTGGATTTCAACTCTGGTCTTTCTGGCTCCAAGCACAGTGGCCTACCTATTGAGCCCCTAAAGCCTAACCGTAACCCTAACCCTAACCCTAACCTAAACACTAACCCCAATCCTTTCTAACCCTTTCCTTTCTAACCTTAGCCATAACACTAACCCTAATACTATTATTACTTTCTAACCCTAATGATTCCTTTTTAATCATTTCTAACCCTAATGATTTGTCACGATTCCTTTCTATGATTCCTTATGATTCCTTTCCCACCCTAACCCTAACCCCAACCATAACCCTAACCCTAACCCTAACCATCACCCTAACACTAATTGCTAAAGAGATACTTGTTGGTGGATATTAGGCATGTTGCCAAACAAAATATCTCCTGTGAAATATGATTGTGTTTAACTTTGGACTTCATTCTTACAGGTGCCCCTGCACCGATTCCACCAAACCCTGGTAAGTCTGGTTTCTTTTGCACTCAGCACCAAGGCTTTCTACTTGAGGAAATCCTGCTTTCTTTACTAAGTGGTCCAGGATGATAATGAGTTTTTTTTCCTGCTGAGATGTCCATCCCATGAGCTGAGATCATGTTTAGAACTCCCAGTGATAGCCCCTAAGTATGTGATCCATCTGACTGGTCCTTCTGGAAAGTTCCATCAGTCCTGGTCTCTTGATAGAATGCTATTGACTGAACTTGTGTATTGCTGGATTGTTTTGAATTAGAGTTTGTCATTGTAATTCTTTCAGTTTTAAAAATATTACGAAACAAAAAACTTCTTTCTAAAGTTCTATCATATGCAATTTAATTCTTTTGGAGGCAAGCCAGATCAAATGACTTTTGTTCAAGGTCATCCACCTAATAAGGGTCTAAAGTAGTATTTGAACTCAGGTCCTCCTGATTGCAGGACAAGTGTTCTGATGACGGTGTCATCAACTGCCTCTTAAATTCAATTTTAAATTCTCTGGTTATAGACAAGTACTTGTTTCTCTCACTCTCGTGCAAATCACATGTAAGCCCCTTTCTCTGAAACGTTTTAAGGCTATGTGCATCCTTGGTTTTTTTTGTTTGTTTGTACATATAGTGACTCTTGAATTGTTGTCGATCCTATTTTCTTTATTTTCTGGTGAGGCAGTTGGGGTTAAATGAGTTGCCCAGGGTCACACAGCTAGTCCCGGCTATCTGTCTGAGCCCTCACTTTAACTGAAGGCCATTGAACTCCAGGGCCAGCGCTCTATTTACTGTGCCAACTAACTGCTTCACAAGAATACATTGATAAAGCACCTCCCCTGTTTCAGGCCCTGTGCTAATCAATTTACAATATTATCTCATTTGATCTACACAACAATGCAGGGAAATAGCTTTTATTGTCATTCCCTTTTCCTAGTTAAGAAAAAGTGAGACAGAGAGTAAAGGAGTTTCCTAGGGTCACAAAGAGAGTAACTATCTGTGTTTGGATTTCACCTCTGGTCTTTGTGGCTTCAGGCACAGTGGCCTATCTATTCAGCCCACAACCCTAAACCTAACCCTAACCCTAATCAGAATCCTTTCTAACACTTTCCTTTCTAAGCCTAACCCTAACCGTATGATTGCTTTCTACCCTTAAAGATTGCTTTGTGAACCTTTCTAACCATTATGGTTCGTTTCTATGATTGATTATGATTCCTTTCTAACCCTAACCCTAACCCATACCCTAACTCTTACCCTAACCCTAACCCTAACCTTAAAGCTAACCTTAATTGCACTCTAAGCCTAACCCTAACACTAACCTTAAACCTAACCACAAACGTAACCCTAACCCTAACGCTAATTTTACTCTAACCCTAACCCTAACCCTAACACTAATTGCTTGAGAGATAGTTTTTGATGGCTTTTAGGCATGCTGCCAAACAAAATGTCTCTTGTGAAATATGACTGTGTTTCAACTCTGGACTTCCTTCTTACAGGTGCCCCTGCACCGATTCCACCAAACCCGGGTAAGTCTGGTTTCTTTTGCACTCAGCACCAAGGCTTTCTACTTGAGGAAATCCTGCTTTTTCTACTAAGTGGTCCAGGATGATAATGCTTTTTTCTCCTGCTTGAGATGTCTATCCCATGAGCTGAGATCATGTTTAGAACTCCCAGTGATAGCCCCTAAGTATGTGATCCATCTGACTGGTCCTTCTGGAAAGTTTCATCAGTCCTGGTCTCTTGATAGAATGCTATTGACTGAACTTGTGTATTGCTGCATTGTTTTGAATTAGAGCTTGTCATTATAATTCTTTTAGTTTGAAAAAGATTACCAAACAAAAAACTTCTTTCCAAAGTTCTGTCATATGCAATTTAATTCTTTTGGAGGCAAGCCAGATCAAATGACTTTTGTTCAAGGTCATCCAGCTAATAAAAGTCTAAAGTAGT
This sequence comes from Phascolarctos cinereus, assembly GCF_003287225.1. Lineage (NCBI taxonomy): Eukaryota > Metazoa > Chordata > Mammalia > Diprotodontia > Phascolarctidae > Phascolarctos > Phascolarctos cinereus. Next base: position 85,554,738 of record NW_027555736.1, on the reverse strand, counting down.
ATTTGAACTCAGGTCCTCCTGATTGCAGGATAAGTGATCTGATGACAGTGTCACCAACTGCCTCTTAAATTCAATTTTAAATTCTCAGGTTATAGACACGTACTTGTTTCTCTCACTCTCTTGTGAATCACATATAAGCCCCTTTCTCTGAAATGTTTTAAGGCTATGTGGCATCCTTGGTTTTTTTTTTTTTTTTGAACGTATAGTGACTCTTGAATTGTTGTAGATCCTATTTTTTTTTTTTCTGGTGAGGGTACTGGATTAAGTAACTTGCCCAGGGTCACACAGCTAGTCAGGTTTCTCTGTCTGAGGCCTCATTTGAACTCAGGTCCTTTGGACTCCAGGGCCAGTGCTCTATTTGCTTTCTTTCTTCATTTCCTTTATCCTTAATTTCCTCTTTTTTTTTTTTTTTTGCTATTTTCATTTCTGTCCTTTCTGCTGTGTTAGATATTTCCTTCATAGACTAACGAGATCATTTTTGAAATTTTGGTCATATACCTAAGTTGAAGGGGTAGAGAACAAAAAGGCACAATGATGAACAAACGATCATTTTAATACCTGATTATTTTATACTGGGAAATTCCTACCCATTAAGATGGTACGGGAGGCAGAGATGCACTTATACCTTTTGTAAATAAAAATTCCAGTGAGGTCTTCATAATATTATGTTGGATAAATGAGGAATTTTTTGTTTTTTTGCTTAGGCAGTTGGGGTTAGGTGACTTACACAAGGTCACACAGTTAGTAAGTGTTAATGTCTGAGGTTGGATTTCATCTCAGGTCCTCCTGACTTAAGGCCAAAGCTGTCTCCTTTATGCTATGCAGACACCCCTTAAATCACGGAATTTTAAGCTTCCCATGTATATAGTGTACTGAGCTTCAGACTAGGGAGTAACAAAGGAAGGAGTAATACCTTTTGTGAATGGTATAGCCTTTTGGTATCCTTTTCATTGTGTTACTTTCACACTAAGACACCCCTAAAGGAGAGTCCCCACCTCAGCAATCTCAGCCCCTTCTGAGCTTAGAGGGAAGTCTCTAAAAGCCCTGAGATTTCATTCCTGAGGAAGGACACTGAAATGAAATTGTTCTCTCCCCTGTCTCCCTTGGATTAGATTCTGGTCTGGCCTTGGTACTGGTGAACGGAGGAGACAGATGCCGGGGTCGAGTGGAAGTCAGATACCAAGGATTCTGGGGCACCGTTTGTGATGATGACTGGGATGTGATTGATGGCAACGTTGTGTGCAGGCAGCTGGGTTGTGGATATGCTCTGTCAGCTCCAGGAAGGGCCCGCTTTGGTCAGGGCACTGGCAGAATTCTCCTGGATAACTGTGCGGTGTTCCGGGTCTGAATCTATCTGTGGTCCTGTCCCACAATGGGTGGCTGATCCACAACTGTCGGCACAGTGAGGATGCCAGTGTCATCTGCTCAGGTATTGTCTCTCTGGCAAAGTCCTGCTGCTTCTTTTCTGCAAGGGCTCCTATGTTATAGGAGCAGGCTCCTTTTCACCTTCCTATTAATATTCATGCAATGAACTGAGGCTCATATTAAGAATTCTTCTGTTAGATACATCCCCCAAGTACTTGTTCAGTCTGACAGACCCTTCCTGACCCCTTGCATGGAACTTGTGTTCTTACCTTGTCCTAGCAACACTGTTAATATATATCTTCTATTGCTTTAAATTAGAGCTTATTCTTATGTTTCTCTCTAATGATTTCCCTAAAGTTTTTTTCTGGCAATGTCACTTCCTGTTCAATACTTCCATTTGGTGGAAGAGAAGGGAAAGAAAACACATTTAATTTTCTTTCCTTTGAGGCAGTTAGGGTTAAGTGACTTGTCCAGAGTCATACAGCTAGTCAGGGTTATTTGTCTGAGGCCGCATTTGAGCTCAGGTCCTTCTGACTCCAGGGCCAGTGCTCTATCC